>NC_133620.1:195985767-196675767 GCF_048593235.1 Sminthopsis crassicaudata | reverse complement strand
GGTGGGGGAAAGATTGTAGGTTCCCAATTCATCCTTCCGATAGTGTGGTTTCTTTGACAATGGCTTTTCCCCTTCAAACTTCATTTGCTATTCAAGCTTTACATCCCAACTGAGCTGCTGTGTTACAACTTCTCTTGTACACTTTGTGTATATGTACGTGTGTGTGTAATAGCTGTATACGCATACCATATACAGACATCGTTATCGCATACCGCTTTGGTCTGATTTTTACTTAGGTCATTATTTTCCTCCGTACACCTTTGGTCTTACCGAGGTTTGCTGGAGTACAGGTACTTTCGGAAGCTGCAACCTAGCGGTTGCAACAATCTAGTCTCAACACTTCCTGGTGGAGGTTTTGTTGTTCTTGTTTCCTTCTGTTTTATTTAGTTGTAGGTCCTCTTCCCTTCGCATCCCTCTTCGCCACAATATGTGTGGCGGGGAAGGTTTAAGTTATAGGCCAAAGAGAGCTGAGAACTCCCTGGTGATTGGCAGAAAGTCTCCTGCAGGTGGGAGTTTATCCTTCCTCCTCCCAAAAAAGAACTGGGTAGGGATTTTCTTTTATTGAGGTCAGACGAACATTCCGAGCATGTGGTATTTGGGTTATTATATATATATATATATATATATATATATATGTGTGTGTGTATGTATATATACATATATATATACATATATACACATACATAGCATATATATAGCATATATTATATATATACATAGCAGCAGACATGAAAAAGATATGTTTGGAGAGGAAGGAAAGAAGAAAGGGAAGGAAGGAAGGAAGGAAGGAAGGAAGGAAGGAAGGAAGGAAGGAAGGAAGGAAGGAAGGAAGGAAGGAAGGAAGGAAAAAGAAAACTAGGAACTTTATTTATTAAGAAGTGAGGAACTGAGGTCAGAGGTAATGTAAAAAACAACTTGTTCTGTTTCTTGCAACTCACAGCAACAGTCTTCCGGGGTCCTCATTTGCAGTCATTGTACAAGTAATGCGGGGTTGATTTTTGTCACTTTTGGGTGGTGGTGAATTGTTTCCTGAGATATTTTCCCACGAAAGAAGCAGAAAGTAACGCTTTTACGCGCGTTATTGTCACTTGGCTGAACCCTGAGCGTCCAAAAAGAGTGGAGCTAAAGGCGTCCGATTCCTGCCCCTGCCCATGAGATGCAGGGTCACAATCTCCCTTCTTTCTTTCCCGTCGTAAGAAGAAAACCAAACTACCCTTTCACTTCGGCAGGACAAGACGTTTGGCTGCCTGTTCCGAGACCGGGTTTTCTCTGAATCCAAAGCTGCCGGGCTGAGCCAGTAAAAAAAAAAAAAAAGAAAGAAAGAAAGAAAGAAAGAAAGAAAGAAAGAAAGAAAGAAAGAAAGAAAGAAAGAAAGAAAGAAAGAAAGAAAAGAAAGAAAGAAAGAAAGAAAGAAAGAAAGAAAGAAAGAAAGAAAGAAAGAAAGAAAGAAAGAAAAGAAAGAAGAAAGAAAGAAAGAAAGAAAGAAAGAAAGAAAGAAAGAAAGAAAGAAAGAAAGAAAGAAAGAAGAAAGAAAAGAAAGAAAGAAAGAAGAAGAAAGAAAGAAAGAAAGAAAGAAAGAAAGAAAGAAAGAAAGAAAGAAAGAAAGAAAGAAAGAAAGAAAGAAGAAAAGAAAGAAAGAAAGAAAGAAAGAAAAGAAAGAAGAGAAAGAAAGAAAGAAAGAAAGAAAAAGAAAAAGAAAAAGAAAAGAAAAACAATGAAGGTTGTTTTTTTCCGGATCCCCGCGCTAGGAGCGGCTATGTTCCGGGGGTAGGATGTGTGTGTGTTGGGGGGAGGGGGGGAGAAAGCGAAGAAAGGATAAAGATTTTCGAATGAAGCCACAAAGTATAAATCTCTTAAACTTTCTCGGAGCTTCTTATATTTAGCTTTTCTAAGATGGATTGTGCGAGGACGTCTGAGGTCAGGTCCAGAAGCCCGGGAGTAATTCGGACAGAGGTCACAAACTCTCGCGGCTCTTCATCTACTCCATTGCGTCTGTCCTGTCTGACCAACCAAACAAAACTCAGAATTCATCTTTCGTTCTGATTAGGACCCATATAGAGCCCCGAACCCTGCTTTTCTTTTACTCAATCACCCAACCCTTTCCAGAGTTCGGGGTACACATCTAGCTCCTCTCCTAAAAATGTAAGCCGAGAAATAGTACGAGTCCGAGCACAGCTAGAGCAAAACGGTGCCGGTTCTAGGGACTAAGTTGGACTCGGGGTGCCCACGGAGTAGGGCTAGACCGATAGCCTGGGGAGGGGGCGGGAATAGGGCAAGGGGGACACGCCCGGCCTGCGGACCTCGCCTCGCTTGGCTTCTCTCGGTTGGAGTGTAGAGCTGTGTCAAATGTGATCCCTTCCTGGGTGGTAACAAGACCCCAGCCAGTCACCCCTCCAGCCCAGACTAACTTCTTTCAACAGCCTCTGATGGTAATTACAGTAATCGAAGCTGCCATATATCTTTAAGCAATTATAACACACAAAAAGCCCGAGGGGACCCCCTGGCGAGGGATGTTAAGAACGGTTTCCCGGCCCCAATAAAATCCCACTTTCCTCACGTTGTACCTCGGCTGGCCAAATCAGAGGAGCTTTACAACAGGACCAGCCAGTTATCTCATGACCCCGAGTCATTGTAACGTGGCTTGGTAGGGTTGTTTTTTGGTTGAGACTTTTTTTTTTTTTTTTTTTTTGAGCAGATTTTCTCTGCCCAGGAATTTTTCTCATCCCCTCCTGTCCCCCAGCATTCTCGACTTCTCCTTTCCCAACCCCCACTACCTAGAGTCGTGTACTAGGGCTGTCTCTAATCAGTCAGAGCACCATACATCTAGAGTATGGGTGAAAGAAGGCCCTAGCAACTCAAGTAAGACTGCTCCAGGAAGACAGACATAGCTGAGGGAGCTAGAATCAGAACTGAGGGTGGAGAGTCAGTCTGTCTCTCTTGGCTGAGTTACTCCCTTCGCTCCCTCATCTCCACAACTGAAGATAGATGAAAAAGTTTGCTTTTGTTCAGGAATCATCAATTTTCCCTTGAAGCTCGACAAAGGAAAAACAACCAGAGACAACAACCATAGCAGTAATAATAATAATAATAATAATAATAATAATAATAATAATAATAATAATAATAATAATAATATCGACCAGAAAAATTAGTAACATTATCTAATGTGAAGCAGTTAACAGAAGGGACTGCAACAAGTCTCACAAACTTGAAGTACAGTCTGAGCTACTGGATTAGAAACCTGTTCCCTTGCATTTACTAAAGTCATCTGGAAGCTGCAAAGAGAAGATAAGGAAAAGAACCTCTACATCCATTAATTTCTAGTGATCACAACTCCAAGTCGATTCAAAAAACAAATGCTGGGAATAATTCCATGCTAGAAACCTTTGGGTACTTGGGAGTACAAAGACAAAAATAAGACTGTCCCTCTCAAGGAACTCCCTTCTTCTACTGAGACAGGGTTACAAAGTGTAAGCAAAGAAGTAAATAAATACAGCTGTATAAAAAGTAAAAATAAAATTAATTTAGGGAGTGAATGATCCAGATAGACACACAAGGATATTAAAATTGGTCCAAAGGGAGGAAGATTGACAGGGAAGCAGGTATGCAGACAAACAGACAGTCCTTCCCTTAGAGGCAAAGTCAAGTTCTCTGATTTCTCCAAACTCAGTGGGTGACCTGGGAGTTCCTCCTGCAGAGAGGGCCTAATGGCCAGGAAGCCAGAGACAGGCAACAACGAGTTTTCTTGGCTGCTATGACCCGGCACATGAAGAGAAGGGAGATGGCACTGTTGGCTGTACATTCTCACTGTCTTCTTTCCATCCACCCTCCAGTACCACTCTCACACCCCACCCCCAACTTCTCTCTGGCTTTGTACAAGCCTGTGGGCGCGGAAAATGTCTCAGTTGATGTGAAGATGGAGAGGAGACTGGGGTTGGAGTTGGGGGGGGGGGGCGCGGTGGAAGAGAGAATTGAGTGCTTTCCCCTTTTGGCATTGTGTGATATCCGAATTCCCATGCTACCCTTTTTGACGGGTCACTGGTGACTCTATAGGCAGGTGGTAAGAAGGGTTTGTAATTACACAGTCCCAGGAACCATTCCTTGTTGCCCACTCTCCCCCTCCTCCCTTCTTCCCATTTCTGTCCCCGGACCTCCTACCTGCACCAGTCCCTTCTCCACCACTGACCTTCCACCCTTAGCAGGGAAAGCTGGCCTGGATGTGCCCATAATGGTTAAGTATGGAAGAAAAGTTTACCCTACTCCAACAATCACACACACACACACACACACACACACACACACACACACACACACACACATATACATACACACGCACCCGCACACACCACTAGCCTTTCTACTTCCCCTCCTCCCTCCGCTTTTCTTTTCTTTCCCCTCCCTCCTCCGCCCCAGTCCCCAACTTAATCCCCAGTCCTCTAGCTATGTTGTATATAGCAGCTGTCGAGTTTCATTTAGGGGAGAAGCTGGCAGGTTGTACTGATTGGGAGCAGTCAAATGGGTTTCAATGAGAAAATCATTAAGTTAACACTTTATCTAATGTCCTTATTGTCTTCGAGAAAGGAGGTTTTCTGAGACTTGATATTAGTCCCTGTGTACTCCGTGGATCGGAAAGCTGAATTGTGGGGCCCCCTCCCGGCTCTGGAGTAGGGGGAGGCTATTTTGCGCCTTATCCCCTCCCGGCTCTACTTCTTGTGTGCCTAGGCTGATAATGAAAAAAGTAACTAATGGAGAACGGGAAGTAGAAGTTGGAAGAGAAGTCGAATCTTACTGTGGGGTGTGTGTATACGTGTGTGTGCGTGCCTTGTGCGTGTGTCAGACGGGCGCCGGGCATTAAAAACGGGAGTGAAATTTTCAGTCAAATGTCAGTTTTTTCCTCCCCAAGCCTGAGGACAGACAACCAAAGAATGCATCACCTAAAAGAACCAGTCAGCTGAGGAACTAAGGTTTGAGGAGAAAGGAAAGCTACTTCCCTCAAGTTGGCACGGTTGGGAGGGGGAGGGGAGATTCTTTTAATTCTGATAATTAATATTATTTTAAAAGCATTTATTAAAACGTTGGGAGGAGAAATTATTTCTAAGATTCATCAAACAAAAGTGAGGTGAAAGTTTCGCAGCTACAGAGTATTATTATTATTACTTCTACTACTAAGTATAACTATAGTAACAATAGATCTCAGAGCTGGGACCCAGTCTCCATGGCGGGTTCCCAGAACGTTTCTTTTTCGTGTCCGTTTTTAAATTTCAAGTTTGTCGCGTCTCTCCATCACTAACGGCTTTCCCGGGCTCAATGGAGAAGCCCAGGCAGGCAGGACAAACTTTTTGTCGCAGCAAAACGGCGAAGGGCATTTTTGCTATTGCCTCTACTGCAACTGAGGCTGCCGCCGCGGAGCCCGGGACTGCAAGGCCCTTTTATTCCAAAGTGAGCCTCGCCGATTGTAGAGGATTCAAATAAATGTAGCGGTGCATGAATAATGGTCATTGTAGAAAACTGACACTTGCTCAAGGGAGGGTGGGGGGAAAGGTTTGGCTATAAAATAACTTCATTATTTGCGTTTACCACAGCTCCAGTGCTAATCCCTTCTCAGGTCAGATTGCTTAGCCTCTCTCTCTCTCTCTCTCTCTCTCTCTCTCTCTCTCTCTCTCTCTCTCTCTCTCTCTCTCTCTCTCTCTCTCTCTCTCTCTCTCTCTCTCTCTCTCTCTCTCTCTCTCTCGTTTCTCTTTTCCTATTCTCCGTTCTTTCGCTTTTCCGCCTTCTGATTTCAGGTCGTATTTTAGACATCCCGTGTAAAGTGTGTGGGGATCGCAGCTCTGGAAAGCACTATGGAGTATATGCTTGTGATGGATGCTCGGGGTTTTTCAAACGGAGTATCAGGAGGAATCGGACATATGTCTGCAAATCTGGAAACCAGGTACCAGTCGTTATGTCTCCTCTTCCCAAGGTATCACTCTCTCCTCCTCTTCCTCCTCTTAAGTGTTTTTCCTTCGATCTGCTAAAGAGTGCACACATGGTTCTTCTATTTGGGATCTTTTCCTGCATTTTTTTTTAAACCGTTCGTCTCCTGGTCTTCACAGGCTCCAACATGGGTAAAAAGCATAGTGAGAGAGAAGGGGCGTGGAAGGAGGAATAGGATTTTTTTCTCAAAAAAAAAAAAAAAAGACAGCAACACAGAGGTTAAAATGTTTTCAACCCGGAGGAATTATTTTTAACAAATGGTAAGTCACAGTCAAAGTGCTTGGAAAGTAGATCACAGTTTCGAACCCAGAACAGGCTCTTATTTCTTTAAATCAAATACCAAAGGAAAAGTCCTCAGATTTCCATCCTTCCCGGGAAGCTCCTCTTCATTTTCAGTAACATGTATGGATCCTTACGCAAATCTGGTGTTTTAGAAGTGACCTAATGCCTTAGGGAAATTCGGGAGAGTTTTTCTCTCCCTCTAAACTCTTGTTCTATTCTCCCCTAGGGGAAAAAAAAACCTTTAGAAGGAGTCATTCTAATAATGATACCAATCAAAAGTCAGGAGCATTCAAGATTCAGGGAGTCAAGTTTCGTTTGTAAATGTAGCTTTAAAGAAAGCAAATTCCAGAATATTGTATAGAATATTAGAGTTGGATAAATAAGGCAGATGAGAACAAAGCAATTTCTTTCAACCCCCAGGCCCGGAGTGGGTTTTCCTCTTCCCATCCAGTGTATCATAATCTGGGCTGGTGTCACCTAGCAGAGATCATATTAGCAAAAGAGACGGCTTTAAAAGGTTGTTGGAGGCTTGAGGAAATTGTAGCTGGCATATCCCTGCAGAATTCAACAATCACCAATGGGACTAACCGAATTCTGGCATAGGAAGTGGGGGAGACCAACCAAGAGCCAAGCCAGGGCAGTATGAGAATTTCAGAAGAGCCTCCTGAAAGGAAAAACAGATGCCTCTATCAATAGAAAAGAGATGCCCAGCTTTTTAATGGGCTTAGCTTTTTCTTTTCATATCAGCCTTATGGTCACAGAATCTCCCCTCTCATCAGCCATTGAATCATAAATGCTCATTTTAGTGAAGATAGAGTTCTAGCTAAGTGCTTATAGTGTTAATATGGCAAGAAACAACTAGCAGCCTTCATCATACTACTGAGGGAATGATCAAAGGTATGGAAGTTGTTGTTGCTTTACAGAATTGTGGCAACCCACTATATACATTCATACATACATATATATGCATACATGCATGCACATATAAATATTTAAATATATACACAGAAATTACATTGTTATTACTAAGTTGCTCTGATTCCTCCTTGGGCTATATCTATACTTATGAACTAATTTGATAGAATTATATTTTTAAAATCATATAAACATAGCAAAATGAAGGAATAATTTAGTTTGAAATTTTCATTTTGTGATTGATCATTTCATTCCTGTTTGAAAATCACAACTATGTATCTATTAGGTACTTTAGTATCTCCATACTTGGGCAATTAGGTGGTTCAGTGGATAAAATACTTTCCCTGGACTCAGGAAGATCTGAATTCAAATTTGACCACTGACATGTACTAGCTGTGTGACCTTGGACAAGTCACTTAACCCTATATTTGCCTCAGTTTGCTCATCTATAAAATTAATCAGAGGAGGAAATAGAAAACCACTCAGGATCTATGCCAATAAAACTCCAAATGCGGTCACATATATTCAAGCAGGCAGGAATGAACAACAAATACACACACACACACACACACACACACACACACTACTTCTTGGAATGTGGAGGAAATTATTACACTCACAAGATGACAACACTGTATTAGAATCATAAGATTACAGTTTTAGATATGGAAGGGGCCTTTGAAGTAATCTAGTCCAACACTCCTTAGTACAGAAAAGTTAAGGAAACTGAGATTAATTGACTCATCCGAGATTACTTGTAGTAAGTGACTAACCCAGATCTTTTGACTCTAGACAACTTCACCATGCTGCTTTTTTCAATTAATTTTATTTATACAGTGTGAATACACCAACAAACAGAATTGAAGAATTCAAAATAAGGGAAATGTTCTTTTAAACACCAGGAAAGTAGCCAACTCAAACTATATTGATGACACTAGCATTTGTAAATGAGCAACAATGGACCTTAGCTTACCTTCTCTTTCCTGCTTTTGCTGGCCAAATATATAAATTGATCTAGTCAGATACCTTTGTTCCAGGCTTTTGATAGTGATGTACATTTAATCCAGTTAGATGCACATAAACAGTAGTGAAGGCCTTTAGTTAGGGTTAACATCTTCGTCAAAAGAGTAAGATGACACTCTTAATTAAATGTTAACATACTTTAAAATTTTTTTGGAAATCTTTAAAAAGAATTGCTGTCAGGGAAGATGTGCTGTAGAATTGTTCCAGCAATCTCCTTCTCCCCCCCAAAAAAATTATCTTTCATTTTACTCAATTTAGAACCAAGACATCAATAATTTGAAATGATTACAAACCCT
This sequence comes from Sminthopsis crassicaudata, assembly GCF_048593235.1. Taxonomy (NCBI): domain Eukaryota; kingdom Metazoa; phylum Chordata; class Mammalia; order Dasyuromorphia; family Dasyuridae; genus Sminthopsis; species Sminthopsis crassicaudata. The sequence continues at coordinate 196,667,278 of NC_133620.1, read as the reverse complement.
TTATGCCTCTCTTAGGTCTTCAAAGGAGGCTTCTCTTTCTCTATCTACACAGTAAATATATGGATACTAATTGTATATGTAGGAGAGTGCCCTTTCTTCCCCAAAAAGAATAATCAGAAAAAGAATAATCAGGAAAAGAATCACTCTGAACATTTAACTCCAAGTTTCCTTTATATAGATTTATCTCACCTTACAAAGCAAAATAAAAGTGTATCTTTATTCCACTTTTTTCTACTAGACATATAAAAATACTTCCATGAATAAAAAGAGAGGAAGTACCTACCTTTGATGAATAAAAGCTGGTCATGGAATCAGAAAAACCTAGATAAAATATTAGCTCTGTGAACTCTCTAAATATTATCTCTGTTATAGATTCTGTTACAGATAAATTGCCATTAGTGGAGGCAGTTTTCACACTTCAATAACATCATATATCCAGATAAAAAATAAAATAAACACAGAACACAGAGATTGAACTAACTTTTTAAAGTCAGTGTTTGTAGCCTATTGGTCTCAATACATGTTGTTATTTCCTTCCCAAAATTATACTATATGCTGTAGTTTGGGGGTTTCTTCATGCCTTTCAGTTCTTCCCTTTTCATCCCTCAATGTGTCCCCTCTGGCTTCTTTAACCTTAAATTTGCTTCTCTCCTAAGAGATTGTCCCCAAATCAATGTATATTTTCATAACTCTAGACTTAGTCAAATCTTCAGGAAAGCCAATAAAAATGTTGAACCATAGAATCAATTTAGGAAAGTAAGAAAAAACTGAACCCATAGGGTATCAGTGGAACCTGAAAGGAAAGCCTGACTGGTGAAAAACGGAGTAAGGAGGCAGACCACAGAGATAGAAAGAAAAAGGAAGGAAGGAGAAAGAGAAGTGGAGAATGAAAGAGGAAGAGAGCTCAGAGATCTGCCCCTATCTGAAGCAGCGATGGAAGCCTTTCCACTATAGGGTGGGGGTGAGGATGGGGCATAGGAGAGAAAAGAAGCCCTGAAGGTAGGCTGCTGTCTTTGGTGCTGAATAGACCTCACCAACCTCTTTGTCCAAAGGTCTCTATTTGAAAATACCTCTCAAAAGTTAACAGTTCCAACTTGACTCAAACTCCAGGTGGCTGATCAGCTCAGTATTCTTCCTTCTATTCTCACTTCCTCTTCCTCCTTTTCATTTGGCCATTTACCCCAGGATTCTTTACTTGCTTGACTGAGGCAACCAGTACTCACAACACCAAGGGATTTTTTCAAGCTCAGAGAAGCAAACTAAGGTCAGGAACCCAGCTATTTAGTGCCTTTCTAACACACAAAAGGAATTATCTCAAATTGAGAAACCCAAAGCCTTCAGGATATAAAACTTCTACTTTCTGGGGGTTTCAAAGGCAAAAGCAACAAAGTCAAAGTTGAAAATCAAATAAATAGGACAGCACATTGTCCTTCTTGTCTTCTCCAACCTTGTCTTATGTGTTAATTTGTTTATTTTCCTTGAATCTGCCCTGATGTATCTTCCTTCCATGAACAAAAAACATCCCTCTCCTCTTCTCTGTAAACTCTTATTTCCCTTTCTGTTTCAGGGTGGCTGCCCAGTGGATAAGACGCACAGAAACCAATGCAGAGCTTGTCGCTTGAAGAAGTGTTTGGAAGTCAACATGAACAAAGATGGTAATCAGTACATTCCTTTATTCTTCTAATGTTGATTGAGTAGTAAGTAAATTATATGTACAGAAAATACATTGCATTCATATGCATGTAAATCATCTTCCCCAAACACTTCTACCAGATGCCTGGGAAGTTGTCCCAGTGTTTCAGCCAAAATCTCTCCCTTGACCCTGATCAGTGTCAGTCCACTTAGAGGTTCCCCCTTGTAGAGGGAACCACTCTAGAAGAAGCAGTGTGGGCACTGAAATCTTAAGACCTACTCTGCCAGATTATTAGTTCTGTGATCTTGGGAAGGTCATCTAAACTCTCCCAATCTCAACTTCTTCTATTAAAAGTGAGTAAGAAAAGTCCTAGAAATCTCTTCCAGCTCTGTCATTCTGAACTACTGGACCTGATTCCCACTCTTAGGATGAGAGTCAGGGGATCATTACATCTATTGCTGAAATAAGGAGGGGAGAGACTGCTTTTAAAACACTGGGTGGGCATTTCCACTATCTGTGGAAGGAAGGACAATGATTCCAGCCTCCTTTCCTAATCCCTCTTTTCGCCTCTTTCCAGAGTTATTTCTCTTTGCCTACCCTTTGTAACCCAACCTCTAAGCCTATTAGACATCCCTGGGACCTTGGCACCCATTACTTCTTCATCCTAATGAACCTGGAGGAGGGAGAACAGAATTTGTGAGACTTTTCTGAGAGAAGATAAGAACACAGAAGAAAACCCTTTTTAGCAACAAATGCTCTCCAAGATTACTTCACAAGAGAGAGTTCTGCATCCTCTACAGATATGAAGAGAAAAGAATGCCTTTGGGAGGCAGGGGAGCATCTCCTATAGGTCCCCCTTTCTCTGTGCTTCCGAGGAGAGCCTCTTTATAGCACCAGGAGAAAGAAGTAGCGACTGGGATTCTGCAGGGAGCCGGGACAATACACACACACACACACACACACACACACACACACACACCAGTCCCGAACAGTTTTGGAAATGTCTGGCTGAAGGCTGCTGTCAGTATTAGGGACCAGGGTCAAGCTTGGGGAGAATTTGGCTTTCAGGACGAGAGCCAGGGACCGCAGCCCCCTAGCATCTAGTTGCCAGTTCAGGAAGCTCGCTTCCTCTCTCTGCAGCGGGAAAAAAGCAGGAGCGAAAAACCTGTTGAACTTCTGTATTGACAAGTTGTCAAGCTCCGCGGGCGGGAGATTGCCCCTGAATTAATTTGTTTGTTTAAACTGTTTGCGGTAATTGTCAGATCTCTCTCCTGCTGTTTGCCTGCCTGCCTCCCTTCCCGCACACTCTTCCGAGGCTAGCTCTCTTTCCATCACATTTTCCCCACTCCACTCCCCAGGCCTCTGGCACCTTTCCCTCTCGAAGCCTTGAAGGCAGAAAGTCACTTCCTCCCTCATTGGTAAGGGGTTAAGAACCTGTTCGTGTGCAGTTGTTGCCTGTAGGATCCAGGCCGCTTTTTTGAAATGGGAGGCCTAAATGCCTCTGAACTAGGAGACCTAAAATCTCGGTCTGATAAAAGACAAGGTACTCCTCAGAAGTCTGCAGTCAGCCCTCCTCTCTCGGTCCCTCTCTCGGATCAGATTGTGAGCAGGTGACAGACACCCTATGCCTTGCGGGCAAAGTTGTCTCCAGTTTCCAATAATATTCCCCAGATACTGAAGATATCCTCTCCCTCGTCCAGCATCCTTGTGCCAGTTTTGGGGCTTGGAACCCACGATGGCCCTAGGGTCTTTCCAGATGAGCCAATCAAAAAACGGTGAGATTATCTCTAGTGCAAGTACCAAGTAAATTCATGAAAAAGCTAGATTAGGGATTTGTGGGATTTAGACCAGAAAGTCATTTAGATAAAACCAGATCCAACTCTCTCGTTTTGCCTATGAAACTAAAGCCTGGAGCGGCGAAACTACTTGCCCAAGGCCACACAGTTTGTTAGGGAAGGAAACAAGATTCAAAACCGCATCTTCTGATTCTAAACCCAGAATGAGGCTGATAAACTGAAGCTGGAGTCCTTGGGTTACCAGACTTGTTAGAATCAAACTCAGCCTTGTCACTCACTGTCTGTCTCATCCTGTAGCTGTGCAACATGAGCGAGGACCCAGGACGTCTACTATCCGCAAGCAAGTGGCCCTGTATTTCCGCGGCCACAAGGAGGAGAACGGCGCGGCCCCTCACTTCCCTTCCGCAGCCCTGCCTGCCCCAGCTTTCTTCACGGCAGTTACGCAATTGGAGCAACATAACCTGGAGCTGGCAGCGGTGTCCGGTACCCCAGAGAGGCAAACATTGGTGGGGCTGGCCCAGCCCACACCCAAGGTCAGTGGCCCACTCCAACTCATGAAAAATAGGAATCAGAGTGTCAAAGGAGTTGTCTTGCTTTAGCTGGGGAGGAGGGAAAAGGGGACAGGGAACCGACTTTCTTCGCTGTTAACAATTCCTCCAACCTTGTTAAATTTTTGTGTACCTTGTACATCAGCTGAACAGCAGTGTGAGTTAGGGGAAATGACCCCCAAATTGGAACTTAAAAGGTTATTGACATAGGACCTCAAAATTAAATGCGATTTAATTCAATTCAAGAAGCAGCCTTTAAGTACGAAAGGTACTGTCCAGGATTCTGGGACTAAGACGACAAAAGTCAAAACAATTCCTGCTTCCAAGAATTTACCATCAACTATTAACTTTTTATCTCCTAAATCTAATGTTAAGTCTAGAAACTGAAAGGGAGTTGCTCATTAATCGGTGTGAAAAAGTTAAATTCTATAGTAATATTAAAGAGGGGAAACTCACAAATGCAAACCCATATGGATTGCTTTGGCTCCTTCCCGACACTCCCCTCCATCTCTTCCAAACTACTTGGATTTATTCCAGTGTTAATCCTCTAGGATAAAAAGGAGCATAACATTTATCACCAATTTAGAATGCTGCCATCTAGAGACTGGATTTATAACCCCTAAGAGTTTGTGATTACCCAGGAAAGCTTCATTTAGACACCTCAGGATTTCTCTGAAAGTAGAACCACAACTGTATGGAGTCCTACACTGTCAGAGTTCACACACACACACACACACACACACACACACACACACACAGCCTCAGAAAGCAAAACACCTGTGCACCAGAACACGCACACATGCATACACAATATTTAATTTTTTTCCTTACCCCTTGATGCGTATAATAAGCATGGGAAAGTGCTGCTATGAATATGTTGTCAGTTGTGAATGAGAATGCTCTATGAATGATTAAAATGTCTAATTGAAATATTTCCATAATATACTAATCCTTTCTAAAAATATTCATATGCATATTTGTGTTTTGGATGCCTATTAATTTATACTTTTTCATGTCTATTTTTATTTACACAAATACAAGCTGCTCTTGTCTAAATTGGGAGCCAGGCCTGCCACTTGGCTCAGCCCTGTGTAAATTTGCTGGGGAGGATAAAGAAAGACTGAGAGATTCATAGACTATTCACTCTGGAAGAGACCTTAGCAATCATTTAGGCCAACATTTTCAACATTTTCATTTTGCAAATGAGAAAACCACCTCCCAGAGAAGGAAAGTGATTCAGCCAACGTCCACCTCTCCCAAGTGAATTCAACTATTCAAATAAGAACTTTTAATTGATCCCTCTCCCAAAAGTTCAAAAAAGTTGGTGCAGATGTATGCCTTCTCCCAAAGAGTTACAAGTGACAGTTCTCAAACTATGTGCAGGTATTTTAATTATACAAAAGTATACAAAACTTAAATGTTTTCCTTTTTTTCTTAAGTGTATCCTTTTCCTAGGAATTTTTGGTTTTTATTCAAAATAACAAAAGATTGATTTCCTTTTGAAATGCTGTGATTTTCTCATTTTGTCCCCCACTTAATTTAGACTTCCTTCTTTCTTCTTCCTTTCCAGTATCCCCATGAGGTTAATGGAGCCCCCATGTATCTCTATGAAGTGGCCACTGAGTCTGTATGTGAATCAGCAGCCAGACTCCTTTTCATGAGCATTAAATGGGCCAAGAGTGTTCCAGCCTTTTCCACTCTGTCCTTGCAAGATCAGGTAGGCCTGAGTGTGATTTCAGACCTTTAGGCAATATAAATAATAGGAGAGAGAACACAAGAGAGGAATAAGAGTAATTACTCCCAGTTTCATGAAGCTGAAAGGGATCTGTGGGTATCATCTATAACAGCTCCTTGTTATCAGTCATGTATGTGTCTCAGTTTTAAATATTTAGCTGGCTAAACAGCCGCTGATGACAAAGTATTTTGTTATCCAAAACATAACCATGAAATCAATTCAACAAACATTTGTTAAGCATGGTGAGATGCAATGACAAAGTGGTTGGGAGCTTGACTTTGGAATCAAGAAGAACTGGGTTCAAATCTTACCTCTGAAACATAGTAGCTTGACCATTATTGATTCATTTACTTCTTAGTTCTCAGCTACTCTCAAAGACTATAAATTACAGATAAATTACTGAACTGCATGTCAGGATACATCTATACTAAAAATTCTATAAACTTATAATTATGAATCCAGACTCAAAAAGAAAATGTGCATGGTCTTGTGCTATGTCCTGATGATATACAATCACATTGAGGAAATTAGTAACTCATTTAGGAAACTCAGTAAATTGGAAGAAGAAAGGCTCCTTTTTCAGAGGTTATCTTTTCCTCTAATATTTCCACCAGTTACAATGTTTCTTTACTTTAGGAAAGTAGAATGAAGCTTGTTAAGAAATAAATGTATAAGAAAATGTGATTTTTTTCTTGTATGTGAAATTTTAAAATATTGCCATGCATATTTTAAAATTTTTGAAACATTTGTGGAAAATTAAAAAAGGGAAAAATAAGATGTACGACTGATAAATAAGAAGACATTTCCATTCTTCGCTTGAAGAATTATTCACATCACATCATGATCACACTTTTGTATTCTCTGATGATGATATATAGAATGTGGTTCACTAAACTATAAGGAGATAAACAAGAAATAGGAACCCAAAGTGTATTATAAATCTTATCGAGATGAGTTCATTTAATTCTTAATATTTAAAAAATAAATCCCTAAAAACAAATATTTCTCACAACCCTATAGTCACAAAAGCTTTTTTAAACAGATGATATTGTACTTAAAATTTTATCATGTTCAAAAAGAAATTAATTTTTATTCATCTTATTTAAAGTAATTCCTTCTAGATTTATTTTAACAGTAAGTGAATCTACTACAAAGAAATTGCAGTCTGGATTGTTTTCGGAAGAATTGGCTGTGGTATATGCAGTCAGAGGGACTAGTGGCAAGATCTATCAAAACTATTAAGTGATTATACAAGCAAAAGATACACATCCTTTAAAAATAATAATAATTTAAAGATCCCATTTTACGTAATTAGGTTATACTAGCTCTCCTAAATATAAAATGCAGTTTTTTACTGAGACATACATTAACACATTCAAAACACTTGCTTTTTCTGAATAAGATCTATTTGTATCACTTATCAAAAATAGGCAAATTTGGGTGTTTTTCCCCCCAAAAAAATTTCAATTCATTCCCTTGTACCTTATGCAATAAATTTGATAGAGCATTGCTTTTTATAAAGATCAGATATGATTTATTGAAACTATTTTGATAAATATTTAATGAACCAGCTTTTGAGACTTTAACTTATTAAAAAACAACAACAACCTTAAAATGAGCTACTTTGCTCATTTTGGAAGACAAGCAATTTAAAAATGTTCATCAGCTATCTTTACTGATTTACCTAACATTAGATCCATTTTCAAAATTCCCATCTTTGTGTCATTTTTAAACTCTTTCAAATAAATGTCTAGAGGCTGTGGGAAGCCAAACATAAATTGGTTCTCTTTTCAGCCTTCAGAAGAAAACTGTACAATAACAAATCAAAGCAGGAAAGGGAGCAAAAAATGGCAATTTAAAAACAACTAAATTTTGGTTTCAAGTTGTCAATATCACTTCACATAAAAATTAATGCAATCTGTTCCTTTATGCTTATCTGAGAAATTAGGCAACCAACAAGGAGTTAAATGTGGAAACCCTGATTAACTTAATTGTATCACTATTTTTCCTCTCCTAATGCTTGTCTTTGATAAGTACTGTGGCTATTATCCCTCACATACATACTGTTCCTTGATCTTCTCATTCTCCAGTTCTTCTTTGGGCATAAGAGTTAGACAGAAATTCAGCAGTCCAGTCAGTAATCCTTGAGAATTTGAGCATTAATATTCCAGAGGGGTCACTTTAGATGGCATTCCAGTATGCTACAATTTGCCATTTCATAGAGCACTAATTTCATAAGTAATTCCTGAGTTTGGCTGTAATATAAAAAAAAAAAACCAAGAAAAGAAAAGCAGACCTTTTCCTGGGAGAAGCAAACTTTGGGGAAAATAGACTCTGGAGTGCATATTATTTTATCTATAGGCACCTTGTGAAAAAGAGAAAAGAGAAAGCTAAAATATTCAGAAGAAATTACCAAGACAGGCATTTAAAACAATTTTTTTAAATAATGGAAATTTACATATTGAGATTGTTTATAAATTTATAAATTATACACTATATTCTATTATACATCTATTGTATGACAGCTGATGCTTTTGGAAGATGCTTGGAGAGAACTGTTTGTTCTAGGAATAGCACAATGGGCCATTCCAGTTGATGCTAACACTCTACTGGCTGTATCTGGTAAGAACTGCACAATTTAATGACTTTGTTGTAGAAATTACCATAAAAATACATTACTGAAAAAAGAACAACATGTAAAGAATAACAAATTCCTACTGAACAATAGAGTATACCTGTCATTTATAAATCTATATTTAAATGCAAATAATGTTGTTTTGTTGTATTCATGACTGCTTGCATTGTTATTTAAATGCAAATTACTGTGTTTGTTATCATCCCAGAGAAGATTTTATATTAACTTCCATACAATATAGTCAGTCTACTTGGAATCAGAGATCTCAGAGTGACAATTGAATAGATATTTATATGCAGAATTTTGTCAAAAATCAATATGAAATCATGAAAATGCCCTAATATTAGGACATTTATTTCACATTCCCATTCTAGGCATGAATGGTGAAAACACAGATTCCCAGAAGCTGAGTAAGATCATCTCTGAAATCCAGGCTTTGCAGGAGGTAGTGGCCAGATTCAGACAACTTCGGCTGGACGCAACTGAATTTGCCTGTCTCAAATGCATTGTCACTTTCAAAGCTGGTAAGCAAATGTGAATCCCTTCTTTTTCTTCTTCCTCTTCATTATTCCCTTCCCCTATTTCGACAGCTTCCTCTCCCCATCCCTGTCCCTGCCCAAACCTGCCCCTTCATGATAACAGCCACTTCAGAGTCAGAAAGAGCCTCATAAAATGGAGCTGATCTTTCGGACCCTTTGACTCCATTTTAGAGAGCCACGGTCTTCTTTCATGCTGGACCAGCTTTGCATTTCATCGCTGCTTTATACCGTTGCACCCACCTGGAGGTCAACTGACCGACTGGTTCCTGATCTCTTTTCTAGTACCTACACACAGTGGTTCTGAACTGAGAAGTTTCCGGAATGCCGCAGCCATTGCAGCACTTCAAGATGAAGCACAGCTAACACTTAACAGTTATATCCACACCAGGTGAACCTTATTTGTTTAATGATTAAAAATAACAATAACAGTAGCCATGCAGATAAGCTATTTTACATGAGGTATCGTTTACAAAGTGTTTTCTCTGAACATCCTCTAATTTGCTCTGAGCATGTACCTAAAAAGAATCCTAAATTTTAGATTTGAAAAGAATTTGAGATTTTAAAAAACCAATCAACCAACAAAGCATCTTAATAGTGTCGACTTAATAGGAATACAAAGACAAAAATAAAATAGTGCCTGCCCTCAAGGAGCTTACATTCTAATGAAGGAAACAATATGTTCAATTATGAACATATGCAAATTATTTACCAATTAATAGGGAAGGAGCACTGACTTTAGGAAGGATTTATCAGTTGATCTAATTCAGAGGTGTGAAGTAAATGGCCTAAATCCATATAAATAGAAAAGTTTTGAACTACTCTTCCCATACTACTATAGAAAATTACTTTTGTGAAGGAACGTCAAGCTATCTGTATATTTCCCCAGAAAATCCAATTTAATCAATTACGGGAATTAACCCCTGAATCCAGTGAGTTCAGTGAAAAAGAGCACTAATAACAGATCAATTAGTCAAAATGGCCCAACTGATATTTGTGCCTAGACTCAGGCAAAGTAAAAAAAAGTAAAAGATGATGACCAAAATCTGTTGTGGACAATGACTTCTTAAGTGGGATTAGATAATCCCAAACAAATGAAGGTTTCTTTATGGGCATGCTGACTAACTGCCCATGGAAAAGATGGACTACCACACCGGTGATTCATTCATTTGGAGCTTCTTTAAACACCTGACTGGTAAGAGCTCTGTGATTGGCTCCATCTCTGATTGTGAAAGCAGCCACAATGATTGTCAACTATGAATAGATGCTAATGCTTTCACACTATTTCTGGCAATGGAAAGCACTTCCATTCCAGGGAAACCTTGCTAGAAAATATAGCAGATTAGAGTATGGAAAATTTATAATGTGGGACTTATTCTAGATCCTAGGAATTAGCTTTATAATGGCATTTCTACTTATTTGCCAAAAAAAAAAAAAATAGAAGGCAATCCTTCTGTCCTCTATGACTATGGATTATTATTATTAGCCTTCATCATTGTTTCAAGATATAATCCTCCCTAGTAGAGTGGGAAACCCTACATTCCTCTAAAATAGAGGTTCTTAACCTACAGTCTATGAATTTTTTTCAAAATTTTGATAATTATCTTTCAATATAATTGGTTTCCCCTTGTAATTCTATGTATTTTATTACTGCATTTAACATTATTCTGAGAAGTCCATAAATGTTGTCTGATCATGAAAAAGGTCAATGACAGTTGAAGGCTCTTGTTCTATAACTTTGCAAATAGTATAGTTGGCTTCCTTAGCTAATCACTCACCATTAAATAGCAATATTTTTCTACTTATGCACGATACCTTTTGGGTGTCAGAAAGATGGTATTTTTAAAAAATATGTACATCTATCAACCAATAAACATTTCTTAAATGGCTATTGTTTGCCAGGTATTGTTAGACTCTAGGGATAAAAAAAGAGGCAAAAGACTATCCCTGACCTCAAGAAGTTTGTAATCTAATGAGAATACTTTGCAAACCTTAAAGCACTGTATAAATATTATCCATTTTTATGTCTTAAAATGAGCAAGTTTGTTTTGAAATGGTTCCATTGTATTAAAAAAAACAATAATCCAAATCAAGTTCTAATAATCCAAGTATATGGGCAATTTATTCTAGCTGTAAGAATTACAAATAAAATATACAATAGTAATAGGGAAAGACACTAGGCCAGAATAATGGCCATAGGATTTAGAGGAGATGGAAAATAGGATATATATGGATTATAAAAGCCCTCAAAGAATAGTCATCTTTTTCATCAATCCTTCCATTTTTTCCTTACTTCTTTGTTTTTAACATCTATTCTTTTCAAAATGCTGAATGACAGTGCATAGTGGGTAGTACTGACTGATATTTTAATAACTTTTGATAAGTGAATTCTGATGAGTGATAATTGTGATATCATAGATTAGATTAATATAGATTAGTTATGATAAAATAACGATTTGAGTTCATATCATAGTACATTTAGAGATGGAAGAGAATTTAGAGACCAAAATTAACTTCTTTTCTTCAACACTGTTTTGCATGGCACTTCCAAAGTATCTTTTGCTCAAAGATTTTAAAACTCTTGAGAAGCATGGTTTAGCCAAGAAACATAATTTTCAGGTATAGAATTTCCTGCTTCCATTCTTTTTTCAGTTGGGGATGGGTTTATTAAAAGCAAAAGTTTTATCTTTGCTTGCTTTTTACTTAATGGCAGAATCAAGGAGAGGCCTCAATTATTCTGGTTGCTGGTTCTCTATATTGATCTTAAAGAGAAGAACTAAATATGAGAACCAGTTTGGAAAACTTCAAAGGAGTTATCACCCTCACAACCAAACCCAAGACATACAATTTCAGTTTATTACAAACATTCCTTTTTAACTCTCTAGATATGACCAAATCTCTAAAGAGTCAGAATAAGACTCCCAGACCAAGTCAACATTTTTGTTTTGACTGATATGATGTCCCTTAGAGACTCTTCATTTCTCCTATAAAATTCTTTTTTTTTGGTGGGAGGCTACTATACACTCTGAGAATTATATGAGTTGTTATACTCTTGTATGGTATTTTCCCTCAAAATTAAAAAAAAAGATATTGGTTTTTTTTTTAAATTAAGGGCAAGACAGATTTTAAATCCATTTTTAGTCAGTTAACCACAAACCAGCTTTCTTTTAGAACTGATTTTTGGTTTGAATAGTAACCATAGAAAACAATACATTGTGGTTTCTACAAAGAACCTCAGGTTGAGACAGATGTTCAGAAACTGAAAAGTATGAAAGATATGACTTCATATAAAATTAACGATAAGGTTAAAAAACCAACAGAATAAAGTGGTTTATGGAAAGGCAATTGCCAAACTTTGATCCACCAATGCAAGGAAATAATTATTGTTTAGTTGTTTTTCAGTCATGTCCAATTTTTCATGGACTCCATCTGGTCTTTTCTTATCAAAATACTGGAAGGGTTTGCTATTTCCTTCTCCAGCTCATTTTGCAGATGAGAAAACTGAGGCAAACAGGGTTAAGTTAATCAGTGATTGAGGTCAAATTTGAAAAGGAAGTCATCTTCCTGACTCTAAGCCTGGCAATCCATCTACTGCACTCACTATGTAGCTCCATTAAATAATAATTATCAGCACCAAAATAAATTGTTACATTTATGAAGTGATGTAAGCTTTACAAAGTACTTCCCTCACAGTACATATGCTAAGTCTATAATATAAATATTATCACCTTTTGGGGCAGATAAGAAAACCAAAGCTCAGTGAGATAAAATTATTTTTTATGAGCAGTTTATCAATATTTATTAGGTGTCTACTATTTGTTTGGCCTTCTCCTAGGGACCACAGATCTAGGGACCAAAAATTAAACAATCTCCATTCCCAAGGAACTTACAGTTTATTAGGAAAAACCACATGTCAACATACAAGTAAATATAAAATAAATGCAAAATCAATACATTAGCTAAATTCAAAGTAATTAGGGAAGATTAGAAAGCATTAGAAGTTGGTAAGAAAGAAATGCTTTGCAGAGATGTTAGTTCTTAGGGACAGGGGAAGAAGTTAATTCTTCACCTGCCTCTTGGAGGAAGAGAAGGATTATGTAAGGTCAAGGTAAAGGAAAAGTGCCTTCCAGAATGGGAAGACAGTCACTTTTGAAAAGGAATAGAGATAGAAAATGGAACATCATCATGTGAGGAGCAGAGAGAAAACCATTTTCCCTGGACTGAAGAGTGCAGGAAGAGATAAGCCTGGAAAGGTTGATTGAAGCAAGCAAAGGATTTGAAGCTAGAAATAATAGAAAGTCACTGAAGTTTATGTCATGGAGAAGTGCCATGTCAGAAACACTTAAGGAAAATCACTTTGGCAGCAGTTGGGTTGGATGGATTGAAGTGAGGAGACACAAGGTGGAATGAATAATTTGGAGGCGCTTGCAATAATCTTGATGAGAAGAGATGAAAACCTGGTCTGCTAAGAAGTTGTTAAACTAGAAATCAAATCCGGATCCTTAAACTCTCAAAATAACATTTTGTTTTGTTTTATTTTTCTTTCTTTTTTTGGTAGGTACTTAATAAATGCTTATTTTTTTCTCTTTTTCAATAGTATTTTGTTTTTCCAAATACATGTAAAGATAGTTTTTCAACATTCATTTTTGTAAGATTTTGTATTCCAAATTTTTTCTCTCTCTGTTCCTTACCCTCCTACCTCCCCACAACAGCAAGTAGTCTGATATAAGTTAAATATGTGCAATCCATATTTCCATATTTGTCATACTGTGCAAGAAAAATCAGACTAAAAGGGGAAAAAACTATGAAAAAGAAAAAGCAAATTTGTTTTGTTTTTCCATCATATCATGCATGCACTTTCTCTGCAGCACACAGCCTTCCAGCATTAATAGTGAAATATCTGCCTTTACCCTCCCTTCTCAGTTTATGCTCTTGACCTAGAGATGCTAGTGCATCTGGAATCATACTTGTTATGAGATTTTCTCTATGTCAGTTTAGTTCCATGAAACTAGTGAACATAGACTCACATTCTCCCTTGTGAAAAAATAATGGTATAGTTAAGTAAAGCAAAAATAGTAGTCCAGCTAAATTCTAGGGATGGAAATGCAATAGCTACATGCAGTAATTTGAATGTGTATTCCAGCTTCTTTCCTATTTTGAAGTTGCTTACAGTCAGCATATATAAGGTGGGAGAAAAAAAAGTGCCTCTGCTGATAATTGAAAGCTGTCATTCAGAGTCATTATAGCAGAAGAAGCAAAGAGAGACAGAGACAGACCGACAGACAGATACACACACACACACAGAGAGAGAGAGACACACAGACACACAGAGTTTTTTTCAAAGGAGTTATGGGGATAGGAGGATCCTGGGGATCTTCCTTACTGTATCTATCAATGCTTTCCCTTTTTTCTGTGAATATTCTCCTAAGGGAATCTTTTTGTGTCACACCTTGCTACCAAGTTACCTATGATCTAGGTATGAATTGCCCCTCAGGAAAGTGATCTATGATCAACTTATGCCATAAGATCCTTAAAGACTACATCCTTGACTCAGTGACTTTTGGAGATCACTGTCCCTCCCTAACTAGCATGGAAGGATTAATACAACTGAGTTGTGCCATATAAAATATGCAAGTACTCATGGGCAGAATCAGTTCTTAAATATCCCAGCTTCTGATAAATGAGAAGACATGCAAATATTTTTTTCAAAACTACATTTAGAAACTAGTGACAAAGAAGATGACCATAATGGAAATATGTTTTACATGTATAAGTATATATATATATATATATATATATATATATATATATATATATATATATATATATATATATATATATATATATATATATATATATATAAACAATTTCAAATTAATTACCATCTTAGGGAAGAAAAAGGTGATGGAGGGAGGGAAAAATTAGAACTCAAAAAAATTTTAATGAATGTTAAAATTTGTCTTTACATGTAATTGAGAAAAGAAAATCATAGTATTTTTTTTTGGAAGAAATCAGTGACACAGATGGTAATTTTCAAATATATACTTCAGATACTGTACGTAGTTCTCTTTGATTTTGACTGGTTTGATAAAAATTAAAATGGGGTGCTCAATTCATGTTCCTCTTTTTGACTCAGGATCAGCCATGGAAGAAGACTATAGAGAGAATGGTTTACTTATAAGAAATCAAGAGTTGACTGCCTTTGAGACACATGGGTTTCGAATCACTTGAAAACTTCAGAACTTTGAATAATAATAATAGTAGCTCACATTTCTATAGCATGTTAAGAGCTAGGTTTCTCTTTTTGGACCAAACTAATAATTTTGTGGATGTAGGAACTCTCAGTGAGGACATTATCTATCAATGCATTTCTATACCGGCTCCATAATACATAGACTTAGAAAGTGAAGTTAAGTGCCTAACTGGTCTTCCTGATTCCAAAGCCAACTCTGTATCCAGTATGCTACTTAACATTTACAGAGCACTTTTCTCACTGCAACCCTATGAGCTAGTGACATGAATCTTATTAACCTAATTTTGCAGATAAGGAAATTGAGATTTAAAAAAGTCAAGAGATCATGGATATATAGCATATTTCAGAGCATGTTTTTGAACTGATAGCTCCTGACTCCAAATCTGATACTTTAACTTATCTTCTTTCTTATTGAGGACATAGTACTGCCTTTCATTCTGGACTTTTGAGTAGCTTTTAATGTGTCCCTAAGACTATTCTTCTCTCTGCTATAATAGTAAGGGAAAAGACGGGTGTGGTGAAGAGGAAAGGAAAGAATTGACTGTAGTGGGTACCAGTGTTTCTCTGAGAAAAATCCACCTGAGAGGCCAGTTTCATAATCATTCTTCACTGCCAACCCAGGAATATTCATACAATTAAAGTCCTAATTTTGGAAAGGATTCCAGAGGACACTTAGTCCATCCTGTATTTGGAAAAGAAACCCCTCAACAAGAGCTCCAACAAGTGGTGATCCAGTCTTCACTTGTAGACCCACCTGTGATAATGACTTATGATTTTTCAATTTTCCACTGACATTCATCTTTTTTTTCAGGTCTTGGGTCCCTTGCCTATCTTCAAAAATCTTTATGTAAGATATGGGGTTTGAACTGAGCTTTGAAGAGATCAAGGGATTCTTAGAGGTTGAAGTGAAGAGGGAGGGAATTTTAGGCTGTCCACTGGACAGCCAGTCAAAGCCAGGGAATCAGAGAGATTGGACAGCCTTGAATGAGGTACAAAAAGTAGGCCAGGTTAGTTGTATCATAGAAAGACTTTGCTAGAGGTGAGGATGGTCGAGAGAAATGCTACAGGGAATTCAAAAAGGATGAAGATTGAGTTTTTTAAATTATGTGTTGCAATTGAGAGAGCATTGGTAGCTTTGAATGGGACAGTTTCAAATAAAGCAGATTGCAAAGGATTAAGAAGTAAGTAGGAGGAAGCAGAAACAATGAGAATAGATAGCTTTTTATTTAAAGGAGTTCAACTATGAACAGAGCAAAAAAAAAAAATAGAATAGCTTTAGTGATAATAAGGTAAAGTAAAAATTTTTTAAGGATGAGGAAGTATTGGGCATGTTTGTAAGCTGCACAAAATAGACCAGTGAATAAAGAGATACTGAAGATTAGAGAGTAAGGTGGGATCAAGAGTACGTGTAGATGAGTTGACATTAATGAGGAAAAAGGTCACTTCTTCATGTAAGACTGGAGCAAAGAAAGAGAAAATGGGGAACAAGGGCAAGGGGGGTATTTTCATGGTTTCAAAGGGAAGAAGAGATCAATAAAGGAATTGGCAAACTGGGACTTTGACTCACCCCTTCTCTGTTTGCTGCGGCAAACTTAACAACTCTGTCTTTGGTAAAGCCTTATTTTGAATGAATTCCTATATTAGTTTCCAGTATGAGAGCTTAAATTTGGTGTTTTCACCAATATGTTTCCAAAGGATGTCTTTGCTTGTGATTTATTTCCAGAGAGCAATCTGGAAGGACAAGTTCTTAATGATAAAGATTACATTAGTATAGCCCTGCAGTCTCAGAGGCTGTATAAGCTTGTGCATTGGAGCCTAGATGGATGTTGGACCTCAAGAGGGGGAATTGTTCAACATTTTTTCATATCTTTAATTAGATGCCAATTTCATTGACATGTAAGTTGGGTGGCATTCCCACCCAACAGAATTTAGTCTTTAATTTGTAATGTAATAGCAGAATTATTCCTGTGAGTGACTAAGTATAAATCCTGAATAATAATTTGAAGAAACACTTAGAAAAAAGAGCCATTTCATTTGAGGGAAGCAGTCTGGTGGAGAAACATTTGGACTAAGAATCAAGAAACTTTCATTCATTCAAAAAAGCATTTCTTAAGCTCCTGATATATTCCAGGCTTTTTGCTAGGAACCAGGAATATAAAGATAAGGAAAATAGTCCCTACCCTTTGCAAGCTCACAGGGCAGAAACAATGTTAAAGACAGGAAGAATTCTGATAACCAAGTGAAGGGAGGCAAGATTGTTCTTTTTTGTAGTTGATCATCTGATCTTATAATATAAAAAGTACTTAATAAATGCTTGGCTACTGTGCCTCCATTTCTCCCTCTGCAAAATAAGTGATATCATTTTTCTAAATTCATTTCCAAAATATCCTGTTATTTATAAAATCAGTTGGCACATTTGGATATAGTTTTTGTCCAAATACTAGATATTAAGATTCTTTAACAAACTTTATTGCTGGAAGCACTTTGACAAATGCTTATCTAACTCATTTGATTTCTTTGCATTCCAGGTATCCCACCCAACCTTGTCGATTTGGGAAACTCCTGTTGCTTCTTCCAGCCTTACGCTCCATTAGCCCATCTACAATAGAAGAAGTGTTTTTCAAAAAAACCATTGGCAATGTGCCAATTACGAGACTGCTTTCAGATATGTACAAATCCAGTGATATCTAATCTCTGCTGAACATACACAGTCTTCAGGATGGACAGTGTCAGATGAACTTTTACCTTTGGAGAACAAGCCTCAACTAACAAAAACCTTCAGGAAGCATAAACCTGGGAGTGTAGTCTTTGGAGAAAAGAAAACGAGAAAATAATTAATTGGCACAAGACTATTCCAGTAGTTATGACCTGCTGCCTCTACAGAAGATGGTAGACCTGAAGAAAGGGCATTGCTTGATAGGACACCTGGAGTGGAGAGAACTCATCAATTCCCCTTCTTCCTGAGAGGGGTTCACGATTATTGGTTGCTACTGGCCATACTATTCTATCACTCATTTTGGAAAATGATTCTGATGTAACAAAAGCCCAAATACAGTACTTCATTTTTCCTTTTCAGTATACCAAGTTGGGTTACCAAAAATTATCCTAGAGGTGTAATATGTTGTACTGCAGCCTTCAGAAAGTAACTTAAGTTGAAAGATTTGTTCTGAAAATAGAAGGCAACATTTGAAGTCAAATACTTCACCAGGCACTTTCTGTCTGTTGCAAGACATCATCAACTGGCCTCCATAATGAATTGAAAAGTGTTTTATGTGATTGATTTCCATTCCCACCCCCCCCCTTTTTTTGGCCTTTGAAGCCTAGGCAACCCTCTCAAAACAACTGGTGAACATAGATGACTCTCTCATCAGAACTGCAGTTTGGATAACATCTCAAAGACAGAAGAATTTTACAAAAACAATAAAAGTGAAAGAAGGAAGAATAAAACAGCAAAACCAAATAAAGCAGAGATGTCTCACTGAGTGAGCTGATTGCTGTCCCGTTGGCATAGTGCTGAAACCAAAGGCAATGGGGTCTGAACTCTTGGTCCAATGAGACATGCAGAACAGCAACTGAATATACACAGCATGCTAGAATGAACTTCAAAGAGATAGACACTAAAAAAAAAGTTTCTTAATTGATAAACTGCTAACAGTCTCTGAGACTCTACAATGCCTTTCAGAAAACTTTGGGTTCTAAATAAAGCCTTGTTCACACACAGTACACACACACACACACAAACACACACACACACACACACACACACACACACACACATGCAAATACAACCTTACACTATACGCTGCTTCTTTGATATGAGACTATACTTATGGAAATGTAGAAACAAACATTTGAAGATAGCTGCTGTACTTTTCATGTTTTGATTTGTTATTAGATACTAGCCCTGAGAAAAATCAGCACTTGGCCTATCATAGGATGAGTAAAACTTTTCTTGTACAAAGTGAATTAACAGATTTGTGAAGTTAAAAAGTTGTACTCATTGTATTTACAAAGAATAAAATATATATTGAATTTAAATCATCTCCTCTTTATTTTATTAATGTCTCTTGCTAGTTTCTATCCCTTAGATACAAAGTGATATCAACACTTATTTTTAAATATCTAGCACTAAAATTATGCTCCACATTGGATGTCCAAAAGATTTCAAGACAAAGAACTCTTATTTTTTTAAACAACTAATCCAATGTATGAAAATCATAAATAAAGAAATAAAACAAAAACCGTTCTCCATATCTCTCAACTAGAACTGCATCTGCAGGGAAAAATTACTATGTGAGAAAGAGGCTGATTAAAACAGGTTTTGTTCACTTCTCTATTTCTCACTATCTTGCCAACATTTCAATCCCAGCCACAAATTTCTTTGTTCAGTAATCAGGAAAAAAAATCACACAGAACTAGACAGAGTTAAGTGGGTAGTAAGAGAGGAGAGGTGATTGGAGGAGAAACAGCAAAAGAAAAGGAAAATAGATGCCAGATCCAGATCTTCAAAAATAAAGATCATCCATCAGCCTTTTCTTTAGAGGGCATAGAGGTAGAATATGCCCTCAATCTACTATTTTTCATTATTTCTAGGAAAGTTTCCTTGCTGAGGAAACCGAAACAATTAAAATGAAGACTAGAGATCATAAGCAGATTTCAATTCATATTATCATGACCATAGTTAATTGAGCACTGGCTTTAAAGAGAAAAAGGGTGAGATTCCCCATAAGATTTCACTCAGAACAGGAATCACTTAAATTTCTGGCAACTCTGATTTGCTTTTAAAAACAAATGCTCCTGATGACATGATGGTATACTTAGAGAACCCCAAAGACTCTGCTAAAAAGCTATTAGAAATAATTCAGAATTTTAGCAAAGTCACAGGATACAAAATAAATCCACATAAATCCTCAGGATTTTTATACATTACCAACACAATCCAACAGCAAGAGATACAAAGAGAAATTCCATTCAAAATAACAGTCGATAGTATAAAATATTTGGGAATATATCTACCAAAGGAGAGTCAGGAATTATATGAGCAAAATTACAAAACACTTGCCACAAAAATAAAGTCAGATTTAAATAATTGGAAAGACATTCAGTGTTCTTGGATAGGCCGAGCGAATATAATAAAGATGACAATACTCCCCAAACTAATCTATTTATTTAGTGCTATACCAATCAGACTCTCAAGAAACTATTTTAATGACCTAGAAAAAATAACAACAAAATTCATATGGAAGAATAAAAGGTCGAGAATTGCAAGGGAACTAATGAAAAAAAAGTCAGAGGAAGGTGGTCTAGGTGTACCTGAATTAAAGCTATATTATAAAGCAACAGTCACCAAAACCATTTGGTATTGGCTAAGAAATAGACTAGTTGATCAGTGGCATAGGTTAGGTTCACAGGGCAAGATAGTGAATAAAAATAGCAATCTAATCTTTGACAAACCCAAAGATCCCAAATTTTGGGATAAGAATTCATTATTTGACAAAAACTGCTGGGAAAACTGGAAATTAGTATGGCAGAAACTAGGCATGGACCCACATTTAACACCACATACTAAGATTAGATCAAAATGGGTCCAAGATTTAGGCATAAAGAACGAAATCATAAATAAATTGGAGGAACATGGGATGGTTTACCTCTTAGACTTGTGGAGGAGGAAGGAGTTTGTGTCCAAGGGAGAACTAGAGACCATTATTGATCACAAAATAGAAAATTTTGATTAAACCAAATTAAAGAGTTTCTGCACAAACAAAACTAATGCAAACAAGATTAGAAGGGAAGTAACAAATTGGGAAAAATTTTTTACAGTTAAAGGTTCTGATAAAGGCCTCATCTCCAAAATATACAGAGAATTGACTTTAATTTATAAGAAATCAAGCCATTCTCCAATTGATAAATGGTCAAAGGATATGAACAGACAATTTTCAGATGATGAAATTAAATCTATTTCCACTCATATGAAAGAGTGTTCCAAATCACTCTTTAAGACAACTCTGAGGTATCATTACACACCTGTCAGATTGGCTAAGATGACAGGAACAAATAACGATGAATGTTGGAGGGGCTGTGGGAAAACTGGGACACTGATGCATTGTTGGTGGAGTTGTGAAAGAATCCAACCATTCTGGAGAGCAATCTGGAATTATGCCCAAAAAGTTATCAAAATGTGCATACCCTTTGACCCAGCCATACTACTACTGGGCTTATAGCCCAAGGAACTACTAAAGAAGGTAAAGGGTCCTGTATGTGCCCAAATGTTTGTGGCAGCCCTTTTTGTAGTGGCTAGAAGCTGGAAGATGAATGGATGTCCATCAATTGGAGAATGGTTGGGTAAACTATGGTATATGAATGTTATGGAATATTATTGTTCTATAAGAAATGACCAACAGGAGAAATACAGAGAGGCTTGGAGAGACTTACATCAACTGATGCTGAGTGAAACAAGCAGAACCAGAAGATCATTATACACTTCAACAATGATACTGTACGAGGATGTATGCTGATGGAAGTGGATTTCTTCAACATAGAGAAGAGCTAATCCAATTCCAATTGATTAATGATGGACAGAACCAGCTACATCCAGAAAAGGAACAATGGGAAATGAGTGTAAACTGTTATTTTTACCTTCTGAATCCAATTCTTCGTGTGCAACAAAAAATTCGGTTCTACACACATATATTGTATCTAGAATATACTTTAATATATTTAACATATATAAGACTGCTTGCCATCTGGGGGAGGGGGTGGGGGGAGGAAGGGAAAAAATCTGAATAGAAGTAAGTGCAAGGGATAATGTTGTAAAAAATTACCCATGCATATGTACTGTCAAAAAAAAGTTATAATTATAAAATAAAATAAAAATTTTTTAAAAATAAATAAATAAATAAATAAATAAATAAAAATAAAAACAAATGCTCCTAAATCACATTTCACCAAATTCTTTCTTTTTGTTACAAGACATTCATTACCAAGTGATCTTCATAATGGATTGAAATGGAATTATTTTGTTATTGAATCTTTTTTCTCTTTTTTGGCCACTGAAGGCAAAGAAACCCTATTGAACCAACTGATAAACATAGTTGATCATTTTCTAGGAGATGACTAAGCTCAACAACTTGCTAGGGAGTCTCTTTGTAACACTGTCTTATAGATCCTAACCTTCTATAAATGAATCATAAATTCTCTCTAGTTTGTCATAAAAAGATTATAACATATTCTTTCAACTATAAATTTCCAAATGTTATTTTATGATCTATTTCTTTAATAAAATTCAAGGCTAAGAAATAGAGTGGCAGGTCAGTGGAATAGGTTAGGTGTACAAGATACAATAGTTAATGACTATTAGAATTGTCCTGAATCACTAGATTGCTGAGAAGAGCAATGACTATGGTAATCTATTATTTGATAAACTCAAAGACTCCAGCTTCTGGGATTTGTACTCACTATTTGACAAAAATTACTGAGAAAACTGGAAAATAATACGGCAGAAACTAGGCATAGTCCAACATCACACACACACACACACACACACACACACACACACACACACACACATACCAATAGATATATGATGGGTTCATGATTTAGATATAAGGAGTGATACTAAAAGCAATTTAGGAGCACATGTGATAGTTTACCTGTTATAGCTTTGGAAAAAAGGGGAACTTATAGCCAAAAAAGAAACAAAGAACATTATAAAATGCAAGATGGATAATTTTGATTACATTAAATTTAAAATGTTTTGCACAAATAACCAATTGCAGCCAAGATTAGAAGGGAAGCAGAAAACTGGGAAACAATTTTTAAGGCCAGCATTTCTGATAAAGGCTGTACTTCTGAAAATGTGGGAAACCAAGTCAGATTTATAAGAATACAAATCATTACTAAATTGATAAATGGTCAAGAGATATGAACAGTTTTCAGAGAAAGAAATTAAAGCCAGTTATAGTCATATGAAAAAGTGCTCTAAACTATTAGACTATTAACTACCTATAACTATTAGATTAGATTAGAGATTATGCATGATTATGATTAGAGAAATGCAAATTAAAACAACTCTAAAGTATCTCCTCAAAACTATCAGATTGGGCCGAGCGAATATAATAAAGATGACAATACTCCCCAAACTAATCTATTTATTTAGTGCTATACCAATCAGACTCCCAAGAAACTATTTCAATGACCTAGAAAAAATAACAACAAAATTCATATGGAAGAATAAAAGGTCGAGAATTGCAAGGGAACTAATGAAAAAAAACTCAGAGGAAGGTGGTCTAAGTGTACCTGATCTAAAGCTATATTATATAGCAGCAGTCACCAAAACCATTTGGTATTGGCTAAGAAATAGACCGGTAGATCAGTGGAACAGATTAGATACAAAGGACTAAAAAGGATACATCTATAGCAATCTAGTGTTTGACAAACCCAAAGATACCAACATTAGGGATAAAAATTCATTATTCGGAAAAAACTGTTGGGAAAACTGGAAATTAGTATGGCAGAAATTAGATATGGATCCACACTTAACACCATATACCAAGATAAGATCAAAATGGGTCCATGATTTAGGCATAAAGAGGGAGATAATAAATAGATTAGAGGAACAGAGGATAGTCTACTTCTCAGACCTGTGGAGGAGGAAGGAATTTATGACCAGAGGAGAACTAGAGATCATTATTGATCACAAAATAGAAGATTTTGATTACATCAAACTAAAAAGTTTCTGTACAAATAATACTAATGCAAACAAGATTAGAAGGGAAGTAACAAATTGGGAAAATATTTTTAAAAACAAAGGTTCTGACAAAGGTCTCATTTCCAAAATATATAGAGAACTGACCCTAATTTATAAGAAACCGAACCATTCTCTAATTGATAAATGGTCAAGGGATATGAACAGACAATTCTCAGAGGAAGAAATTGAAACTATATCCACTCACATGAAAGAGTGTTCCAAATCACTACTGATCAGAGAAATGCAAATTAAGACCACTCTGAGATACCACTACACACCTGTCAGATTGGCTAAGATGACAGGAACAAATAACGATGAATGTTGGAGGGGCTGTGGGAAAACTGGGACACTGATACATTGCTGGTGGAGTTGCGAAAGAATCCAGCCATTCTGGAGAGCAATCTGGAATTATGCCCAAAAAGTTATCAAACTGTGCATACCCTTTGACCCAGCAGCGCTACTACTGGGATTATATCCCAAAGAAATACTAAAGAGCGGAAAGAGACATACATGTGCCAAAATGTTTGTGGCAGCTCTTTTTGTTGTAGCTAGAAACTGGAAGATGAATGGATGTCCATCAGTTGGAGAATGGTTGGGTAAATTGTGGTATATGAAGGTTATGGAATATTATTGCTCTGTAAGAAATGACCAGCAGGAGGAATACAGAGAGGCTTGGAGAGACTTACATCAACTGATGCTGAGTGAAATGAGCAGAACCAGAAGATCACTGTACACTTCAACAACAATACTGTATGAGGATGTATTCTGATGGAAGTGGAAATCTTCAACATAAAGAAGAGCCAACTCACTTCCAGTTGATCAATGATGGACAGAAATAACTACACCCAGAGAAGTAACACTGGGAAGTGAATGTAAATTGTTAGCAGTAATATCTGTCTGCCCAGGTTGCATGTACCTTCGGATTCTAATGTTTATTGTGCAACAAGAAAATGATATTCACACACATGTATTGTACCTAGACTATATTGTAACACATGTAAAATGTATGGGATTGCCTGTCATCGGGGGGAGGGAATAGAGGGAGGGGGGATAATTTGGAAAAATGAATACAAGGGATAATATTATAAAAAATATATATATAATAAAAAAATATAATTAAAAAAAACTATCAGATTGGGCAAGATGACAGAAAAAGATAATGAAACATATTGGTAGATGATGTGAGAAAACTGGGACACTAATGCAGACTAATGCAATGTTGGTAGAGTTGTGAGCTGATCCAGCCATTCTGAAGAGCAATTTGGAACTATACCCAAAGGGCAATCAACCTGTACCTATACTTTGATCCATCAATGTCACTACTGGAGCTTTATCTCAAAGAGATCATTAAAGACTGGAAAGGATCTACATATGCAAAAATGTTTGTAGCAGTTCTTTTTGTGGTGGCAAGGAATTAGAATTGGGAATGACTAAATAAGTTGTGGTATTTGAGTGCAATGGAATACTCTTATTCTATAAGAAATATGAGCAGGTTTGACTTCAGAAAAGCCTAGAAAGATTTACATGAACTGATGCTGAGTGAAGTGAGCAGAACCAGGAGGAGATTGCATATAATAACAGCAAGATTGTGTGATTATCAACTATGATAGACTTAGTTCTTCTCAGCCATATAGTGATACAAGACAATTTCAATAGACTTGGGATGGACAATGTTATCCATCTGAATAAAGAGAAAGAATTATGGAGACTGAATATAGATTGAAGCATATTATTTTCAGCTTTTTTGTTTTGTTTTATTTTTTTTCTTTCTCATGGTTTTTCCCTTTTCTTTTTTTCTTTTCTTTTTTTTTCTTTCACAACATGACTAATGTGGAAATATTTTTTAAATTATTATACATGCATTAACCTACATCATATTACTTACTTTCTTGGGGGAAGGTAAAGGAACTCAAAATCTTTTTTTCAAATGAAAGCTTTATATTTACAAAACATATGCATGGGTAATTTTTCAACAATGACCCTTGCAAAGCTTTCTGTTCCAGATTTTTCCCTGCTTCTTCCCACCCTTTCCCTTATATGGCAAGTAGTCCAATACATGTTAAATATGTTAAAATATATGTTGAATCCAATATATGTATACATATTTATATAGTTATCTTGCTGCACAAGAAAAATCAGATCTAGAAAGAAAAAAGACCTGAGAAGGAAAACAAAAGGCAAGCAAACATCAACAGAAAGAGTGAAAATGCTCTCTTGTGGTCCACATTTAGTTCCCACAGGCCTGTCTCTGGGTGTATATGGCTTTCTTCATCACTGAACAATTGGAACTAGTTTGAATCATCTCACTGTTGAAGAGAGTCATGTCCATCAGAATTGATCATCATATAGTATTGTTGTTGAAGTATACAATGATCTCCTGATTCTGCTCATTTCACTTAGCATCAGTTCATGTAAGTCTCTCCAGGCCTTTCTGAAATCATCCTGCTGGTCATTTCTTACAGAACAATAATATTCCATAACATTCATATAACATAATTTATTTAGCCAATCTCCAATTGATGGGCATCCATTCAGTTTCCAGTTTCCAGCTCAGAAAGGGCTGCTATAAATATTTTTTGCACATGTGGGTCTGTTTCTCTTCTTTAAGATCTCTTTGGGATATAAACCCAGTAGAAACACTGCTGGGTCAAAGGGTATACACAGTTTGATAACTTTTTGAGCATAGTTCCAAATTGCTCTTCAGAATGATTGGATCTATTCACAGTTCCACCAACAATGTATCAGTGTCCTAGTTTTCCCACATCCCCTTCAACATTCATCATTATCTTTTCCTGTCATCTTAGCCAATCTGAGAAATGTGTTGTGGTATTTGAGAGTTGTTTTAATTTGCATTTCTCTGATCAATAGTGATTTAGAGCATCTTTTCATATGACTAGAAATAGTTTCAATTTCTTCCTGAAAATTATCTGTGGAACTCAAAATCTTACAAAAATGAATGTTGAAAACTATCTTTATATGTAATTGGAAAAATTAAATATTATTAAAATTATATATTATGATAATATATACTAATTAACAATATAGTAAAACATGGATATAATATAATTGTAACATTAAAATAATATAAAAATAAAATACAATTAAATAAAAAATATTCAACAAAGTACTAGGAGAAATGAAAATGTTGAGGGAAGAAACAGTATTTGCCTTAAAGTAGCTTATAGTTTCATAAAGGAGGGATGGAAACAATGACTAATGATCCACAACAGTGTAAGAGAAGTGATTAATATCATCTGACACATTTAAAATTTATGTATATGAAAGAGATTTTACAGGCCCTAGGCAAAATATGAGGTTTTCACAAGTGTGAGTGGCAATGATAAAATTACAGTAAGGGGTTGGGGAAGCATCAGACCCTATTTAGGACACACCTAATACTTGATTATTAGGAGTAAGTCTTAATTCATTTTTTTGTTTGTTTTTTAGTTTTTTAGTTTTTTCATTTATTATAAAATTTTTATTTTTTTCAATTATTGAAAACTGAATATTCATCTTCCTAACTCTCCTCACTCATAGAGAGAGAAAAACAAAACCCCCTTTGCAAACATTTATTCTTTTTTTTTATTAAAGATTTTTTTTCCCAAAAAACATACACATGGATAGTTTTTCAACATTAACTCTCATAAAACCTTGTGTTCTAATTCTTCCTCCCCTTCTCCCAACCCCTCCTCTAGATGACAAATAATCCAATATATGTTAAACATGGTAAAATATATGTTAAATCCAATATATGCATAGATATTCATACCATTATCTTGCTGCATAAGAAAAGTCAAATCAAAAAGAAAAATGAGAAAGAAAATAAAATGGAAATAAGTAACAATTAAAAGCATGAAAATGCTATGTTGTAATCCACACTTAGTTCCCACAGTCATCTCTCTGGATGTAGATGGCTCTCTTCATCGCAAGATCATTGGAACTGGACTGGATCATCTCATTGTTGAAATGAACCACCTCCATCACAGTTGATCATTATATAATCTTGTTGTTGCCATGTACACTGATCTTCTGGTTCTACTCACTTCATTTAGAATCAGTTCGTCTAAGACTCTCCAGGCCTTTCTGAAATCATCCTGGTGATCGTTTCTCATAGAGCAATAATATTCCATAACATTCATATACCATAACTTATTCAGCCATTCTCCAATTGATGGGCATCCACTCAGTTTCCAGGCAAACATATATTCTTAAGCAAAATAAATTCTTCCATTGATCATATTCAAAGGGGAAAAAACAGCTATATCTTCCCTTGAGCCTACTACCTTGCTTTCAGGAGTTAGACAGTAGTGAGTCCACTAGAATCATGGTTTGCCATTGCATTGATCAGTCTAAAGTTTTTCAAAGTTATTTGTCTTTACAACTATGTTGTTATTGTATAAATTGTTCTCTCGGTTCTGCTCATTTCATTCTACATCAATTCCTGCAAATCTTTCCAGATTTCTCTAAAACCACCCTCTTTATCATTTTTATAGCATGGCAGTATTCCATCATATTCAAATTCCCCATATAACTTATTCAGCCATTCCCCAGTTTGTGGATGCCTTGTTAAGTTTCCAATTTTTTGCCACCACAAAAACTGCTGTTATAAATAATTTTCTACAGACGAGTCCTTTTCCTCTTTTTTGGGGTCTACATTCCATAGTGATTCTGCTGAGTCAAAATGTGATAGAGAAGGAGAGCAAAATAGGATACAGTCTGATTTGCACCTTTGATTTTTGGGAAAATAAATTTCAAAGAGTTTAGAGAAAAAATAGACAAGATCTCATAGGCTAACATTCTACAGGTGAAGTCCTCAAGAATTAAATTTAGAAGATGCAAAGAAAAAAATAATGAGGAAGAATAGGAAGAGTTGTTTAAAGAGCCTGATCTGTTAAGGGAACGTATGTACCCATTTAAAATTTTTTATTGTTGATAATCTTCTACTTTTATACCATCTTCACTAGCCAATGTGTCTCCATCCAGTGAGTTCTCCCTTCCAACAAAGAAAAATGTTCAAAACTGACCAGTAAAATAACTCCATTTAATAGTGTAAATTTCACATTCAAAGCTTCCCATTTCTCTACTGAGAAGAATGAAATATATTCTCTGGTATCAAGCTTACTTACTGTAATTAATTAGCATCATAGTTTATGTTATTGTGGTTTTATATATATATATATATATATATATATATATATAATTTTCTTGGTCCTCATTATCAGGTTCTATATATTAGTTTATTTATTTAAATTTTATCATATTTAGCTCTTTTCTCTCCCTTGGCTTTTTAATTCTTTTTCCCTGTCCTCTTCTGTTTCTCCCTTCCTTCTGTGTTTCCATCCCTCTCTCACACTCTCTCTCTTTTCCTCTCTCTTAGTTTGTTTTTCTCTTGTCTCTCTCCCTCTTCCTCTTTCTAGCTTTCTTTCTACCCTTTTTCTCTTGCTCCCTTCCTTTCTCTTCCTCTCTCCTTCCTTCTTTTTCTGTGTCTGTCTCTCTCATTTTCTGTCTTCCTTTCTCTCTCTTTCATCCTCTTTCTCTCTGTCTCCCTTTCACTTTCTCTGTATCTCTTTTCCTCTCCCACCTTACTCTCCTGTCTTTCTTTCTTTTTTTGTCTGTCTTCTGTCTCTAAGTCTCTATATCTGTCTCTGTCTCTCTTTCTTATACACTTTGATGACCTTTTAAAAAGTTAATTCTTTTAACTCTATTCCCTTTTTGAGTCCATTATTGAACTCGACCCACTGATTGCAGCACTTATGATTGAGAACCCTCTTCTGATCAATTCCCTTTCCCCAGAAATTAATTTGCCCATTAAGGCTTATAATTTTACTCACCAGGGCTATCAATCAAGGAGCTCAGAAATAGAGTTAAGGGTTTTCTTATAATTGGTAGCTGCCTGAGCTCTGTAAGAGAGCGTGCAGAAGAAAAGGGGGAGTTGGAGGGGGAGCACAGGACTGAAGTTCCAGTAACTGGTTATGTGTCTCTGTCAATTTGTCTCTTTGTAGGATCAGAATGCCTTTCAGATATGGACAATTGCAGGACCACCTGACTTGGTCATCTTCCACAAATATTAAAAAGAAGCAATATCTCCAGGATGGATTTTTATTGATGTCCCTAGCTAGTCCTTCTCTTCCCCAGCTTCCTGAAAATCCTTTGAATTGTTAAATATATATATATATATATATATATATATATATATTAGTCCATCCACAGAAATCTCCAATTCGATTCTCTAGGCAAAGAAAATGAGACCTGGAGACATTAAAGGACTGACTTTAGATTCCACAGGTAGGAAATAACAAGTTCAAGTATAAATCCAGGCCTTTGGATACCAGGTTTCATTCACTTTCTACTTTCCCAGACTTCTAGAGGGAACAATCTCTCCTGTCCACATGAGTTGGGACCATGTCTTAGGTTTCTTTCCAAACATGGGAGAAAGTTAGAGGAGGTCAGACACAGGACAGAAGATTTTTTTGGTTAGGTCAACACTGATCCAGATCAACCAATCAGCAAGCATTACTGAGCATCCACTATGTACCATGAAGTGGGTAAGGCGCTGGAGGATGGACAAGATGGTTAGGTCCTTTGGTACTAGTTGTTAGGCTCAATTAAAATGTGTCCTCTAAACTCCAGTGGAAGCAAGGAGTTGGATAAATAAGATGACAATATTATTTGGGCTAGCTATTTGCATGAACTTACTGTAAGTGATGACTATTTTTAAATAATATTTTATTTTCCAAATACATTCAAGGATAGTTTTCAACATTCAGCTTTGCAAAGTCTTGTGCTCCAAATTTTTCTCTCTCTCCTTTCCTCCCCTGTCTCCAAGACAGCAAGTAATAATCTGTTAAACATGTACAATTCTGAACATATTTCCATATTCGTCATGCTGTGCAAAAAAAAAAAATCAGATCAAAAGCGAAAAATCATGAAAAAGAAAAACAAACAAACAAACATACAACAACAAAAGAAAATACTATGCTTTGATCCATATTCAGTCTCCCTAGTTCTCACTCTGGATGCAGATGGCCCTTTCCATCATAAATCTATTATAATCGCCTTGAATTGCCTAATTGTTGAAAACAGCCAAATATAAGTGATGACTATTCTTAAAACCAATCAAAAAGATGGTCTTTATAATGGCTAAAGAAAAACCATACATTCCCAGGAAGAAGAGCAAAAAGAGTCAGAAAGAAAGAGTCTTCAACTTAAACCCTCAAAATTAAGACCAAGGTCTTACTGACGTTTTTTCTCACTGGGACTGAGATTTCATCTTAAGGGGAAAAATTCCCTTCAGCAATGCAGATCAATAAAAGCTAGGATCTTTGGATTTCTCAAACACAAAACTATTGTATTCATTTGCTACTGTATATTGTGTGCCTAATCTGTTCTACCCATCGACTTCTCTAATTCTTAGCCAGTACCAAATCATTTTGATGCTTACTACTTTGTACTATAGTTTGACATATGACACTACTAGGTTTCCTGCCCCATTTTATTTTTATTGCTTCTCTTGAGATTCTTGATTTTTTTGTATCTCTAGAATTTTTTTCTAGCTTTATGAATTAACAATTGATTGGTTGGTTGGCATGGCACTTAATAAGTAAATTTTTTTTCCATTTTTATTATATTCAGCCTACTCTTATGGTTTAGTCTATCCATGAACAATTAACATTGCTCCAATTATTGAGAGCTATAGTTATTTGGGCAAAGATCATTTCAGAATTGTATTCATATAGTTCCTATGTGTACTTGGCAGATAGACTCCCGATATCTTAGACTTTCAGTAGATATTTTAAATAGATTGCACTTTCTATCTCTCCCTATTGGGCATTGTTGGTCATAGAGAGACATGCTGATGGTTTACATAAGTTTATTTTATATCCTGTAAACTTGATGAACTTTTTGTTTCAATTATTCGTTTAGGCGACTCTAAGTAGGTTTTTCTATGGAAACTTTCATATCATCTGTTAAAAATAATACTTTGGTTTCCTTTTTGACTGCTTATTCCCTCAATTTCTTTCTTTTTTTTTTGTATTATTATAGCTAGAATTTCTAACATTATAATAACTGTAATGGTTGTAATGGACATTCTTGATTTATACCTGATCTTACCCGAAAGGTCTTTTGTTTATCCCTATTAAGGTGATGCTGGCTCTTTATTTTAGAAAAATGCCATTTATCATAATATTCCTTTATTTTTGTGCTTTCTCCGTTACAGAACATTAACACAATAGCTGGCATGTATTAATCACTAAATAATTCCTAGTAAATAAATACTAGGCTGAACTGATGTATGTTTTTTTAAAGCTTAAAAAAAAAGCTTTTATGTATCTATTGATAAAATTGTGTTATTTTATTGTTCAGTGTTCATTAAAGATATTGGACTATAGTTTTCTTTCTCTATATTGACTCTATCTGGTATAGGTATCAATACCATATTTGTATGATGGAAAGAATTGCTATACCTCTTTTTACTATTTTTTCAAGCAATTTATATTATATTGTAATTCATTATTCTTAAAATGTTTGATAAAAATTTGCTTTTAAATACATCAAGTACTAGATTTCTTTGTTTTCCTTTGAGAATTCATTTAAGGCAATCTTGCTTCTAAAATCTGGTTATTAAGTGTTCTAGCTCTTCTTCTGTTCTGTACATTTTCACCCATTTCATTATGTAGTCAGTTTTATTGGCATATAATTGGTCAATATAGTACCTAATAATTTATTTGTTTTTCATTGGTTGTGAATTCATTTTTTTTTCATTTTTGATACTGGTAATTAGGTTTTCTTTCTTTTAAAAATCATTATCTAATGATTTATCTATTTTATTGGTTGTCTCTTTCTCTCCCTTCCCTTCCCCCCAAGAACACCATAGCTCCTAATTTATTAATTCAGTGGGGGGATATTTTTTGCTTTCAATTTGTGAGTTTCTTTTTTTGAATTTCTAAATTTCCAGTCCAATGGGGGATTCTAATGTTACTTTTCTATTTTTTGTGTGTTTCATACATAATGTATATATCTGCTCTTTCTGTTTTTTATTGTAAGAGAGTTTAGAGATATACCATTTCCCTCAAGAATTGCTGTGACTTCATTAAAAACATTTTGGCATGTTGTCATGCCCTTATTATAATGTAATGATCAATTGTTTCCATGATTTGCTTTTTGATTCACCTATTCTTTAGGTTTTAGTTATTTGGTCTTTAATTAACTTTTAAAAAATAATAATAACTTTATTTTCAAAATACATGCAAAGATAGTTTTCACCATTCATCCTTGCAAAACTTTGTGTTCCAATTTTTTCTCCCTCCCCCACTTCCCCCCCCTCTTAGACAGCAAGCAATCCAATATAGATTAAACATATGCCTTCTTCTAAACATATTTCTATATTTATCATGCTGCATAAGAAGAATCAGATCAAAAAAGAAAAAAATGAGAAATAGTGAATATACTATGTTGTGCTTCAATTTTATTCCCCTATGGATGCAGATGGCTCTCTCCATCACAAGTCTATTGGAATTGGCTTGAATCACTTCATTATCGAAAAGAACCAAGTCCATTAGAATTGTTCATCACATAATCTTGTTGCTGTGTACAATATTCTCTTGGTTCTAGTCACTTCAGGTATATTAGTTGATGTAAGTCTCTCCAGGCCTTTCTGAAATCATTCTGCTGATCGTTTCTTGTAGATCAATAATATTCCATAACATTCATATACCATAAATTATTCAACCATTCTCCCACTGATGGATATCCGCAAAATTTCCAGTTCCTTGCCATTTCAAAAAGGCCTGCCACAAACATTTTTGCACATGGATCCAAAATTGGGTTATTGTTATTGTTATTGTTCAATCATATCTTACTCTTCATGACCCTATTTTGAATTTTCTTGGCAAAAACACTGGAGTCCATCAGTGGAAGAAACTGAATTCAATTCTTGTCAATGTGAATTACTAGTTTATGACTTTGGTATGGTCCTAGGTTTCTATATCAATCAGTCAAGTGAGATGTTTGGGCTAGATGACCTTTGAGGTCCACTATAGATTGAAGAACTTATAATGATCATTTATAAAAAAACAAGGAGGATTAGATTAAGGGAACACAAAGGAATAGAAGAAAAATCCGTAGTTCGGTTTGGGACATGCTGACTTGAAGGTTCCAGGAGGACATTTGAGTAGATATTTTTATTAGCTAGTCAAGAAAAGCAGGGGAAGGAAGGGAGTACTATGATCTAATTATCGAATAAATAGAGTGAAAAGATAGTTACATGTTTAATATATGTTTTTTAGTTGATTAATAGATTATAATCCAGAGTTTCTGTGTTCTGGTTCCAGTTCTGTTTCTTATCAGATGTATGATCTGGTCAACACTCAATACCCTTCTCTGTGAAATGAAGGAATTGGGCCAGATGGCATCTAAGGTCCCTCCCTTGATATTTTATCTATCCTGGAAGTAAGCTTGGGTCAAAGATAAAGAGCGTAGACAGAATCCTAGGTAGGAAATTGGGTAGTGCTTCCAGTGGTAGTACTGGTTGCTCCAAAAATTCATACTTTTTAATACCAGTATTTGTGCAAAGATTACAATTGGGAACTTTGGAACATGAGGATCACAGATGAATCACAACCATATGTGACCCCAGGTACAATAGCATAAACCTGATGGGTACATGGTTGCCATGATGACTTATTATAATGTTCCAAATATTTTATCAAGGATAATGGAAATATATATATTTAGATTATACCTCCTCTTACTTAAGTGTACAGAGTATTCAGAGATGACTAATGCCTCTGGTGTGAGATCTTGCCGAGCCCTAGTTCTCATCTGTGGCTCTTAAGAAGCTATGACATTCACAGCCACCCACACCACAATTAAATCATCTCACCAACAGACTTCCAACCCATCGATGAGTTAGAGGGATATCTCCTCCAAACATGTGAAAACTTCCTTCCGTGACAGAATGGAGGGCTGAGAACAATTTGTTCCTAAGCTATGAAATCTGCTGAAGAAGGTGCTATGGAAGGCTTATAACAGATATTGAAGATGCTAAGGACATACATTGAATCCTGAGTCATGGCCAGTTTGTCTTTACATTTGCCTTGCCATGGGATTCCAATGACTACAGAAGATTCTCATTGGAACAAATTAATCGCATCCATGTATTCTGCCAAGGAAGTCTTCACAGGCCTGGGGTAGACACTTCACTAACTCATGGATTTGAAGCCTGTCAGTTACACTCAACTTGGCTTAGCCCATCTGCCAAGAGAGCATGCTTCAGTTTCTTAGATGAGAATAAGGTGAAAAGGTGGACACCAAAGATAGATGAGCAGCCCTGAAAAGGGCTCACACCAAAGACAAGAGCCTCAAAGAAAGCTAAGAATTCTAAGAGATGAGGAAGGAGTTTATTCCATAAAGTATACAAAAGTGTGGAGGAGGAAGATAGAATACTAAGTCTAGAGAATAGCAAATAGGCTAAATTGATTGGGACAATCAATACCTACATGAGGAATAATGTGAAATTAATCTGGGAAAGTATAGAGCTACAACTAGATTGTTAATGGCTTAAAAACCAAATTGAGAAGCTTATATTTGGTCCTAAAAGCCATAGGGAGGCATTGAAGATAAATATTTTGTTAACCCAGACTAACATATGATCCTTAGAGAGGTAGCACAACTTTGAGTTACAAAAGGAAACCAGTTCTGAAGAACATTGTAACCTGAAACTTTGTAAGCAGAGTCATTAAGTCTATGAAACATTGGAGGACAGGAATCTGGGATCAGAATTCAGTAGCGGTATTTCCTTTCAAAAAGTGTATTTAAGCACAAAACAGCATTATGCCATTAATAGCCTTATTAAAATCTCTAGATGCAAATTATAACTTGATGAAATTACAAATTTAAAAAATCCTACCAATCACAGAATAAATTATTTATCTAATAGTCATGAGTTCCTCTACCCCAAAGACCTTGAACTTTCTGAAATGAGAGAAGCTTGTAGAAATTATCTCCTAAAAGAATCCAAATTTTCATAAATCAGGCAGAAAGATAGGGGATGTCTCCCTATTTTTCCAGGAGGTTCCTAGAAAAGTATACACACAGGCACACACACACACACACACACACACACACACACACACACACACACTCCTCCCTGGACTCCTGGGGACAAGGGAGAAAGCATTACAAAACTTATGGACTTATGATGAAAAATGTTATTCAGTTGAAAATTTGACTTCTCTTTTCATAGAAATTAAATAGAAAGGATTCATATCATATTCATATTTTGTTGTTCAGTCATCTTTGACTCTTCATGACTCCATTTTGGATTTTTGTGGCAAAGATAAGTGAGTTTTTTGATATTACCTTTTCCATTACAGATGAGGAAACTGAGGCAGAGTTAAGTGACTTTCTCAGAGTTACACAGTTACTAAGTGTCAGAGACAAGATTTGAACTCAAGAAAATTAATCTTCCTAATTTTAGGTCTGGTTCTCTATCCATTGTGCCACCTCACTGTTCTATATTCAAATGGGTTTCTAGATTTAAAAGTGGAAGGGACCTCAGAGACAAATTTAAGTAGTGTGCCTAAGGTCCCACAGATGCTAAGTGTTTAAGGTAGTGTTTTTGCCCAATTTTTCCTGATTGGAGGTCCAGTAATGCTATCCACTACACCACAAGATCTTCATAGCTCCCATGTGCCTTTATAGATACAGATTTAACATGGAATTTAGGAGAAAGGGAAAGGATCTTAGGATGGTTTACTCCATTATATAAAGATTTACTTTGTTGTTATTCAATAATTTTCAGCCATGTTTAATTCTTCACGAACCATTTTAGGATTTTTTTGTTTGTTTGTTTGTTTTTGTTTTTGTTTTGTTTTGTTTTTGGCAGATACACTGCCTGGCTCATTTTACAGATGAGGAAACTGAAGCAAATAGGGTTAAGTGACTTGCCCAGGGGTCACACAGCTAGTGTCAGAGACTGCATTTGAATTCAAAAAGATGAATCTTCCTGACTCCAGACCTGGTTGTCTATCCATTGGGCCATCTAGCTGTCTTCAAGCAGAACATTCTTGGGATGGCAATTCCACCTTAAAGATTTAAATAGTTCTTAGGGAAGTTATCATTTATTCACCTCTTTGTGAACTACTTTAATTACAGGAGAATTATATCGAAAGAACCTTAGAGATAACATGGAATGATGGAAAGAGCTCTGGACTCAAAGGCAGGAGATTTGGCTTGACTCCAGGATCTAACATTCATTATCTATGGGACCTTGAATAAGGGCCAAGTTTTCTTCTCTCATCACCTCTCAGAGCCTATTTTCTTATATGTTATTTTAATCATGTCTCACTTTTTGTGACTTCATTTGGGATTATCTTGGCAAAGATCCTTGGCAAAGTATTTTGCCATTTATTTCTCCAGCTCATTTTACAGATGAGAAAACTGAGGTAATTAGGATTGAGTGACTTGCCTGGGGTTCACACGTCTAAGGAATGTCTAAGATCAGATCTGAACTGTGTGCAGTATAGCCCAACCTAGCCGCACCTTCCTCATCTGTAAAACAGGATTAAAAATTCTGGCACTCTATCCCTACCTTCAGGAGTTAAAAGGCTGGCACTTTGAATACATGGAAATGTCAATTAAAGACTCCCCAGTGTAGTCCCCTCCACAGCAGTTTAGGGTTCTGAAGCCCTGAGGTATTAGTAGAGCATAGTAGAATTATGATATGAGCTCAGAGCTTCTGATTCCATGTCCATACAATAAGGCATTCTAGAACTTAACAGAGCTCAGTATTTGGTTTTCTAATTAGGGGCAGAAAAAAAGAGGTACTTATACAATATAGGCATAATAAAAGATGATACTGAGTCTTTGCTTTACAAATGTTACCTAATTTGACCTTTATAATGACCCTTTGAGGGCCTTGATATTATCTCCATCTTACAGATGAGGAAACTGAGGCTGAGAGAATTTAAATATTTTGTCTAGGGTCTCACAGTTAGTAAGTGAAGTAGGATTTGAATGTGGATCTTTCTACGTCCTATCCACTCCTCCAGGTAGCCTGCATATGTAGGTCAATGCAACTTAAAACATACACAGTTTGATGATGTTCAACTATTCTTAGGAGGCAGAAGCTGATACTACTTATGATCTCATTTAATAGAAGGAAAACTGAGTCACAGAATGAGCTAACCATTTCCCCAAAAGTATAGCCAGTGGATCTGTGGCCAAGTAGGACCACTTCAGCAATTACTGGTTCTCTGTAATTCCCTCCAAACCTCACAGGGTAACCCAATAGCTTACATTTGTTCTTGGATCTCCTTTCATCCTACATAGTCCCAATGGGGCTTTGCCTTATTATAAAAAAAAAATCTCCCCAGCATTTGAAACACAGCTGCCTCTGGGGAAAGAAAATGGGAGCTGTTTATTGCATAACTGCAGACCCACAACCGTCAGGAAATTCAAGCAACAAATACCAGAGGGAATTTAGGTTGACAGACTATATAGCTGCCCCATTTGGCAGGCAAAGATCATGGAAATAGTATCTCTCCTCCAGAAGATGATGCCAGCAGAGGAATTAAGGCCTCTAGCTTTACAGCATTAAAGCTTACCTGAAAGCCTTCACTTCCCCGAAGGACAGTTCCCCAGATTAAAAAGTGGGCTGTCAATTTGGTTTTGACTTGGGAGGAAAAATAAAATGAGGAGTGTCTGTGAAGAGGTTTACCTTGTTTGTAAAGGGAAGAAGTTGATTCCAAAGATCTAAGGTACTTCCAGCTTTATCTCCTTCGCTTTTTTTTTTTTTTTTTTTTTTTCCCCCTTTCTTTCATTAAGGAGCTTATGGCTTGTCTTCTAGATCTGGCACACTCATTGAACCCAAGTCAGTGTCTCTCTATTTGAGATATATAACCTGGAGGGTGATCCACTCTGAGAAAACTGAGTGGCAGCAAGGGGAATGCTGGTCTTTATTTCTTTCTCACAAGGGAAAAATGGTAGTACTCAGTGCCTGTATTTACAGAACCATCTGCCTGGGTTGTTGTCTAGCATCTAATACAGAGGGATACTTTTTAATTGTTCTCTTGTTTGTTTCTTTGTTTTTACATGCAATATGGCAACAATAGCCTTTGATTGCCATAAAAAGATAAAGGAGATGTTCCTTTAACTTTATCTTGCAAAAGTGCAGGTCCTTTTACAAGAGGATGCAGGAAATAAAAGTCATTAGATTTTCCTTTGATATATACTTCTTCCATTTGTTTATTCCTTTACTGGGAGCTGAATTTTGCAATCTGAGGAAATTATTTCTTCTTCCTTTGCTTTCTTTTTCTTTCTTTTCCTTTCTCTTTCTTTCTTTCTTTTTCTTTCTTTTCTTTTC
Organism: Sminthopsis crassicaudata; assembly: GCF_048593235.1. NCBI lineage: Eukaryota > Metazoa > Chordata > Mammalia > Dasyuromorphia > Dasyuridae > Sminthopsis > Sminthopsis crassicaudata. The sequence goes on along the minus strand of NC_133620.1, from coordinate 196,628,032 downwards.
TCTTTCTTCCTTCCTTTCTCTTTTTTCCTTCCTTTTTTTCTTTTTCTCTTTCTTTCCTTTCCTTTCCTTCTTCCTTCCTTCCTTTTTCTCTTTCTTTTCTCTTCCTTCCTTCCTTCCTTCCTTTCTTTCTTTCTTTCTTTCTTTCTTTCTTTCTTTCTTTCTTTCTTTCTTTCTTTCTTTCTTTCTTTCTTTCTTTCTTTCTTTCTTTCTTTCTTTCTTTCTTTCTTTCTTTCTTTCTTTCTTTCTTTCTTTCTTTCTTCTGAGATTACAGTGAAAAAAAGCTGAATTCAAATCTAGCCTCAGACACTTAATAGCTCTGTGACTCTGTGTGGCATTTTCTTCCTTCCTTCCTTTTTTTTTTTTTTTTTTTGGTGAGGCAATTGAGTTAAATGACTTTTTACACAGCTAGTCAGTGTTAACTGTCTAAGGCTAAATTTGAACTCAGGTATTCCTGACTTCTGAACCAGCACTCTATCCACTTTGATATCTAGCTGCTCCTAAATATGTTTATTTTTTAAAATTTCATTTTCAGTTTCAAATTATCTCCCTCTCTCCCATCCCTCCCCCCAAATTGAGAAGGGAAGAACAATAATACCCATTATACATGTGAAGTCATGCAAAACACAATTCCACATTAGCCATGTTGCAAAAAAAGAAGAAGAAGAAGAAGAAGAAGAAGAAGAAGAAGAAGAAGAAGAAGAAGAAGAAGAAGAAGAAGAAGAAGAAGAAGAAGAAGAAGAAGAAGAAGAAGAAGAAGAAGAAGAAGAAGAAGAAGAAGAAGAAGAAGAAGAAGAAGAAGAAGAAGAAGAAGAAGAAGAAAATATGTGTATCGAGTGCATCAGTTATATTTCTGGAAGTAGCTAGCTAACATTTTTCATCACAAGTCCTTTAAAACTGTTGTAGATTATTGTCTTGATGAGAGTAGCTGTCTTTCTTAATTGATCATTGTTACAATGTTGCTATTACTGTGTACAATATTCCTCTGGTTGTGATCAATTCACTTTGCATCAATTCATATATGTTTTCTCAGGTTTTTTCTAAAACCATCCCTTTCATAATTTCTTATAGCATAATAATATTCCATTCTGATCACATACTATAACTTCTGTCCTTCCCCAATTAAGAGGCATACCCTCAATTTCTAATTTTTTGCCACTACAAAGAGTTTTTGAAGCTATTTTTGTACTTACTGATACTTTTCCTTTTTCTTTGAGGAGAAATGTTTCATTACTGAAAATTTCTTTAGGAGACTCATTCCAGCATGATGTAAACAATGAAAAACAGAAAAAGAAAAGCAGGTGACTGTCTATTGGACTATGAACCACTATGGACTATGGACTAAGGACTTCTAAACATCTCCAGAAAGTTAAGGGATGTATATTTCTAGATCAGAGATTAAAAAGTATGAGGTGAGGCAAATTTTTCAAGTTGTTTGTTCAGGGTCTATAAGTATTTGGAAAAGGCTAGGACATGAGAATTGTGTAGATTTTAACTTATTCAACTATAAAATAAAGTATGTGGATTCAGTCCCTTGCACCTAAAAGTCCTAGGTAGGAACCTTTGAAATTCTATAAAGAAATGTTAACAAAAGGTAATTAAGTGGCTCAATCCAACAAAGATTGGGCCTGCAATGAGAAAGAACTGAGTTCAAATCCGTCTCAGACATTTAATAGGTGTGTGACCTGGACAAGACATTTTACCTATCTCAGTTTTCTCAACTGTAAAATGGAAATAATAATAGAAACTAACTCCCAAGAATTTTGAGAAGATCCAATCAGATATTTATAAAAACCCTTAGTATAGTGGCTAACATAGCAGGCCCTTAATAAATGGTTATTTTCTTTTCACCTACCTGGGTGCAAAGTTAACCCCAATCACCCCAGATCTGCACCACAGCTTCCTTATTTGCAGCAGTCCTAGCTGACATTGTGGGTATTTGAGGAAGAGAAGGGGAAGCTTAACTCATACCTTTTCAGTTTCTGGCCCATAAGACCACCCTTTCCAAAGAGCTTTGTCTCCTCCCCCCTCCCCAGAAAGCTATCCCTTTTATCAAAGAATTAAGAAGGAAAGGAGAAAAAAAACAGTCAAAACCTCACATCATCCAAACTGCTTTCCAAAATGATTGGACCAGTTAATAATTCCACCACTAGTATATTTCAAATATTGGGTAGCAGCTAGGAGGCATCGTGGACAGAATGCTATCTGGGGAATCAGGAAAAACCTGAGTTTAAATGCTACCTCAGACATTTAATGGCTGTGTAAGTCACTTAACTTCTTTGGAGCTCAATTTCTCCATCTGTTAAATGAGGATAATAATAGCACCTTTAGCAGGGTTTTTGTGAGCATCAAGTAAGTTATGGCAATATCAATATTATACAATAATCAATTCTGATGAATGTGACTTTTTCCAACAATGAAATGATTGATGTCAGTTCCAATGATCTTGTGATAAAGAGAGCCATCTACACCCAGAGAGAAGACTGTGGGAACTGAATGTGGATCACAACATAGCATTCTCAGTCTTTTTGTTGTTGTTCGCTTGCATTTTGTTTTCTTACTAATTTACTTTCCTTTTTGACCTGATTTTTTCTTGTGCAGCAAGAGAATTGTACAAATATGTTTACACATATTTGGATTTAACATATATTTTAACATGTTTAACATATATTGGCTTGCTTGCCATCTAGAGGAGGGTGTGGGGAGGAGGGGAAATCTGAAACACAAGACTATGCAAGGGCCAATGTTGACAAATTATCCATGCTTATGTTTTGAAAATAAAAACTTTAAAAATGTTAAAACAAACAAATAAATCTAAAAAAGAAAGAATCAAGTAAATTACTATATAACCTTTAAAGCACTATATAAGTAAACAGTAATATGAAGAATAAGTCACTTAACTTCTCAATGTCCCAAGCACTTCTAATGAATTGTTGTTCTGAATCACTGGAGGATCTTCTACTCTAGGAATCCCTAACCCCTATGAAATCATAGATATTGTAAAAAAGATAAATTAAATATTACTTCAACTCCTAAGAATTAGTACCATTCCTAGAGATTTTCATAGTGGCCAGACACTCATCTAAATCACTGATCACACAGTGTTAGAAGGAATTATCTAGTGGTAGGCTAATACTCTCACTTTACAAATGAAGTAAACTAAGAAAAGAGGCAACCAACCCAACATCACAAAGATAGTAAGTAGCAAAGGCAGAATTCCTATTCCTGGAACCGAACTCTAAATCCAGCAGATTTTCCAAGTCTCCTTTGCTGAGCCCTACCTGGATCTGTAGTATTCTCTTATGTCCAAAAAAAGAGCAACTGCACAGATCTAACTACAGCTAATAAGATCTAGGGGTGATGGATTGTATGACTGCAGCTTATAGAATATTAGAATTTAGTATCTAGTATTTAGTACAGGGAAAAGCATATAGGCTTGAATATCAGGAGATGTGGGGTAAAGTTCCTACTCTAATACTAACTAGCTAAGGTGATTTGGAGAAGAACCACATCCTAGCACCATCCTAAGTTCTATCTTCCTTCTCCTCTCCAGAGAAGTAAATAGCCAGACAACTCACGCAAAAGCAGAGCAACGACAACAAAATAAACACAAAAACCCACTAGAAGAGAAATAAAGATCCATAAAGACAGAAATGACTGCCACCCATCCACTCTCAAACTAAAAAATGGATACACCAATGGAGCCCGTGTCCCCCCAGGGCCTTGAGGAATAGGGATTTATTTCCAGCATCATTCCCAGATGATATGATCTTCCTTGGAATCCAGGAGGGGCAGGTTTCCCATAGTTTTTCTTGGCACTCAGCCTCCTTGAGAACCCCTCCCATATCCTACCAGGGGAGGGCAAAGAAGGGAAAAGCATTGTAGTGTCAGGGAAATTATTTTTATTCCATTCTTTAGGTCCTGCTGAAAGTTATGACTAATTGATATTTCCGTTTTGATTTAGGTGGTAAAGACACTGCAATGGGCAACTCTCAGCTAAGAGACCTCTATCTTTCCTCTAAAATTTTCAGTCTCAAAGACTACCTACCTGGGTGCAAAGTTAACCCCAACCACCCCAAATCTGCACCAAGGCTTCCTCCTTTGCAAGCAGTCCTAGCTAGTATTGTGTGTATTTGAGGAACACTGAGAAGTGACTTGCCCAATCAGAGGTGAGACTTGAATCTAGAATGTCATGACATTGTGCCACATTTTGACTCATCAATCCTCAAAAAGGCTGGCAGATACAACAGCCTAAAATGTTGATCCTCACAGAATGATGGATGAATGAGAATAGATGATCTCAGAGGCCCCTTCCGATTTAGATTACTTGATTCTTGCATGAGTTCAAGTAGAAACAAGAGATGAGATAGCAAATGATTTTGAATACTGAGTGTGAAGGCTGGGAAGAAAAAAATTCAATTTACTTTGACAAGCCTTTATTAAGAGCCAATAAAGTACCAGGCACCATGTTAGGTGTTTGAGACAAAGAAAAAAAAAAAAAAAAAAAAAGGAAGAAATTTTGTTATATCTTGTCCCTGGGAAAACCTTGTTGATCAAAGTAAGATTTGGGCTTTCTTGGTTAGTTGATTTTTTTAATAGACCTGAGATTTCAAGGAGTATAGGGAATTTCAGGTGAGAAATTTTCCTACACCAATGCAAATAGGCAACTTCTATGAGACTTCTAATCTTAAAGTGTTTCCTGGGGCATTAAAAAGTTAAGTGACTTGCCCATGGTCACACAATCAATATATGTCAGAAGTGGAACTTGAATCTAGGCCTTTCTGACAATAAGGTCCACTCTCCTTCCATTAAACCAAAAACACTGACTTTAAAGAGTCACAAGACCTGGGTTCAAATCCCAACTCTATCAACCACTTAGTATCCATGTGATCTTAGAAATCACTTAACTTCTCTGCGCCTCAGTTTCTTCAACTGTAAAATGAGAGAATTAGATTAAATGGTTCTTTAAGGTCCCTTCTAGACCTAAGTTTATGATCCTATGGTTCTATGACTAGAATGGTAAAGAGGAGGTGTTGCTCATAAAAGCAGAGCAAATAAGTTGCTGTCTGTCTCTTCATTAAGACCACAAAGGACTTGTCTTACAAGATTGGGCAAATTAGAAAAAAAAGAAAGAAAAAAAAAAAACACAGGAGAAACTGGTTGGGTTACAGGTTTAGGACCCCCTTCCTCCCTACCCGCCCTTCTAGCAAAGAGTAAATCCCCACTTGAGCTGAAAGGACAAAACTTTCTTCACTTTAGTCACTCATGAATAAACCGGTTAAACATGGTTTGGATTTACTGAATGTGAAAACAACTGGATTAAGGTATAATCTAGCTAGAAAGGAAATGAAAGCATGAAGAAAGCAATTACAATGATGCAGTGTTTACATCTGCCAAACAGGGATAGCCTTTCCAGCATTAAAATTAAATTCCCTTAAATGTTTTAGCCTTCCATTAGATTAAAGAAATGATCATGATCATGGTTGCCATTCTGATAAGGGAATTGGTTATCATGGCAACCACACACATGCAGGCAATAAAGGCAAGTAAGATTAGTCTCCCAACCATTAAAGAAGGACCCTCCCTCCTAAAGTACTAAATATTTAGTACCAGGTAAAGTTGCTCAGAATGGAGGTACCTATGCCCAGTTACTACCGATCTATGATTCACACTTTGGTACAGAAACAGCTAGAAGTAATAGAACAAGTACTGGATTTAAAACCAGAAAGCCTGGTTTTAGGATCTAGCTCTCATAATTCTCAGCTATGTAACCAGGATTTTCTAGCTTCAGATGAGGATGCTACTAACTTCAGTGACTACCTACCTCACAGGATACTTCAAGTACAACAAAATGTAAACTGTAAAGCTCTCTCTATATGTGAGCTGTTATTATGAAATCACACTAATTTGGAAATATAATCCCTCAGTTTAAGGTTCACAAGGTGCTTAATTGTGGGAAGCTATCAAAGAGACTATTTCTGATTTCTAAGAGCCTCATGCATAAAAGGGTGTTGGACAAATAACTAGTATGTCCTTATTCCTATTTCAACTACTTCCACCTCCAGATAAAGAACTGATAAATAAAAGCATGTATAGTATGTTATATATGTATATATGTACAGTCTACATTATCTCTCAGGTGTCCAAGTGCACTCCGTCCCCAAATTACCTTGTATTCATTTTTAGTATGTAAGTGTATATATATATATCTAGATGTGATCTTTTCTATTATAATGTAAACTTCCTGAGGATAGAAACTGGTTTCTTTGTATCTCCAATGCTTATGAGGATGCTAGGCAATTAGTAAGAGCTTAATCAATATTTACTAACTGATTGATCAAGCAAAATCTCAGAATGAAGGAGGTTCCTCACCTTTGTGTGCTCTAGGGCAGTGGTGTCTTAATGCCACTAAATCATATAAGAGTTGCGTGTTGAATTAGAAAGCCAATTCTTAACATTATTCTTCCTCATTTATTTATATATTTGTTATTTAGGTGTTTATTTGCTTTGTATTATTTATTTTGTCAAATATTTCCAAATTAAATTTTAATCTAGTTTGGGGTGCATACAGGATATTGTTGGCCATGGGGCTGCATGTTTACTAAAATTCTGCTTTGCATAGACAAAAGTTTGTTTATAATTTTTGTTGATTGAAAGAATTCACTTCCCATCTAGATTAATTTATCATTTAATGTAAATGTCAACAGAAAGCAGATAGACCTTGAAAACATTTTTATATTTTTACAAAACAAAAGGTGAATCACCTTATTTCCTCTTCCTAAAATAAATTTCCTTATCTGAAACTCATAAAGAAGTCTTAAATACTATGCAGGAGCAAAATAAGGCTGTATGTTTGTTTTTGTTTTTTGCTGAGGCAGTTAGGGTTAAGTGACTTGCCCAGCATCTTACAGCTAGGAAGTGTTAAGTGTCTAGGGCAAATTGGAACTCAGGTCCTCCTGACTTCAGGGCTGGTGCTCTATCCACTGCATCACTAGCTGCCCCAGGTTGAGTCAGTTTTAAAGGTAATGGAGAAGGCCTCATATACAACATTTCCTGAGGCTATGTGACCCTGGGCAAGTCACTTAATCCCAATTGCCTCATTTAAAAAAAAAAAAAAAAAGTAATGAAGAAAAGGAAGAACAGGGGCATCTTCTATATGAACAATATGCACAAAATTTCTCCCTAACATAAACTTGAAAAAAAAACTGAAAAAAAAACTTTTAACAAATGAATTATTTACTTTTTGAGACTCAGTTAACTCTGGCAGTGACCGCTTGATACAGTTTTGAGAGAATAAAAACAAACTAGACATGAATAAACCAAATATTCAATTTCATATAGTTCCCCAAATAGAAAGTTCTATTTTTTTAGTGAAAGCAGAAAATGGAAATTAGCTTCTAATAGGACTTATAACTGACTTTTTTTGCATTTTTATTTTTTATTAAAGCTTCTTATTTTCAAAACATTTGCATAGATAATTTAACATTCACCCTTGCAAAACCCTATGTTCCAAATTTTTTCCCTCCCTTTTCCCAACCCCCTCCCTTAGACGAGTAATCCAATATATGTTAAACAAGTTCTATAGAATTGACTTTTAATTTTACCTATCAAGAAGGAGGCAGCTAAGCAGGAGGACATGAACTTAAATCCTCCCTGAGACATTTAGCTTTAAGCACTTACTGAGTGGACCAGGTTCGTTAACATTTTGAAGCCTCAGTCTCCCTTCATGTAAAATGTATATAATAATAGCATCTACTTCAGAAGGTTATTTTGAAGATCAAATTAGATAACATATACAAAGTGCTTTTTGTAAATCTTTATAAAGCTGGGAGCTTTATAGCATACATACATGGGAGCTACTATATCAATTAATTTAAATGTTTACCTTCTAGGGTACTTTCCAGAGGATAGTTATACCCTCAAGGTTCTGGAGACAGTTGACAGGATTGCCCCATTAAGACTAAACCCACAAACCTCCACTGATGTGCTGCTAACACAGCCAGACAAGAGACTCAATGAACTGTTAGCAAAGGCATGATGTTACAAAAACAGATGTTACAAAATATTCTCATTACCATGGGGTCCACTCTCTTGTCTCACTGAAAAGTGGACTCAAGCTTAAGTATACAATGTTAGTGAGGGAAGCAAGGGTAGGGAAGACATTTGACACAGGAAACCTCACAAAAAAGGCCTATTAATTTCTGATGCTCATTTTCTTGAATTGATAGCCAGATTTCTTTTTTGCTGCCAGAGATTTCAATCTTGAAAGCCACTTCTTTCTTCCAATGGACCTTGCTTTGGCTGGAGATTGTGTCCCTTTTCCCTCACTTTCTTCATATTTTCTCAAACTGAATCTCCAATTGTTGGATGGAGTGTCTTCTGAGTGAGTAAAACTGATGTTAAATTCTATGACCTATGGTAGTGAAGAGAAAATATTCCTTCCAAGAGGTGAAGAACTGGGTTTTTCCCAGTTTGATAATTCCTTCTTTAATTGTTTCAATAGCCTCCCAGCCTCCAAGGCATAACTATTAAAGTCAGCCAATATCTAGTCTCCCTTTTTGATTCAATAAAGGGGCTCATAAAGGGATCACCAGGAAAACCAATTTTATAGCTAGTTTAACACATAGTTATCACATTAAAACCTCATCATCTTCGACTAAATTCTATGACTACATCCATTGACTTGGGGGGAAGATTATATCCTTAAATACAAAATTATCTTCATTAATAGGTTTTAATACCTAATTATAACATCCATAAATTCAACAAATCCCTTTCTTCTTCGTTGGTTCAAATAGATGACAATCAATTTTCAGGGGATGCCTTCCCTTATCTCCATAAAAAGTAAAAACTTTTCAACAGAGAAAATCTCTACTTTTATATTATAAAAGCTTTACAAGTGAAAAAAAATTGCCCACCTGGGTCACATTTTTTAAAAATTATTTATTTTTTACATTTTTACATCATTTTATTTTCCAAATATCCTTTCCTCACTGAACAAGAGGAAATAGGGTGGGGGGTAAAAGGGAAAGGAGTTCAGCAAACCTATTAAAACATCAAATAAATTTACAAGTATATGCATTACACATCCATATTCCTTCCTTCTCCATATGGAAGGGAGGAAGATGCATTTTCACAATTCTCTGGAAGCGTCCTGGTCATTATAACTTCACATTAGGATTTTGTTTGATTATTCTATTTACATGTTTTGGGTTTTATCCATATTGTTTTCAGATATGCTTACTTCGATATCTTGTAGTTCATGTAAATCTTTCCATGCTTTTCTGAATTCTTGTTATTTGCCATTTTTTATAGTGTAGTAATATTTCACAATATTCATTAATCAATAGATACACACTTTCTTTCCAGCTCCTTGCTATCACAAAAGGTGGTGCTCCAGACATTTTGTTCTATATGGGACTTTTCTTTTTGTCTTTGATCTTCTTGAAACACATTCCTAAGAGAGGGAATTCTGGGTCAAAGATATGGACTTTTGAGTTACTTTGTTAGCCTGATTCCAAATTGTTTTCAGAACTGTGGGATGAAGATTGCTTTCTAATGTTACAATTTACATTCAGGAAGGCAAGAAATTGCTGAGAAGAGGATTTAGGAAGGATGTACAAAAGAGAATTCTCCAGACTCTAAAGAAATATTTCTCAACCTCCTTTCCACTATTCAGCTATCCAGCCTACAGCTATTTATATATCAACACTCTCATGAAACACATTTCATCTACACAAGTATACACACATGCATATATATGTACACACACAACTGTGTGTAGATAGATGGATATAGATGGATGGACAAACTAACCCTTCATCTTCTACTTTTGGTAAAAACAAACAAAACTTGACAAAGCAGTATGTGAAATATAGAAAAACCTTTTGGAACAGCAGAATTAGAGCAGTGATCTCCAAAGTGAGGGATGTGCCCTTCCAGAGCATCATGGCATGAACCCAAAGAGTACATGATGAATCTATTATAGGGTAGGAAGATAAGTTGCATCCCACATTTCTGTGATAACCTTGCAGAAACATATCATCCTTTTTAACCATAATTATGCAATACTCCCACTTCATCCACTCTTTTCACTGACTTTCCATGGCTACATGCAGGAGTCAACACTTCACATAACTTAACTGAAGCACCCATAGCAACTGCACAGGTAAAACTTCCTTCCTACTCAAACATTCCAACATCCTGCCCTTCAGATTAATTCCTAGTAGTGGAAAGGGCTGGTAAGACATACCCTCCCCTTCATTTGTTGGAATTAAGCAATTTAAATAGGACGAGCAGGCATCAATGAGCTACAATCTGTATAATAGTTTTCATTACCTTTCCCTCTAAAGCTATCACTCTTCCAAAAGTCCTTATGCACTTAAGGGCACCACCGTTTTTGAAACCTGGGTTATCATCCTCATTCTCCTTCACCTAGTTTATCCAAATCTGCAAATCAAAATGTCCTCCCTCTTAGCCCAGGACAGAAGCCTTGGTCATTTTATTGTAGGACTTCCAGGTACCAGAAAACCCACAATATAAGGTTAACTCACCAAAAGAGCTAAGAGGGCATTTCCAAGTGTTCTATAATGCCATCAGATACTTTTAAAGACAATACTGAAATGGACCTTTTGCCAATGCCCTGTTAATTTTTCCTTTCAAATAGTGATAAGAGCAGGGATTCCAAATTAATCAGTGGCAATGGGCAGATTCCTACTGCATTAACTACTACTAGACCAAACTAACACCTCTTTTAGTGGAGAGCTGTGATTTAGTGTTTCTGGTATATCTTGTATTGTCTCTATTGGTCAAAGGACTAAAGCTATACTTCTGGAACTAGTTTTGGACCTAAAAATCTTAGTGAGCCCAAAAGTTTTGAAGGCACTACACCTCACTATTTATATGAGCAGAGACTCAAGTATAGATATGTGTTGAACTATTAAATAGCCTCTTAAGTTTCTTCCAACTTAAGATTCTATAAGTTTCCAGCTTTCCAGCTTCAAAATAAAAAAACAAACAAATAAACATACTTTTCTCTGGATTATAGTTTATTTGCCCTTTTTAGAAAACAGTTGTTTAGAGGAAATTTTGAGTAGAAGCAGAGAGACATCATATTTTTATTTCCTGACCTGCAGATGGTTAAAAGATACAATGATTCCTTTGTATCTGTGGTGAGCAGAAGAGAAAACTGGTAGCAAAATAGGCAACCTATCAATCATTTATTATGCGCTTACATATATCAAGCACCAAAAAAGTTGGAGAGGGGGTAAGGCAAGGAATCTGAAAACTATAAGTCAGGGAGCTTAACTTCAATTCTCCACAAATTTCTAGAATATTTCATTAACAAGATAATGACACTGAGAAAAAGCAGAGATCAAAAGAACAAATCATGCCAGACTGGAACCTCATATGCTTTTGTCACAGCTTAATAAATTGGTACAAAGGGATATGTACAAATAGTTAACTAGATTTTAGCAAAACATTTGACAGTTTTTCAAGTCTTTCTTGTGGAAAAGTTTAAAGCATAAACTAGACAATTATGAATTTTGGGATGAATTTTGAATCTAGTTGAATGGTCAGATCCAGAGTTATCAATAATGGCTCAATGTCAGTTTGGAAAGGTTCCAGGGGAGCATCCTGAGGATTAATTCTTGGTTTTTTTGCTGTTTAACATTTTATCAGTAACCTGGTTAAAGGCATAGATAGTATGCTTATCAACTATTGTGATAACACAAAATGGGAAGAATAGCTAACAAGATTCAAAAAGTTTGCAGAAGACTGTAACATTGAGCCAAATCTAATAAAATGGACTTGAATAGGGATATAAATTCTAACATTTGGGTCCCAAAATCAACTTTGATAAGGGAGGTGTGACTTGCTTTTTCTGATTTGTATCAGAGAACAGAACAAGAAGCTATAGAAGGGAAGTTCAGAAAAGGCAAATCCTTTTCAACTATGACTTGAATTATCTATCCTCTGATGTCCTTTCCAATGCTATGATTCTGTGAAATCGAAGAAGTCCTAATATCCTCCACTATCAACTACACTGACAGCCTGGTCTTACTTTAAAATGGTATTTGACATGTTAATCTTGATACTATTTTTTAAAGATTAACATTGGTAATCTTTAAATACAGCTTGCACAAATATGATAGCATGTGAACCAAACCCCTTACTGCTGCCTGGATATGCAGATAGCAAAGCCAGGTCAACTACTAAGCCTATATCCCAATTTATACAATTAACAACACTGTCATGTTAAACAACTCTGAAAGTTATATAAGAGTGACAATCAACAGAATATCCATTATTCCAGAGGGCCAATGACTAAACAAGTCATCTATCTACCTTCTGTCAGAAAGGTGATAGAATTAGGATACAAATGAGACATACATTTATTTATTCACTAATTTATTTGCTCATTTATTTTTAGCACAGCCAATGAAGGAATTTGTTTTCCTTGACAGTGCATATTTTTCCTTTTTCTTCCAAAGTGGTTGGGAGTGAGAGATAGGGAAAAAATTCTTTATAAATAAAACTTTAAACATTTTTAAAATAGGAAAAGGATATATAAATATGAAAATATTTATAGCAGTTCTTTTTATAATAGTTAAAAACTAGAAACCAAGATGGTTCCCATTAATTAGGGAAAGGGTGACTAAATTATGTCATATAAATATATGACATAATTTAGTCACCCTTTCCCTAATATATAAATAATATATATAAATATATTGCAATAATATTATGTAATACTCTGAGATACCACTACACATCTGTCAGATTGGCTAGAATGACAGGGAAAGATAATGCGCAATTTTAGAGGGGATGTGGGAAAACAGGGACACTGATACATTGTTGGTGGAACTGCGAATACATCCAGCCATTCTGGAGAGCAATTTGGAACTATGCTCAAAAAGTTATCAAACTGTGCATACCTTTTGACCCAGCAGTGTTACTACTGGACTTATATCCCAAAGAAATCTTAAAGAAGGGAAAGGGACCTGTATGTGCAAGAATGTTTGTGGCAGCCCTCTTTGTGGTGGCCAGAAACTGGAAACTACATGGATGCCCATCAATTGGAGAATGGCTGAATAAATTGTGGCATATGAATATTATGGAATATTATTGTTCTGTAAGAAATGACCAACAGGATGATTTCAGAAAGGCCTGGAGAGACTTACATGAACTGATGCTGAATGAAATGAGCAGAGCCATGAGATCATTATATACTTCAACAACAATACTATATGACGATCAATTCTGATGGATGTAGCCATTTTCAACAATGAGATGAACCAAATCAGGTCCAATAGAGAAGTAATGAACTGAACCAGCTACACTCAACAAAAGAATTCTGGGAGATAACTATGTACCACTACATGGAATTCCCAATCCCTCTATTTTTGTCCACTTGTATTTTTTATTTCCTTCACAGGCTAATTGTACACTATCTCAAAGTCCTAGTCTTTATTGTACAGCAAAACAAATGTTTGGACAAGTATACATATATTGTACTTAATTTATACTTAAACATATTTAACATGTATTGGTCAACCTGCCATCTGGGGGGGGGGAAGGAAGGGAAAAACTGGAACAAAAGGTTTGGCAATTGTCAATGCTGTGAAATTACCCATGCATATATCTGGTAAATAAAAAGTATAATTAAATTTAAAAAAAATAATATTATGTCACTAGAAATGATGAAAGCCAGTTTTAGCAAAACCTGAGAAGAGCTGAACTGAAGCAATATGAAATGGACAGAACAATTTATATAATAATAGCACTATGAAAACTAATAACTTTGAAAAACCTTAAGAACTCTGGCCCACATGATGTCCAATCATAATTCCAGGCCAGTGATAAAATACGTTGCTCATGTCCTGAGAAGTGATGGACACACTACATTGAATTTGATATGCTTTGGCCAATTATAAGAATTTGCTTTGCTTAACTATGCATGGTTTAAAAAAATTTTTTTTTTTCAAATTATCTATGTATTTCCCACCCCCCACCTCCTAAAGAGCTAACTTATATAACAATTTTGAGAGGGAAAAAACTTCAGCCTTAGATCAATACTTAGAAAAATAAAATCTGGAAATGTATAGTGTCTAACACTTACCCACCACCTTCCTAAGGGTATAAATTGAGGGTGTCTTATCTCTTTTAGTCCCATTTGACCTTTTTGAAAATATTTATTCATTTTGAATTTAAACACAAAGAGAAGATTCAATGTAAAACCATGAATCTCCATTTCAGTTTGCTTTTTTGGAAAATAAATACAACTCATTTTCCGAGCAGCACTGCTTTTCTGTATTTCCTTCTGTGTTGTACAGTTTGGTCTTCATTATTTTGTTATATTTATGATTATTAGAATCATAACACTTAAGTACTGTAGTTACTGTATATATTATTTTCTTGATTCTGCTTCACTCTGCATCATTTCAAGATTTTCCCATGCTTCTCAATTCATCATACACATTATTTCCTGTTACACAGTAGTATTCAATTACGTTTATGTACCATATTTTGGTCATTCTCCAACCGATGGGCATCTATTTTACTTTCAACTTTTAACTATCACAAAAAGTGATGCTATAAATATTTTGGGAATATATAGGAACACTTTTTTAGAAATGACTTTGTTGGGATATAAGCTGGGTAATAAAACCTCTAGTTCAAAAGACATGAGCATTTTGGTCACTTTATTTGCATAATTCCAAAGTGCTTTCCAAAAATGCTTGCACCATTTCACAGTTCCACCCAACAGTGAATCAGTATGCCTATCTTCCCACAACTCCTTTGAACTTGACTGTTGCCATTTTGGCACATTTCCAGGTTAAACCTCAGGGTTTTGATTTACATTTCTCTCACTAGTGAGGAGGCATTTTTTTCAAATGGTTTTTTGGTTTTCTTTGCACCCTTGTTTTAAAAGGGCTTGTTTTTCATTTTTTTTCTTCACAATTGGGGAAGTTGGGGAGAGAAAATCTATTTTATTCACTGAAAAAATGAGAGAAAGTTTAATTGTATTTTAAAAATTTTTTGGTTTTAATATTTAAATGAATACTTAAAAAAAATTCAAGTAGCACAAGGGTTGCCATATATTGTAGACTTCCTTCAGTGACAAATATGCTGTATATTACTACCTTGTACCCCAACTTCTTCCACATGGTCATGCTCTGGAAGGGGTAAACTTCAAACATTCCTTTGAATGATTTAAAGGTCTTTCTTCTATCAGTTGGTTTCTTCTGCTTGGCAAGTGTCACTTATGAGCTATTACAGATACATTTTAATAATGCCTCTTTTCACATTAAAGACCATGGAATTCATTCAAGACCATGGAATGTACTACATGTAGTACAAGAATGTATGTTGCTTAAGATTTGAGGCTTTTACAAATCTCATGGGATCACAAATTCTCACAATATCAGACACTTACATTAACCCCACAATCCTCCAATATATTACACCAGACAGTCGATAAGCATTTGAACTTGAGTTGGAGGTTGGCATCTGTCCACCTTTAAGCAATTCCTTTACACACTTTAAATCTGATTAAGAGATAGAAAGGGAAGATTTAAAGAGATCAGTCTACTCTTCACCCTAATCCATGATTCTCCATCACCATCACAACTGAGGTCTACAGGAGTTGGTGTAATGCTATGGATAAAAACCCACCCTTCAATCTGAGAAAGCATGACACAGGAAAGATTATGACAAAAATAACATTATTGACTCCCCCTACCTTTTGATATGGTTCCATTAATGAGCCATTAATTTCAAGTATGGAAATAGTATTGGCAAAAGCATACAGAGTTAAGCAGTCTTTCATCATTATTTACGTTTCCCCTGTATGTACTTTTGCTTGGGTTCTCAGATGAACAAAAGGAGAAACCAAGTAAATTAATAGTAGCACATATTTACTTGGAAAAGAATAGAGGAACAATCTAATCTAACTCTTCTTCTTTTATAGCTGAGGATTTGTAAGTAACTTATTAAGTATCAGAATCAGAATTTAAACTTAGTTCCTTTGATGCCAAATTCAGCTCTGTTTTTGTTATATCCTGAAAATCAAAAATTTAATTCAGAAGGATTTTGTGATTTGTTTTCAGGGGTAAGAGTGTTCCAAAGCCATAATTGAGATGACAATGATCCACCTCTATAGAGTCAAGTCCAATCACATCAACACTTTACAAAGTTCTTATAAGTGCTTTAATAAAGCAACTTATTCAGGAACAGTTACTACTATATCCCACTATTTTATACAGAAATTCACAATTGATATTCCTTAGTAAATTTTTTTTTTTATCTAAACAGTGAAAAACATAAGTTAAAAGATTATTCAATAATTTGTGGCAAAAAGCATTCTATTTGCAATCAAACAATTGTATGGTAGCAATGACAAAGCAATTCCTTTATTTATTTGCTGAATTTTCTAATATGACAAGGGATACATCCCAGTTTCATGGATTTCCCAAAGGTCTTTTACAAGGAAATCAGCACCCTTTAGTGATATTCATCTGTATTTAACTCACCTTTTTTTGGAGAGAGATAAGACTCTTTACTTTTAAGGTCAATGTGGCTTCTTATAGATTTCATATACTAGTCTCTTTCTCATTCTTACAGAATATCCACTTTATCATCTAGTTCAAGTAAATACTTCCTAATGACCAATGGGATGCTGGAGGTTGTTGCCCTCCTCCAAAATTCTGGTGATGAGTCAGGCACATCTCATGCCTATTGTGAACTGGCCAGGGAATAGTCTTCAAAAGAAAGGTATCATTTTTGTCCACATCCCAAGCCTATGCAAGACAGCTAATAAGTTTTGCTGCTCAAATATTATACTACAGAGGGAACATGGGTTAACAGATTTAGGAAAAAGATTGTGACTATGGAATTTGGTTCAAATACGTTATTCAAATTAGTGAATAAGATAGTGAAAAAAGACTACCAGATCTAACCTAAAGGTTGTTTTTGTTTTTAAAACGAAGACTTCAGGTAACAATAGTATTTTGCAAATAAGTACTTCATAAATTACTCAACAAACCTTGAAAGGAGTGCTTTTTTAATACACTTCATTGTTTTTAAAAATTATCCCATCCAGCAGCATATTTAATATCACCACTTTTTTTCCCCCCAAAGAGGAGTGAAGTTAAAGGAGAATATATAATTAATAAAGAATACCTCCCAACAGATGAAGCAATAAAATCATAAAGGAAGAAAGACCTTAAGCAAAGTAACAATCAATACACATTAGAAATGTATTTTCATTTTTATTTCAAAACAACTTAAATTTTTAGACAAATGATTTTAGTATATAAATTTGATTGTTGTTTTTTTTTTTTTTTATACAGAATATAAAGATTTCCCTCATTAGTCTTCCATAGAAAGTGTTTTACAAGTCTGAAGGAAGATACTTCTGCACACAAGTGTTTCTTTCACACGTGGGGTACTGGAAAACAACTGCCTAATGCTTCCACACATAAATTAGAACAGGTGACACTGCATATCAAAAAGAGCGTGAGAAACATTTTAGTCAATCAGACACAATAAGCAGATGTGACATGGAAAACTGCAAATTCCAGTAAGGCCAAGTCAGTAACTTTAGTCGGAACACAGCAGATAATAGAAGGGGACAAGTAGTGTGCACCGAATTAAAACAGCACTCAAGAGTTTTTTTTTTTTTTTTTTTTTTTTTTTTAAGGTAGAAAGAGGGATTTTTGCTAAAGCAAATTAATTTGTTTTAACCGCCAAAACAAAGCAAAACTGAGCATCATAATGAGTGTTAGTATACTGGAGGCTTATTGGCCTGTTTCTGTGCAGCATGCTAAAATTAGCGAGAACCTCTTTACCGGTGCGTATGAATCACTAATATTCATGGTAATAGTTTTGTTTATTTTTACATAGATTTTTTTTTTTACAGCATTCAGGCATGTCTGATTTTGGATGGAGTATAACTTTTATCTATTATTTCATCTTGTAAAAACATGTGAAGACAACGTTCATTCTGTGCCAATGGATGGCCAGCAACCCTAGAAATAAGAATTAAAAAAAAAAAAAGACTCAATTTACAGAATTTCAAGAAAATGGGGAAAACAGACTAATTCTGGTCTTACACAAATACTTAGTTCTTAACATGAAAAAAGCAGCATCATTCAATACCTTCCCTCAAATACAAAGAAAGTCTCCAATGCAAATAAAAGAATCAAGACACATTTCCCTTTTCCTTTTTCCATTTAAAGTTGAGATCTACTAAAGTTACTGCTACCACTTCTGCTGCTGTGGCTGCTACTGCTACTACTGATTAAAGTATATGAGATTTAAAGTGAGATGAGCTCAAACAGGACTCATTCTCATATATGGTACTGAAAAACTCACGGAATTGCATTGTACTGAAAAACTCACGGAATTACATTATCTCTCCCAAAAGAGCAGCAAGTTCACAAAAGAGAGTAATAATAACTAACTAATTTGGGCTTTGTGCAACTCTTCTAGCTTTATTTTGTTTTCAATTTTTGGCTTTTTGTACACGTTCTGAAGTTACTAGGGATAATTCAACAAAACTCTTCAAATTCTTTTAACCACTGAATATATACATAATACAAGTACATTTCCCAAGACTCCTATTTAAAAGAAAAAATGTTCATTGTTAATGATAAGTCTAGAGAGCAATTTATTAAGGCTAATGTACAATTATAGTCAGTCCTTTTTCTTTTATAAATCTTCCTACTATCCTTGCTTTTAAAAGAGCTACAATTTAAATGGGAATGAAATACATGGCTAGAAATTTTGGTATGCAGTATATTAAGGGTTTCTAAAGTAAATAGCCAAATTGAGACAAACAATCCTAAGTATTCTTACAGTTTCAAAAGAAAACATTTTACCATGAAAATTAAAGAAAAACGTGCACCTTCACACAAGACATGCTGATAATACCTCCATCTGCAATCAAACAAAATGATTGCAAGTGCATTGTAAGTTTTATTGTTCATGATAGAACATACCTTAAATCAGAAAGATCCACACAAGTAAAACTGCATTTTTTTTTAAATGCTGTAATTTCAGTAGTAATTTGCATAAATTAACCAAGCAAAACAAATACAAAACTTAGGTCAACACAAAGATACTCATTTCAATCACTCAAGTGTGTTAATATTTAACATCATCCCCATCATTCAACTTGTTAGATATTCTACATTTCTGAAGTTTAAATTATGCAAAAGTTACACAAGCTTAGAAAATGGCTGTTAGTTCCAAAAGGAAAGACAAAATTCTATGTAATAAGCAAAACTAATATTTGTAGGCTGTAAAGAAAATTGTATATGCTTAATACCATATCAGTTACCTGCACTTTGCCTTAAACTTAAAGAATAGTGAATACTTACTTGTTTATAAATTGTTCAAGTCCTTGCTTCCTTTCCTCTATAAAAGAATCATCAAATATTCCATCATCTCCTCGAAAAGGAAGCTGACGCAGAAATGCTTTACCAGGAAGAGGTGGGACTACAACCTGAAGAGGAAAAAGAAAAAAAAGTTTAGTTCATGCTGATGTGAAGTTGAGAAGTGGTGACTTATAGAGTACTTTATCCTAGGCTAGGGTGAACCTTCATTGCAATGTCATATCTTCTTAGTTTACAGAGATCACTCACTGCTAAGGAAAACAATTGGGGAAAAGATTATTCTCACTCCATTCTGGAGGTGAACAATTATAGAACTGTTTAAAGAAATTCCAAATGTGAAGGTGTCCTAACCAAACTACTTATTGCCAAATGCTTGACTCATGTCAGGGTAATTTTTTTTTTTAAGCTTAAAAATTTTTGGTGACTAGCAAAAGAAAAGTGTAATTGCCTGGAAGAATTGGGGAAAAATGCAAAATAAAAATGCTTTATCACCAACTATAAAGAAAAAGAGGTAGAGAGAACAAAGCCTGGCTAAAAGGGAAATGCCATAAAAGGTAAAAGGTAACATAAGATGAAAATATTATAAGGTAAAGAAATTAAATTTGGATTATGCCTTACTGAAAATATTTTCCTTATTTGGAATTTGAAATTAAAAAATAAAATACACAGTAATAAGAGGCTAAAGTCTCCTCTTTAACAGTATTACTAATTTGTAGGATGAGCAGGTCACCTCAGTTTTCTCATCTGTAATTTTATGGGGTGTTTCTCTTAGCTTAAAGTTTCTAGGATCTAGATTTTTCTATGAAAAACATACCAAGGTAAAAAAGAATGATCCTTTAGGTAAGTAGAAGGTAAACAAAAGAGTGTCAAAGAATCGAAGCGCATTCTTTGAATTAAATTGAGAAAATGTTCATATATATATATAAAATAAACTGGAGATGATTGCAGAGGGAAAGCAGTGAGATTGAAGAGGACAGGGAAAGGCTTTTTATAGAAGGTGAAACTTTAGCTGAGATTTAAAGGAAACCAGGAAAGCCAAGAAGCAGATAAATATGAGGAAGGGTATTTTAAACATGAAAATACCCAAGAGTTGGGAAATGGACTACTGTACCAGAAAACATCAAGCTACTCAAGACTACCTAGAGGAGATTAAGTTGTAAGAAGGTAGTAGCAAGAGGCCAGGGAGCGACTGAAATTTATACTATGTGGAAGGAGGTTATGGGATACTACTGGCCTGGTCAGATCTGTGTTTTAAAGGAAAATCACTTTTTTTTTTTTTTTTTTTTGACAGTATATATGCATGAGTAATTTTTTTATAACATTATCCCTTGTATTCATTTTTCCAGATTTTCCCCTCCCTCCACTCCCTCCTCCCCTAGATGACAGGCAATCTCATACATTTTACATGTGTTACAGTATAACCTAGATATATGTGTGTAAATCCAATTTTCTTGTTGCACGTTAAGTATTGGATTCCGAAGGTATAAGTAACCTGGGTAGATAGACAGTAGTGCTAATATTTTACATTCAATTCCCAGTGTTCCTTCTCTGGGTGTAACTGTTTCTGTCCATCATTGATCAGCTGGAAGTGAGTTGGATCTTCTTTATGTTGAAGATATCCACTTCCATCAGAATACATCTTCATACAGTATTGTTGTTGAAGTGTATAGTGATCTTCTGGTTCTGCTCATTTCACTCAGCATCAGTTCATGCAAGTCTCTCCAAGCCTTTCTGAATAAAGGAAAATCACTTTGACAGCTGAGAGGAGGGCAGACTGGAGTGGGGAAGAAACTCAGGTAGGGACAGCAACCAGAAGATTATTGCAACAGTCCAGGTATGTGCTTATGAGGGGCTATACTAGTAGTTTCAGGAAAGAGAAGTGCACACATACAAGAGATGGTGGAAACAGCAGGATTTAACCGCTGATTGGATGGGGGAAAGAGGATGAGAGAGAATGAGGAACTGAGGGACACCTAGATTTCCAGCCTGGATGTACCCTTGAACAAGAGAAGAGGGGAAGTTTTTCATTAGAAAGATAAATTCAGTTGTGCAAATGCTGAATTTAAAATTTCTACGAAACACCCCATTTTGAGATGTTTAATAGGCAGTTGAAGATGTGAATCTGGAGATTAGGAGAGAGGTTAAAGTAGTCTTGAAGAACATTTACATAGAGATGGTAACTGAAACCATCAGAGCTAATGAAATCACTAAATGAACAAATATAGAGGGAGAAGAAAAAAGCCTGATATGAATGAAAATGTAGTAAAAAAGGCAGAGAAGGAGCAATCATCCTTCTTAGGATGGAGCTATGTCAAAAACCTACAGAAAAAAGAGTTATGAAGGAAAAGAGGATGATTAGTGATATCCAAGGCTGCAAAAAAGAAATTAAAGATGAGGATTGGGAAAAAGCCATTCATTAGATTTAGCATTATTATGGACTGAAGAGAACAATTTCTATTTAATGATAAGGAAGCCAGACTGCAAAGAGTTAAGAGAGGAAAGGAAGTGAAGGCTTCTATTGTAGATGGTCTTCTCAAGAAGTTTAGACACAAAAGTAAGAAGAGATATAGAACTATAGCTAACTGGAAAAGATGGATCAAGTAACAGCTTTTTTAAGATCAAGTGAGTTTTTTGAAGATGGGAACAACAAAAGCATGTTTGTAAGCAATAAGGAATAGCCAGTAGACAAAGAGCAATTGAAGATTAGTGAGAAATAGAACAAATAAAGAGGGCAATCTGCTAGAGAAGAAAAAATGGAACAAGATCATTTGTGCACATAGAGGGGTTTATCTTATGAAGAAGTGCTACCTCTTTGTTTGCACATTCAAACAATGTAGAAATTAGAAGGAAGACTAGACTCAATTATATAATCTCAAAATTTATGATTTTTGCTAACAATTGTTTTATAAGTAACAAAACTAAAGTTGAAAGGATATGAAACATTTCTTCAAAATCACAAAACTTAGTAAGTAGCAGGGTATAGGTCTTGAACCCAGATCCTCTCAATTTTAAACTTAATGATGATCTTACTATACCAACTAATATGTTAGAATGCTATTCTAATAGGTGAATTGAAAATTTGAGAGACTAAATCAGGACCCATTAGGAAATAATAAAGAAAAGGGGAGGATGAAAGCAAAAGGTATGATGAAGACAGAATCAATAGGACCTGGCAATTAGCTTGAGAAGAAAATGGTAAAGAAGAGAATAATCAAAGGTGACTTTGAGGTTTTTCTCCTGGATGGCTTTAAGGGTGGTGATAGATGGTGGTAACATTAACAGAAATAGAGATGCTAATTAGGTTTTCCCTTGAAAGAGTAGGGGAAGGCATGGAAGAAAACTAATTCAGTTTTGAACATGCTGAATTTGAAATACTAGGACAATTGAATGTAGATATCTATTTGGCAGTTGCAAATGAAGATCCATAGCTTAAGTCAAGATATAAAATTTGAAAGTAACGCAGGAAGGTCTGCATTACTAATTTTGTATAGGCCAAAAATAACAGGTTCAACATACCATCACTTGTAATTGTAGGGCACAGAATATTTTTTAATACAGTCAAGGCACAATTCAATATAAAATTTAATTCAAGATTTAAGACAGTCATATACTGTTATCTTTAT
The DNA here is from genome assembly GCF_048593235.1 of Sminthopsis crassicaudata. NCBI lineage: Eukaryota > Metazoa > Chordata > Mammalia > Dasyuromorphia > Dasyuridae > Sminthopsis > Sminthopsis crassicaudata. Next base: position 196,605,012 of record NC_133620.1, on the reverse strand, counting down.
CCTCAACTTGGCAGAAACTATTTTATAATCAGGATAATAATGTAATGGAGTGAAAGAGATATGGTTGGGTTGTGATTGCTATCAATGGTGGGAAAATTAAAATCAAAGATTAGAGCACCATTAGAAGACTCTAGACTTTCAGTAATACATATTTAAACTGAGGATTCTGGGTGAAACACTGATATGAAAGTATCTGAGGAAAACATTATTTCTGTTTGGATAGAGAAAGATTTTTTTTCAATACCAAGAGTTTGAAAAGTTGATCTTAAAAGTTATTAGATTTAGATTTATCCCATACTTCTCTAGGGAAGAAAATCAGGAACTGTGATAGAGGTGATAGCAGCAGCAGCTTACATTTTACACAGGGCATTATGATGATAATAGGCCTAGAAATACTTCTTTGGGAAAGGAATCAATATATATGAAACGTCCCAAAGATATGTCTCTCCCTAAGTAGACCCAGCATTGTAGATATTGCTGAATAAAAATGAAACCAAAAACATTTTTAAAAATCATCCTTTTTAAAACTTCTCATTTTCTATTAAGAAGTTAATACATCCTCAAAAACACAAATCAAAACTATTTACCTAATACTTTTAATATTCTAGTTTAGAATACATTTTGTTTAGAGGTAAGACATAAGAATGCTGTTCTAGTCCAATTCTCACCTTGCTTTCTCTTTCTAATTCACTTCGAAGCCACTCAAAATCACTGTATCTTCTTCTCACAGAAGACTCCTTCAACTTGAAAATAGGAAGATTTGTCTGAAAGACAAAAAAGTTAAAGGTTTGTGTGATATGTTTGGGGGGAAAAACTATACCACTTTTTTTTTTTAAAGGAAGAAAAATATGTCTGTCAAACTAATATAGTTGTATAAAATGCCAAGTCAACTTGATTTAAGAAGGAAATTGTTAGCTTAAAGACATAGTATGTTGTTTTTTGAAAAGACAAAAATAATAGATTTTGTAGTAATGTTAAGGAGACTATTACTTAAAGACAGTTATCTCTGTTCTTGACTATGGCTAGTCATGCTACAAGATGTTCTATGTACATTTTAAGTACCTTACTAAATTTCAGGAAGCAGTAAAATATCTCAAAAATAACTGGTATAGGAGGCAATAACTGGTTACAATCAAATTCTACTTACTACCTCAGGGAAGGTTTATGTGCAATTTTAAAAATCTTTTAAAAACAGAATTATCTTGTTAAATTACAAATGAGACCATATGTCTGATATAATAAAAGAAGATTTGGGAAAAAAAAAAAAGTATTACTGTCTCTCCAGTATCACTAAAATACTGTGAAATAATTTGAAAATAAGAATTTGAATAAAAATTCCCACTAGCAGGAAATTAAAGCAGCTATTCAAATTAGATCAGGTTCACAGATCCAGGTTCTTACAGGCTATAGGCAAGTTAAGTGTCTAAGTAAAACTGAAAACATGATCCCTAACACTCTGAGGTTACATAGGAATGCAAGAAAACATTTAGGGACTTGTAGTATTTGCAATCTCACACAGAAGCCTTTCACAATTTCTGACAGTTCAAATGAATGCCTTTCAAGATCTGTTACCTTTTAAGGACAGAGATAATCTACTGGTTCCTTTCTTTTAGGGAAGATATAAATTAAAAACCAATGGATTGGTGGTCATTTTTTATTTGTGGAACATCAGTTATTTACTATGACATTGATATTTTATTTTATGACAAAAAAATTTTAAATATTCAAAGATGAGGAAAACCCTCTACATTATACCCAATGCAACCTAAAAAGGACTGTTTTCTTTCTTAGGACAAATATGGTACTAAGGTTAAACAAGATTTAATACTTTTAGAATCACCAGTTGTATTAAAGATATAAGGTACAAATCAAGTGTCATTTGAAGGATTTTAGAGATTAAATATGAACCAAAACCAAGAAGCATTAAAATAGAACTTGTTCCTAAAAGCCTACTAAAATTCTAGTTATATGCTTAATAAAAATGCTGCTGGGAGTCAGTGTGTGTTTACCAAGCCAATGCTTGGTAAAAAGACCTTTGTCCTTAAGAGCTTAAACTCATTTTGTAGTGTTCTCAACTTTTTCCAAAGCGTATTAGCTTCTACATTGTATACCTTACCGCTTGGAGTACTACACAGATGCTGTTGTATATGTTTCATGCATGAAACCAAATCTCACATGAGGTTTAAAAGCACTTGAGTTTTCTTTCCCAGGTAACCACAACATTTGTTCATTGTATTAATGACTAAGAGCAAAATTGCACCTAACAAGACTCTTATTATGCTAAAAGTCAAGCTTATATTCAATGATGCTGGCTTTTTGTACAGAGGAGTATTCTTATCCCCAACAGGGAATAAAATTAGGTCCCCCAGAGAGCAAGATGATGATTCCCAGAAATAAAGCACTGGATTATTTCTCTCTAATTTCACCTATTGGCTTTTTAACTGAGTTCAACCTTCCGCATTAAAATATTAAGTCTTTGTAAGTGTCTAAAGACAGAAAGGCCCTTACAATACTGAGTGTTTTCTGCAGGTGAGATTTTACATTTTGAATTCCCTCCTCTCAAATTACCTTACAAAAGGGATTAACTGCTCTCTTTTATTCAATACCTTAAAATCAAGCCTGTGAAAAGAGTTCCCTAAGAATTTTCATACTTCTGGGCACGGAAGTCTATAAAGTTAATCTCTGAAACAACATATCAAGCTTACAGGTACAATGTTGGGGTAAGGGTGCCAATTCAGCTCATTTTACCTTCCATTTTCCCTTTTGAACTTTTGACACACAATCATGATTATATCTGACTCATTCTGATACAGAATTTTCACCATTTTGAAGGTAGGTATGTAAGAAAACTTCCCCTAAGATTTTCTTTTTTCCAAAAGAATAAAATCAAAGAGTCCACAATAAAGGCTAGTTCTCAAGTATTTTTAAATACATTTCTTCCTGCCTTAGTGTTTTCTTTTTTGTTACCCTAAGTGTGTTTGGCTATAACACTTCAAATTTTTACAAGAATGAGTTACTTATCTACTACATTTCTATAAACCCACAAGATTTAAAGAAGTAAGATTTATTAGAAAATTAGATCATTTTAAGTCTTATTGAACAAGATTAACACAAAAAGTCATCACAGAAACCTCACTATTATGGACTACCCACATCTAAATACAAACTCTTGTGGGTCACTCAATTATTTAGAAAGTATTAGGAAAGAGGAAAAAACTCCAAGTTATCTGCTAAAATACAATGAGATTGCACAGCTATCATCACTAATATTGTTAAACATTTAAACATGAGGTCCAAAAATTACGTTTTCACACTCTCTTTTCCATTTTAAGAGTTCCCTAATTTTCCTAAATTAATGGAGACTCCCTCTAGAGTCATACTTTTGCCTTAGTGTGGAATGGAAGTTACCCTGCTTAAGACTGCGGGAGATAAACTTAGGCAAGTTTTTACCAGGTTGGATTAGGGTTCAAATATGATACCAGCAACAGCCTAGGTTAGCTTTCCAAGAACCAGACTTGTCAAGCCCAGAGAAGCTTTTCAATGGTCTAGTCATGGCAAAACATACAACACTCTCAGTCCTGGGCAATCCCTTTCCATTTCTGCAATGACGGTAGAAGGGAGGGGAAGAAAGGAGGTGTGAAATGTGTCACTAATTACTTCATTTTAAAAATATCTATAAATATTAGCTACTAATACTTTAGATGTGAGATCTCTGTTCAATGACCAGTGAATGGACATATATTCTTGCAGTAAATGAAACTGGAAGAAAAAGGATACTGAAATTAAATGGAAGAAGGATTCAAAGATTCACCTTAGAGGGATATCATTCTGTGAAATATCTGACTATCTTGTTTCTATTCTTCAAGATAGTGCTTATCTGCTAATATCTGTTTCAGAAAATGAAGAAGTAAAAGAAATTTTTATGAAGAACCCTGTATGATTATTCAAATTAAATTAACTTCAGCATAAAGACAGGCAAAAGGGAAGAATCCAAAAAAGTATACTGGAATACATGGTTTAGCAGTAAAAGAAATTAAAGGATTATAGACTATACCAGATGCCTCACATCTATAAATCACTACCATTTTTTTCAGGGGAAAAAAAATCAGCAGAAAATACAGCAAACTCCAAATACGGGAAATGTAATTTCCTTAAAAAAAAAAAGTTAACAGACAATAGCAAGATTTATAAAGTCAGACCACTGATCTGTTAAGAACAAAGATTAAACAAGCTATTGATGTAAAAAAAATAGGAAATGGATATAAAAACAGAAATTGACAGAACAGTACCATTTTCAAAGGAAATGTAGCTAGCCTCGTATTGTGGATAATACAAGTCTCAGTGTGACCTTGAACAAACCATATAATTCTTTAATACCCAAAGCAATTCTAGGAATATAAGTCAAGATATAAAAATTGTTTTTTTATGCAATGGATAGTACTGGAAATATGAGATCAAATGATGGAATTTAGTAGCAATTCACATGTGAAGAACTCACAAGGGCTTTTCCTTGCCAAAATTATATTTATTTATGAGAAGTTACAGACAAAATAAAGAGGTAAAATTGACACTAGGAATTGTAAATGTGAAATAAATTTAGGAAAGCATATAGTTTATAGTTAGCAAGGAAAGGGGTTTTAACAATAACAATGGAAAAGATAAGTTTTCCAGTGGAACTCAATTAATCAGGAAAAAGGAAACATATCATGAGATGGGAAAATACCACTGACTGGGCAGGCTAAATCTACAGAGGAGTCTAGCACCCCAAAAGAATTAGTTAGCTATAACAAGGAAAAAGACACCATGAGGCGTAGAGTAGAGATGAGAGGAAAGACACCACAAGGCAGACCACCATCGCAAGCTAATCCAAGAGAAATTCAGCAAAAATGGTATAGGCCATGGGCAGATTTACATGGAAAATTCAAGCAATGGGGTTTGACATCATTAACTTGGCTTTCTGATTAGAAACAGCAAGGTAAGGTTACCCAAGACCTTCACAGAAGGTGGGACTGTAGGGTTGAACTGATCCCCTCAGTGCCCTTTCCTGCTTGCTCCTGGGAGTAATCTTATCAGTACTTTAGGCTTTCTCTGCCAACCCCATCTAGTTAACCCAGGACTTCATCATTACTTTATTCATCATTAAATTCTCAAATCTTTGATCTTAGCAATACAATTTAGTGGATAGAGTGGTGGACTTAAAGAGTAAGGAAAACTTGATTTCAAATCCAGATTATGCATACCAAGTACACGATTATAGACAAGTCAGCAAATTTCTATTAGCCTCAATTCCCTTCATCCATAATATGGGGATAATATTGTACTCCACACGAAGAACAGAATACCTACTCTACATGGATGTTAAGAAGATCAAATAAAGGAATGTATGGAAAGCACTAATTATATACTTCACCAGATGTTACCTCATCTATTGGGTATATTCCTTCAATTCTCTGAAGAAAATAATAATGCACCCTTCTTATTCATCTATTCTCTTGTCCATGTTATTCTACATGGACCTTCTATAGGAACCTACCTATATGAGCTGCTTCTTTTGATTTCTTCACAATGAATTACCTATGAAGTATGTCTCTCTAATACCTGAATGGGATGAACTGAGTGAAGACATCTCATGGAAATGTAGCCTTGACCTAAGCCCTAACTGTGACTTGAAACTTTGCAATATTGAGTTATAGCCAAAAGCTGCAGGTGTTACATTTCCCTCTCTTGTGGCTCCCCGCCCTTTTCATTAGCATTTAAGTACCTAACCAATAGAGTGTGTTATTGATTGATATTCTTTGTTTCTGTAAATATTTAAATTAGAATGTGAGCCTGGACTCTCCAGCCAATAGGAGAAAAGGTAAGAAGGGGGTGGGGATGATAGCTTCTACATTAGGGTCAATGTGAAGCAGATTATGCAGGTTGCATTATACAAAATATCTAGGCCCTTTAGAAATATTTACTCTCCCTCCTATCCAAGAGGGTTATATATTTGGTCTAATATAGAAAAAAAAAAAATTCCTATTAAATTTAAGTTCATGCTATCCCCGTTCAGTCCTTATACTGAAAGTATTCCAGACTGGAGAAATGGCATACACAGTATTCAAAATAAACTTTTAATGATGAAATGTTTGTAAACATATTGATGTCTATTATTCAAGATACTTGAGATAACTATCTAAAATATCAGCTCTAAAAGTATAGTCAGGGAACCTGTGAGTCCTTGAAACCTTTTGAGAAAATATGAGATCAAAACTTTTTATAATACTACTAAGATTTTAATTCCTAAAATACTAAATATTGATAGATTTAAGCAAGCTAAACAAAAGCCTTTGGAGAGGTGTCCTCAATAATTGTTAACAATTGGGGGGGGAGGGGGAGAGGTGTCTTGAGACCAAGAAGTTTAAGAACATCCCCCTCCCCCAAGAGAAACCAGATTTTGTTTTGGGTTTTTTTTTTTTTTTTAAACCACTATTAATTAATCCTAACCCAGTCCCAGGACCCAGGTTAGATACTTTGCAAAGAGTAGAATTTGAACATCTCAGTATAGATGCAAGACAAATATTCCCTTCATGTCCAAACGGAGAAAGCTGCCTTTCACTTGGGCTTTGAGACATTAAATACAATATAGAGTAGGTGACTTATTAAAGTCAATAGCTCACAGATATCCTATATGTGGCTGGATTATCACCAACAACTTGAGCAGAAAGACCAAACCTTTTTATGTAATCATCTGAATAAAGCTTAACAAAAGATATCAGAAAAATGTTTACTAGCTGTTTCTAATATTTCTTCAGATAGTGTCACGTGTACATCTAAAAAGAGACTGGCAACTACATCAAAAGTATACTAACAGGCCATGCTCTATTCAGTCAATCCTCAGAGATGTAAATGGATGCCCCACTATAGTTCTCATTAAATGGTTGCATTTCTTCCCATATCTGCATCTTAAGATAAAGGATAAGCTGAGAAGTGCTCCAGCCATTACTTCTCCCTTCAGAACTTTTGATGCTAGTTTTACCCAATCTGGAATGGCATGAATAATTGTAGATATAGTTTATAACCTAGATGAACTTAAAATATATCTGGGGATAAGTCATTTAGTAAAGAAAAAGCTTTTAGTCCTGAGACCCTTTTGAAATGTAGATTGTCACTAAGCCAAGGTATTCAGTTCACTTTTTTCCAAGTACCTGGCCTTCCAGTGTTACAATTCTCCGTTATTTTTTAAAAGTGTCCCTTACAGTATAATTTTCAACTACTGCAGAGGAAATTATCTCAACTAGTTCTGTTACTAAGTTATCCACATCAACACATCTTTCTAGGAACTAGCAACAAGGTGCTGTTGATGTTCCCATGTACAAGGTCACTTGGGGTTTTTGATGAACAGCTCTCTAATAAAATGGAATTTAGTAATATTCTCAGACCGATGCAATTTTCCTTTAAGAAAATAGAATAAATTATGATTAAAGGGAAATATGTTGGTAGCTCCACATAAAAAGTTTTCAAAGTATCCATGCTTGGAATTTGAAAGAATTTAAATGGCTGGTCAAAAATGCCTAAGGCTACATGTAGACAGTGACACAATTAATCGTAGTTTATTCAACTTTTAGTTGACTTCTATATGTTGCTGTTACTTATCAAGGCTGTGTAGAAAATGCTTTATGAACCTTAAGCCACTATATACACTATGATTTAATTTGCTAAGGGTAAACCAGAAGTGAATTAAAAAGTTCACATCTATCAAAAGATCACAGAATTATAATTAGAAGAGACCACACCAAGGCCATTAAGGTCAATGCTCTTATTTGTTCAAAATAGTAAAATTCAATTAAACAAAAATAATCAGTTCATTTTTATTAACAGAGAACTTCTTAGGAGAACTTAAAATGAATAGTCTTCATTATTATTTATCAGGAACTGTTTTATTTTTGTCTTCTTAGAATCCAAGTAACTGTTCCACTCCTTGTATTTGTACCCCCAAAACCTAGCTCACTAGGGCGGACCAATCAAGGCACAAGAATTTATGAAGTGCCTATTATGTGCCAGACACTATATTAAGCACTGAGATACAAAGACAAATGCAAAACTGCCCCTACCCTAAAGGAGCTTCCATTCTAACATTACAAAAACTGAAATAGAGACATTACATATATAACAAGACTATACAAAGTAGGTACAAAGGTAACCTTGGAGAAGAGGGAACAAGACCTTGGGGAGAAAGAAGGGGAGGGATATAGAACAGGAAGGGCTTTAGAAAGTAGCACTTAAGCTACATCTCAAAGAAAACCAGAGAGAGTCTAGGCTGAGGAGGCAGATCAATCCAAAAATGAGGGTGCTATATAAAGGCAAAGAGAGAAGAGAGAGAATACTATATGAGGAACAGCAAGCAGGCCAGTCTGGCTGGATTGTGAGTATGTAGATGGAGATACCATCTAAGAAGATTGGAAAGGCAGTGAGTTATGATGTGCTAAATGCCAAGTGAAGTTTATCTTTGATCCTAGACATAATAGAAAGGAGATGTTGGAGTCAGATGGTGGAGAAGGAAACATGGTCAGACTGGCACTTTAGGAATCTCATAGGCAATTATGTGGAAAATGGATTAGTGTGTGAAGTGACATGAGGTAGGGATGATATTGCATTAGTCTAAGTAGCTCTCTGAGTAAGAATGAAAGCAGAATCAACAGGATTAGGCAGATTATTAGATAATGTGATATAAGGAGGAATGAAAAATTGAAAATGATCCTAAGGTTAGAAGAGTAAATGAAAGGATAGTTCCTCAAATGAAACAATGGAGTCTGGAAGAAAGGAAGGTTTAAGGAAAGAGTTTTGAATTTTGAATACATTGAGTTATTTTGAAAATAGAATTTGAGATGTTTATGGATGATCAGTTCAAAATATCCAACAGCAGGACTGAAGTTCAAGAGCAAGAAACTAGGTCTGGATGCATTCCTTGTATTTGGGGGCCTTCCAAATAGAGGCGGTAACTATAACCAACGGAGCTGATGATTCTTGTTCCTAGACTTCCAAACCAAATAGTCTCAATTTAGAATTCCTGGAGCCTTCCTTATCCTGGAAAATCCAATCAGTTCTGCACCCTCAACATGGAAGTTCACCCTTCTTTACTCCTGGCAAGTTCCCCCTGGAGATTCTACTTTGTGAAGAACCCAGATGGGTCTTTGTTCTTCCCACAAAGTTCCTGATTTCTAGATTTCCAAATCTTCTGTTGAAGCACAGTGGCTGGCACATTGGCTAAAAAAAGCTATCTTTTAATTGTACAAATATATGTACATATATTGGATTTAACATATATGTTTAACATATATTGGATTACTTGCTACCTAGAGGAGGGAGTGGAGAGAAAATCTGGAACACAAGGTTTTGCAAGGGTCAATGTTGAAAAATTATTCATGCATATGATTTGAAAATAAAAAGCTTTAATAAACAAAAGAAGTGCTATCTTTTCATACGAGACTGAAATACAGAAAAAGATGGTGGAGGACATTAGATAACAAGAAAAGTAGGATGAGAGAGCTCATGGCAAATGACCTCTTTTTTCTGGCAATGTAAAATCTGAGATCCTTTGATGAACAGGGGGGAGAAAAAATACTGTGAAAGTCTGGTTGAGAGTAGACATCTGGAACAGCCAATGTGCAACAATCTATTAGAGAATGGTAAAACTAAGAAGTCATGAGAATTCAGTTGAAATGAGACAACATAAATCTGTAATAAACCAAATTAGCCCAAGATAATTCCAACAGACTTCTGTAAACACACAGTAGCCTCAAATTCTTAATAGCCAAACTGATGAGAAAGGAAAATCCAATGCAGTTCACTAATAAGAATGAACTTGAATTAGGAATAACCAGATAAATTGCATTAAATATGATTATCTGCATGTTTTAGAGCTACAAATTAACAACAATGCCACAACAGAAACGATTAGATCTGTTAGCCTGATGGTATTAGATACCATTAGATAATTCCATGAAAAAGTAAATTTTTCTATTTTAACTTTGCCCAAGAATTCTCAGGTAAACTACTACTAAAAACAAGAGTTTAAAAACACCTAGTACCTTTTAGTAACAAAGATGTGCTTGTATTTTTAATAGACAATAAATTGACACAATTTAAAAAAGCTTTTCAAAAGATACACTCAACCTTTCTCTTAATATATACTTAAGGTAAAAATAATGTGTTCTTGCTCTATTTTCAGCATTTCTAATTCTTTACTTCTAATTGTTCCCCCCCCCCCTTCAGCTTCTCTTAAGTAGTTATCTCTCTTAAATGAGAGATGAAGGAACAAGCTAAGTTAAGGAACTAGAGCCATTCTAGTCCCTCCCTCTCGTTTTTCATTCAAACCTTTTTTGCAAGTATATTTTTGTTTCTTGTTTGTAAACTTCACTAAGAAACTCCACTAGTCAATAAATAGTTTAAATTGAGACTTAATTTAACAAGTATTTATCCAATGCCTGATATATATATATAATATATATGTTAATATTTTTACATGCCAAAAAGTGGTGTAAAACATGATCTCTGCTATAAAGCTTATATTCTAATTCAGAAAACCCACACAAGAAATAAATAGCATATAGTTTAAAACATATAACTAAGTGCCAAAATATGACAGACAGCTTTAAGTAAGTAAAAATCACTGTGTTCTAGAAAGGCATAAGGAATCAGAAGCAGATTTATTTATTTATTTATTTATTTTTTAGCAAGCATGGAATGTGGGGTAGCTAGGCAGTAACCTGCTCTGGAATCAGGACTTGAGCTCAAATTCGGCCTGAGACTAAAAAGGTACTACCTGTGTGACCCAAGGCAAGTCCCCAATTGCCTCATAAAAGAAAAACAAAGAATAAGATTTGAAAAGTAAGATGCGGCAAAACCAGTTTTAAAAGTCTCTCAGTCTTAGTCCAAACTTTATAACTTTTAAAATAAATTAGATCTAAGAAGTTATTTTAATTGTTAACATTTCAGAACAGACACACTAAATGTATCTTCCCTTATGTCTGTTTACTGAAATGTCCTATGAAAAAAACTATGTAAATGTATTACACATAAATGAAGTTTTTGAGAATCCTCATTTCTTCCCAAAGAAATTCATATAAAGCCAGTATTCTTTCCCCTCAGCTAATAAGCCCACTTCAAATACTACAAAGATCATATGGTAGTAAGCTATGTGTGACTTGAGCTTAAATCTGATGGGTATGAAACAAGTATGAAATGTTTCAATAAATTCAAATTGTACTTTTCTTCTTTGATCTTGTTATAAAATTTCTCTCTCCCCATCACCAATTTTATCCAGTAGTGAACAGGCAGAAAATCAATTGTCAGAGTTCAGTGATATGATTTTGATAATGCCCTGAGTTTAAAAGTTAAACTAAGTTTCACATTTTATCTTGTATAATATAGTTAGCTATTGTAAGTCATAAAAAAAACTTTCTCTTTTTCTTTAGTTCTTAAAAGTAATTTAAAATTACTTTGTTACGAAGAACATAATGTTGTATAGGGAGCAAAAGAAAACTATATTCCGTATATATTTGGATATATTAGGTAACTTAAGTGACAATTAAAAAGATATCAATAAAAATAAGAGCTGTACAGTCTAAAGGCAGAGATGATAACCTTGGGCCATTCTCAGAGAGAACTGAAACAGGTTTGGAGAAGGAATGAATTCCACTTTGAATCCAAGTATATATATCCAATATAATCCTCACACCAAAGGCAAGGGAAAAGACTAAAAGTTCAATATTCTCAAATATACTATATTCTCAAATGTGGCTACAGGTTGGCTACATTATACACTACAGAGATCAATGTATTTCTATGTTTGTTTTACACATATGTACATCTTTAAGCACATACACTGTTTTCTTTTAATTTCTTTAAGAAAATTGTTCTTTAAAAACTCTAAGCTGGTCTTGGTTTTGTTGACAGGAAAAGAAATCTATGGATACCTGAGAGGCACTCTGCCCTCTTCTCCTGCATGTACTCCAGTAAAACTCTGAAATTCACACTACACCAAACATTCAAGAATCCCAATAAGACATTACACTAAAGGATTTTTTCCAACTCAGAAATGCACAAAACCCCAGGATCCCAAAGGCAATAGGAAAGAGGACAACCAATAAAAACTAGTGCCCACAACCAGTTAACAAACCAGTAGTCATCTAGTATTATCAGAGACATTTATGAACTATAAAGCTCTTTGTCTAAAGATATAATGCGAGAATCCTCTTAAAAAAAAAAAAAAAAAAAAAAAAAGGAGGGGACGACGACTGTGGAAGTATACTTAACAAATAAATATAACTTGACAGTGGTCAGATCTATTCCTCTTCTCTCTCCCCGCACTGGCACAGCTCAGGTAAAGCATGGCAATGCCAGCAGCAGATCTTAGAGATCATGGCAAAAGTGGCAGCAGCAACTTCAGGAGTTCTCAGTTCAGAGAGAATAAGGGGGTTGGCAAGTAGTCAGAAAGAAGTCATTTTGGTGGCAGTGGATTAAGGACCCTGTTGCTCTGCCCACATGTAGTCTTGAGTCACAATTCCAGGGCAAAAGAGAATGTTGGCACTTGCAGCTAAAGGAAAACAAGGTCCCTTCCTGGACAAAGACCAGAGCAGAGGCCAGGAGAGCAGTGGGTACATCTCTCCTTAGATCATGCCACCTTGGAAGCATCAAAAACTTATAGCCCTTGCAGAACCAGCTCTGAAAATAGTAGCAAAAAACCCTTGCAGTTGGGACAGTGTCCCTTCCACCGTAAGAGCAAAGCCTACCATCAATAAGTCAGAAATCAACAAACAGGCTGGAAAAATAAGCAAGCAACAAAAAACCTGACAGTCTTCTCAGAAAAACCTGGAAAGACTTCCATGAGATGATGCAAAGTGTTATGTAGAGTATACAAAATAATAGTACCATTGTAAGACGACCAGCTATTAACAGCATACCTATTTTCAGCAATACAATGGTCCAAGAAAACGCTGAAGGACTGATGCTGAAAAGTCTATCTATACCCAGAAAAAGAATTGATGGTGTCTGAGTTCAGACTGAAGCATACTTTTTTTTTTTAAACTTAATTTTTCTTGAAAACTTCCTATGTTTTTTTTTACATGACTATTATGGCAATGTTTTAGATGACTATACATGTATAATCTACATTGAATTGCTTACATTCTCAATAGGGATGGAGAGTAAAAATGGAGGATGAAAAGGATGGGATTGGGAGGTAGAGTTTCAAAATTTTTAAAATGAATGTTAAAAATTGTTTTTACATGTAATGAGAAAAATTAAATGCCAAATAAATTTAGAAAAAAGGAAGAAGAAAGATTCTAAACAAAAAGTTACTACAGTGATAGGGAAGATTAAGATAGAAGACAAGGATGTTAAAAACAGCTCAAACAAAATTTTCAAAGGGGGAAAAAAAAAGTGAACTGGAAACAAACCCAACAAGAATTCCTAGAAGAGCCCAAGAAAGATTTTAAAAACTCAAATATTTAAGAGAGGCAAAAGAAAAACTGGGAAAAGAAATGAGACTGATGCAAAAAAAAAAAAGGAATAAGAAGTCAATAGCTTGGTAAAAGAGATACAAAAATAAAAAAGAACATAGCAACTAAAAATCCAGTATTTAAAAAACAAAAAAACACCAACTTCTTACAAAGTACAACTAATCAAATGGGAAAAGATGAAAATTTTCTAAAGAAAAGAATTCCTTTAAAAACTAGAATTGGACAAGTGGAAACCACTGACTCCATGAGACATCAAGAAACAATAAGACAAAGTGAAAGGAGTGAAAAAAATAGAAAATAAGAAATATCTCATTTTGAAAAACAGATGAAGGAAAAAGTTCTTAACTAGCCTCATATAGCTAACAAATACCTAACATAAGATTTTAATTTAGATCTTTACAATTCCAAATCTAGTTAATTCTTAAGACAGAAACTGAGAAAAGCTCAGTAACACTGGGGAGACTTCTATCAGGATTTAATCAGATAAAGAATAGCTGAAAAAAGTTATATTATGGAATATTATTGTAGTATGAAAAATGACAAGCAGGATGACTTTAGAAAAAATCTGGAAAAACTTGGATGAACTAATTCAAAGTAAAGTGAGCAGAACCAAGAAAACTTTGTGCATAAAAACGGCAATATTGTATAACGATCAACTGTGAATGACTTAGCTATTCTAAGCACTATTAAGACAATTTCAAAGGACTTATGATAAAAAATGCTCTCCACCTCTAGAGAACTAATGGAGTCCTAATGCAGATCAAAGCACACTTGTTTTCCTTTATTTTTCTTGTCTTTTTTTTTTTTTGCAACATGATTAATATAGAAAATGTTTTACATGACTTCACATGTATGATTTATATTAAATTCATTGCCTTCTCAAGGAGGGGGAGTAGGAGATGAGAGAAAATGGAATTCAAAATTACAATAAACAAATATTAAAAATTTTATATACACATAATTGAAGAAAAATAAGGAAAAAAAGAAAAAGAAAAATAAGAAAATAAGTGTATGGTCTCTTAAGTTCCTTAATAATTAGCCCAATACATGCTGATTCTCTGCCTGTCACTTTTTAAAGTATCATTCATCTGTATCTACTCCTACACTACTCAAGTAGATAAAAAATTTAAGTGAGTAATACTTAACTTTAAATTAGCTTACATGACTTGAAATTTGATCCAATTAGGGAGAGTCCCCCACAGGAAGGTGGGACAACTAAAAGAACTGATGAATTTTGAGTCCAGTGCCTGACACTTCAAAGAAATTCTACCAACTCCAGTCTGCACTCTTATTTAGATTAATTCATACTTAAAAGATACAATATATATATCTTAGATCTGTGCAGATGAAAAGGCTTTGACTCCCTAGGCTCTCCTGCATACTTCTTCCTACCAACGCAAGGCTACAGAGCTAGCCTATAATATTGTAATTCTGGAGGGATGTTTTTCTCTAGAATCACTATGTATGGTTTTTTGCCTCTCACTGACCAGAAAATATAGCTGTGAAAATGAGTGGCCAGCAAAGCCAAATAGCTCATATAACATTCTATCTTTTTTGTATGCAAATATTAACATCAGTGATATGTATGCTATGCTATCAATAAAAGTCTATAATTAGATTTGAGTATGGGGCTACATTTTTTTCTTTGAGTTTCTTTTAGAACCAGATCACAGCAACATCGCTAAAGTTAAGATGTGACTCAAAAGATCTTCTTTAAACAAAATGCAAAGTCATATCTATAAAGGAAAAAAGATCATGTGAATCAAGATATCCTGATTTCTTCAAACACACAGGCCCTGTCCAAAATTATCACTGTAGACTTTGATACTTAAGATCACAAACTGGCTAAGTATAGTATGCATTTTCCACCCTAAATATATGAAGTACAGAGAAACAAATAACTATTCCCATGATCTTGCTCAGAGTGAAAGCTGGAAGGTTCAAAGGTTTGCCAATAATACTGAACATTCTCTGTTAAAATTTAACCTCGATTCAATGCTGGAAAATGATTATCATCATCAATTTACCCTCTCTCTCTCTGTTTCTCAAGAAAAACCTAGTATTTAATGTTATGGTATATTATTGTTCTGTAAGAAACAACCAGCAGGATGATTTCAGAGAGGCCTAGAGAGATTACATGAACTGATGCTAAATGAAATGAGCAGAACCAGGAGATAATTAACAAGATTATATGATGATCAATTTTGATAGACATGGCTCTCTTCAACAATGAGATGATTCAAACTAGTTCCAATTGCTCAGTGATGAAGAGAATCATCTACACTCAGAGAAAGTGGGAACTGAGTAGAGTTCACAACAGCATTTTTATTCTTTTCATTGTTGCTTGCTTGCATTTTATTCTGCTGCTGTTGCTGCTTCTTTTTTTTTTACTGGTCTGATTTGATTTTTCTTGTGAAGCACAATAATTGTATAAATATGTATGCATATATTGGATTTAACATATACTTCTACCACATTTAACATATGTTGGACTATATGCCATCTAGGGGAGGGGGTGGGGGAAAGGAGAGAAAATAGGAACACAAAATTTTGCAAGGACTAATGTTAAAGAATTGTCCATGCATGTTTTGAAAAATAAAAAGCTTTAATAAAAAAATTAAAAAAAAAAAAAAAGAAAAGAAAAGAAAAAAGAAAAAGGAAAAACCTAGTATATCACAGCAGCAATAGACTTTAAACTTTTCATTAAAGTGGCTGTATTTTACAACACTGGTCAATATGATTCTATATTTGCATTACTATTTTGATTATGTTTTCTAGTCAATAATTTAAGAATATCTAAGAAAATGTGGGATAGGACTTAAGAGAGTCAGGAGACCTGAGTTTAAGCCCCAAATCTGCCATTCACTAGACACATGAGCAGAGATAAGTTGCAACTTCTCATTTTCAGTTTTCCTCACCTTTAAAATGAGAGCCAGATTATCACAGTAACATGCTTAATACAAAACTAAAAAATGTTCTTTAAACAAAATATAAATTCTCATAAATTTCTATAAAAACAATGGAAAAAAGATTCTGTAATACTTATGTTATTACATAATTCTCATGTAGAGTGATGAAAGGTCTTTGTAAACTATAAAACATTATATAAATATTAATTATTATTACCATATACAATAGTCATCAGAGTAGAGGTCCATAAATTTTTCGATAATGAAAATTGACCTTTGGGTTCCCTCTATTTTTCATTTCATGGTGCTAAGCTAATCAGTACTTTCTGACAATCCCACAATGAACTTGATTTCCTAAAGCATGAAGAGCTAGATAAACACTTTCTAGCTATGGGTTAAAAGGAAAGATAATATTGGGGTGAGAAAAGTAATAAATTTTATGATCTGAAAGAAAAAAAGGGGCAAAGAATTAGAATCAATGGAAATTGAGAACAAAACAACAGATTACCCCTCACCTTCACTACCAACCAGCCCATTTCTAAGAATGGATCTTTTTGATATCATTGTTTCAGTGAAGTAAATCTTTCCATTGACCTTTGGGTGATCTCCAAAATTGATTCTTCAGAATTTATGGCATTTGATGATTTGCAACTATATTAACAGCTCTAGAAGACAAGGAATAAGGAAATAATTCATTAAATACACAAACATTCATAGAGGCATTTGTTGTTGTAAAGTGGAACTCTTAAAAGGATGCACATCAATTAAGGAATGGCAGAATAATGTTGATTTTTCAGAGTTAGTGACATTCTATGATTTCATATATTATCCAATACTCTTCCCACCCAGATGCCTCAAGCTGCAGTACAAGCTTCCAACCTTTCCCCTTCTATATTGGGTTCTAAGAGAATATATAATCTAAATCTACTTCCAAGTACTCATAAAAGTAAATGCCACTAGAAACACATTTGTTTCCCCAGCAAACATACCTCTTTCCTCCTTCATATTGCCTCATAACTGTGGTAGGTATATGGCAAAAGGTGGGCTCTATGCTCTGGCCACAGAGCCTACCCAGCTTCTTTTCATTTAGGATGGCATTAAATGAGGCAAAGAGAATGAGCAGGCATGGAAGGAATGTGAATTGAATTCTAGATCTCATTATTCTTCGAAGTTCCCCTATTGCTGTCAAGCATATTACCATCCTTTTAAATACCCAGGTTCAAATCCTCAGTGTTATCCTCAATTCACTCATATCACATAACTAAACAGTTGTCATTTCTATCTTCATGATCTTTCTCCAATTGGTCTCACTTTTCCACTCACATCACTCTTACTGAAATAGTCCAATATCTAATTGGTCTCCTTGCCTCAAATCTCTCCCTTCCCCAAGTCATCCTTCACATAAAGAAATGATTTTCCCAAAGCAGTTTTAACATGTCACCCTACTACCCAATAGACTCCAGTTGTTTCCTAATAATTCAAGAATCAAACATACTCTGATATTTTAAAAGTTCTTCCTAATCTAGCTCCTGCCTACCTTTCCAGCTTCCATCTTAATATTTTTCACAAATACAAAAATACAACTAAAATACCCAAACATGAAAAAGTAAATTATAATATAATATCCTTGATTAAAAAAGAACAATGTTCAGAAAAAATATCTGAATACCTTTACAGCAAAAATGTTTCTGCTAAGTTGAAATTGAAAATAATTCCACTTTTGCCTGTTGTTTTTGTCATGTGGTGAATATTTTACAAAAGCATCACTCTTACTGAAAAGACATTATGTATTATGACCTATTACTTGATCACTATATTTAGGTATTTCAATTAAAAAATGAAAATTAAAAATCTGAACACAATTTGAATGTTTGACTACATGATGATCAAAGGAAACAATAACCATAACCAACAACCATTATTTATGTCTTCCCCATCCTCAAGGCACACACCAAGATTTTCCAAAATAAATGCATTTACACACTTTAATCATTAAATATTAAATAATCATTAAAATATTACCAATTATAATTTTAATGAAAGTAAAAAAAATGTTTTGGTACTATTAATTTCAAAATATTTAAGTTTTTATTTCATTTTCATCTTATTTCTTTATATATCTTTTATATACTACATGTTAGCACATCACAAAATTTGTAAGATGTACATACACTGGAGTACATATTAGTTTTTCTTTACCAAAAACCAATGAAATTTCATATATTTCATAATCTTTGCATCTTTCAATCACTTGTTTGGCTGCAAAAAAAGGGGTTTGTTGTAGAATGCAGTTTGAAAACAAAAATTCATGTTCTCAAAGATTCAAAGATGCCCTTGATATATGTGTAAAATATTCTTTTAAAGATTTTATAAAGGTAAGAAAATAGGCATGACTAAGATAGTACTTACACACACATACTGATTAGCCATTGACTGTAACCCCAAATACATATATAACCAAGAAATGATAATAAGATTTACATGGAAAATTTTAAAATGTTTAGTGCATTCATAGCTAGGCATTCTGCTACCAACTATATTTAAATAACCAATTAAAAAAAAAACATTAAAGAAAAAGGGCAGTCAACAGTATTTTATCATCATCTACCTGTAAATCAGCTGGTTCAGGATTCAAAAACGTATGATCCATGTCTTCAATAAGTACAATTACATATTTCATATGTGGATTACATGCAGTGCATACATGGACTTCGCTATAAATATAAATTTATGCACTGCATATAATTCACATATTAAATACTTTATATATGTATATCACAGCTACATATATGTGTGTGTGATGATTCCATTTATAGCTACATAAAAGTAAAAAGTAGCAGCTAGGTGGCATAGTAGCTAGAATGGCAGGTCCAGAGTCAGGGAGACTTATTCATATTCCTTCAAATCTGGCTTCAGACACTGGCTCAATACTCAGACACACTTGTGTGACGTTGGGCAAGTCCCTTAACTCTGCCTCAGTTCCGCATCTATAAAATGAGTTAGAGCAGGAAATGGCCAACAAAGACTAGGGCAGAACTGAACAACAAAACTTCACTTTACAAATGAAGAAAGTAATTTGTTCCAAGCTGGAAATGGAAGGGCTGGGATTCAAAACTAGGTCCCCTAAATTCCAAATCCTATGTTCTTTCCACTGGACATCATTGTTTACTTCATTGTTGAATGAAATTTATTACTTTAATAGACTAGTTATGTTCCCATAACTCTAAGCCACATAAGAACAGAAAGACACTGATATTTAAAAAAAAAAAAGAGAGAGAGATAAGGGGCAGCTAGAAAGCACAGTGGATGAGCACACGGGTCCTAAGGTCAGGAGGACCTAATTAAAATTTGAATTCAAGACACTTTACACTTACTAGTTGTGTAACCCTGAGGCAAGTCACTTAATTCCAATACTTCATATCCTCCCCCCAAAAAAGTCAGCTTAAAAAAAAAAAAAAAAAAAAAAAAAAAAATAAGCCTTTACTTGGGATCAAAGAACTCTGTAATTTGAAAACCTTACCTTACAAGATTAATAAATTGAATGAGTTACATTTTAAACACAAAGGAATGACTATTTAATTATTATAGGTACAGTAAATAGACTGAGGGAGTTGATCCAGATAATCTCTATAAACCCCTTTCACCATGTAATTCTAAGAATTATAGGTATATTTCAAGAAGCATTGGAGTTTTCTCCAACAGTTGATTAGTTGTTTGCTATATCCTTCAGGTAATGGTAAATATTAGTTTGGTATTCGTATTCTCTTACCACATTGAGATGCCATCAGACTGAACATCAAATTAAATAAATTACCAATTGAAAACTCTAGTCTTAATTAAAGCAACTCAGTTAACACAAAATCTTAATCGAATAAGTATGTGTGTTTGTGATTTCCCCCCCCCAGAAGTATGAAATGCTAGATAAATGAGGTATTGCACATCAGACTAAAACACAGGTCAAAAACCAGCCAACAAAGAGTACTCATGGCAGATCCAACCTCAAATAATTATCATCAACAATACTGACATTACTGCTGTTCATGGAAAGCAACAACATGGGGCAGTATGGGTCTAAGTAAGAAATCCACTGCTGTCATTCTAGATCATCCACTATTTTACCTATCTAATACTCACCCATCACTTTGATTGGCACTGTTCATATAAATGTGGACTTGAAGACAAGATCTGTAAAGCTTTTTAAAAGAGAATACTGAATATATATCTTTTATTAGTCGTTTTGTGTCACAGTTCTGAACATTAATCATGATATTCTACTGATTTAGATGATGTAGAACATATAATCAGAGAATCTCAGTTGGAAGTTAGATGCCAGGAGTTCAATTCCCCAGCACACACAGTTAATACTTCATATAATATACTGACATAATCTATCCTTTGCTTGAACATTTATAATAATCAGGATTCTGTCACCTTAAAGGGTTGAGCAATCCAATTTTACACCAATATTTGTTACCAAGTTCTTTCTTACACTAGGCATAAGAATGAATGAGGATTACTTATTAATCTCAAAGTACAAGTGTATACAGTGAATGAATGTTCTTTCTTGTGATTTGTTTAAATTGATATACCTGTGATCCTTGGCAAGTCACTTAACCTGTTTTCCCTCAGTTTCCTCAACTTTAAAATGAGGATAACATCACCAATTTGCAAGATTGTTAAGAGGATCAAATGATATAGCATTTGTAATAGAAGCTAAGTAAATTCTCCTTCCTTTCCCTTCAGAATGATAATTTATGCCCTTAGGAGATATATTAAGATAGAACTAGCTTATTTAAACCTATCCCCAGAAAACAGGATGGTTCAATTGTTCCTCTTTATTGTCACTGACTCACTTTCTAAAGTCTGATGCTTACACTTCTAATCTTTGATGTTCTCTTATTGTCACTATTCACCTGTCACTTATTTCAAGTTTCTTTTGACATAAGTAAGGTTATATTATGCCAGTGTAAGTAGAAGCTTGTAGTAACTATTTACTTCTGAGTAGTCCTGACTTATTCTTTGCCTTCTAAAAATGTATTTCAGCCTTTTGGCTGAAATTTTGGTTTAAAGGGCTCAAACACAAAAAGAATTGAAGATCTTTGCATGTTATAGTAATAGAAAGATCACTGACTTTGGTGAATTTCAAATGAGACCTGGTAGTTTCTGCTATAAAACTAACTAGTTATGCAACTCTGGACACAACCTGTGCTAAGCATTCATTCATCTTTGATGGATGAAATGGTCTAAATCAACAGTTTCTCCCTTTCTGGTGAAGAGTAAAGCTGTATAATTATAGTAGTTACAGTGGCTAAAGAAGTTAAGGAGCAGAGTATAGGAAAGAGTAGACATAGCTGGAAGCATGTCCCTCCAAAATGGTAATTACATTTCTCTATTAGATTCTAAGCTCCTTGAGAGTTGAGAGCATCTTCTATCTCTTTTTGTAACCCAAGCATATTTAGCACAGTCCCTGACACATAGTAGGTGCTTAATAAATATTTACTGAATACCAACGTGTACTGAACTAAATTATCCCTAGTAGTAGATTATCCCTTTCAGTTACAAATTCTATGATCCCACCTAAGGTGAAATAGTACAACCCATTATCAGTAGAAATTTATATGTTCAGTCTTTTTTGTTTGTTTGTTTAGTCCAAATCTTCATGACCCCATTTAGCGTTTTCATGGCAAAGATACTGGAGTGGTTTGTCATTTCCTTCTCCAACTCATTTCACAGATGAGGAAACTGATTTAAGTGATTTGCCCAGAATCACACAACTAGTAATTGTCTGAGGTCAGATTTGAAATTAGCTCAAATCTTCCAGACTTCACGTCCAGTATGCCAACCACTGAATCACCTAGCTATCCTACAAGTTTTTTACAAATCCTTAAAAATGCAATATATACTTCACAATCATAAGGCACTACATAAAAACAAGTTATTAAAAAATGTTAAGTTTTTCTTTGGTTTCTTTGGATTTCTAATTTCAATCCAATAAGTACTTAGGTAGTTGCAATGACCACTGAGGTTATATAGAACAAGAGTCATTGCATGCCATTTCCTTCTTTTCAAATGAGTTAAATCATTTCACCCAATAATAAATCTTCATGTTTGCCTACATTAGGACTTTTAAAGATGTACATGAGGGGCAGCTAGGTAGCATAGTAGAGAGAGCACCAGCCCTAGAGCCAAGAGGACTTGAGTTCAAATGCACTCTCAAGACAGAGATTCACTATCTGTGTGACCTTGGGCAAGTCACTTAACCCCGTCTCACCAAAAAAAAAAAAAAGAAAAAAAGAAAAACAGCTATGATGTCTTCCTTCTGTAGCTCCATAATTGCCTTTTGAAGTTAAGAACAGGCTTATCAACAAATGAAACCAAGCAAATTTAATTGGTCCAACTGAACAACATGTCTCTTTTAACTTGTTTAAAAAAAATTCAGGAAACAAATATATTCTAAAACTTAAGCTAACTGGGGCATCGTGATGCTTTTAATTACAAAGAAAATTTTTTACGTCAAGATACTAACTTCATAACAAATGTTAAAATGGTAAAATGTCAACACTTAAGAACAGAAATTCTCAACTTGCCTACCTACTTTGCTTTAAAATTACATGAACCAAAACAAGAGTGGCTATTCTATTTCCTTCTCAGCCTTCTTTTTCAAAAGCCTAATTAATCCTAGGTTCTTTTGGCTTCCCCAAACCTACCACTTGCCTTCAGACTTCATCAATAGTTTTAAATAATATTAGCACCATAGTGTCTTTTTTTCTTTTGGAAAAAAAAAGAAAAACTGAAATTTATTATATGTGTATATAATTATAATTGCTATTATTCAGGGCTAGAATAATCCCCACTTCCTTTAGCCTGCCTGTGCATGTACTTATATAGCTGTTCTTTACAGCCCAGGTGCCATAGTTTAATAATATGCATAACCATATACAATAACTGACCTTTTATAACACTTTAAAGTTTGCATATTTAAAAAAAAACAAAGTTTGCATATAAGTTATATATATATATATATATATATATAAAATCTATTTTAATCTCTGCAAGTACAGTATTAAAAACATTACTGACCTTAGAATAAAAGAATCTGGGTTCTAATTCTGCTTCTTTTACTTTTTTTTCTCAGTGACCTTGGGCAAGTCTTTGACTTTAAAAAATGTTAGCACCATATTTTCAAAATCCAGAGATACCAGTCTTATTAGTTATGGTCTTAAAATGCTATCTTTGTGCTCAAAGATTAATGGAGAATGGTTAACATCCATCTTAATCTGCCATCACCCAGACAAAAGTACTCCAAAAATTAGTCAAGTTTGATAAAATTTAACATTTTGTGACCCTATTCATTCCCCTCTCAGTACTGCTTCTGACTTTCTAGATTGTGTCATTTCTTAGCTTTAGTCTCAACCTGCAACTTCTTCAGAAATTGGGACATTCTCCTCTGTTTGAACATCCATCAGCCATGGGCCCCCTTCTTCTACTAAAGAATTCCTTCCTAAACTTCCATTTTGGAGATGGGTCCCTAACTTGTGAAACTTCATTTCCTTCCAGGAAATGAAAACACTAATTTCAACTCCTGCCTAAAAAAAAAAAAAAAAATCCTAGCACTTCATAAATATTAGTTGACAATGACCATAAATAGGATTTTTGTGACCAATTCCATTTGCAATTACTTTGATAAAAGCTTTTTTTAGAAATACTATAAAATGTCTACTATTTACACTTAATCACAAGTCTCATTTAAAGTAAAGATTTTTTTAAAAGCTGGCTCACATGGTGGAGCCAAAATGGTGAAGAAAAGGCTGTGACTTTCCCTCTCTGAACACCTTTAAATAAGATCATAAAAGAATTCCCGGAGCAAAAGAACCCACAAAAATCCAAGGTGAAATAATTTTCCAGTCGGCAAAGACGACTGGTGAAAGTGGAACACAGTCCAGAACTGTCTGAAGACCAGGCCCCAGAAAACCAGGAGCAGGTCTTGGGAACCTGTGGCAGTGGCAGTTAGCAGTGGCTGCTTCCAGAGCACTCAACCCACAGATGTTAAGGAGGTCAAACAAGTTACCAGAAGGCGATTACAAGGTTTCTGCTGACAATAGTTGCAAGACTCTATTGCTTTGATCATAGTTGGACCTGGGTCACAGTTCCAGGGCAGAAAAAAATGCTTGTGATGGCTTGAACACCAGAGCACAGTTCAGGAGAATAATAAACACACTTCCCCTTACATCATACAACTTTGGAAGAAATATAATCTTACAGGTCCCTAGAAGTATCTCTGAAAACAACTGTACAAAACCCCTGAAGCTTGGGACAGGGCACTGTCCACCCTGAAAGTAGAGTCCCACTTTAGCAATGGGTTCAAAGTCAAGTAATAGACTGGAAAAAATGAGCAAAAAATTTTGACTATATTATGGTGACAAAGAAGATCAAAACACACACTCGGAAAATAACAAAATCAAAATTCCTATATCCAAAGCTTCCTTAAAAAAAAAAAAAAAGCCTTAGGTTATGGGGAAAGCTCAAAAAGGATTTTGAAAATCAACAAAGAGAGGTAGAAGAAAAAGTGGGAGAAAATCATGAAAAAAGTTGACAGCTGTAAAAAAGAAACAAAAAAAATACTGAAAAAAATAACATCTTAAAAAACAGACTAGGATGAATGGTAAAAAAAGATTAAAAAAGTCACTGAGGAAAAGAATGACCTAAAAAAAAAAAAAAAAAAAAAAAAGCAGAATTGGTTAAATTGAAAAGGAGATACACGAAAGCACACTGAAAAAAAAAATTCCTTAAAAATTAGAATTGAGTAAATGGAAGCTATTAACTTTAAGACCAAATAAAACAAAACCAAATGAATGAAAAAATACTAGAACAACAAGTATAGATTCAGGAAAGATAATTTAAAATTTATGGGATTACCTGAAAGCCATAAAAAAAAAAAAAAAAAAAAAAAAAAAACCATCTAGACATCATCATTCAAGAAACTGTCAAGGAAAAATACCATAATATTCTAGAACCAAAGTAAAAGAGAAATTGAAAGACTACTAATCAACTCCTGAAAGAGATCCCAAAATGAAAACTTCAAGCAATATTATAGCCAAATTCCAGAACTTCCAGGCCAAGGAGAAAATACTGCAAGCAGCCAGAAACAATTCAAGAATGGTGAAGTCGAAACTAGGATAATACAAGATTTAGCAACTTCTACATTAAAGGACTGGAGGGCTTGGAATATGATGTTGCAGAAGGCAAAGGTGCTAGAATAACCCAAAATCACCTACCCAGCAAAACTGAGTATAATTCTGGGGGGGAGGAGGAGAGGAAAAAATGATGTTCAAAAAAAGATTTTTAAGCATTCATGATGAAAAGACCAGATTTGAATAGAAAGTTTGATTTTCAAATGCAAGATTCAAGAGAAACATAAAAAGGTAAACAGGAAAAGAAATTATAAGGGACTTAATAAAAAGTTGCGTTCCCTACAGAATTGAAAAAAAGAACCAACCAAAAAAAAAAAAAAATTAAGATTCAACTTAGTACAAAAAGACAGCAAATACTTTGAAGAGAAGCATCCATGTTAGAAAAGAGGAAGTAGAAGTAGTTCATTCTGATTCATCTGGGAAGCAGGATATACTAGCCTTAGAAGCTCAGAATTAAGAATGCTGAGATCTGCTTTATCAGAAAAGGACAAACTTCTTGGTGAATAAAGATAGCTGGGTAAACTGTTAAAATAATAAACTGCCACATAATGTTAACTATCATGTATGAAATCGAAGACAAAAATAAGGGTTCAATAACACAAGCTTTATAAAAGAACTTTTGTTATAGTAAGAAATTGGAAACAAAGTAGCAACCCATCAATTTCAAACCATTAGTTTGAAAGAACTACAGTATGCAATACAAACATGATTATACATGGTAAAAAAAAAAAAATTTGGAAAATCAGGAAGATTTTTATGAACTGATGCAGAGCAAAATAACATACATAATGAGTAAATGAAAAGATTGCTAAAATAAGAACTAGATAACAAGTAATGAAATCTACTTTCAGGGCAAAGAAGTGGGGGAACACAATGACCTGGGGTAAATATGTAACACCATTACTCTGAATGTTTTTTTATTTTTTAGTTATAAGGAAGGATTTATTTTGGAAAGGGAGAAGGAATTATCCTCCCTAGAAATGACTGATGTAAATAAAAAACATCAACAAAACTTTTTAAGCCTACTGCAACATGCAGTATGGTACCTTCCATTTGAGGAAAATGCTACTTAGGTACAGTGATAGTGAGACTCCAGAAGTTCAATAAAACTACTTCTACTTATTTTGCAAATAGAACAAGGCAACTAAAAAAACTGAACTGTAAGTTTCATTTTAAAAGAAAATTGGTTTTCCTGGATAAAAAACTTACATTAAAAAAAAAAAAACATTAAAATGGGAGTATGAAGTTCAAAAGTAGCAGAAGCCATCTTCTTAAAACTTTTTAATATTATCACTTAATACTAACTTGTTTATGCAAATTTTAGTTCATCCAAAGTTAAAACTGTGTTATATTAACCAACTAATTTCTGTTTTAACAGCTGGATTAGTCCTATGCAGCAAGTTTTAAAAGATAATTACTTTAATACTTGGGTAAATCCTTTAATTCTGAACTAGAGAGTGAAGCATATTCTCAATTATCACCTTTTAAATCATCTGAATTACTTATCCCCAAGAAATAGTAGTCAGTAAATTATTTTTCTACTTCAGCTGATTCTTTCATTCAGTGAAGTGCATCTCTTGAAATGAAATTGTCTGTCTATATTACCTAAATAAGTAGATTTTCCTTAACACGGTTCCATTCCCGGATTGTGGGATATGTAGCTCTTAATCTAAGTTCCTAGCCATCATAGTGGCCAAGAATTAAAAGGTCCCCGTCACTTCTTTCCTTCGATCTTCAATTCAAATCCAAATCAGCAGCACCTACGGGTGAGCCTTCCTCTTTCTTAAATAGAAGTAATGAGATTGCTTCCTGAGGCGCGCTAGATTAAGATGGAGTGAGCACCCCAAGGCCTGACAGGCGTGTGCAGCAAGTACCCCAACTGCCCGAGAAGGGCCCGGAGCAGCCAGTTTGACAACTACTGGGAAACAGGAATCCAGGAAAAGAAAGCGGAGGTGGTTTCAAATTAAACGCCGCTCTTTTCCCATCGCACCCCAGTCCTTAGAAGCTGTGGGTTTAAAATACGTTTCCCCCCTTCCCCCACCCTACCTTCTAAACCTAAAAGTCATCGCTCAGATAAGCGCAGGACGCTCCGGGGGTGGAGTGAGCCAGAGCCCTTCCCCCCTCCAACGCGGGGGTCTCACACCGAGGTAGACGCTATGACATTCCCCTTTCTACTACCGCCATCCCACATGCCCCTTCGGGGACACCTCTACCCCCCCTCCACGGGGGCCTAAAATCAACGACTTAGGTCGGGGTGGAAGGAGAAAAGGACAGAGGGACCCTCCAGGCTCCTTCGCTCCGCACCGCCACGCCCCATTGCGGGTTAAGGCCCCAGTAGGGGGAAGAGGAGCGTAACAAGAGGGGGGCGTCAGGCCAGGCCAAGGGGTGAGGCAGGAAGGGCCGAGGACGGAAAAGGCCTCACCTTGACCCTGATTTCATAGGTGGTGAAGCGGCCTCGGCCGACCCCCACAGTCTGCGGGTTGCTCACGTCTATCTCAAGGAAGTTGCTGGGCGGCCCGTAGGCGTCATTCAGGTTCTGCGGTTTGGTGATCAGCCGCCGGGTGTCCGCTACGGTCTCCGCCATTTCGCCGCTTCTCCCTCCTCCTCCTCCTCCTTCTCCTCTAGCCGCCGCCGCCGCCGCTGCTTCTTCAACCTCCACCACCACCACCGCCGCCGCCGCCGCCCACCCGGGGGAAACCGAGCTCGAGCTCGCGCGTTCCCGCACGCCGGACGCACTCACGCACGCGCGCGCGCGTTCTATCCTAACTGGCTCGCTCTCCCCACCCTCGGGAACTTTGGGGAGGCTGGGTCGCCCGGCTGTGGGAAATCCTCCAGTATCCCGAGGGGAAAACAGCTGATTCAAGTGCGGGAAAACACAAGCGCACGCAGAATAGCCGTAGGGAGGCCCCGGAGAAGAGAGAGGGAGTAAGGAGCAGCGCGAAGGGGCGGGAGTGTCTTCTAAGCGGGGGAAGGGAAACGCGAAAGGCACCATGGAACTTGTAGTCTTGCCGGCTCCTTCGCCCAATGCTAAAAGCAACGTGCTTGTGGAGTAAGAGCGGGGGCCAGGTAAGACTACAATTCCCACAGTGCACATGGAGAAGAGCGCACACAATGGAGGGGTTTGGGCCAAGACTGTTCCAGGGCCCG
This sequence comes from Sminthopsis crassicaudata, assembly GCF_048593235.1. Classification (NCBI taxonomy): domain Eukaryota; kingdom Metazoa; phylum Chordata; class Mammalia; order Dasyuromorphia; family Dasyuridae; genus Sminthopsis; species Sminthopsis crassicaudata. The sequence goes on along the minus strand of NC_133620.1, from coordinate 196,576,263 downwards.
CCCGTAGAGAAAACTGGGGGAAAAAATGGGATGGGCTCCTCAGCCTGTTTCTTCTGTGTCAGCGATGCGGGGGCTGAGGTGGCTAGAACGCCGGAAATGACAGTCACGAGAAAGGGAATCGTGGCGGGGGAAGGGTTAAGAGAGCTATAACTCTATTGAAAATTGCCATGGTCTGAGGACAAAACTCAAAGCAAAAGCAAAGGAATGTGCGGCCAAAGCTGACGATTTCACCCCGCCCCGTTGTTCTAATGAAACACTGATAGAAGCCAAGTAGTCAAATTCTACAGTAGAAAGAATGCCGGGCCTGAAGTTTGGAAGATCTGAGTTCAAATTCATCTTTAGACGCTTACTGGCTTTGTGACTGGGCAAATGTCTTACCTTTGCCTCAGTTTCCTTAACTATAAAATGGAAATAGCAGTACCTGCCTCCCCGGGTTGTAAAGAGGATCAAATGAGGCTGTATTCCTAAAAGGGCCTGGAACATTGTACTCCTCCCCACCTCCTAGGAAGACAAGGTCACGTGGTCACGTGGTTCTTTCACAATCTCAAAGATAAGCATGTTCAATATTTTTTTTCCTATCTATGACCTTGAAGAAATCGCCTGTTTGCTTCTAGTTTGCCATTTTACACCAAGACAATGATAATAGTGTCATGTCTTTTAATGGGTCACTTCAGCTATCTAGATAAGCCTGAGAACGGATTTTGTCAGCGTCCAATGATGATATGTATATATATATACAAAATAGCACTTTTTCTCAAAACAATGTGAATAAACAGTTAAACAGTCCAGAAGCATTACAAATGAAGAAACAGGTAATTTTTGTCACACGGCTAGTGCCAAAACAGGAACAAATCTAGGTGTCCTGAGGATTCAACTATCTCTACCACACTACCATGTCCAATATTTTCTCTATTACAGGATCAGAGAATTTCAGACTTAGGGACATCAGAGACTAGTCCAAACTAAATCTGGACAGCAATTCCCTGTACAGTACCCAAATAATGGTCAACCGATCTTTGCTTAAGTCCGTTAGCCAATAAATATTAAGCATCTACTATGGACTAGAGATGGCAGAGTGGATAGAGTGTTGACCATGGAGTTAGGATGACTTGAGTTCAAATACAACCTCAAACACTTGCTTGAACATAAGGCTCCACATATCTTCTGAACAGGATAACCAATGGTTCCACATATGGATGGTGTGGTGCTGGCTGATGGAGTTTTCCTGTGTTTTCTTGGTGTTAATTGTTAGGTCAAAACGAGCACAAGTGCCAGAGAATTGATCCATACTTTGTTGCATCTCAGCTTTGGAGGCTGTATTGAGTGCACAATCAACTGCAAACAAACAAAAAAAAAAAAATCATTTAACTGTGTTTGCCTTAGTTTCTGTAAAATAAACTAGAGAAGGAAATGGCAATCCACTCTAGTATCTTTGCCAAGAGAACCCCAAATGGGGTCCAGAAGAATTGTATACAATTGAACAAAACAACATGGACTGGAGTTACAAAAAAAAAAAAAAAAAAAAAAAAAAAAAAAAAGCAAAAGAGAGCTCCTGCCCTCCAAGGACAATGTGTAAACAGCTATGTACAAACTATGTATAGGAGAAATAGAAATTAATCAACAGAAGGAAGGCATTAGAAATTAGGAAAGAAAGAAAAAAACTTCCAGTAGACTTAAGCTAAGACCTAAAAGAACCCAGGGAAGCAGGGATGTAGTGATGAGGAGGAAAGATATTCCATGTATGAGTGACAGCCTGAGAAAATGCTTTGAGTCTTGATATAGTGTCTCATGGGAGAAATAGCAAGGAGACTTGTGATACTGAACTTGAAGAGTTTATTGGGAGTTGATGGCATAGTGTAAAGTGTAAGAAGAATGGACATGTAGGAGGGGGGACTGGATTTGAATGCCAAACAGGATTTTATATTTGATCCTGGAAGTGATAAAAAGCCACTGGAGTTTATGGGGAGGAGGGGCAGGAAGATGACATGGTGCTTTAGGAAAATCACTTGGCAGTTGAACAGAGAATCTAGTCAAGTGGGGAAATGCTTGTGGCAGACAGACCAACCTGCATTATCCCACTATTTCAATACTGCAAGCAAAAAGTGATAAGGTCCTATACCAGAGTGGTGAGGAGAAAAGGGAGTATATATAGGAAGGATATATGGGAGAGGTGCTCTAAAGTGAAATCAACAAGCCTTAGCAACAGATTGAATATGGGGGAGTGAAAGATAGTAAGGAGTCAAAAATGACACCTAAGCTGTGGGCCTGGAGGAAATGCAAGGGTGGTGGTGCTCACAATTGTAATAAAAATAAATTTGGAAGATTTGGGAGAAAGGATACTGAATTCAGTTTTGGATTTAATGACTTTAAAATGTATATAGGACATCTAGTATGAAATATCTATTGGCATTTGGAGATACTGAACTGGAAGTCATCAGATGTTAGAGCTGGGTAAGTAGTCTAGAGAATTGACATAGAAATAATTGAATCCATGGAGCTGAGATCACCAAGTGAAGTAATATATAAGAAGAGAAGACAGCCTATGGCAGAGCCATCTGGGATATAAAGCAGACTGAGAAGGAGCATTGCCAAAATGACTATTTTATGGCGAACTCACACAGGGCAAGCATTCACAAGGTGATCAGAAAAAACAAGAGAGGGACACTCACAAGAACTTTGGAGTGATTATATGATATGGAAGACTCTGGTAACCAGACTTTATCTCTACCTAACAACCACTTAATCTTATCATGGCAAGAACAGACCTAACTAACCATTGTGTATCCAATGAATGGTGAGTAGCATAATACTTGACTTTGGAAAAAACACATCAGATGAAGTCCATAGTTGAATTCAAGTTGGAGGCTGAAAGAAGTGCTAATTGGGGGAGGGGGGGAACCTATCAAATCAACCTGTCAATGAATCAATTTTTAAGAAATTATTAAGTTAATTAATTCAATTATTAAATTAAAGTAATTAAATTAATTAAATTATTAAGTGTCTACTATAAGCTAGTATTGTGTTGGTTCTAGAGATACAAAGACGAGAAACTTATATTCCCATCGGGGAAAGAATGACTACACACATATAGACAAAATATATAGTAAACACATCCTTTTAGCTTAGTCCTATTATACCTAAGGAACCTATTTCAGCTTGAGACCTATGCACCTATTTGGAATGAGTACAGTCCTACAGAAACCTGGCCCCTCAAAAAAGGAATCAGGATATTTTGCACTCTTGAGCTATCTATACATCTAAACCCTGAGCCTTAAAGCTGATATTTGGCTCCTGTGTACTTTCTCACCAAAAGGAAGAGGAGAAGGGTATTCAAAGTACACTTTAAATCAAGCTTAGAACAGTTATTTATTTCCTCCATATTTTAGAAAAATGATTTCACAAAGAGACTCACAAGTATACATTTACAAAAACCTAAATAGCAACAGTATCTTGTAATTGTTATTATGCTCACCAGAGAGATACTTTATAAAAACTTCTTTTTTTCTATTTTGACTTAACCCAAGTAAAGTTTCCAACTAGAATATAGAACAGAAAAACAATATTGCATATGAAACCACAAATATCTATTATGTATGAATTACTTTTTCTTTTAGGGATATAATAAAAACATTAAATTTTCAATATGGTCTTGCTTTTCTTTCCTCTTTCTCCTCCTCCTTCCAACCCTATCAATAGTTCCATCTTCCTGTAGAATGTTGATATTTAGAACATCAGGATACTTCTGAGTCATGTAGAATGAAGAACTACAACAAGATTTTCTTCACAACCTCTAAAGTATCTCCAAAATCGAAATTATACAAGAGATTAAAAAAAAATTCAACTGGCTTCACACTCTAAGCAACCAAGGACCCAAATAAAGTAAAAACAAAAACAAGTCAGTAAATTAACGAGAGAATAATACCTAATCTCTAAAATACTTTTTCAGCACCTCAGTGTTATAGCACCTCAGTAATAAGGCAGAAATGGTAAATTTAAAAAGTAAAAATCCCTCACAAATCACAAAACAAAAATAGTCATTGGTTTAGAAATGCAAATAAAAGATCCACATGGAGAGCAATCATCTCACATCCACCTGAATTACTGCAATAACCCAATGGTGGGGCTGCTGTCCTCTAGTCTTTTCTCACAATCTACTCTCCTTTTAGCCCCTTAAGTGATTTTCCTAAAGGGCAAATTTGATAATGCCAACTCATTCCCTACACACACACACACACACACACACACACACACACACACACACACACACCTCAAGTGGCTCCATATTGCCTTTAAAGTCAAATACAAAATGTTCATTTTAGCATTCAGAGTCCTTTATAACCAACCTCCTTCTTTCCTTTCCAGTCTTCTTACACATTACTCCCTGAGGTATACTCACTTTTCATGGCAGTTTTGGTCAAAAAACAAACTCTCAGTGACTCAGTAAAACCTCAGTGGCTGGGTTTGTTGAATATCCAGGGTTTATGGAATTTGGACGATTATTTACTATTGTGTGTTTTGGATCTAATCCAAATGATCTATTTTTTAACCATTGCCAAATTATTTTGATAATTACTACTTTGTCAGGTAGTTTGAAATCTAGTACTGCTTCCTACTTTTCATCCTTTTCCCCTCCTTTATTTCCCTGAAATATTCAAATTTTTTGTTCCTCTTAGAGTTTCATTATTTTTCTTCTAGCTCTATAACGTATTTGGTAGTTTGATTGGCTTGGTACTGAATAAGTAAATTAATTTAGGTAGCTTATTTTTTTCTATTGATTCTGCTTTCTCATGAATGATTCTTTCTCCAATCATTTATTTAGGTTTGTCTTCATTTTCATAAATAGTGGTTTGTAATTGTATTCATATAGTTATTGTGTGTCTTATAGACTTCCAAATATTTATATTCTATAGTTATTTTAAATGAAATTTCTCTCTTCTGTTTTGTTGATAAGCAGAAATGTTAATGTTTTAGGTGGTTTTGCTTTCTAGCTGCAACTTTGCTGAAGTTGTTTCAATTGCTTTTTAGTTTGATTCTCTGAGATTCTCTGATTATACTATATCCTCCAAAACCAATAATCTTGTTTCTTCTTTGTCTATACTTATTGTCTCAGTTTATTTTTTATTTTCTTATTGCCATAGCTAGCATTTCTAGCACTATGTGATATAAAAGTTGTGACAATGGGTATCCTTACCTTGATCTTTTTGGAATAGTCTCTAGTTTGTCCTCATTACAAATAATTCTAGCTCTTAGGCTTAGATATATGCTATTTCCTGTGTTAAGGAAAGGCCCAATTGCTCCCATGTTTTCTAGTGATTTTTTTTAACAAAAATGAGTGTTTTATTTTGTAAAAAGTTTTTCCTGCATATAGTAGTATAATTATATATTTGTTGTTCATTTTGTTAACAAGGTCATTATATTTGAGTTGGATGAAATTATAAATAAATATAATGGGAAAACTGAAAAAGAAATGAGAATTATGGAAGAATGACTTGGAAAGAAGTTAAGATTTTAGCACAAGAGGTACAAAAATTACCCAAGTAACAGATTCCCTAAAAATTATAATGGATCAAATAGAAATTAATGACTTCAGGAGACAACAAGATATATTAAAAAGCCTTTAAAAATAGAAAAACAAATATAAAATTTCTCAGGTTATATCGGGTCACATGACCACGAAAATTAGATCAATGAAGATAACTTAAGATAACTTAAGAATCATTTAACTATCTGAAAGCAATGGCCAAAAAAACCCTAGATATATTTCAAGAAATCATGAAAGAAAACACCCCAGACATACTAGGACAAGAAGTCAAAATTAAAGTAAAATCTATTGATTACTTCCTAAAAGAAACCCCAAAATAAAAATTCCCAGGGACATCATAACAAAAATCCAGAGCTCTAGGTGAAAGAAAAAAAAATGCTGCAAGTAGCCAGAAAGAAAGAATTCAAATACTGGGGTCAATACTGTAAAAGTGAATAATTCTGAAAGACTTAGGAACCCTGATCAAGGAAATAACCATAATTCTAGAGGACTTATGAAGAATATTGCCCATTTTGTGACAGAACACATTTGCATGTGGTCAAGGTAGGAAATGGGAGGTTGGAGGAGGAAAATTCCAGATGTTTGATTTAAAAACTTAAATTAAATTTAAGAATTTAAAATTTTAAGAAAAGAAAGAGCATATTGCTCTTAAGTAAATTAAGAACTTCTTGCCCTTGTCTAATTACTGTTCTAATTTTATCCTCAAATAGAACAGAATTCCTTCCCCCTGAAAATTTCACTTAGTTTCCTTAAAATGATGACCTGAGATGAAAAAAGATTTAGTTCAGAGTATTGTTTTCAGAATTGATAAGGAAAGAGAAATAAGGCTTTCTTATTCAGATTAGATATGGCCTTAAACTAAATGTATTGTCCTAATATTATTTTGTAATATGTATTCTAAATAGGGAAAGGGGGGAGTCATTGTTCTTCCATGTAATCACATGAAAAATGGAGTAAGAGAAACAGTCATTAAAATAACTCAGGTTTTGCCTCACACATAACAAATTGGAAAAGATGGCAAATGACAGCAGTCACTGTTGGACAATGATGTATTGTTGATGAAGTTCTGCATTGGGTAACAGTGTTAAAAAGCAATTTGGAAATATGCTGATAAAGTAACTATACTGTTCTTGATTTAGAGATTCCACTGCTAGACATACACCCCAAGGAACTTGTTGACAACTAGAAAAGGTTCCATATACACCAAAAATTTTATAGTAGTAATTTTTGTGAGAATGAATAACTGGAAACAAAGCAGAAATCCATGAGTGGGGGGATGGCTGAACAAATTGTGGCACATGAATGTACTAGAATAATAAATGTGTATTTGCTAAATGTTTAGCAATTGGCTCTCTGAAAATAAAACATATGCATATCACACAAGTTTAACCTGCAGTATTAACATTTTTTCCATTACTTTCTTCAGCATAGACAATAAAACAATAAATCAAACCCAATCTACAGCATTTCTGAGGTATTAATGCTCACACTTAAGATTTAAAAACTTGCTTTTCTGAACTATTTGAAGCTTTTGGTAATACCTTGGTATTATCCCTTGGTAATACCAGACATAGATATAAGCTGGAATGATCCTCAGACATTTATAGATCTGGAGGGAGTTTTGGGCATCTATACAGTATCTAGATGAGGTCAAGGCTAGCTGCAGTAGAACAATGAAAGGTAGAGAAAGATTGATGTATCAGAGAATTGAAGAGCAACAAAGCACAGTGTTATAAGATGATTATACTCTGACTTTACCATTTGCTGATACTATGAGTCAGGTGGTCTATGGATGTGGGAAAGACAGTTAACTTTCTAGTGAATCTTAGCTCTATAGGGAATGAATAAAAAAATTTTCTTGACTGTCTAGGGAATTTGGCATGATTTATTTCTATCTTTTACATTGCAAATAAATCTTTTTCTTTGTTTAATGTCCTTATTAGACTAAGTGCCTGTCAGGGAACTGAGTACCCTTTTAAGAAAGAAAAATGAATCAGATGTTACAAAGTTCCCAGAATTTCTTGGATGTAGGTACAGTTTTGTGAAGAGAACCCTAAAACTGAATCCAGGCTTTTCTGGATTAGGCCTAAAACCAATATCCTAATAATTTATGTTCAGAATTAGAACAAAATGAGACACACATTATAGGTCATTCCACACTTAACAAAAGACTTATTTAGCCAAGTAGGAGAAGGATATTCAATAAGTATGTGCACTGAGGACACCACGTTTTAATTCAGTACAGTAAAGTTCCCCTACTTCTGTTGCTCATCATGGTCCATTAGCCAAGCATAAGAGTGAGGCGAGGGCTCCTTGCAGCTATTTTGTCTTCAGTCAAAAAGAAAATTATGTCAATAGTTCCCAGAGCATAAGAGTGAGGCTAGGGCTCCTTGCAGCTATTCTGTCTTCAGTCAATAAGAAAATTATGTCAATAGTTCCCAAAGATGGTGTTCAATTCCTTTTGGGGAAAAAGGGTATGGGGAGAAGGAATGATATTGTGATATTTCTTCCATCACAAGGGATCTTCTGACAGCAGGTTTTTATTATTCATTCAACAACATTAAATTCATCTCATTCATTCATTTATTCAAACAAAATTTGTTCTAATACTATAGTAGGCCTTAAAGATATAGAAGTTAATAAGGTATAGAATCTCCTATCAAAAAAAGTCGTAACCATTTGAAATATTTAGAAATAAACCTACTGACTATGATTATCATAGGTGAAGATGTGATTGAAAAATTCAGTGCTCATTACATAGCTCTACCACCATCTTATATATGCAAAATAATTTCTTTGTTGCTATTTAAAGAAGCAGATTTTGTCTGAAATTTTATCTTTAACTATTGGTCAAGTGCAAAGCTCTGGTTGAAAAGATTAATCCCTTTTTGTCTTTTGCCATTATTTTTCTCTTAGATATCCAAAACAATGCACAATGAATTTATATTCTGTTTCATTAAAATATTCACTTTGTCTTCTCTGCTTATAGTTGCCAAACTCCAGCTTGACGTGGAATATATTATATATACACATATATATCTATATGTTTGTGTGTGTGTGTGTATTCTACACAGTTTACTATACCTTCTCTACACATATCTAGTTCAAAATAGTTGTGCCCAGATGGATGATGCCTCTATGTTGATGAAGTACATTATTTTAGGTCCTCAATGTTGGTGATCATGTCCTGCTCCTTTATGCAAAGGGACATTGATGAAGGTCATCTAAGTATTGAGATGTGATACCTATGGAATATATGCTTCATTTTATGGTGGACACATTCAGTTGGTTTTAGATTCTAATATCAGACATACAAAGTGATATATACTGTCTTCCTTAAAAACATAATTCTGTGCCTCAATTATATTCCAGAATATAATATCTCCATATAATTATATTTCTTTAAATCAGTGCTATTCTTTTAAGGATCCCTGAGGGGCCCCCCTTTCAGGGAGTGCAGGAGGAAAAAACTATTTTCATAATTTGAAATATTAATCAAATAAATTGATCACCTTTGGAGTTTTACCTCATTTTTTAATTTTGGGTTTTTATTGAGATAATAATAATACTGACATTTTCATTTCTCATACACTAAATCATCTATCTAAAAACCAAATAAACAAAAGTTCTTTGGGGAATCCTCATTAATTTTTAAGAGTATAAAGGATTCCTGTGATTGAAAAGTCTGAGAACCATTGCCTTAAAAAGGGCAAAGAGAAAGTATTATATGAATTCCTTAAACATAAACCTGTTCTGTCTTACAAATACTTGGAATGTTGAGATACAGTTTCTCTTGCCTTTGTTTATTCATTCTTGTGCAGCTTTCTTATGGGATGATTCCTTTAAAGAATAGATTCTCAACCATTTTTGTATCATTGACTCTTTGGTGAGGTGGTTAAGTCTATGCATCTCTTCTTAGAATGTTTATAAAACACAACATAAAGCACAATAGAGTATCAGAGGAAATAAATTATATTGAATACACTGTATAATATTTTTAAAACACAAGGTTATTAACCCTAGATTAAAGATCTCTGCTCTGCTAGTACTCTAGTTATAAATTTGAAGTAAAAGACTTTGTATTCAGGAAGCAGGGAAGAGTGTGGGGACTGTGTTGAGAATCACTGTTACATACATGTATACATAGAGAGATGTGACAGAGAGAGAGAGAGAGCCAGGAACATGTAGAAAGAAGAGTACTTATCTCATGTAGATTTCAGGCAGAATTTTGCTACAGTTACTTTTGTATCTTCAGAGAAAAAAGATAGCATCCCAGTGATACTATTTAGAATACACAGACAGATCTGTAATCTTGGTGATAAGGAAGTTCTTTTCAGTGGTTCAGATTTTTCCAAGCCTATCTATCCATGTATGGTGATTCTTGTGCATATCCTTCCATAAATTCAATAAAGAGAGTTCACCCAAGGATACTGGAGCTTTCCTTGCTTCTGTAAACTTGTACTGGTCCTTGGTAGTGCAGAGGTGGAGATGGTAACTCAACCCTGGATTGAAATTGAAAATGTTCAATGGCATAGGTTGAAATCTTTTAGGCCAGAGAGTGATGAAAAGCCATAACTAAATTCTTATTCAATTTGATAGCCATAAATATTGTCTGATAAGAAAGAATTAATAGCCACAATATAAAATGAGCTAAGGAACCAGATATAAAAGACAGTAACTGGAACAGTAACAGGGTATAATGTTAGGTTTGAGAAGAGTCTAAAAATTAAAGCAACAATGTGTAACTAATCCAGGTTCTGGCTAAGATAAAGGAGAGGATTATAATTTCTTCAAAGAATTTTCTGAATTTATTGCATTCAGATTTATATAGGCACTAGGTACATTTGTATGTGCAGCATAACCCTGCTCTCAAGCTCCCTCTAAATTTTCTCTAACTGGACAGATATAGTCACCACCTGAATTGCTTTCCATAGCAACAGCCATCTCTAAGTGATGATAAGACTAACCCCTTACTCCTCACTATTTGAAAGATTATTTACATTGAAATCTAACCTAGTTTTTCAGGACATTGATCCTTAATTTTCTTTTTATAATTTTCCTCATCCACCCATATTATTTTCCTTGGAATGCTTATGTCAGTATCCCATCCAAAGTAGCCTAGTTCATGCCAGCTTCCAAATTCCTGCCAGTTTTCTTGGATTTGACATTTTTATTTCTCTTCCTAATTTTTTTCTTTTTTTATATAATAGCTTCCCCCCCAAAAAAATATATGCAAAGATAGTTTTCACCATTCACTCTTGCAAAACCTTGTGTTCCAAATTTTCCTCTTCCTTCCCTCCCTCCCTCCAATATAGTAAACATGTACAATTATTCTCAACATGTTTCCACATTTATCATGCTGCACAAAAAAACACATAAAAAAAGGAAAAAAGTGAGAAAGGGAAAAAAAAATAACAAAAAAAGTGAAAATACTATGTTGGGATCCGTATTTCCTCCCCATAGTCCTCTTTCTGGATGCAGATAGCTCTTTCCATCTCATGTCTGTTGGAATTTGACAGAATGACCTCATTGCTAAAAAAGAGCCAAATCCATCAAAATTGATCATCACATAGTCTTATTGTTTTTATGTACAATGTTCTCTTGATTCTACTCATTTCACTTAGCATCAATTCATGCAAGTCTCTTCAAGTCTTTTTGAAGTCATCCTGTTGATCATTTCTTATAGAACAATAATATTCATTATATTCATGTACCATAACTTATTTAGCCATTCCCCAACTGATTTTTCCTAGTTTTTTCTACTCTGGGTAATCTAACTTTGATCCCCAGAAATACCAGCTTCCCTTCAAAAATTTTATATAGTTTTTCCTTTGATGTAGTTGCTGGCCAGTCATGCAAATTCATCAGTACAACTTCAATATCTAACACTTATAAGTTTCTTAGATGGGTGAGTAAATTGGGGAATGGGTCTATTTATACTAAGAGCACATAATCAAGAGATCTTAATTCCTTAGTTTAAACCGGTCATTCTGTGGTATAGTGGAAAGAGATCTCAATTTATATTCAAGAGACCTAAATTCAAATTACATTGAGCTGCCTGTCTTTAAGTCTATCTGACTAAGATATAATTGTGCTTTCTTTCCTGCAGCATCTAGCGTGAAGGACTCTTTCACTGACATAATGGCTCTAGGTAGTAAGCTAAGGAAAGAATGCTCATGGGCCATTTTCTCTTCCCCTTAATCCATGTAGCCCTGATACTGTTCATGTTTTATTTGTCCTTTTCAGTTCTATGTGTAAAAAGTGATATCTCAAATTTGAGTCACAGGGACCTTGGAGCCCAAGATTCCAGGCTAAGTATTTCAATTATCTCAACATGCTGAAAAGCCAACATCCTGGGATGCAAACCCAAAGATTGCTTTGAACTTAAGCTTGAAAATACATTAAAATATGGTAAAATATAAAACTAGTCTCCTTTTCCCGCCATAGAGATTAAAGTGGGAGGTAGTGTAATGGGGCTTATGCCCATGTAATGTTGGGGGAAATATGTTTATTCTTATGTCTTTGAAAGTAATTATTCTTTTATTAAAATTAATCTGATTATTAAGGGGCTAAGTGGAAAATTAGGAGACATATTTGGTAGGGATTTGAACCAATGACATAGATGAGTGACCCTTCAAACTTCCTAGCTCTGGGAGAGGGCTGAAATATAACAGACTTAGTAGTCAGGTGACAAGTGGAATGGAGGGGTGGAGATGACTATTACATACATATATTCCAACAGAGTCATCTAGAGATAAAGAGAGGTAGATAGGAAGAAACTGAGATAGAGAGAGACAGAGACAAACAGAAAAAAAGAAAGATGGAAACAGAGAGACAGGGGGAGAGAGATGAAGAGAAATATTAGCACAACTTTGTAGGGAAAAAAGTCTGTGGTGCCAACTCAAAGCTAACTAGTTAATGAGAAAACTTTTACAATTTTATTCATTGTTGATGAGTTATCAGAATATATTCCTTGACTGCATTAGAACCTGAAATAAGAATGAATAAAAAAGCAAGTAGAAAGAAAAGTACTATGTCATTTAGGCTACATACAGAATTTTTCAGAGAACTTACATTCTAATTCGAGAAAAAATAAAAGATGAAATAGCATTCCAGTGAAACCATTCAGAATATCCAGACAAATCTATGACATTAGTGATAAGAAAGTTCTCTTCAATGGTACAGACTGTTCCATGTCTACCTATCCAAGGTTATTCTTGTGCATGCCCTTCCATAAATTCAATAAAGAGACTTTACCCACAATATTAAGGGTCTTATTTCTTTTTTTTTATTAATTTTATAATTATAACATTTTTTGAATACATATGCATAGGTAATTTTTTACAACATTATCCCTCGTACTCCCTTCTGTTCCGAATTTTTCCCCTCCTTCCCTCCACTCCCTCCCCTAGATGGCAGGCATTCCCATACATATTAAATATGTTATAGTATATCCTAGGTACAAAATATATGTGCAGAAATGAATTTTGTTGTTGTTCTTGCAAAGGAAGAATTGGATTCGGAAGGTAAAAATAATCTGTGGAGAAAAAGAGAAAAACAAAAAATGCTAACAGTTTACACTCATTTCCCAGTGTTCCTTTTCTGGTTGTAGCTGATTCTGACCATCATTGATCAATTGGAATTGGATTAGCTCTTCTCTATGTTGAATATATCCACTTCCATCAAAATACATCCTGATACAGTATCATTGTTGAAGTGTATAATGATCTCTTAGTTCTGCTCATTTCATTCAGCATCAGTTGATGTAAGTCTCTCCAAGTCTCTCTGTATTCCTCCTGTTGGTCATTTCTTACAGAACAATAATATTCCATAACCTTCATATACCATAATTTACCCAACCATTTTCCAATTGATGGGCATCCATTCATTTTCCAGTTTCTAGCCACTACAAAAAGGGCTGCCACAAACATTTTGGCACATACAGGTCCCTTTCCCTTCTTTAGTATTTCCTTGGGATATAAGCCCAGTAGTAGCACTGCTGGATCAAAAGATATGCACATTTTGATAACTTTTTGGGTGTAATTCCAGATTGCTCTCCAGAATGGCTGGATTCTTTCACAACTCCACCAACAATGCATCAGTGTCCCAGTTTTCCCACATCCCCTCCAACATTCATCATTATTTGTTCCTGTCATCTTAGCCAATCTGACAGGTGTGTAGTGGTATCTCAGAGTTGTCTTAATTTGCATTTCTCTGATCAATAGTGACTTGGAACACTCTTTCATATGAGTGGAAATAGTTTCAATTTCATCATCTGAAATTTGTCTGTTCATATCCTTTGACCATTTATCAATTGGAGAATGGCTTGATTTCTTATAAATTAGAGTCAATTCTCTGTATATTTTGGAGATGAGGCCTTTATCAGAATCTTTAACTGTAAAAATGTTTTCCCAATTTGTTACTTCCCTTCTAATCTTGCTTGCATTTGTTTTGTTTGTACAAAAGCTTTTTAATTTGATGTAATCAAAATTTTCTATTTTGTGATCAATAATGATCTCTCTCTAGTTCTCCTTTAGTCAGGAATTCCTTCCTCCTCCACAAATCTGAGAGGTAAACTATCCTATGTTCCTCTCATTTTTTTATGCTCTTGTTCTTTATGCCTAAATCATGGACCCATTTTGGTCTTATCTTAGTATGTGGTGTTAAATGTGGGTCCATGGCTAGTTTCTGCTTTACTAATTTCCAGTTTTCCCAGCAGTTTTTGTCAAATAATGAATTCTTATCCCAAAAGTTGAGATCTTTGGGTTTGTCAAGCACTAGATTGCTATTTTTATTCACTTTCTTGCCCTGTGAACCTAACCTATTCCACTGATCAACTAGTTTATTTCTTAGCCAATACCAAAGTTTTTGTGACTGCTGCTTTATAATATAGTTCTAGATCAGGTACAGCTAGGCCACCTTCATTTGATTTTTTTTTTCATTACTTCCCTTGAAATTCTCGACCTTTTGTTCTTCCATATGAATTTTGTTGTTATTTTTTTCTAGATCATTAAAATAGTTTCTTGGGAATCTGATTGGTATCGCACTAAATAAATAGATTAGTTTAGGGAGTATTGTCATCTTGATTATATTCGCTGGGCCTATCCAAGAGCACTTAATGTCTTTCCAATTATTTAAATCTGACTTTATTTTTGTGGCAAGTGTTTTGTAATTTTGCTCATATAATTCCTGACTTTCCTTTGGCAGATATATTCCCAAATATTTTATACTATCAACAGTTATTTTGAATGGAATTTCTCTTTGTATCTCTTGCTCTTGGATTGTGTTGGTAATGTATAAAAATGCTAAAGATTTATGTGGATTTATTTTGTATCCTGCAACTTTGCTAAAATTCTGAATTATTTCTAATAGCTTTTTAGTAGAGTCTTTGGGGTTCTCTAAGTATACCATCATGTCATCTGCAAAGAGTGATAGTTTGATTTCCTCATTATCTACTCTAATTCCTTGAATCTCTTTCTCGGCTCTTATTGCCGAGGCTAGCATTTCTAGTACAATATTGAATAATAATAGTGATAGTGGGCAACCTTGTTTCACTCCTGATCTTACTGGGAAAGGTTCCAGTTTATTGCCATTCCATATGATGTTTACTGACAGTTTTAAATATATGCTCCTTATTATTTTAAGGAATTGTCCATTTATTCCTATACTTTCAAGTGTTTTTAGTAGAAATGGATGTTGGATTTTATCAAATGCTTTTTCTGCATCTATTGAGATGATCATAAGGTTTTTGTTAATTTGGTTATTGATATAGTCGATTATGCTAATAGTTTTCCCAAATTGAACCAGCCCTGCATTCCTGGTATAAATCCCACTTGGTCATAGGTATTATCCTGGGGATGATTTTCTGTAGTCTTTTTGCTAATATTTTATTTAATATTTTAGCATCAATATTCATTAGGGAGATTTGTCTATAATTTTCTTTCTCTGTTTTCAGCCTACCTGGTTTAGGTGTCAGTACCACGTCTGTGTCATAAAAGGAATTTGGTAGGACTCCTTCAATCCCTATTTTTTCAAATAGTCTATATAGCATTGGAGTTAGTTGTTCTTTAAATGTTTGGTAGATCTTTCTTATTTCTTAATTACATCATGGAGATAGCAATGGAGTACATTGCTTATAATCAACATCTTTTGCTCTTCCCACTTGATCAGCCCAATTCTTTTTGGTCACACATTTCTTTGAAGGCATCTTTTAACATATATTCATTCCAGTGACATAAATGCAGAATTTAACTTAGGAAGAATTTTTAAAACATTATGGTACTTCCTTATATATCATGAAAGCTCTAGCCCCACTGCCAGAAATTCAAATCTGTTACATTTTCCCCTCAAGATTCTTCCACACCCCTAAAGGGCTGGTAAGTGTTTCTTTTCTCTGCCATTTGCTCAAGATAACACTGAGTGTATCCCCTACCTTTTTTACAGGGCTGGTATCTAGCACCCAATTCCAATTAACCACTTCATATTATGTAGGCGTATTAACTTGAATGACTCAAGAACAAATATACAAACAACTTCAACCCAACACTTCAGGCCACAATCATCACTATAACACCTCTGTTTTAGTGGATGGGATAGAATTAAGTTTATAATTTAGCTCAATTCTTATATAGCATTTTTCCCAGTAAATTTATATCCAAAGGTAGCATTGCTGTTGATTTCTGCTGTGCTTGAGACTAGAATGTCACTACAGATTTTTACTCTGTTCTAGATTGGCTGCAATATGTAGCCTGGATTCCCAGACTCTTATTTCCTGTGACTGGTACTACTAGTCTTTCAAACTTCCACAAAAAAAAAAAAAAAAAAAAAGTTTAAAATGATTGTACATGTATAACCTATATTAGATTGCTTGCTGCCCTGGAGAGGGAGGGGAGGGAATGGAAGAAAGGAGAAAAAATTTGGAACTCAAAATCTTTAAAAATGAATGTTGAAAACGATCTACTTGTAATTGGGGTAGAGGGAATACTATTAAGGTAGAGGGGAAACTTCCAAGATAAATGACTTCACTTCCTATACCTAGAATGTAAAAAGAACAAAAAAGTCAAGGAGACCTTATTTCTTAGAGGGTTTTATGACCTCTTTTGGGGGAAAGCCCTAAGGCCCCCCCAGAGGATGCCTAATCAGACACCATAAGTGAAAGCATCATCTTACTCTTCCAAATGCAAATTCAGGAAAGTGAAAGCTGGTCATACAACCAAGTTGGCTATATGGTTATACAACCAAGGAAAATCACTCCTTCCAACCATATGGCAGACCAGTTGGAACCAGTTACAGAATGTCTATGCACATTCTAATCATCACAATTCTTTTGAAGCGGCTCCTTATCTTACTCCATGTGGACGATACCATCTTTATAAACTCATGTAATATGCACATTCTCCAGACTCATGACACTTGTTATCAAATTAACATTACCACTGTCTTTAGAAAGGATGTGTCAATTATTTAATTCACTATCTTTGGGACTTAATAGATCTCAGATTCCGTCTCTCATCACCACTCTCCTACATGTTAAAAATACAATGTTTTGTGCATAGTACTTTTCATTCATTCATTTATCCTTTTAATCTTTCATGCTATAGCTATAAAGGCCTATTCAAGCTCACTATATTTCTAAGGCTGCATATTTAAGCAATCACAAAATTGTGTACTATGAACTATAAATAAATTCATGCCTAGGGAAGAGTTCTTTTGAGATGTGATTAGATTAATGAAGGAAGGCATCATGAAAGTGAGAAGTTTTGAATTGGTCCTTAAGGAAAGTATAAGATTTGGATTGGAATTAGAAAGAGGACATTCCAGATACGTTAAATAGTTAAGAGTGAAAATATAGAAGTTGAAATGGGCTAGACATGTACAAGAAAAGACAAAAGATGAGAGTATCTATCAGAATAAAAAACCAGAATAGTGCTAGAAAATAGTTCAACATGAAGTCAGATAGGTAAGAACGAGTCCTTGCATATCATGCTCAAAAGTTGTGCTCTGAGAGCCATTTTAGCTTTTTGATTAACAGCCCAGATAAAAGTGTTTCAGGAAAATTCACTTAGGAATAGTTTCTGGGACTAACTAGTTTCTATTGAAAAGAAGCATGCATTTATTTGTTTGTTTGAAGGACAGTGTTCCAGGTCTCTATTTCTTGCTTGTTTTAACCTGAAAACTGGTTTCTTTAGGAATTCACTTCAACTTATAGATCCTAACTAGGTCTCATATAAGTCAGCTTGCCATAACAATTTTACAGTGTATCATGGAAAGAGTTTGAGAAAGTCAACATTTTCAGAATACATCCCAAAGTATATTATTCAAAAAATATAAACCAGCTTGAATACTACATTGTGGATAACAAGGTTAAATAAAGGTTCTAATAAGACAAACAGTGACAATTTAAATAAATCAGATGTTTTTGTCGAAGATTACTCTGTGATTTTCTCCAATTATTCATGACATTTCACCCATTCATATTGTGATCTGCTTTAATAGTGGAAGAAGGAAAAAAACCTTGTCTCCTTGTTTATTCTTTGTTCTCAAGGAGATAAGCTGTTTATAAAGATACGTTATTTGTTATTTAAATCACTTTTACTGAAGTTGTTTATTTCCTTGTTTCAGTTTCTAAAAATATTGCAACAATTGCAATGCTTCTTAGAGAAGCCTATTCAATTCAGTGTGATTTGTACAGAAATTCATTGCTAAATGGGCACAGGTGCTGATGTGTATAACATGCTAGAGTGAGTCAAATCTAATATGTGTTTCACAGAGAAAGAAGATAAAAAGAAATATACTTGAATCAACTTTGGAAATGTGCAATTAAAATACTTTAGACTTCAAAGTCTCTTATGCAATTGCAAAGGTCTACATAGCTACGTACTACTCTAATACTATGAAATAATAATGATGATGATGGTGATGATATGATGATGAACTAGCTACAACATCAAAATTATTTGTTTAAAAAGGCTTACTTTAAAAAAAAAAGCAATGTTTTTTAGAAAATATCCTTTAATCACTTTGTAGATTTTCTAGATCATAATTATGGCATTAAAAAGTAATTACATTAAAATGTGATTTACCTGGGAGTAAAGTGTCAAATTAAGGCATTAAAATACTGCTTGCAAACAGTATTGTGAAATAAATTGTGAAGTAGTAAACATTGGAAGTTAAAACCTCTGCTTCTCTCCTTCAGTGAGGTTAAGTATTAAATTAGCTTCAGAAAAGTTTTTTTTTTAATATATTTAAATAGTATTTATCATCATCATAGCAAATATCCATATCTTAGGTGTGTTGCATAGCCATACATTTTGACTTATTTTGAAAAAAATCAATTGGTTTGACATATAAAATAAAGCCAAGTGGATTTGATGTTTTCAGGGAGAGTGATAAATTTTTAAGAACTGAGGGTTCAAAGTCCAGCTGGTTTGATTTGACCCAAGGCAAAGGAGTCTGATACCATGAATTATAGTGTGTACTCCTGCTGAGTAAGCTCTGGATACTATAAACTCAGTTCTGAGGATGTACATCTCTCCCTTTGAAGTTGATGAGAACTGTTTGTGCTAAATGAAATACATGCTGGGAAAATTGGGCCCTTACTTTGGGTGTGTGTATACATTAGCAGTCTTATGGCACTTTTCCCATCCAGCTACCTCAGTTTTCCCCAGTCTAAATGGAAGACACCTAGGTTTGGAAGGAACTCTGGATGAATAAAAGTCTTGCTCCCAAGATATTAAATATTCAGGTTTTGACAAAGTTAATCAACTCCCAGTTGTCAATAAATTGGGACTATTGAAACCATGACTCACTTTTATATAAGTCTCTTTATATCTCAAAGAAGTTCATTAAAAAAAACAACAACAACAACAACAATAAATAGAAAAAGATTCAATTAATGTTGATTCGGTCATTTCTTGAACTCTTTGAAGGCAGTATCCAATTCTACACTTAATATAATACCTTGAACAGTTTGTGGGGTTTGTTTGTTTGTAATAAAATAAAGAGGACAATAATTTTTAGAAAAAATAAACATAACAGTGTCCTCTCAAATAAGATGTAAATGTTAAATGTCCTGGATAAAATTTAGATCCAGAGAACTGTCTTTAATAATTGGTTATTAATGCCAAAATTAAAAAACTGTGATGTCATTTGAGTTGATCATGACTATGAAATCTGTCTCATTTGTTAGTCTCTTGTGACAAACCTTTCCTAAAAGTGAATTTGAGAGAATGCTTTAACCAAAGAATATCAAATAAATAGCTATATAGTAATCAATACTTCCTTTCCATTATTATTGTTCACTTGAAGTCAGTATAAAAGGTGGTATCAAGTAAAATCTGAGATCAGAAGATCTGAATTTTAATTCTATCTCCAAGTAGTTGTGTGGTTTCTAAAAAAGTCATTCAATATCTCTCAGCCTAAATGTCCTAATCGATAAAAGAAAGTTGTACTCTATCATCTCTAAGACCCTTCACCACTATAAGAATAATTTGAAAAGATAACCACTCCCCAACCAACCATGGAGAGATCATACATTAAGGGAGCTCAATCCAGAAAAAAGAAAAATGGCAAACAATTTTTCCCCATTAAAGTTTTTTTCCCTAATTACATGTAAAATAAATTTTAGCATTCATTTTTTAAAATAACCTGATGATTCTTGGGATTCACTTATAGGAAGGGAAAGGAATAAGTATTTATATAGTGCCTATCATATGCCAGACACTGTGTTTTTTACAAATATCATCTTACTTGATCTTCACAACAACCCTGCAAAGTAGATGCTATTACAAATAAGAAAACTGAGGCAAATAGGGGTTAAGTGATTTGCCCAGCATCACATAGCTAATAGCAATGAGATGATTCAAACTAGTTCCAATTATTCAGTGATGAAGAGAGCCATCTACACCCAGAGAGAAGACCGTGGGAATTGAGTGTGGACCATAACACGGACTCTTTCTGTTGTTGTTTGCATTTTGTTTTCTTTCCCAGTTTTTTTCTTTTTCTTCATTCTTGATCTGATTTTTCTTGGGCAGCAAAAAAAAAAAAAACTGTATAAATATGTGTGTGTGTGTGTGTGTGTGTGTATATATATATATATATTAATATATTTAACATATATTGGACTACCTACCATCTAGGGGAGGGAGTGGGAGGAAGGAGGGGATAATTTGAAACAGAAGGTTTTGCAAGGGTCAATGTTGAAAAATTATCCATGCATATGTTTGTTTGAATAAAAAGCTTTAATTAAAAAAAAAAGTTTATTGGGATTGCCTTGAATCACTGAACTGTTGAGAAGAACTAAGTCTAGCATAGTAGATTATTGTATAATTCTGCTGTTGCTGTGTATAATATTTTCCTGATTCTGCTTACATGCATTTAACTTTAAAGTTACTAAAAAAAAAAGTAAGAAAGTAATTGGTTGATTCTTTCTACCTTCATGTCACTTTCTGGTTCCAATAGATCTGGACAATTTTAATTTATGATTTTTTTTTGAAATATAGTCTTTAGAATTATTTTTTAAAAAATCATTATTTTTATGTTATCTAGAAATTCTTCAATTTTCTCTCACCCTATTTTCCAAGGCAATTGTTTTTCATATTCAATATTTAACATTTTCTTCTATTTTTTCAACCTTTTGAGTTTTTCTTGCTGCCTCATGGTATTCTGATTCCTATTTGGTTATGTTCTAGTTTTGAGGAAGTTCATTTCTTGGGCATGGTTAACTACTTTGTTTTCTAAGGTATTTATTCTCCTTCCAATTCTTTCCTCCAGAATTTTTATTTCAACTTTTAAATTAGCTGCCAGGACCAGGAAGATAGGAGGGATAAGTCAACCAAAGAAGTCACTGAATAGTACAAGAAATTATTGTAGATCTTGAGATATGCCAAAAAAAAAGAGAAAAGTAATTCTAGAACTATAAGTGGAGGAAAAAAGTAGATTATCCATCCACAAGAACTATGTGAGTATTTAGAAGAAAAGAAGCAAGAAATTTAAAAATGAACTACATAATGAACCACAAAATGAACATAAGCAAATAGGAATCAGAATACCATGAGGCAGCAAGAAAATTCCCTGGAAGGTTTGTAATTGATGATTTCCTATTCATGCAGGTAATGTGAGCATGTCTAGGCTGGAGGTGCCTAGCAATGACTCTTAGTAATGGAAGGGAATAAGCATTAATATAACACTTGAGGTGCTTGGAATGTTCAAGGAGGACCAGCACCTGTGGTGAGAGCGTTTGCTGAGCACTTTTCAGGGCTGCATATCCATCTTTGGAGTTTAGCTATCACCTAACTCTCACCTGTAGCTCCAAGAAACTGTAGCATATGCAGAGGCCAAAGTTTAGTAATCTGTCTCAGCAGACAGGCTAAAACTGGGTTAAGTATAACTAATAGACCTTAAACTTGGTGAATTAGAGGATTGTTTACTCCAAGTGTGTGAAGATCTCTCCTGGCAGAATGGGCAGACGAGTGATTTGTTCCAATGGCCATGAAGGCAACTTAAAGCAGGTGTTGTGGAACACTTAGAGCTTGGTCAGACATGGAAAATACCAAAGGTATCCACTGCATCCTGGACCTTCACCAGTTGTCCTGACTTTTGTCTTGCTACTGGACTTTGATTACTCTGGAAGACAGAACAAGGCTTATTATTTGTGAAAGTCTGCCTCATTTAAATCCAATTTGCTCCCAAGTCAAGATACCACTCATTTGGGAGGCCATTGGTCTTCTTGGAAAACAAAGGATGAACAACCAATAATATAGAACCAATAATGTGCCAGATACTGTCCTAAACACTTTACAAATATTTCACTTCATCCTCACATCAATCCTATAATATAGCTACAGTTATTATCTCAATTTTTATAATTGAGGAAACTGATGCCAACAAAGGTTAATTGATTTGCCTTGGATAACACAATTAGTAGGTATCTGAGATGGGATTTGAACTCATCTTTTTGACTCCAGGTCCTGTAACAATCCATTGTGCCACCTAGTTGCCTTTAAGAGAGAGTAGGCTGAGGGTTGCACTAGAAGAGAGGATTATACTTCCTACTGGGGTGGGAATGAATGGTCATTGAATTTCTGAGAAAGGGACAGGCAAAGAGGGTACTGACAGGAAGGTTGAGAAGAAAGGCTCCTTATGGTTCATTCTCCATCTCTATTTCCAAGGGAAAACAGATACAAGACCTACAAATTTGAAAAAACTTAATTTTGGACCATTCAAAAGTTATCATTATGACCTTCTATCACCTTGAAGCCATATTTTGTTTCCCAAATAGAACCATAAGTAGGACAAGGCAACTAGAACCTTCCCCCAGGGAAGAACTGAGAATATTGGAAGCGCTTAGCAGTAAAGTAAGCAAGAAACAACAGAGTAACCTAACATTTGGTTAGTCAAGATAATTATTTTAAAATAAAGATATAAAGGCTCCCTTTCTCACAGCAGGGTCCTCAAAATGGCCTTGGTTAGTGCCCCAGAGTTTCTTTCCTCTAAGGGCATTTCAACTGAGGACGTACATTGGGCATAGTTTGTGCTAACTGCCCTTCATCCCAAATCCTAGCTCAGACTATGCTGCTAGGATATCCATAATGGTTTTTGTTTTGTTTGTTTTAACATGGAATACTAGCCTTTCCTTTAGATATTCTACCTTTTGCCCAAGCATATTATTCATATTAAGTTAAAAAAAAAAGATGGAACCTGTGTTGGAAGGTTACAAAATGCATATCATTTACTGAGAACACTAACTGGAACTGTTCCAGCACCTTCAGTAAACACACATTTAGAGTTACATGTAGCTCCTTTTAAAAAGGTGAGTATTTTCCTTAGTTAATTAGGCATTTGTGTATAACTTACTTGTTTAGCTTTTCAAAAGGTGAATTAATTAACCTGCAAATTGCACAGTTCTGTAGATACAAAAATGCAAATGTTAGAATTTTTTTTAAATAAAAAGATATTTGACCCAAGAAACTATAATCAGTTATTATGGAATGGCTTCCTTGTAAAATCATTCCATGTTATTTTTTTCTTTTTTTTTTTTTTTGTAGTTTAAAATTTTTTTTCAATTATATGTAAAGATAGTTTTCAACATTCATTTATAAGATTTTGAGTTTCAATTTTTTTCTCCTTCTGCCCCTTTTAGCCCCCTTCCCCAAGACAGTAAACAATCTGATATAGGTTCTACATATGCAATCATGTGAACGTATTTCCACATTAGTCATGTTGTAAATAATAGGGAAAAGCCATAACACCTCCCCCCCCAAAAAAAGTATTCTTTGACTCCATAATTCTTTCTCTGGATGTGGACAGAATTTTCTATCATGAATCTTGGAATTCTCTTGGATTACTGTATTATTGAGAAATGTTAAGTGAACCATACTTGATCATTATACAATGGTTGCTATTATCATATACAAAATTATTCTAGTTCTGCTCACTTCACTTAGAATCAGTTCATGTAAGTCCTTCCATGTTTTTTTGAAATTTTCCTGCTCATCATTTCCAATAGAACAATAGGATTCCATTACATTCATATAACACAATTTGTTCACTCATTCACTAATTAATGGGTATCCTAATTTCCAATTTTTTTTGCCACCACAAAAAAGAGCTTCTATAAATTTTTTGTACATATGGGTCCTTTCCACTCTTTTGTAAGCCTTTTGAAATATAGTTATAGTAATGGTATTGTTGTATTAAAAGATAATGCACAGTTTGATTACCCTTTTGGCATAGTTCCATACTGGTCTCCAGAATAGTTGGATCAATTCACAACTCTATCAACAATGACATTTTCCTCCATCCTCTCCAACATTTATTGATTTACTTTTCTGCCATATTAGCCAATCTCATAGATGTGAAGTAATACCTCAAAATTGTTTTAATTTGTATTTCTCTAATCAATAGTGATTTAAAGCATTTTTTCATATGACTAAAGATAGCTTTAATTTCATTTGAAAACTACCATATACTTTGACCATTTATCAATTGAGGAATGAACTATATTCTTATAAATTTGACTCTTCTCTATTTGAGAAATAAGGCCTTTATTTAAAAACACATACACATTTGCTATAAAAAGTTGTTTCACATCTTTCTGCTTTCCTTCTAATCTCATTGATTTAATTTTGTTTGGGCAAAAACTATTAAAATTTACTATAATAAAAATTTATCCATTTTACATCTTATAACATTCTCTTGTTTGGTCATAAATTCTTCCCTTCTCGGAAGTAACAAATTGGGAAAATATTTTTAAAGTTAAAGGTTCTGACAAAGGTCTCATTTCCAAAATATATAGAGAACTGACCCTAATTTATAAGAAATTAAACCATTCTCCAATTGATAAATGGTCAAAGGATATGAACAGACAATTCTCAGATGATGAAATTGAAACTATATCCACTCATATGAAAGAGTGTTCCAATTCACTACTGATCAGAGAAATGCAAATTAAGACAACTCTGAGATACCACTACACACCTGTCAGATTGGCTAAGATGACAGGAACAAATAATGATGAATGTTGGAGGGGATGTGGGAAAACTGGGACACTAATACATTGTTGGTGGAGTTGTGAAAGAATCCAGCCATTCTGGAGAGCAATTTGGAACTATGCCCAAAAAGTTATAAAACTGTGCATACCCTTTGACCCAGCAGTGCTACTACTGGGCTTATATCCCAAAGAAATACTAAAGAAGGGAAAGGGACCTGTATGTGCCAAAATGTTTGTGGCAGCTCTTTTTGTAGTAGCTAGAAACTGGAAGACGAATTTATGTCCAATAATTGGAGAATGGTTGGGTAAATTATGGTATATGAAGGTTATGGAATATTATTGCTCTGTAAGAAATGACCAGCAGGATGAATACAGAGAGGCTTGGAGAGGCTTACATCAACTGATGCTGAGTGAAATGAATAGAACCAGAAGATCTCTGTACACTTCAATGTTGTATGAAAATGTATTCTGATGGAAGTGGATATCTTCAACATAAAGAAGATCCAACTCACTTCCAGTTGATCAATGATGGACAGAAATAACTATACCCAGAGAAGGAACACTGGGAAGTGAATGTAAATTGTTAGCACTACTGTCTATCTACCCAGGTTACTTATACCTTTGGAATCTAATACTTAATGTGCAACAAGAAAATGGTATTTACACACATATATTGTATCTAGGTTATATTGTAACATATGTAAAATGTATGGGATTGCCTGTCATCAAGGGGAGGGAGTCGAGGGAGGGGGGGGATAATTTGGAAAAATGAATACAAGGGATAATATTATAAAAAAATTACTCATGCATATATACTGTAGGAAAAAAATTCTAAATTAAAAAAAAAAAAAAGAAAAGAAAATTCCAAATAGGGTCCTGAAGAGTGGGGAGGGACTGAAAAACAAACAGAATTTTAATTTTGATGTTTTGAATAATGTTGACTAAATAGAGGAAATTATAGGCAACTGAAAAAAAAAATAAATTCTTCCCTTCTCAATGGATGTAACAGGTAAGCTATTCCTTGTATCACCTCTCATATCTATATTTTCACCTTATCTTGGGATATGGTGTGAGATGTTGCTCTATGCCTAGTTTCTGCCATACTATTTTTTCCAGTTTTCTCAGTAGTTTTTGTCAAATAGTGAGTTCTTATCCCAGTCTCTGGATTTATCAAATAGTTGATTACTATAATCATTTACTACTGTGTCTTATGTATCTAATCTATTTCACTGAACCACCATTTTATTTCTTAACCAGTACCAAATACTTCTGATGATTGCTAATTTACAATATAATTTTAAATCTGATATAACTAGGCCACTTTCCTTTCCATTTTAAAAGATTAATTCTTTGTATATGCATGATTTTCTTTGTTCTTCCAGATGAAATTTGTTATTATTTTCCTAGCTCTATCAAATAAATATTTGATATTTTGATTAGCATAACACCAAATAAGTAAATTAATTTAGGTAGAATTGTCATTTTATTAATTGCCTACCCATGAGCAATTGATATTTTTCCAGTTGTTTAGATCTTACTTTAAGTAAGTTTGTGTGAAAAGTGTTTTATAATTGTATTCATATAACTCCTGGGTTTTCATTGGTAAATGTTTTATATTGTCTACAGTTACTTTAAATGGAATTTATTTTTCTATCACTTCTTGCTGAACTTTATTGGTAATATATAGAAATGCTGATGATTTATATAAATTTCTTTTATATCCTTCAACTTTGCTAAAACTGTTAATTATTTCAAATAATTTATTTTGGTGGATACTCTAAGTATATCATCTTGTCATATGCAAAAAGTGATAATTTTGTTTCTTTATTGCCCAGTTTAATTCATTTCAATTTATTTTTCATCTCATTGTTAAAGCTAACATTTCTAGTATAATATTGAATAATAGTGCTGATAATGGGCATTTTTGTTTCACCCCAATTTTGTTAGGAAGACTTTTAACTTATCTCCATTACAGATAATGTTTGCTGATGGTTTTAGATAGATCATTTATCATTTTAAGGAAAATTCCATTTATTCCTATACTCTTTCACGTTTTTTAATAGGGTGCTGCATTAAAAAAAAAAAAAAAAAAACTTTTCTTCACCTATTGAGAAAATCATATGATTTCTTTTGGTTTTGTTATTGATGTGGCCAATCATTCTAATAGTTTTCCTAAGTTAAACAAAGATTGATCATTTTATTGTTTTTTTTTTAAATAAAACTATTAATAAAAATGGTTTTATTAGTTTTATTGGTTCAATAATTTTCTTACTTTTAATTTTATTAATTTCTCCTTTGATTTTCAGAATTTCTAATTTGTCTATTTGGAGATTTTAAATTTTTTTCTTTTTCTAGCTTTTAACATTGTACATCCAATTCATTGACCTGCTCTTTTTCTATTTTTACTCATGTAAGAATTTAGATATATAAAAATTTTCCTAAGTACTTCTTTGTCTATATCACATAAAGTTTGGTATGTAGTCTCATTATCACCATTCTCTTAGATGAAATAGATTGCTTCTGTGATTTTTTTTTTTATCCAATCTTTCTTTAGGATTAGATTGTTTGGTTTCCAATTAGTTTTTAGTCTTTTCCATGGCCCTTTGTTATATATAATTTTCATTACATCATGATCTGAAAAGGATGCATTTAATACTGTCTTTTTGCATTTTATTGAATTTTTATGTCCTTATACATGGTCAATTTTTGTGTAAGTGTCATATACCACTGAGAAAAAGATATATTCCTTTCTATCCCCATTCAATTTTCTCCAAAGTTTTATCATATCTAACTTCTTATTTATTTTGTAGTTAGATTTATCTAGTTCTAAGAAAGGGAGTATGAGGTCCCCCACTGATATAGATTTGCTATCTATTTCTTCCCATAATTCACTTAACTTTTGCCCTAAGAAATTGGATATTATGCAACTTGGTGCATATGTTTAGTATAGCTATTCATCAATGTCCATCGTACTTTTTTCATAGCAAAATGTAATTTCCTTCCTTGTTTTTATTAATTAGCTCTATTTTTGCTCTTGCTATGTCTATTATCAGGATTGCTACCCCAATTTTTTTTTCAACTTCAGCTAAAGCATACTCCAGCCTTTAAACTTTACTCTACTCTGAATTTGTCTCTCTGCTTCAAATGTGTTTCTTCTAAACAATATGTTGTAGGATTCTGATTTTTAATCCATTCTGCTATCTGTTCCTCATCTATGGGAGAGTTAATCTCATTCTTTTAAATTATGATTACTGTATATTTCCCCCATCCTACTTCCTCCCCCTTTTATGCTTTTCTCTCTCTCTCACCATTGTTTTGCTTCTGATCACCATCTCCCCCAATTTGCTCTCCCTTTTATCACTCTCCTCTCTCTTTTCTTTCCCCTCTCTCTTCCTACTTTCCTTTAAAGTAAAATAGATTTCTTTACCTAATTGAATGTATATGTGACTCCCTCTTTGAGCCAAATCCAATGAGAGCGAGGTTCCAATAATGCTCAGTCTCTCCCTTTCTTCCCTCTACTGTAATAAGTCTTTCATATAATTTACCCCATTCTGCCTCCTCCTTTGCTCTTCTCCCAGTAGAATCTTTTTCATCCCTTAATTTTTTTCATTACATCAAAAGCAACTTATACCCACACCTTCTAAGTATACTCCATCTAACTGCCCTAATAGAGTTTTATTTCTTTTTAAAAATACCTTTTTATTTACAAAACATATTCATGGATAGTTTTTCAACAATGACCCTTGCAAAACCTTCTGTTCCAACTTTTCCCCTCCTTCTCTCCCACCTCCTCCCCCAGATGGCAGGTAGTCTAATACATGTTAAATATGTTAAAGTATATGTTATACAGTATGTGTATACATATTTATGCAGTTATCTTGCTGCTCAAGAAAGATCGGATCTAGAAAGAAGGTAAAAAAACTGGAGAAGGAAAACAAAAATGCAAGCAAACAATAACAGAAAGAGTGGAAATGCTATGCTGTGGTACACACTCATTTCTCATAGTTCTCTATGGGTATAGCTGATTCTCCTCATTACTGAACAATTGGAATTGATTTGGATCATCTCATTTTTGAAGACAGACACGTCCATCAGAATTGATTATCATATAATATTGTTGTTGAAGTGTATAATGATCTCCTGGTTCTGCTCATTTCACTTAGCATCAGTTCATGTAAGTCTCTCTAGGCCTTTCTGAAATCATATTGCTTGTCATTTCTTACAGAACAATAATATTCCATAACATTCATATACCATAATTTATTCAGCCATTCTCCAATTGTTGGGCATCCAATTTCCAGTTTCTAGCCACTACAAAAAGTACTGCCACAAACATTTTTGCACATAAGAAGTCCCTTTCTCTTCTTTAAGATCTCTTTGGGATGTAAACCCAGTAGTAACACTGCTTGGTCAAAGGGTATGCATAGTTTGATAACTTTTTGAGAATAGTTCCAAATTGCTTAGAGTTACAATTCTTAAGAGTTAAAAATATCATCTTCCCATAAAGGGATAAAAATAGTTTAATCTTATTGAATACCATAAGTTTTTTTCTTTCTCTCCTGTTTACATTTTTGTGCTTCTCTTCAACCTTGTATTTAAAGATCAAATTTTCTGTTCTGCTTAGGTCTTTTCATTAGGAAAATTTGAAAAGGAATATCCATCTTTTTCTCCTGAAAGATTATGCTCAGTTTTGCTGGGTAATTGATTCTTGGTTGTAATACAAGCTCTTTTGCCTTGCAGAATATATTCCAAGTCTTCCAATCCTTTAATGTAGAAGCTGCTAAATTCTGTGCAATCCTATCTATGACTCCTTAATATCTGAATTGTTTCTTTCTGGTTCCTTGGAGTTTTTTTGTTTTTTTTTCCCTTGACCTGATAGTTCTGGAATTGAATTTCAATATTCCTTGAAATTTTCATTTTGGGATCTCTTTCAGGAGGTGATCAGTGGATTCTTTTCATTTCTATTTTGCCCTTCTAGTTCTAGAATATTGGGGCAGTTTTCCTTCCTAATTTCTCGAAAGATCCTGCCTAGGCTTTCTTATTTTGATCATGGATTTCAGGTAGTCCAATAATTCTTAAATTATCTTTATTGGATCTATTTTCCATGTCAGTTATTTTTCCAGTTATGTATTTTACATTTTCTTCTGTTTTTTCATTCTTTTGATTTTGTTTGATTGATTCTTGGTGTCTCCTAGAGTCATTAACTTTTACTTGCTCAATTCTAATTTTTCAGGAATTATTTTATTCAGTTAGCTTTTCTACCTTCTTTTCCATTTGGCCAATTTTACTTTTAAAGAAGTTGTTTTCTTCAGTGGATTTCCCCCCTCCCTAATTTGACCAATTCTATTTTCTAAGGAGTTATTTTCTTCATTCAATTACTGTGCTTCATTTTCTATGTATTGATTTTTTTTCATAATTCTTTTGGATAAATCATTTATTTTCCCATTTTTTTCTACCTCTCTTACTTAATTTTAAAAATCCTTTCAGATTTTTTCCAAGAGGACTTTTTGGGCTTGAAACCAATTCATATTCCCCTCTAAGGCTTTGCATATAGGTATTTTGACACTCTTGTCTTCTTCTGAGTTTATGTTTTGATCTTCCCTATTGCCACAGTAGGTCGGGGCTCTTTTTTGTTTTTTGTTTTTTCTCATTTTTAAAGTTAACCTCTGCTTCTAGGATACAGGGAGCATTGTACTAAGATTTTTGCATAAGATGGGGAGGGAGAGGCCAGGACATAGTCACTGGTTTTCTGCTCCAGGACCTCCAGGGCTGGTGGCTTGCTCATTCATTGTACTATGTTGGCCTGGCTTGTGTTATGCCCTGGGTTCCAGGGCTGGCAGTTTGCCTGATGCATTAGGATTCAAGGCTCACCGCTAACCCTGCTGTGCCACTAGCATTCTGGGCTAGAATTGTGGGGCATCAGTTGCTGATCTGTGCTGTGGCTAAGAGCCTCCTGTTGCCATGACCACTTACTCCTTGCACTGCCTTGAGCTCCTTTTTTACCCAAGTGAGACAGACCTTTCTTGAAGTCCTTCTAAGTTGTCTTGGAATGGAAAGTTATTTCACCCTATCTATGTGTGGATTTTATTACTCCAGAATTCTTCTGGAGGCTTTACTGTTTCCAAGGAAAACTGGGGAGAATTCAGGCAACTTCTGGGCTTCTCTCTGCCATATTTGCCCTGCTCCCATCTCCATGTTATGTATAAGCTGAAAGATATTTGTTCTTTTTTCTGAGGCTCTATAATGTTTCTTGTTTAATTAGAAGCAATTTCAATGAGAAGGAGCTTTTCTGTGATGGCTAAAGCAATGAATGGGGAACAAGTTCTTCAGGGTTTTATTTTCAGTTCATTCAGGTATTAAAGCCAGGTATTAATTTCTCTGTTTAAGACTTTACATATATATCTATATAGATATATAGATATGTATATACACACATATATACATATATACACATACATACAAACACACACACACACACACATATATATGTATATATATGTGTATATATATATAATGTGCTCAGGAATGTTTTCTGGTGATTAAAGAGACATAGATTTAGAGTAAGAAAAATCTTAGATGTTAATCAGTTTAACCCTCACTTTTTACAGGTGAAAAAAAGCCAAATCCCAGAGAGATTCTCTAATTTATTCAACATCAAATAGATCATAAATGGGAGAGATAGGATTTGAACCCAGATCCTTTAACTCTAAGTTCAATGTTCAGTGCACTGCATTAAACTGCTTTCTTTGTTGCAAGTTCATTGCTTAAAGGAGAGAGAGTTGTTTGAGATTTTGTGTTGAAACACTTAAGTTGTGGCAAAGTAAGATAAGTAAAGAGTGACAAATCCTCTGTTAAACCTTGGAGATACAAAGATAAAGATGAAGCAGTCTGTCACTTCAGAGAATTTACAATCTATGGGTAGAAGCAGCACAGATATAAATAAATACAGTTCTTAGGTATTCACAACAGTGGTTTGAGTAGTTATGTGAAGTCCCTGAATCAGGGTATTAGTTTCTTTCTTTCAAAAAAAATATAACAGATGGAGGAAATAAATGATTCATAAGGTCTTGACACAGGGGACTTCAACTATCCCGCCAACTATAGGAGATCTCTTTATGTTAAAAGCAGAACATTTGATCTCTTGATTTGTTTTGTTGATAATTTCATTTTCCAAAAGATAAAGGGAGATCAAAGCAATTGGTGTTCTAGAGCTGATTCTAAGTAAAAAGAAGGAACTTGTGAGTGAAGAAGAGATTACAGGAACTTTAAGAGAAAATGACTACTCATCTTAAAATTCATGACTAAGGAGAAGAATTCTAGGAATAATCTGATGAGCCTGCTTGTTTGAGGAAAGAAAAGTTCAAAAAGTTTGGAGCAAAATGGTGTCATCAGCATGATATTATTAAAAGAGCAGCATTATTGGAGGCTCAGATCCCAGTTCTGTTAAATTACTACCTGTATGACTTTGAGGAAATTACTTAACTACTTTGGATAGTTACTTCTGTAAAATGAGGAACAAGATGACCTTGAAATTCTTCTGGAACCAAGTTTATTGATGCTGTGAGAAAATTCAGATAGGGTTGTAACTAGGGCTCCATACAAAGAGCTTCATAAACTCTGCTGGGCCAAAATGCACAAAAAGTATCTCTATCAGGGACACCAACCAATGAGGCTGGTGCTCAAAGTGATATTGCTAGGGCGGCTACTCCCAGGAAGAGGAAGCTGGCCATCTGGTAACTTCCTACTTTAAATGATTATTTTTGACAGTTAAGGGCTAAGTCAGTTGTTTCTTCATACTTGGTAACCAAGAAACCTGACTAATGGGATTTAGAGATAGAGATGGAATTTCTAGAGTAAAATCAATGTTTTTAAGAAGAAAGCTGAAAGAGAGTTGGTAGCGGGAGTATTCTAATATATGTTTAGCAACCAGCTCTCTAAAAATAAAACTACATGCATTATATACTTTTAGGTTTAATTGACATTATTAACATTTCCTCCATAAATTTCTGAGATGTAAATGTTAACATTGAAAATTTGACAATTGCTTTTGAGGGCTGCTCCAATATACCATTGATTGATAGCTCCTTCCTACCCCAACACACTTAAGTACCCAAACCCTCAAAATATGATCTTAAATAGAACTGGAAGGGAGAAATTAAACTTCAATCAAACAATAATCAAGAAGCATTTATTAAACATCTACCATGTTCTTAGCACTGTGGTAGGTATTAAGGATACAAATACAAAAGTGAAATAACTTCTGCTTGCAAGGAACATACATTCTCCTGGCTCTCCTATCTCTATATTGCTTCCCCCTTGCAAAAACTATCCTTGCTCCAGGCATAAAGAGTAGATAGATGAATAGATCCTCTTCTATACTGACCTCTGCCTCCAGGAATGGTAGATTGAAGAGAAGAGTTAAGAGGAAAGTGTCCTTGATAAGTCAAAGGCTATATCATAAATACTTGAAAGTTGGTGGCATCTCTTTCACCATTTAGTCAAAATCTTTCTTTTTGCAAGAGAGAAAAGTGAAGATCCAGAAAAGGGAATGAATTGCCCAATTCAGTTCTTAATGGAAAGGACCTAGAGCCCATTCCTCTCTCTTATAAAGGAAAAAAAAATCAAAGACCCAAAGCTTATATCCGAGCAGGAGCAGAACCCAGTTCTCCCAACTAGTCCAAAGCTCTTTCAGACAGGTTATTGAAACTTGATCTTTGGCAGAAACCTTTAGTCCTTCTCAGATGCTCTCTAACCTTAAGAATTTATGAAACTGGCATTTTCAGAGGAAAATGAATATGCCCCTAGCACATCCTGACAGAGTCTGGGTTATATTGAGATCCTTGCATAACATATGAGAATTCTAATGAGTCAATGGGCTGCCCTACTTTGTATGGATTAACTTAAGGTTTGTAAAATTGAACCTGGGAAGGACTAAAAGTTCCTCCTAATTCAATTATTATTCCTGAAGTCAGTAGTCCCAGATCCAATGCCAAAGATCAAATTTCACAGTTGATCACAATCTTATTAATGTGCACAGTTTTTCTCTTGGTTCTGCTCACTTCACTCAGCATCAGTTCATGTAATTCTTTTCCAGCAATAACCCTGCTTATCATTTCTTATGGAACAATGGTATTCTATTACATTCATAAACCATAACTTATTTAACCATTCCCCAATTGATGGTCACCCACTCAATTTCTAGTTCCTTGCCACTACAAAATGGGCTGTTACAAACATTTTTGCACATTGGGTCCTTTTCCCTCTTTTATGATCTCATTGAGATACAGACCTAGTAGTGACACTGCTGGGTCATAAGGTATACACAGTTTTATAGCTCTTTGGACATAGTTCCCAATTGTTCTCCAGAATGATTAGATCACAACTCTACCAACAATGTGTTAGTGTCTCAATTTTCCTACATTCCCTCCAACATTTATCACTATCTATTCTTGTCCTCTAGCTCTTCTGAGAGGTATGTAGTAGTATCTCAGAGTTGTCCTAATTTGCATTTTTCTAATCATTAGTGATTTAGAGCATTTTTTCATATAACTACAAATGGCTTTAATTTCTTCATCTGAAAATTGTCTGTTCTTATCCTTTGACCATTTTCAATAAAACATTTCTAAACAACAACAATAACAAAGGCCTTATTGAGGAGAAAGAAACACTTCTCATCAGGCAGTGACTTAATAACAAAGGCAAGAACAAATCACTAGGGTTGGGCTGTTAAGCAAAACAAGCACAGTTAGAAGAGCCTCAATTTGGAAAATTGCAGTGTTTTTTCCCCAAGAGGGTGTCCTTGTGCATCAGGAGAGAAACTCTTCAAGTCCAGCCCTCCTGATGCTGGCGCAGTAGGGAATTAATATTAAGAAATATAAAGTAATGATTAGATTCAAAGGATCTCTATTTAACCTTGTAAAAATTCTTGAAAATAGCAATTTATCATGGTAGTTGAATGTTCAAAGATTCTGTATAATCATTTTTATGTTGATAAGAAACAATGGAAATAATGTTAAGTTCCTTAATATGGGAAAGAGAAGAAGCCTCGGATTTTGTGTTAAGGTTAGAGTTGTGCTCAAAAGAAGAGAGGGCAATTAGCATTTGTTGAGTGGAGGTAACATATTAACCTAACACTTATCAATTGGTGTGCCACAAGGAAAATCCACCAGTTAAATGGAATTGAGTAAGTCAGTACCTTAGAGATAACAGCAATGACCCCATCTATTAAAAGAATAGTCAGAGACAACAAGTTAGCCCTGTGTGGCCCTTTAAGAGAAATAAAAATACTATTGACTCAAATTAGCCACTTCTCACTGAAGAAACTTCATGTGGGAGAAAAACTACTGCTAGTCTGAAAGGCCATTGGTGTTTGGGACCAGAGGTCAAGATGGTTCCCTTTGGTAATAACCAAAGTGATGATGGACAAAGATTCTGATGGACAGAATCAGCTACACCCAGAGAAGGAACACTGGGAAATGAGTGCAAACTGTTTACATTTTTGTTTTTCTTCCCAGGTTATTTTTACCTTCTGAATCCAATTCTTCCAGTACAACAAGAAATTCGGTTCTGCACACATATATTGTATCTAGGATATACTATAACATATTTAACATGTATGGGACTGCCTGCCATCTAGGGGAGGGGGTGGAGGGAAGGAGGGGAAAATTTGGAACAGAAGTGAGTGCAAGGGATAATGTTGTAAAAAATTACCCATACATATGTGCTGTCAAAAAAATGTTATAATTATAAAATTAATTTTTAAAAAAGAAAAAGAAAAAAAAAAACCTAAAGTAATACCCACTAAGAATGAGTTGCTTTTTGCTCCAGGAGAGGACTGTGAGCACAAGGTGAAGTTAAGAAAGGAATTTGGAATTAGTTTATCAGAAACTGAATTCCACTGGATTAACACTGAAAAATGGAAACCGAGTCAAGGATGAGGAAACTTCTCGTGGCTTTGAAGAACTTAATTCTTGGTGGTCCTCTAGAGAGCTAGACAATAGGCCAGATGAGTATAATTATTAAATTGTCACTGAGGTCAGATTATATGCTGATACACTTCCTTACATAGTGACTGCTACCAATTTTATGTAGAGGTGAGATATTTGTATTATGCATTATAAATACTCTGCTGTCTTTCTAAATGGTCAATTATTAATAGATATTGTACCTGTGTGTATGTGTGTGTGAAGTCCACTGTCATCCCTTTATTAAATATTCAAAAGTATGTATGTGTATGGGGATGATTTATTTTTTTTTTTTTTTTGCTATCTTTAGCACAAATTTGATCATTGATTTAGACGAATATTAGCCTGTTTAAATAACTGAAAATATTCAGGTAACTTGTTGGCAGTTTAGTGGCTCTGAGATCAGCTCTTTGTCTATTATGCCAGGTTGCTTCTCTTAAAGATAAGGTATGGGGTTATAAAATTGGGGGTCTTGTTAAGAGAAGTAGTGTGTCTACATAGAATTT
Organism: Sminthopsis crassicaudata; assembly: GCF_048593235.1. Classification (NCBI taxonomy): domain Eukaryota; kingdom Metazoa; phylum Chordata; class Mammalia; order Dasyuromorphia; family Dasyuridae; genus Sminthopsis; species Sminthopsis crassicaudata. Next base: position 196,539,762 of record NC_133620.1, on the reverse strand, counting down.
CCAATCCCTCTAATTTTGTCCATCTGCATTTTGGATTTCCTTCACAGGCTAATGCTACACTATTTCAAAGTCTGATTCTTTTTGTTCAGCAAAATAACTGTTTGGACATGTATACATATATTGTATTTAATTTATACTTTAACATATGTAACATATATTGGTCAACCTGCCCTGGGGGGGGGGGGTTGGCAATTGTCAATATTGTAAAATTATCCATACATATATTTGGTAAATAAAAACTATTAATAAAAAAAAATAGTGTGTGTATCCAATATATAAGCAGATAAGTATATGCATTAAATCTATGACCACATGACTATGTTTGCTGTTCAGATATTCTACAAAATTTTCAGTTATTGGAAGCAGCCAGACCTTGGTAACTATGAGATCCCCTTAAATTCATCATTACCCTAAGGAGAACATATCGAGTTGGGTATTGGACCAACAGGAGTTCTCAAGAATCCGGGGTCCCTACACTTGAGGGTTTTTTTTATATTTTGATAATTATTTCAATATAATTGTTTTTTCTTTTTTTTTCCCCCATAAAAAATGCTTTTGATTTTAAGCATTTTAAAACATTATGAGGAGAGGGTCTTCACCAGAGTGACCACGACATTTAAAACATTAAAAAAAAAAAAGTTAAGAATCCCGGGATTTTACGTGATTAAATACTCCTAAAGAACGCCTCAAGTAGTTGCAGGGCACGCTGGAAGTTGTAGTCCGGGAAAACAGGTCCAGGAAAAGAGGAGGAGGCCCCAACGGTGGCCGGAGTGGCTCATGCCTCCCTTCTGGTCTCAGTTCAGGTTCCTCATCCAGCTCATTCCCATCTCTAGGGAGGAGCCAGCGCCGGGCCGAGCAACCTGATTGGCTTCGTTTTGTTTCCCTGTCCTTCCTCTGCTCTCAATAAAGTTTTTTCGCCCCCCTTTCCCTCTCCAAGATGGCGACTTCCCTGTTGCCCTGGGTTACTCTGCGGCCCCTGGTGCAGAACTGGGTGCGGGGCACTTGCACCTTGTGGGGGGCTCGGGTAGCAGCAGCCGCCGCCGCCGCCTCCTCCGCCCCTGCGACCGCCCTCGGGAGGCCCCCTCGGAAAGGTCAGTGACGGAGCTCCAGGGAGGCGGAGCCAGAATGGATGGCCGTGCCGAGTCTGTTGGGTTTCTTGGCCCCTCCAAGCCTGGGGTCTTAAGGAAGGCGGCCCCGCCGAGAAGGGAGTCCTGAGGGGGCGAGAGGCCAGCCGCATTTTCCTGGGATGTGGGAGATGCAGAAAGCTTGTGGCTGGAGGCTTGACCCCCCCAGCCTGATTACGGCCGCTGTCATGGTCAAGCAAGGTCATGGCCACTGTCAGCTATCAATCAAGTCGCAGGTCCCCGTGCTTTGGGGGATTAGCTCTCTTTTACAAGATCAATACCTCAAATTAGGGCCTGGGACCCATATTCTTAACTAGTCCTGGAGGGGCCTTCAGAGCCAGTTCAGGTGCGCAAGCTAAGGCTTTGGGATGTCAATAACTTTTCCCTCTCATTTGGAAACTGATGATTTGTCATCATCTCCGGGCCTCTGGTGAGTGTCTCCGAGGGGCTCAGTCCTGAAATCAACTTGACACTTGCTTAATGCCGTGGGATTCCACCATCATGAAGTAGTGTGGGAGAACCATCTCCTCCCTGTATCTGGTGTAGCAGGCAGCCACCGATACAGATTTAGATTTTATAATTATGCTCAAGAGTAAATTAAGAAAGCCTTAATAATCATGATGATTCTGACAAGGTTTCTTATGGGCAAAATTAAATTAGAATAACAGAAGTAATTAATTTATATGTGCAATCTTGTACATTCCTCTTAAGCCATAAAAGTTAAAGAAAACATAGCGCCATCATTTCTAACTTCCTTCAGTATCATGGAAATTAAACGGATCTCCTACATCCCCTAAGGAAACAAACTTAATTAAATAAACTAGTTAAAGTTTACTATAAGTGGTAGACTACAGATTAAACTACATCTAGAGCAGGGGTCCTCAAACTTTTTAAATAGGGGCCAGTTCACTGTCCCTCAGACTGTGGGAGGGCCGGACTAGGGTAAAAACAAAAGCTCACACTCTGTCTCCGCCCTTCAGCCCATTTGCCATAATCCCTCAGTAGGTGCATGTGGCCTCCGGGCTGTAGTTTGAGAACCCCTGATTTAGAGGTGCACTGTCTGGTTGAGGTGGAGGATTTATATGTCCCGACATGGAGGAAGGGACAATTGATAGACTTTCTCTGGCTTTTTATCTAAGAAAAAGGGCAACTCATTTAATTAATGTTAAGGTTTTAAGTATATTGAGGCATTTAGGTATTTGCTTAAATTACTTAGGACTGTTTTTACATCCCATGGGGCAGGTTTTGATTAGGTGATGTTAATATTAACCAAAAGTTGCAGGAAGTTTATATTTTTGATTATCATCATCCTAACTGCTCAAAAATTTTATTTTTTTCCCCTTATCTCTCAAACCATTCCCCCCTCATTTAACTTGTTTTTGATTTGGAACTGTAATTTCATCCATATGGAAAGCTCTTAGTGAACATAGGTAATTTTCTGCAATTTATAATTATGGATAGTTGCCTGGGGTCATAGAAAAGTTAAGTGACTTGTCCGTGTTATAAGGAGCAAAAATTGTAGGAGCAAAAAAGAGGAAACTTTCTTTAGAAATCACTTTTTGTTCCTTTGTTCCATCATTGACTATTATTTCTTATATATTTCATACATGCAGTGTGTGATTCCTTCAAATCAAGTCACATGTGCTTACTCCTGCCAGAAGCCTTTTTTTTTTTGATCCTCATAGATGTTGATGCTCTCCCCAACCCCTGACATTATTTTTATTTACTTTTTTCTATCTTTTGTATTTATTTATCTGTGTACATATTGTTTCTATCCTATACCACTCCCAGCTCCCATTTTAGTCAAATGTTAACTCCTTGAAGTCAAGAGATATTTTATTTTTTTCATTTCTATTCTCATCTTTACTGTAGTATGTGACACTCAGTAAATGCTTATTGAAGAACTAGAGAAATATAGAATTATAGTCTCTCTCACTTAGTAAAAGATGAGGAAACTGAAGCACCTGGTTAAATGACTTAAGTCCTGTGAAAAATTAGGTTTAATAGGATCATAGTTAGAAAGTTGGAAGAAATATATTAAGTAGTGGCTTGCTGAAGGTCATGCAGATACTGTGACAGAGAACCAGAATTTGAACCTAAGTTCTCAGACTCCAAATCCAGAAATTTGCATTTATGTGTATTCAAATTATATATATTCAGATTCTCACTATAATACTATTTGGTAGATAGATCTGATAATATTGTCCCTGTTTTACAAACGTCCCAGTCAGAGCTCTGAGAAGTTAATGACTTCTTTATAGTTACCCAGTTAATAATGCCCTAAGGTGGAATTTGAACATAGCTCTCTTGACCAAAAATTCAGCACATAATATCTGTTCACTGACTCTCAGTTCAGGTTCTTTCTTCTCTATTACTTAGGCAGTAGAATGAAAGTTTCTTCAAATTAGAATTTGCCTTCTTTTTGTCTTTGCACTTACAATTTTTGTTGAATTGAATTGAATTAAACTTGCCTGGTTACATTCATAAGTTTACCTCAGTGATAGTCACTGAATTCATTTGCTTCTTGTTGCCATTGCCCACCACCACACCTGAACCAAGGCACTTTGTTCCTAAAAGGTCTTCCACTCTTCTACCCTGCATCCTTCATTTGCCATATAGAAAAGTCAGATTGAACTTTACCCTTTTACCCGTTTGGTGTTCAAAAATCTCTAACTCCATGCTGTTGTCTACTAAATTAAATTTAAACATTTTTGTTTGGCCTTTTTTTTTCTTTTTCTTTTTTTTAACTTCTAGCCTTTTCTCATAGTATTTTCTTTTACATATTTCAGCCAAACTACTTTTTGTCCTCCAACTATGTCTCATGCTTTTCCACTTTTACTTCTGTGGGTGCAATATTCTCTTTTTCCACTTTTTATCTGTTCAATTCCTTCCTAACCTTTAAAAGGAAACTTAAAATTGCTCCTTTCTTAATGAAGTCTTCCTTCATTCTATATACCTCCTTATAGGTCCTGTGGTGTGGCATTTTGCTGTGGGACATCACTTGTATTTCATTTTATACCTCTGATCTTATTTACATCTATGACTTTTTGTGTTATTTTGTATTATGGTTGCTTGTGTTTGTGTAATAACTCCCTTTTAGAATGTAAACTCTATGAGGTCTGGGATCCTTGTCTTATGTAAAGTTGTGTATATAAGGCTTACTAAATAAACAAAAATTTTAATTGAATTAAAATAAAATATTGCTTTAATTATGCATTTTTGCTATTTAATCAAGTGTTAGTATCCAAAAGAACAAATTATACACAATCTTCCTATTTAAGAACTTAAAAGATATTGTCTTTATTATTTATCTAGATTCTAGAAATGCTTGTGTATATAGTATTTATTCAGATATTTATTATTGACTATACTGAAAGACTTAGGGGATAACAAGAACTATTATTGCTCTTTGTTATGAGGATCAAATGGGATGATCTAGGTAAAACATTACTGTGCTATATAAATGATAATAATTATTATTATGGTGACATTTGCAGTGCTGTAACTTCCTGTGGAGGCAAAGGAAAGAAAGTTGCTTTGGATGTTCATGTCTAGGTAGCTCCAAATATAGGGACAGAAAGGAATCTTCAGCCTTTTGCATACTCCTGATTGTATTCTTGTAACATTCTGTTTTCTACTTCATTATCCAAACAATCTAGAATGCTTGGCAGCATAATCTCTGCTGTAAGGAACTCTCAGTCATAAAATAATTATTTAGTCATGTGTTTTTCATCTATAGATTTCAATGATACATAGCATACACAGTATTCAAGTAATATGTTGAGTAATAACATAGCAGTTCCTACTCTTAGATTTCTTTCAGTTGATTGTTTTGGCAAATGTGGCTAAAAATGACAGTCTTTTGCTTTTATATTCATGACAATAAAAAGTAAAGATTAGAAAGGAAGCCAAGGCTAGTTTACATTAACTTGGGTTTTTCTGCAAAATAAATTGTTGTAGTATCACTGTGTTCATGTACTTCAGTGCTTAGATTGTGTAAAAAATTTACCTAATTTGCTGAAGGACTTCCCTTAGGTATTTTTTTTTTAAAGACATTATAGGTACAGTGTAGCACTTAGATTTTTCATTTATTATTCCTTTTACTTATTATTTTCAAAACAGATTTTATTAATCTCTTTTGTTTTTGTATCACCTACCTTTTTCTGTTTATTTCTCCCTTTCTCCCACTTAGAATGCCATTTCTGATAGCAGATTTTCTTAAAAGAAAAATAAAGGGGGGGGGGGAAGGAAACAAATCCAGCAGAACTAATCAGTACATTGAAAAAAACCTATCATTACACACATACATACACATAAACAAAATATGTTTCATGCCTGTACCAGACCCTTTCTTCTTTAACTCTGAAAAGGAATGAGAGGTTTCTTCTCATATCACTTCTTTAAGGTTAACTTTGTTCTTTGATAATTTCTCTTCTTAAAAATTAATTCACTATTTTTATAAACATTTATTCAACTTTAACCTTTAGTTTGAAAATAGAGTACTCCTCCCCATCACCAATGAAAATCAGGTTTGTTAGGGAAACACATTTGTTTTTTGTTTTTTAATTTTCATTTAGTTAATTAATTTTTATTAAAACTTTTTAATTTTCAAAACATATGCATGGATCATTTTTCAACTTTAACCTGTGCAAAACCTTGTGTTCCAATTTTTCTCTCTCTTATCCCTCTCCCCTATATCAAGTAATCCAATATGGTAAAAATATACGTTAAATCCAATACATATTTATACAATTATCTTGCTGTACAAGAAAAATCAAATCAAAAAGAAAAAATGAGAAAGAAAATAAAATGCAAGCAAACAATAACAAAAAGAATGAAAATGCTATGTTGTGATCCACCTTCAGTTCCCACAATCTTCTCTCTGGGTGTAGATGACTCTCCTCTTCATCACAAAATCATTGGAACTGGTCTGAATCATCTGATTGTTGAAAAGCACCACATCCATCAGAATTGATAATTGTATAATTTTATTGTTGCTGTGCACAATGATCTCCTGGTTCTGCTCATTTCTTTTAATATCAGTTCATGTAAGTCTCTCCACCTCTCTCTGAAATCAAGGGAATTAAGTTTTAATCTAAGATTAGGTGCTATATCAACTGAATTAATATATAATCTTTTGTTAGTCATCATAGTCATTACCATTAGCAGCCACCTATGCTAGATGCTGTGTAATTTTTATTTTATTTTTTTTAATTCTCTATTTTAAAAATTTTTTAAATTTATTTTTTATCATAGCTTTTTATTTACAAGATATATACATGGGTAATTTATCAGCATTGACAATTGTAGAACCTTTTGTTCCAATTTTTTCCCTCCTTCCCTCCACCCTTTCCCCCAGATGGCAGGTTGACCAATACATGTTAAATATGTTAAAGTATAAATTAAATACAATATATGTATACATGTTCAAACAGATATTTTGCTGTGCAAAAGGAATAGGACTTTGAAATAGTGTACATTTAATCTGTGAAGGAAATAAAAAATTCAGGCAGACAAAAATAGAGGGATTGGGAATTCTATGTAGTGGTTCATAGTCATCTCCCAGAGTTCTTTCTCTGAGTGTAGCTGGTTCAATTCATTACTGCTCTATCGGAACCGATTTGGTTCATCTCATTGTTGAAGAGGGCCACGTCCATCAGAATTGATCATCATATAGTATTGCTGTTGAAGTATATAATGATCTTCTGGTCTTGCTTATTTCACTCAGCATCAGTTCATGTATGCTGTGCAATTTTTACTAGTATTAATGAAGTTTTTCTTACATTTATGAATAACATCCTAATCCTGTTGTTCAGTTGTGTCTGACCCTTTGTTACTCCACTTGGGGTTTTCTTGACAAAGATACTGGAATGGCTTGCCATTTCCTTTTCCTGCCCATTTTGTAGATGAGGAAACTGAGGCACAAAGGATTAAGTGGCTTGCCTAAGGTCACACAGCTAGTGGCTGAGGCCATAGTTGAATTCTGATCTTCCTGAGTCCAGGCCTGGCACTCTAATCCATTGTATCTTCTAGGTGCTCTTTGAGCCCATTTCTCAGTTTCTGTAGTTACTATAAAGCTTGAAATTGAGCAGTCTTTGTATGCTTGTCTTTTCATTCAATGACATTATAGCTTTCCATTCAAATGTTCCTTCTTGAATGGCATTTACTTCACTTATTCATATAGGAATAAATACGGTTCAGGTAGACCCAGCACTATGTGGTAGTGGTGTGATAATTATAGGGACAAGATGGAAGTCAGTGCCCCAGAGGATATTTTAGAATGAACTTCAGGAGCCTAAAAGTGAATTGGCTTACAATAGAGTAATTTGCCCTTATGGCCAGTGAACTTTATGTTCTTTGTTTTGGAAGTCTGAGTGCTGGAGCTGAGAGATCATTTAGTTTATCCTCCTACCCTATACTGGAAGACCCTATACAACATCTCTGACAGATGGTCATTCAGTTGTTGAATAAAGCCAGAGAGTTAGAGAGCTTACTACTTTTCAGGTTTATTGTGGTAGCCTAGTAAAATTAAGCCCTTTCCTTTAATGGGAGGAGGAGTGACAGGTAGGACAGAAATTTCTGAAAGAGCTAATGATCCCTTTCTATACTTGCCCCCTGACACCAAAGGAATTCTATCTACTCCTGTGTTTATCCATACTTAGCCTATTCATGACTTGTATTCAAAGGTGCCTGGGGTCTGCTTACACTAGATTATCTTTGTCGAAGGCTGCAGTTCCTTTTCTCTTTGTGTAAAATCATAGACCCTACTTCCCTCAGGCCATTCCCAACTATAGTCTGGATAGAACAGATTTCCTGAGTTGCAGTTAATCCAGGGAACATTTTTATTTAGGATAAATTTTCAATTATGTTAAAAATTGCTGAAACCTTTGTAATAGTCAAAAGTTATCAAATCTTGAGATTTTGTGTGATTGAAGCTGCTTGTTTTAGCTTTGTTTCTGAAAACCAGACCAAGACAGGCATCTAGTGGGTCCTTGTGAGGAAGCAAATGACACCGTATACTTCTGTGTGATTGAGTGTTGCACCCACGGTTTGTATGCTGTTAATAAATTTTATAGTTTAGATGGGAGGTGGGTGACTGTATAGAAATTTTGTACCTAAATGTTCAGAGCATTTGGCTTTCTAACCTTTGTTGCAGACCTTGGTTTCTACCTTAAGACCTTTGTATATGTCCTTTTCTTATTTTTATTTTCTCACTCTGACCTAGGCTACTTACTGTACAAGGCTCTGATCTTTTGTTTATGTACTTTGGACTTGGTAGTTTATATCTGTCATATAGCTTCCATATGTCTTCATTCTTTTTGTTGTTGTTGATGTATACATTTAATTTTTTTCTCAATTACATGGAAATAAAAATTTTAAAGTTTTTTTTAAATTTGAAACACTCTCCCTCCTTTTCTCTTTCCCCTCAGCCATAATAGCCATGTTGCCCCCCCCAAAAAAATGCAGACAAAACAAAACAAAACAAGAAACAAAGTTTTAAAAGTATGTTTCAATTTGCCTTTAGATTCAATCAGTTCTTTGGAAGTAGATGGCATTTTCATAAAAAGTCACTCACAGTTGAGCATCATACACTATTGCTGTTACTGTGTTCAGTGTTCTGGTTTTGTTCATTTCACTTTGCATCAGTTCATATAAGTCTTCCTAGATTTTTCTGAAAGCATTCTGCTTGTCATTTCTTATAGCACGATATATTCTATCACAATCATACAACATAACTTGTTCAACTGACTGTTCTTCCTTTAATTTCCAGTTCTTTGCCATTAAAGAAAATAGCTGTTTTATATATATATATATATATATATATATATATATATATATATATATATATATATATATATATATATATATATATATATATATATATATTTAACATCTACATCCTTTCCTTTTTCCATTGATCTTTAGGATACAGATATAGTGGTATTTCTGGGTCAAAGGATTTGCACAATTTCACAGCCCTTTAGGCATAGTTCCAAATTGTTCTCATTATTTCTTTTCATTGCTTTGCAGCCTATTCTACGTTTCACTCTCCCTTCTTCTTTTCCCTTTCTTCTCCCTTCTTGGTTACTTGACCTCTGTACCCCTAAGCATTACCTGCCCACACCCCAGCTAGATAGCTTCTTCCTAGAACACTATATTCCTTCTTGTCTTTACTATACAATCAATTCCTCTTAAAGGTTACACCCTCTACTTAGTAAAACTGAAGCTCCTTAGGGTCTTTACAGACTATTATTAGTTGTCTTTGACAAAGAAATTCAGGATTTATATTTTATCACAGTCAATTCTATACTTCCCTCTGGGGTGTCTTCCCTAAAATTTCAGTCTTCGAATTGTGTAAGGGCATTTCACTTAACCAACATAAGATAATTACATCTTTCTTAGAAATGATTTGACCAAAGTACAAGTTATTAACCGTGTTTGGATGCCAACTTGAATATTTTAAAAGTTTCTAAGAATGGATATTCTTTTGTTCAAGATTTGAGCAGTTTTTATCATTTGAAAAACTGTCCATAAAAATGACTGCAATAACAGTATACTTTAATCATAGTTGTTAAATACTGTTTTCTATCACCTTAAACAATTGGGTCATTTTTAAGAACTTCAAAGAGAAATTAGCCCCTTGCCTTTTTTGCTTGCGGTTTCTATAGTGAAAAGAGTGTTGGATTTGAAGGGAGAGGACTTGGTTTCAAATTCCAGCTTGGCTATTTGTTATCTGTATGATTTTGGTCATGGCACTTAACCTTTAGGGCCTTAGTTTCCTCTTTTGTAAAATGAAGGAGTGAATTATTTCAAGGTTTGAGAATTTCTTTAAAAAATTTTTTAATAACTATTTCAGTATAACTGGTTTCTTTTTGATCCTATTATCTTATTTTATTCATTTAAAAACATTTTTCTGAGAAATATCTATAGACTCCACCAGATTTACTAAGAAGTCCATGATACAAAAAAGATTAAGAATCCATTTCTCAATCTGTGATCTTATAGAGCTATATTATAGCTCATTCCTGTCATAAAAGCTAAACAGTGAAATCTAATAAAAACCAATTTATTGGCCTGATAGAATAGAAAATAAATGTATGCATACTTTGAATATGGAAAAATAATATTAAAGCCTGCCATTTAAATAAATATTTCATTTTAACTAGAAGTTAAATTTACTGCTGTCTTTGGTTTTTGGATAGCAAGCAGATCCCATGTAGGACAATGTAGAATAAGTGAACATTAAGAGGTTACTCAAGTGTCTGATTGTATCTTTAATTACTTTGAAATAGCTTAGTTCATATTTTAAAGTAGTATTTACCGATGTGTTGTCTTGAAATTTAAGGTGCTTTTTTCCCCTCACTACTTGCAGCTTTACATACATGGAATACTCAAGATTAACTTCTAAAGGGAGAGAATGGTAACCTGCAGGCATTCGGTTCCAATTTTCATAATTCTTCTAGTTAAATCAAAAGCACCTTTTAAAGCCTCTAAAATCAGCCTTCTGTAAATGAAGGTAAATCATCTTATGATGTATTCCTTGTTGATGGCTTATGTTGTCTTTCTGAAGAGTTTAATTATGATTTGATTTTCTTCTTTTCTATACTTTGTTTATTCATCAGTGAACCAATCCTAAATCTTGAATGTCAATAGTAAGTCTGACTTTTTGGGTTATTGATCTGCTTCCATTTTATAAAAAAAAAGCTTTAACATTTACCTTTGAGATATGATTAGGACATAATAGAGTATAAACAAGCTGCCTATGACCTTAACTCTCTCATTGTAACAGAATATTTCTGGTCAGTGGCCAGAAATATTTTCTTACTTCTTACAATCAGTGTAACACAGAAATAACTCATGAATAATTGTGAACACATCATTTGAATAGATGTATAATAAATATGCATTTAAAAATCTAATTACAGTAATGAAGTTTACAGCTGAAATTTTAATTCAACCCTTTAGAAATGTTAAAAGTGCTTTTTCTGATTGTGCATTTTTCTCACAGCAGTGGGTAAACATTTTAAACTGGAAATCTAGATTCCTCATATAGTATTGATTTCATTTAACTAAGTGTATGTTCATTTTGGCAACAATTTTCTTTCTTTTTGTGAGGGAGCTGTAGTTCCTTTTATTCCACAGTTGTTAATTTTGATCACTTTTGTTTAAGAGTATTTATTGTACACAGGGAATGGCAGGCTAAGAAAGGGTAAGGTAGTGTTTTAGCTCAGAATTGTTAGGTAAATCACCTAGGCAAATCATCATTAAGGAGAGTTCAGTTCTCATATTAGTAGGTCCTGATTCTTTCAGAAGCATATCTGAAGGTCAAGACAAAATTGCTAATTCACAAGGCGTACTATTTCTTCTGTCTCAACTCTCAAGTAGATTTCCAAATGCTCTGTATCCCAAGCATTTAGCTGAGTACTAACACATAATAGGCTCCTAATAAATACTGGCTCATTTGGGCATCTTAAAAATTGGATCCAGGTAAAAACTCCTATTCTCCTAGAAGGGATAGTGGATTATTTATTGGTGGAATGGAAAAGAACTCTTGAGGAGAAGCAGAATTCAAGTGAAAAGGTAAACTGACCTGGAAATGAGGAAATCAAGGTTTTAGTCCTATTTCTGCTGTCAATTAAATGTTATTTGGGCAAGCTGCTTAATTTCAGGTGTCACTTCTCCATTTATGAAAAATAATTGGACTAAAAATCATAGATTTTTAACATAGGAGCTGTGAACTTGTTTTCATTAAAATATTTTGATTACTATTTCAATAAAACTGGTTTCCTTCATAATTCCATATATTTTATCTTATTCATTAATTTTTTTTTTTTCTTTGAAGGGATTCTGTTGGCTTCACCAGACTGCAAAAAAGTTAAGTGACACAAAGTTTAGAACCCCTGGACTAGATGAATTCCCAGTTCTAAATACTTCAGATCTGCATAGGGCACTGGTTCCTAGTGATTAAATAATAAGCAATGATATCTTGCTTAGCACTAGCAATGAATAAGGTAGGAAGTTGAAAATGTATTTGATTCACAATGTTGGCTTCTGTTTAGCTGTATTAAAATTTTTAAGACTTTTTTGCATGAAATGCTGTTTTGTAATCATATAATTAATTGATTTTTGGAGCTTTCATGTAGGACTGTCCTCAAATGAATTTGTAATCGTGTTGATGTAGCTGTTTCTTCCATCTTTTTTATGTGACCTTGCTCCTCTTCATAGGGGATTCATCCAGTAAGCTATGAGAGATGGAAATGAGGTCTTTATCTCTTGATATCATTAAGATACCAGACAATGTGTTATAGTGGAAAGAATTGATTCAAATTCTGTCTCTGATGTTTATTATTTATGTGATCTCATATATCACTTGAATTCCCTGAGGTTCAGTGTCCAAACCTTTGAGTCTTTCTCTATCTCTAGAGTCATTGTCTCTAGATTCTGTGAAACAGAGGTTTTGTATTCCTTATCTCTTGCTCTGGCCATGTGATAATCTCATTTTCTGATTTTTTAATGTTTATTTCTTCGATATCATCCTCTCAAATCCTTGTAGCAGCGAATTTTATTATATGGCAGCCTGTAGATAACCATTATGTACCTATTACTCTCTTCATGATACTCATGTGTAATTCTTCAGAGATTGTAGCATTCTATGACTCATAGACATACAAAGCAAGACTTTACATTTGTAGTTGGACTTTTTTTTCCTTTTGGACTAGATTTCTGATTTTATTGGCATAAGTAACTTCTCCCAAGGGATACTGAGGTGGCTCAGAGGATAGACTGAAGGCCAGTGCTATAGTCAGGAAGACCTGAGTTCAGATTCAGCCTCAGATACTTAACTGGTGTGATCCTAGGCAAGTCACTTAACCCTGTTTGTCTCAGTTTCCTCATCTGTAAAATGAGAAGGAAATGGCAAACCATTCAATATTTTTCCCAAGAAAATTCTAGGTGGATCACAAAGATTTGGACACTACTGGATAACTAACAACAAATTCCTCCTAACGAAACTCTTTCTGCCAATATGTCAATACCTGCTATGCTATTTGTAATCTTAGAGAGTTGCCTGGGGCATGGGGAAATAGCTAGTTCAAAGTCACTGTCAGGATATGAGAGTGATAGGACTTAAACCCAGATCTCCCTGACTCCAAGGCTGGCTAGTTATTCACTACTCATGTTGCCTCTTTGTTGGTGAATTGCAAATGTTAAAATTTATCTTACTAATTTCTATCTACTTTATGAAAATATCTTCTGTTGACATATTTTTAAATCTCGATTGACAACCCAAATATCACCATTATTTCTAATTTTGTGCAGTCTGTAGATTTGATAAATATGATTTTGATTTTGAAATCAAAACTCTAAGATCCTATGTCTTTCTTTTGTCCCAAGTATAGATATTTATCCTATTTTCAAAAAAATTACATAAAATCTAGTTCCCTCACATTTCTTACAAGCTGGATATATAAAATATATCCATTAATAGATTTATATAGAGACACATTTCTTTGTTGGTTTTATAGTGGAAAAGTTAGTTGGGGAAGTGATGTTTAGTTGCAGAAGAATAGACTTGGAAGAGTGAAAAGGACTGAACAGAATCAATTTTGGCCAACCTAGGAAGAAAGGAGTTGTGGGTTCTGAGTGCTGGGCTGTAAGGCTGACAGAACATTTATATCTGACTTGACCATTGTCTAGTTAAATCTGTTTGCAAGTAAAACCCTGGATAGTGGCAACCTTGAATTTTCAAACTATGACCAAGTTTTTGAAAACAATCTTGAATTGCTGAAATGAGTTTTTTGGCCAGTATCTTTCTACAGTTTAAATTTTTGAACTTATTGAAATATGAGCATAAAACTTTGAAGAAACTGGAGTCAGACTTGTTGCCTTGAACATTTCTTGACACATACTGTCTAGATATGAGGAAAGTTAACTTGATAAAGAAATGTTGCTTTACTTGTAAAACACTTTGTATTCTGAGATGTTCTATGGCATATAAATGAAAGGATTATTTATATAATTACTAGATGATAGGATACTATGTTATCACCCATACATAATAAGCTTTTGAGCAAGGGAGATGCTTGAGATGTCTTCCCTGAGATTAATAAAGAACAGTGTGGACTTTTCTGGGCCTCCAGATATGTGTGTCAATGTTTGCACCAGAGTGGGTGGGACTTCTGAATGGCATTTTCCCACTGTCCTTTTAGAACACAATAAGATAAATTAATACAAATCAAAATAATATGACAACAGTATCACATAATTTGTGTACACTGATCCAGTAACAGATTTAATTTAGTGCAGCTTTTGAGAAGTCTTTTGTGTTCCAATTTATACAGCTGCTATCAAGGCCCAAGCTGGCCAATCTCTCAGCTAGCCTTGAGAATCTAGTTTGATTCTGTTTTTATTTCTGCCGCTTTTGTCGTGCTTTATTTTATCCCCAATGGGATTTGGTTTTTTCCTTTCAAAATAAAGTTAGAATTTTCATGCACTGAACAAAGATGTTAGAGAAATCCTGAGTGAATAAGTATAAAGCACCCAAAATATTATTTACAGATCATTTTTTTCTCACTACAATCCTGTGAGGTAGCTAATACAAGTATTTTGGTTCTAATGTTGTAAATGGAAGGGCCTCAGATGCAGGGTTTGAGTGACTCACCTAAGCATATAGTTAGTATCAAAATTATTCATTCTCCTTTGTAGTATGCCATATTTTTCAAACATTTCTGTCATTCTTTTTTTTTTAATTTTTTAATTAATTTTTATAATTATAACATTTTCTTTGACAGTACATATTCATAGGTAATTTTTTTTTTTTTACAACATTATCCCTTGTACTCCCTTCTGTTCCAAATTTTTCCCCTCCTTCCCTCCACCCCCTCCCCTAGATGGCAGGCATTCCCATACATATTAAATATCTTATAGTATATCCTAGGTACAATATATATGTGCAGAACCGAATTTTGTTGTTGTTGTTGTTGTTGTTGCAAAGGAAGGATTGTATTCGGAAGGTAAAAATAATCTGGGAAGAAAAACAAAACAAAACAAAACAAAACAGTGCTCACAGTTTATACTCATTTCCCAATGTTCCTTTTCTGGATGTAGCTGATTCTGTCCATCATTGATCAGTTGGAATTGGATTAGCTCTTCTCTATGTTGAAGATATCCACTTCCATCAGAATACATCCTGATACAGTATCATTGTTGAAGTGTATAATGATCCCCTAGTTCTGCTTGTTTCACTCAGCATCAGTTGATGTAAGTCTCTCCAAGCCTCTCTGTATTTCTCCTGTTGGTCATTTCTTACAGAACAATAATATTCCATAGCATTCATATACCATAATTTACCCAACCATTCTCCAATTGATGGACATCCATTCATCTTCCAGCTTCTAGCCACTACAAAAAGGGCTGCCACAAACATTTGGGCATATACAGGTCCCTTTCCCTTCTTCAGTATTTCCTTGGGATATAAGCCCAGTAGTAGCACTGCTGGATCAAAGGGTATGCACAGTTTTATAACTTTTTGGGCATAGTTCCAAATTGCTCTCCAGAATGGCTGGATTCTTTCACAACTCCACCAACAATGCATCAGTGTCCCAGTTTTCCCACATCCCCTCCAACATTCATCATTATTTGTTCCTGTCATCTTAGCCAATCTGACAGGTGTGTAATGATATCTCAGAGTTGTCTTAATTTGCATTTCTCTGATCAATAGTGATTTGGAACACTCTTTCATATGAGTGGAAATAGTTTTAATTTCATCATCTGAAATTTGTCTGTTCATATCCTTTGACCATTTATCAATTAGAGAATGGCTTGATTTCTTATAAATTAAAGTCAATTCTCTGTATATTTTGGAGATGAGGCCTTTATCAGAATCTTTAACTGTAAAAATGTTTTCCCAATTTGTTACTTCCCTTCTAATCTTATTTGCATTAGTTTTGTTTGTGCAGAAACTTTTTAATTTGGTGTAATCAAAATGCTCTATTTTGTGATCAATAATGGTCTCTAGTTCTCCCTTGGACACAAACTCCTTCCTCCTCCACAAGTCTGAGAGGTAAACCATCCCATGTTCCTCCAATTCATTTATGATTTCGTTCTTTATGCCTAAATCTTGGACCCATTTTTATCTTATCTTAGTATGTGGTGTTAAATGTGGGTCCATGCCTAGTTTCTGCTTTACTAATTTCCAGTTTTCCCAGCAGTTTTTGTCAAATAATGAATTCTTATCCCAAAAGTTGGGATGTTTGGGTTTGTCAAACACTAGATTGCTATTTTTATTCACTATCTTGCCCTATGAACCTAACCTATTCCACTGATCAACTAGTCTATTTCTTAGCCAATACCAAATGGTTCTGGTGATTGTTGCTTTATAATATAGTTCTAGATCAGGTACAGATAGACCACCTTCATTTAATTTTTTTTCATTACTTCCCTTGAAATTCTCGACCTTTTGTTGTTCCATATGGATTCTGTTGTTATTTTTTCTAGGTCATTAAAATAGTTTCTTGGAAGTCTGATTGGTATAGCACTAAATAAATAGATTAGTTTAGGGAGTATTGTCATCTTTATTATAGTCACTCAGCCTATCCAAGAGCACTGAATGTCTTTCCAATTATTTAAATCTGACTTTATTTTTGTGGCAAGTGTTTTGTAATTTTGCTCATATAATTCCTGACTTTCCTTTGGTAGATATATTCCCAAATATTTTATACTATCGACGGTTATTTTGAATGGAATTTCTCTTTGTATCTCTTGCTGTTGGATTGTGTTGGTAATGTATAAAAATGCTGAGGATTTATGTGGATTTATTTTGTATCCTGCAACTTTGCTAAAATTCTGAATTATTTCTAATAGCTTTTTAGCAGAGAGTTTGGGGTTCTCTAAGTATAACATCATGTCATCCATTTCTATCATTCTTACAATAACTTTTAAAATTTCATTGTTTCCCCAATTCAATATTTTAACATTAAAAAAAAAATCAGTCCATCTTTGAAAGGTAATGACATTTTATTTATGAATTTAACTTCTAAGTTCAAGCCTAAAGTGTGTGTATATATAATGCATACATATATTATGTATACATATACAGAAACATATATATGTATAAATGTATTGCAATATTGGATAGTTTTATTTTCTCTAGCAACAATTATGAGGGAGTTTAGTTTGAATTTATAAGATTTGTGGTGACAAAAGATCCAAAAGATCACTCTTATTATTCTAATATAATACCTGATTTATCTTCATTTTCTTGAGTATTTTTTATTGGTTTCATATGTGATCATAATTAAAAACCTAAGGAAAATACCTCAAATAAGCTTAATTGGGCAGACTGGGTGTTCTGAATTGTCATAGCCAAAAAAGCCTTGCATATGCAAATTTGAAGTTTTTTTTCTAGTCTGGAAGGTAATTATGACAATACAAGGAAAGAGCAAAAGAGAGCATGATTCAAGGAATCACCTAAAGAAAGGGCATTTGGAAAATCCTGATTTTATTCCTCCTCTTCCAGGAATGAACTCCATCCTGGTCCTTCAAACTGTTGTGCTCTAGTCAGTCATGATCAGAGAGAGCAGAGACTTTTGACAAGAACTTTCTCCAGTTATGGGGTTTAGTTGTAGGCACCTTGTTTCTATTTAAAGGATGGGTTTTTACCTCCCATTTCTATAGCAACATAAAGTATAAAGTACATTATAATGTTGTTATAAGAAGGGAGCTTGCATAGTTGAGTAAGGGAAGGAATTTTTTTTTTTTTTTTTTTTGGTAAAGCAATTGAGGTTAAGTGATTTGCCTAGAATCACATAGTATTATTAAATGTCTGAGGCTGGATTTGAACTCAGGTCCTTCTGACTTCAGGACTAGTGCTCTATCCACTACACCATCTAGCTACCCTGGAAAGAAATATTTGAAATACAGGTTAACTAAAAGCACAAGATATCAATAAAATTTACAAAAAATAAAGCACATTACAAGTAATTCACTGAATAAAATATGATTTATTATAATTGCTTGTACCCAAATGAACAATAATGTTAAAGAAGCTCAAATGTATGACCACTTAAAGTCTGTCTGTCTCTCTCTAAGCATATAGCCATTGATAGACACATGTGAGACATTTATAAAACATGTTCCTTGAGGAAAATGTTAAGATTTGTCTAAAATTTTGTTTTACAGCTTATACAGTTCATACTGCAGAAAGTGTGATTCCAAATACTCCAACAGATGCTTTTTCAAAAGCTTTGGCTGTTTGCACTAGTCCTTTGGAACATTATGATTTCCTAATCAAAGTTGATGAGATAAAGGAGGATGAACACCAGAGAAGAGTTGTGCATACTCTGCAGAAGCTGCAGGAGAGCCTTAAAGGATACAGCATTGAATCTAAAAGCTTTTTTTCAAAGGTGAGATTTGGGAGAGGGTGAGCCAGGGACAACTTATTAATAAAACACTAGTTAAACTGGGCATCATGGCCCTTCATGAGCTCATCTTCAAATTAAGGACTGAAGGAACAATGAATATTTGCATACTTATGTAACTCAAGAATTATTTCACTTATTTTCCAGTATTTCTTTGAACAGTTTCTTACTTCCACAAACAATTTTGGATTTTAAGATTTTTTGAAGGAAGATATTGAATAAAAAATGGTATTGCTTCTGTTTGCCTCATTTTCCTCATCTATAAAAGGTTCTGAAGAAGGAAATGGCAAACCTCTCCAGTCGGCCAAGAAAACTCCAAATGGAGTCACATTGAGTAAGACATAACAGAAATGACTGGACGACAAAATGAGGATACCAGCAGTTCCTAGGATCAAATATTATAATATTTGGAAAGCTCTTAGCACAGTGCTTAACTGTTAGTGGGCAATTCATAAGTGCCCATTCTTTTTCCCTCCCCTGGAGCCTGGGGTCACACAAACATTATTTGTCTATGGAAAGACTGGAACCTGTCTTCTTGGCTCTGAGGCCAACCCTATTTACTACCCAAGCTACTTCTTGCATAGTAATTTTATATTATTATCTCAACATTTTATTTTAAAAGTTCAGGTAATGATTGTAATTTTATATATTCTTAAACTAATTATTATATTTAAATGATTTTCTTTTTAGTATATGGTAGCTGGCTATTAATTACATGTGGCCCTGTGAAAAGAACATAGTTATGGAATCAGAGGACCTTAGTTAAAGCCTGTTTCTGCTGCTTACCCCTTGTGTGACCTTGTTAACCTTATTTCCTCATTTATAAATGAGGGCATTGGATTCATCTGCCTCTGAGGGCCACTCTCCCACTAGATCTGTGATCCTAAGAAATGGAGTGGATGCTTTGCCCTTCTTGTCACTATTCCACACTCATCCCTGACCTGTAAATTTCTGTTAATTCTCAGGAAGGAGAATATGAAAGTATGTGAATTTGTTACTAAGCTTGGAGAACGGTAATGACTCAACATATCGCAGAATCTAAGAGCTGGAAAGAAAATGAGATCTTCTACATGTTAATTTGTATATAATTGCTAGTTTTCCAAAAATAGTGATATGGTTAATTTATCTTCCATTTAATTCTGTATATATAGAAACATCTGTCTGGTATGTATAGTGTTACTTCAGCCTTGCCTTCCCCATTAGGATGTAAACTCCTTGAGGGCAAGCTTTGCGTGTTTGCTTTTCTTTTTCACTGTGCTTGTCAGAAGGCCTGAAGCATTGTAAATATTTAATAATGTTCATGACTGATTGATTTATATTATATCCAAAGGATTTCCTAATCTCCCTCCTCCATAACTTTTTCTATTTTATTTTATTTTTTTATTAAAACTTTTTATTTTTAAAATACATGCAAAGATAGTTTTCAACATTCACTCTCGCAAAACCTTGTGTTCCAATTTTTTTTTTCCCTCCCTTTCCCTTCACTAGGGATAACAAATAATCCTTCCCTAGATAGCAAGTAATCCAATATATGTTAAACAATTGCTCTCTATATGTTTTTGTACTGTATAATATTGGTCCATGTTGTCTCTCTCAATAGAATATAAGTTCCTTGTGGGCACCAGCTGTTTCATTTTTGTCTTGATTTCCTGGGCACATAGCATAATGCCTGGTACAGAATAAATGCTTGTTGATTAATTAGTCTGTCTTTTCTTTCTTTGTTGTTTATTGTTTTATTTTTAGATTCTTAACAGTGTGATCAATTCTGCTGATTCAGTTTTTGATTTCTTGGTAATGGACTGAGGAAGGAATTAATATACTTTGCTGAATGCACTAAGAACTCCCAAACATCTTAATATGATGAAAGATACTTCCTCCCCTTTTTGAAATTCCATAATTTGAGTTTTATTTACATTAATCTTTTTTTATGAAAACTTTTTATTTTCCAGAGATCTAAGATCATCTAGATTTATGATTTCATTTACATTTACCATTTAATTTCCATTTGTAATAAGTTTTTCAGAGTTGCATTAACTTTCCAAGATCACAGCAGCTCATTTCATGCATGGAAAAGGCCATTGACTAAAAGAATCTTGGTGTTCTAAAGAAATTAATGCATTCCCCCAAAATAAGATCTGGTAGGAATTTGGAGCTGAGAAAGACAGTGATTTTTTTTTAAACTATTATTTCAACAGAAACCCTTGTGTTATTATAGATAAATGAAAACATTTCCTTTATTTTAATCTTCATGATTAAAATTAAGATCATGAGTTCCTTTTTCTCCATGCTACATCTCAAAATGCCTTTCTTCTACTTTGTTATTCTTTTTATTATTATTGTTATAGCTTTTTATTTACAAGACATGTGCATAGGTAATTTTTCAGCATTGACAATTGTAAAACCTTTTGTTCCATACTGTTATTCTTTCACTATGTTTCTGATGAGGAGGTATTCCTTTTTCCCAAGGAGAAGGTACTTGTAACCTTGATCACATGTCCTCCAGGAGATTGATCCCCATACTCATTTCTCTTCTCTTTAATCATCATTCTCACTCTGCTACCTATAAATATGCCCCGAATTCCCCATCCTTTAAAATCTTTCACTTGATGTAAATTGTTAGCACTAATATCTGTCTGCCCAGGTTACATGTACCTTTGGAATCTAATGCTTATTGTGCAACAAGAAAATGGTATTTACACACATGTATTGTATCTAGGTTATATTGTAACACATGTAAAATGTATGGGACTGCCTGTCATGGGGGAAGGGAATAGAGGGAGGGGGGGGATAATTTGGAAAAATGAATACAAGGGATAATATTATAAAAAATATATAATAAAAAAAATCTTTCACTTGACGCTATCATTCCTTCAGTTCATTATTGTCTCCTCCCTTTCATATCCAAATTCCTTGAAAAAACTAAGTTTGATGCCTTTGTTTCCTCTATTTTCATTCACTTCTCAATCCTTTATAATCTGACTTCTAGCACAGATCATCACTCAACTGAAATAGCTTAATCCCAAATTAGGATGATTTTTTAATTGCCAACCCTCATCTTCTAAGCTATAGATCCACACCACTACCTACTGAACATTTCAAATTGGGTTTCCTATAGGCACTACAAGCTCATCCTATTCAAAACAGCTTCCCCCATTCCCCCCACAAAAAATCTATGCCTCTTCTTCATTTCTCTGTATGTATCTAGGTCACCATCATCATCCATAGATGACCAATTAGTCAAGATTGCAATTTTGGAGTAATCCCTGACTCTTTGCCCTTCCTTAACCCAATTTTATTCCTTGACCTCCATGTCTAATTGGTTGCTAGGTCTTGTCTACTACATCATTACAGCATTTGTCCCATTTGTTATCTCCATATCCATACACCAGACATTTTTCACCTCTTGATAGCTCTATTCAAGTAATCTCCTAATTGGTTTTTTCTGCCTGAAATGTCTTCTTTCTTCAAGTCATTCTCCATATAGCTCATTCATAGAAAGCACAGAAGTTTTTTTCCCTTATGATGAAATATAAACTCCTTTGTATGGCTTTTAAAAGGCCTTCATAGCCTGGTTCTAGCCTACATTTCCAAGATTGCACATCTTTCGCCATGTGCCAGTCAAATCGATCTCCTTGCTCTTTTTCATACATTTCAATCCATCCCCTTTGCACAAAAATTTCCCCCTTTACCTTTGACATTTGGAATCCCTATCTTCATTCAAAGCTCAGCTCAAATGCACCTTCTACAGGAGCCTGCCTTTGTTCCCCTTCTATCTCTCTCCCCTCATTTCTCTCAATATATTTTGTATTTAGTTATTCATGTTTATAATGCTATTTCATTCAATAGAATTAAGCTTCTGGAGGGCAAGAACTATTGCATTTTTATTTTTGTATCTCATTGACTAGCACATAGTAGATGTTAGATGTTTGTTTATATATATATATATATATATATATACACACATACACACACACACACACACACACTCTCTCTCACACAAAGTTCATCATTTATTCTCTTTCTAGAGGTAGAACACATTGGGTGTCCTTTGGTCTTACATCATTATCTTGATCACAGGAGCCAAGTCTTTCATAGTTGATTATCCTTAAAATATTGCTATTATTGTATACAAATTTCTTCTAGTTCTGCTTATTTCACTTTGGTAGGTGTTTAATAAATGTTTTTTGAGCAAGTGAATGTATCTGTATTATAACTTATAGTCTAACTTTATTTCAAAACCAAATCTTGGACTTATCTTGAGAAAATTAACCTTTAAAAGGCAACTGACAACCAGTTACCAATAGCTGACCCTTTAGCAGACTAGAAACCTCTATAAAAATTAAAATCTTGGGTTTAGAATATTAGAATTGAAAGGGACCTTAGATATCATATAGTAAAGCACCTTTATTTTGTAAATGAAGAAATATTCTGAAAGAGATTATCACATTATAGAATCTTAAAGTTATAAAGGACTCAAGCCATGGAGCCCTACCTGTGGCTGAACATTCAAATCAATCAGCATTTCTCAAATATTTACTATGTGCCAGGTGTTGTAGGCATCCTCTCTGTCTGTTGCTCAGCAAGTGTTCATCTAGTCATTTCTTTTTTTTTTTTTATTTCTTTTTTATTTTTTATAATATTATCCCTTGTATTCATTTTTCCAAATTATCCCCCCCTCCCTCTATTCCCTCCCCCCGATGACAGGCAATCCCATACATTTTACATGTGTTACAATATAGTCATCTAGTCATTTCTTGAAGATCTCTGGTGAGACAGAACTTTTTAATTCCTAAGGTAGCCCATTCTTTTAGATAGCATTAATCCTTAGAAAATTCTTCCTTACATCAAACCTTAATCAGCCTTACAACTTCCAACCAATGCTCCTAGTTCTGTTCTCTGCATTCAAGCAAATCAAGCCTGATTTCTCTTCTAGATGATAACTTTTAAAAACCAAAAGTCCTTCCTCAGTCTTTTTCTTCTAGAGGATAAACTCTCCATTTCCTTTAACTATTTCATATATGACATGATCTTGAGGTTTGTCATTATTCTGGTGGTACTTTTTTGGATTCTTTGCTACTTATAAATGATGTTCCTGAATTGTGGCATCAGAACTGCACATAGTACTTATATAAGATCCAACTGGAATGGAACATAGTGGGATTATTACTTCAGTATTCCTGAATGCTATGCCTTTCTTTGGATAGTTTAAGATCACATTAACTTTGGTTTCCATAATGTATTGTAGATGAATTCATCCAAGTTATCTGCTCTTTTCCAAGCCAACTTTTTATGTCATAATTTGACCATTCTATATTTGTGAAATTGATTTTTTTTGTACCCAAATTTTATCCTTTATTTTGGCTCTATTCTTCTTGACCAGGAGCTCTTACTTATTTTTGTGTCATGGTTCCCTTTGGAAATGTGGTAAACTCTTTGGATGCCTTCTCAGAATGATTTTTTAAAAATTAACTTTATAATTATAACATTTTTTGACAGTACATATGCAGGGATAATTTTTTACAACATTATCCCTAGCACTCCCTTTTGTTCCGAATTTTCCCCTCCTTCCCAACACCCCCTCCTTTAGATGTCAGGCATTCCCATACATATTAAATATGTTATAGTATATCCTAGATACAATATATGTGTGCAGAACCGATTTTTTTGTTGTTGTTGTTGCAAAGGAAGAATTGGATTCAGAAGATAAAAATAACCTGGGAAGAAAAACAAAAATGCAAACAGTTTACACTCATTTCCCAGTGTTCCTTCTCTGGGTGTAGCTGATTCTATCATCAATCAATTGGATCTTAGTTAGATCTTCACTTTGTTGAAGATCTCCACTTCCATCAGAATACATCCTCATACAGTATTGTTGTTGAAGTGTATAATGATCTCCTGGTTCTGCTCATTTCACTCAGCATCAGTTCATGTTAAGTCTCTTCAAGCTTCTCTGTATTCATCCTGCTGGTCATTTCTTACAGAACAATAATATTCCATTACACAGAATAATGTTTTTAAATAATCAAAGACAATCCCATATTTCCAATAGAGATGAGTAAAAATAAAGATCTAAGTTCATGGATATTCTGAAATCTATCAATGAATGTCCTTTTTTAAAAAAAAAGAATGGGACAAAATTTGCTTTTATTCAATCTTGGAAGACTACTATCTACCACCATCTTTCAAAGATCATGAGATCATACAGGTTGGAAGGAATTCTAGAGGTCATCTAGTCCAATCGTTTCACATTATAGTAACTAAGCATATTGCCCAAGATCATACAGGGAATAAGTGGCAGAACTAGGATTTGAACCCCACTTCTTTTGAACCCTGATCTTTTAACTCTTAATTTAACACTTTTTGTCCTTTATCACTTGGTCTCCTTTTTATATGACTCATAACTCCAAGGTTACCCCTTTTATTAGATGGGTTTAGGAAACAAATACTAGACTGGAGAAAAAGAAAGAAACTGAGTGCACTTGGAATTGGGTGGAGGCAGAGTTCCCCTGGTCTACAGAAATAATTTCCCTTCTAGGAAAACAGCTTGATATTTGTTCTTATATAGTCATGGGAGAGAACATCAATCAGCCATAAATCAGACACTCCTGAGGTATGCTCATTAAGCTGAAAGCTGGAAGCTGCAATCCTTTTATGTAACTAGGACTCTAAAAGGTCAGCAAATTAAGGCCTGCAGGCCAAATGTGGCCACCTGTTTTTTGGTATGGTCTGCTAGTTAAGAATGGTACTTGTTTCATTTGTCCTAAGAAATTCTCCTTTCTTTTCCTTTATCCTTCTCTTCTCCTCAGTATTGCCTAAAATGCCTTTTTAAAAATTGTTTTTGTTTTTCTCAACAGCTTTATTTTATTCTTAACTTTAGCTCACCTCTCACTTCTAATATAATCTCGCCATACATTTGTATTCATTATTAGTTTATATGTCATTTTAAAGTTCAGATTAGTAGATGAATTCATTGTCCATCCCTATAAGTCTACTTAGATAGCTACCCCATACTTTCTCATTTGAATTCCTTTTTTGTCTTAAGGTGTCATTTTTGAATATTTCTCATTTCTTCAACAGCAAGGTCACATGCCCTTTTGGTTTTATCCATGTTCTGAATTTTTATGATATATGCTAATGAAAAAATGCATTATAATTTGACATAAAATCGTGCATTTTGTATTATGCTTCTGAGAAGGAGAATATAATGCCTGAGTTAAATCTTAAGCTTGAGGATTAGTAAATTAAGACACCTCAGGAAGACATTTCTTAACAAATACTGGCCTGTTCTCCATAGATCGGTATAGTTCTGGGTGTGGGTCTCAAATGATAAGGGCCACGTTCTGGCTGTTCTTAATTTAGAATTACTCTACTCTCTACATTACCATTACTCTACGCCTCTAATTACATGTTTAATTTAAGGGATTAACACTATTTTGGGATGGTTTTAGGGCCATCTTAATAAAACTCCCCAATTCTATTAGGTTTGTGACTAATCTGACTCTCTGTAGGTTTCCTGAACTGGTGTTGATCCAGGCTTATGCTGGATGTCTCCTACTGGATTTCCTTATAATTTGTACTGGGTTAGAATTAGAATGATCTTCAGGAGGAATAGGTAAGAAGGATTCTCCTGGGATAATTGTCCTGTGACATTTGCCTCTTGATGTCATTGAGAAGTTATTTAAATCTTTAAATTTTGTCCTAATTAGAAGTTATCAGTTGTTTATTACTCTATATGCTGGAGTTGTTTTGGTCTAAAATACCTTTTTTTTTCTTCATCCTGCATACTGGTTATTCAGAGACTTAAATTAGACTTAATTATGCCAGCAAACTGAACAAATTAGTGTACTTTAGGTTACAGAGAGGCCTTTTGCAAATTAGCTAAATGTATTAAAAAGGATTTTCATTTAACAGCAATTTATGAGAGCTAACATGTAGTTCAGCTTTTTAGTTTTTAAAGATGTTCTTAGAAACCTGAAGTGATCTACTTTTATCAAGAAGTGGTCTATGTTGAGAATGATATAATGCCAGTTCTTTTTAAAGAAGTAATTATACTCAGCATTCCAGCTGGAATCATTGTCTCTGATTCTTTTTCGTTTGAGAGATAATAATGGATCTGGGGAGGGGACAAAGAAATTGGAAAAAAATAGTGTCATTGCATTTTAAACAATTTTGAAAACAAGATTCTTTTTTTATTTTGCTAACATTACCTTTGTCATCTGACTGTCACACTGATAGTTACCTGGGTACAGGTGGAGGACAGTTATCAAAAGGAGGCTGAGAATATGCTGTTTTAATTTAATTTATATGGTATCACTCCTGACCAGGCTGACTTGTGGATTTTTAGAAAAAGAAACATAACAAAAATAAGACTACAGGGAACAAATGAAAACAAAGAGAATCATTAAATTGAATATGGGCAGAAAGATGACAGTTTTGTTGTAGTTTAATTTTTAAAAGTGTCATCAGCTCATCTAAAAACCATTTATTTACCTGCCTACTGTGTAAATGTACTGATGTATCTGGAGTGGCTCATGATATGTTTTGACAATTATAGTTCAAAATTATCTCATAAAATTTGACATAAAAACATTCTGAAAACTGCTTTTAAAAACACCTTTTTTTTTGTCTTATAACTCATTGTGGAAGATGTGATTTGTGTATGCAAGTGTTTTTTTTAGTGAATTCTAAGTGAATTTCAGTGTGATTAGTACTTTTCTAAATATTAAGTTGTCTAAACTCACAGAAAGGAAAACATTGAACACTAGTGTGATTGCAATAAATGAAGTCTTTTTATGAAATATAGAAAGCTTCCAAATTCTCACATTATCAACTGCTTAATGTCATTTATTCTGATTAAGTATTTTGTTTATATAAGCAGAATATATGTTAACTTTAATAGGAGCTGAAGATGCTAGCCATTTGCACCAAAAAAGTTCTGTTTTCCAGCCAAAATATAAATTAATTATGCAAACCTTCAGTAAGTGCCATATGGTATTTAGTAAGTGTATAGAATCCAGACCAGAATGAGCATGTTACTTATATATCTGCCAACAAAAAAAAAAAGTATAAATAAGCAAAATTAGTGAGTTTTCAGCTCTGATCTAGACTGTTGCTCTTTATCAGTCTGAGAGATGATTTATTTCATTATTTAAGGTTTTCTAAATACTTGTTTGGTAATTTAATAAAAGAGAACTCTTTTCTATGGCATTAAAGTAGGTTAAAAGTTATAGATCTCTAAGAAAAAGTACTAAGTACTTACAACAACAAAAATTGTTGGACAACAAATAATGGAAATTTATATATTTTTTCCTTTCTCCCAGTATTTTTACTCAAAAAATGAGAGTGAGCATGGGGAAGAAGTATTTGAGTTCTATACATTTTAATAGTGAGATAACATGCAAATAACTATGTACATGCAAGATATATACATTGCAAGTAGAAGATAATTTCTGAGGGATGGCACTGGCTGCAGTGGAGGGGCAATTTCAGTTGAGTAATAAGATTGGAAGAGAGATTGCAGAGGGTATAACAATGAGGAGTGAAGAAGAAGAGAATGAAAGGAAAAGAAGTGGAAGTATATGCATTGATTGTAGATTGCTTCCTCTAAGAAAGGGAGGAAACGCAATATATAGTATAATACCTAATAGAAATGGTTAAATCAAGTGAAACTTTTTTAAGGACTGGGAAAGCCTGGGCATGTTTGTAAACAGTTGGGAAGATGGCCGTAGATAGGTATAATTGAAGATTAGAGAAAGAGGGAATAATTAAAAAGGGAAATCTTGTAGAGGAGTCAGAAGAGGATAGAATCACTTGTGTGTGTTAAAAGGTTTGCTTTGGCCAGGAAAAAGATCATCTCTTCATGGGAAATGGTGGCAAAGGAGATTAGTTGGGGGAAGACAATCAAGTGATATAAGAAGAATAATAGGGGAAAAGTATGAAGGGAAATACTCATTTGAGAAGAGTAAGCATGGGAGGCTTGAGAAAGGATAAAAGGGTTTAGAATAGCTACTGTGATGAGTGAGATAGGTAATGGATTTAGGAAGTGTAAAAGGATTGCTTTGTTTCAGTAAGGACCTCATTAAGATTTTGAAAAAAAAATTTTGTAATGGATCAAATTACCCTGGTTTATGATTTTGTACAACTTGCTTCAGTAGTATGTGAATAGAAATGAAGGAGGTAGAGTGATAGGAATAATTCAAGGATGGGGTTTGATAAGATATGATTGGCAATAGAATGAAAGGGCAAGGGATTCAAGAATACAATCTTGTGTGGAGTTGAATGAACATTACTTACCAAGATGTTTAGATAAGGAAGGAAAGAAAGTTTAGACATGGCAAAGGTGCAGGTTTGCAAAAGAACTGAGGGGTAGAAAGACTGTCATGATAAAGAATAGGGTTGGGGTTCATAAGGTTTAGGGAATGATAGAATGATAAAATATTAGAATTAAATAAAGCAAAGTATTAACATGGAAGTGGAATATTTATAGATATGGGCATGATTATCTTCATGTATAGTTATGGCAGAATCAGTTATGAAAATTGTGAAGTTTGAGGAATTAGGGTGTGGAAGAGGTGCATAAGATTAACAAAGTTATCCCCATGGCTGTATTTATTACAGCCTTGCATGATATTAATAATATACATGAGAAGCCCCTGCTAGAACCTTTAAGAATACAGTTTACTGAGCCAAATGCTTTTTAAAATAAACGCACAATTGACATAATTGGATTTTGTATTATTTATAACTTTCAGTCCATTTGACTATGAAATTCTGGTTTGCAATAGAAAAGTCAACTGTGAAAACCAACCTATGTCTCTCTCATGTTTTCATCAGTTATCTCTTTTAATATAAAGACAGATTGTTCTCATAAGGACTATATAGAGATGAAAAAGTAAGTATTTTACCTTTTTTGTTGTTGTTCAAGGCTCTTGGATTTTCAAAAAATATAGCCATAATATCTGTCGAGATATTTTAATCATTTCATTGCCAACAGTTATTCCCTTAGTTACTGATGGTAGTTCTTACCATTATAGTTATGACAGATTTACCTCTAATAATGAATAGCCATTGCTTTATTCTTGTTTTTAGTTAAAATTCTTCTCTTATAGGGTTATGGAAACATCCTTCTATTTGAATTCTTTTTTCAATTTTTTTACATAATTAGGTATTATGATTTATCAGATTTTTCTTTCTTTCTTTCTTTCTTTTTATTTATTTAGAATTTTCCCCCACAGTATATATGCATGAGTAATTTTTTTATAATATTATCCCTTGTATTCATTTTTCCAAATTACCTCCCCCTTCCCTCTACTCCCTCCCCCCGATGACAGGCAATCCCATACATTTTACATGTGTTACAATATAACCTAGATACAATATATGTGTGTAAATATAATTTTCTTGTTGCACATTAAGTATTAGATTCCGAAGGTATAAGTAACCTGGGTAGATAGACAGTAGTGCTAACAATTTACATTCACTTCCCAGTGTTCCTTCTCTGGGTATAGTTATTTCTGTCCATCATTGATCAACTGGAAGTGAGTTGGATCTTCTTTATGTTGAAGATATCCACTTCCATCAGAATACATCCTCATACAACATTGAAGTGTACAGTGATCTTCTGGTTCTATTCATTTCACTCAGCATCAGTTGATGTAAGTCTCTCCAAGCCTCTCTGTATTTCTCCTGCTTGTCATTTCTTACAGAGCAATAATATTCCATAACCTTCATCTACCATAATTTACCCAACCATTCTCCAATTGATGGACATCCATCCGTCTTCCAGTTTCTAGCCACAACAAAAAGAGCTGCCACAAACATTTTGGTACATACAGGTCCCATTCCCCTCCTCAGTATTTCTTTGGGATATAAGCCCAATAACAGCAATGCTGGGTCAAAGGGTATGCACAGTTTGATAACTTTTTGGGCATAGTTCCAAATTGCTCTCCAGAATGGTTGGATTCTTTCACAACTCCACCAACAATGCATCAGTGTCCCAGTTTTCCCACATCCCCTCCAACATTCATCATTATTTGTTCCTGTCATCTTAGCCAATCTGATGGTGTGTAGTGGTATCTCAGAGTTGTCTTAATTTGCATTTCTCTGATCAGTAGTGATTTGGAACACTCATATGAGTGGATATAGTTTCAATTTCATCATATCAGATTTTTCTTCATGAATTGATATGATTTTTGTTACTGGCTTTTCCCATTATTGAACCATCCTTAGATTTTTGGTGTAAATATTTCTTAAGAAATATATTAAATAATTTATTTAACATTTTTGCATTAATATTCATTAATTTTATTGATGTTCTGGTAGTTTTCTTTTTTCTGCTGTCTCTTTTTAAGCTTGAGAGGATAAAGCTAGACCATCATTCATATAGAAAAGACCTGAGGATTTTCATGGTTTTGTGAATTCAGTATAAATTAGAAAAGTAACATAGTTGAGGCTTATTTCATCTTGGGCAAGATTAATCTCAACAAAATTCCCATAAGACTTGAAATCACATCCCTTATGTACACTATTCTGATCAAACAAAACCTGGGTTATTTGTTGTCCTCAGTCCTGGGTTTCACATTTGAGAGAACAATGTTTCCAACCTGGAATGTGTCCATAAGATCATGACTGGGATTTTGCAGTGTTTTTATTTCATGATTTATTGACAGAAATGAGATTATTTAGTTAGAAGACACATGTTATCTATCATCAAGTATCTGAAAAACTTTTAAGAAAGAGGCATTAGCATTGTTGGTGGAGTTGTGAAAGAATCCAGCCATTCTGGAGAGCAATCTGGAACTATGCCCAAAAAGTTATCAAACTGTGCATACCCTTTGACCCAGCAGTGCTACTACTGGGCTTATATCC
This sequence comes from Sminthopsis crassicaudata, assembly GCF_048593235.1. Classification (NCBI taxonomy): domain Eukaryota; kingdom Metazoa; phylum Chordata; class Mammalia; order Dasyuromorphia; family Dasyuridae; genus Sminthopsis; species Sminthopsis crassicaudata. Next base: position 196,508,354 of record NC_133620.1, on the reverse strand, counting down.
CAAAGAAATACTAAAGAGGGGAAAGGGACCTGTATGTGCCAAAATGTTTGTGGCAGCCCTTTTTGTAGTGGCTAGAAACTGGAAGATGAATGGATGTCCATCAATTGGAGAATGGTTGGGTAAATTATGGCATATAAATGTTATGGAATATTATTGCTCTGTAAGAAATGACCAGCAGGAGGAATACAGAGAGGCTTGGAGAGACTTAGATCAACTGATGCTGAGTGAAATGAACAGAACTAGGAGATCACTGTACACTTCAACGATACTGTATGAAGATATATTCTGATGGAAGTGGAAATCTTCAACATAAAGAAGATCCAACTCACTTCCAATTGATCAATGATGGACAGAAATAATTACACTCAGAGAAGGAACACTGGGAAGTGAATGTAAACTGTTAGCACTACTGTCTTTCTACCCAGGTTACTTATACCTTCGGAATCCAATTCTTAACGTGCAACAAGAAAATTGGATTTACACACATATATTGTATCTAGGTTGTACTGTAACACATTTAATATGTATAGGATTGCCTGTCATCAAGGGGAGGGAGTAAAGGGAGGAAGGGGAAAATTTGAAAAAATGAATACAAGGGATAATTATAAAAAAAATTACTCATGCATATGTACTGTCAAAAATTTATAGTTATAAAATTAATAATTAAAAAAAATAAAAATGTCATCAAGTTCCATGATACTATGGAGACATACCAAAAAAAAAAAAAAAAAGAAAAGAAAAAAAAATAGGCATTAGATTTGTTTTGCTTAGTCTCATGGGGAAAACTACGTCATAGAGACTCAGATTCCAGTTCATTGTAACTTTCTTTTGAGAATTGTCCAGGAATAGAATGGATTGTCCCTGGAGATTGTGAGTTCCCTATTACTAGAAGCCTTCAAGTCTACAGAACTAATTCTTGGAGATGGTGATAGGATTTCTACTGAAGTATGTGTTAGTCTAAGTATCTTGGAGGTTCTCTCTAATTTGAGATTCTGATTTAAGTTGGGGAATCAAGAGAGAATTGTTGACATCATCTCTAATCTGAGATTTGTTTGCATTGTTTCTGATGAAAGTACTGATAATTCTATATTTTTATTCTAAGTTTTTCCCCCCTCTGCTTAATGATATTTTTTCAGTGTTATCAGAATGCTTTTTAATTTTGCTTTTTGTCTTTTTGGCAATTTTGAATCTTGTGGGTATTATTGGCAAATACCTTTCTTTTTGGTGTTTTCATTGCTACTTTATTGGGAATTATGAGGGTGACTTTCTGCTTGACTATCTGCCTGGACTCTGTTGTGCCTTAGTATCTTCAAAATATACTACAATTTTGAAAACTCTTACAAATATAAATCATCATTTTATTTAGAATCTGTATGTTTAGTTTAAGGAATTTTTATGTTATGCTTCAAAATAATAAATGGCATACAACTATAATAATGTATGTTAGGACATTCAAGAAAAAAAGAAAAAAAAAGTAAACAAATCAGGAAATGGAACTTTTAAGCTCTGTTCCTGATTGTGTCATTGTACTCTTTATAAGTTAGGGCTAATTTGTATTGCCTGGCACTTAATGCTTTATCAAATATTCTATTAGGTACACAATTCTATAAATCTTATTTTTAAAAAATTGTGAAGGTTCATGAATTAATTACTTTAAGATTGGCCAACTAAAAATGTTTTGTAGGGAAGTATTATTTTGAAGGATTTCTTTCTTTCTTTTTTTTTTTTTTTTTCCCCCACTGAGGCAATTGGGGTTAGGTGATTTGCCCAGAGTTACACAGCTTTGAAGTGCTAGATTTTTGGTGTAAATATTTCTTAAGAAATATATTACATGATCTGATGCTGAGTGAAAAGAGCAAAATCAGGAGATCACTATACACTTCAACAACGATATTGTATGAAGATATATTCTAATGGAAGTGGATATCTTCAACATAGAGAAGATCCAATTTCGTTCCAATAGATCAGTGATGAACAGAAACAGCTACACCCAGAGAAGGAACACTAGGAAAGGGGTGTAAAATGTTTGCACTATTGTGTTTCTACCCAGGTTACTTATATCTTCGGAATCCAATTCTTACCGAGCAACAAGAAATTTGGTTTTACACACATATATTGTATCTAGGACATACTGTAACACATTTAATATATATGGGATTGCCTGTCATCTAGAGAAGGGAGTAGAGGGAGGAAGGGGAAAATTTGAATACAAGGGATGATGTTGTAAAAAAAAAAATTATCCATGCATATGTGTACTGTCAAAAAAAATAATTATAAAATTAATAAAGTATCAAAAAAAGAAATATATTAAATAATTTATTTAGCATTTTTGCATCAATATTCATTAATCTATTGATGTTCTGGTAGTTTTCTTTTTTTTGCTGTCTCTTTTTAAGCTTGAGAGGACAAAGCTTGAGATTAAGCAAAGATTGAGAGATCAGATTTGAACTCAGGTCCTCCATGACTTCAGGACTGATGTTGTCTCCACTGTACCATCTAGCTGCCCCATATTTTGAAGGATTTCGAATGAACAATATTAGGTAGTTAAATGATATTAGATTTAATTTAAAAAATTTTCTATTTGAAGGTGTTTTTAAATCACTTAAGAACACAATTTTGTTTTCCTGGGAACTTTGGAAATAAATCAATTATACAGTGTATTGAAGAAATTATAATAAAACAATAAGATGAAAAAAACTTACAGGTTTTGGCCAGAAAGTAAAGATGTTTTCTTTTGAGATTTGAAAATGTATAGTCTGTGGTGCAAAGAAATAAAGGAAGGCTATCCAACTGGCAGAAACAAGTAGCAAACAAAGTAGTCGTTTCTGAGCGCAAATGGTAGTGAGGTAGAGGGGAAACAAGGAGTAAATGCAAAATTTTGAAGAAAGCAAAGAGGAACAGAGAGAGAATGAAGTTTGTAAAGTAAGTTGGAAGAAGTCCACGGATTTGTAAAACAAACAAACAAAAACAAAGAGCTAGATCTCTAAATGAACAGTGTTTCAAGATTGCTCAGCAAGAATGCTAAATGTTGTGAAGTTCATGATAAATAGTATTCCATTCTCTTCTTCTCCTCCGGACCCATTATTCAAGTTATCTCTGCTCTAAGGCTCCAAAGAGAGGCTTTTCAGTACTAAGGCTGACTGAGGTTGTCATTCCTTCAGTACATTATCCAGAGTTAATTTTGGATAGAGTTTGATTGAAGGTCTATTCTGGAAAAGTTTTCAAATATTCCTTCTTTTCCAAATAGTACATGTATTAGATCTCATGGAGCTGTACTGGATCATTAGAGCGTAGATTTAGAAGATATCTTAGCAACCATTGAGGTCAATCCCTTTCATTCTATGAATGAAGAAACTGAGGCACAGAGAGATTGTTACTTGCCTAGCATGACATAACTAGTAAGTGCCTGAGACCTGATTTAAACCTAAGACTTCCTGACTCCAAATCCATTGCCTGATTATCTACATCCACAATCTATCATGCTGGAGCTGAAGGCTGAAATAACATTTGTTCCATATCTTACCTTAATGCTTTTACTTCATTTATGTGTTTAGTACTTATTGAATCCCTCTGCTTAGTTCATGTTTATGGTTTGGGCTTAATGCCATAATGGTAAGGGGAGGGGAGGGGGAGAGATTATATATAGAAGGAGAAAATCACTTAATTTTAAAAATATTTAAAATTTTTTAAAAAAATATTTTCTTTGTATGGAAAACAATTCAAATAATCATTTGTGCCTGGCTCATGTGCCTAATAAATGCTTGTTGAATTGAATTAATACAAGATTTAGGAATTCACTTTTTACCCCAGTAGCATACTATTTAGCATTATGGTATAAAGGGAAAAGGGCTCAACTGGGAGTCAGGAAATAACTTAAGTTAGACGCTGAGTCTGACACGTAAAAACTGTATGACAAACGGCAAATCATTTACTATTTCCTGAGCCTCAGTTTCCTCATCTGTTAGATTGGAATACTCATACCTATGATGCTTAGGCAAGGCTATTGTGAGAATTAAATAAGGTAAAGTATGAAATTACTTGAAACAAGCCTCAAAATGCTATATAAATGGAAGATGATCCTATAATTTTTAACCTAGAGAACAAACTCTTATTTAACAGAGTATGTGTAATTTGATTTTTTTGTGATTCAGGTTATTAAAAATATCATTTAATTATAATTCGGTGATGTCAGAAATTATTGAATTATACAGAACTATTTGTTTTTATACTAATTGGTTGTGTATTACTATATATTTTGATGGGTCTGCTTTTTGTAGTTTTTTACTGCCGGATAAATTTCTCATTTCTACTTTTTTCTACCACTTGTATACTCTCAATTTTTAATTTACTGTTTACTATTTTTAATCTGCTGCTAAAGAAACCATATCACCAAGCTTTTTAGAAATATGGATAAAGAAAAGATAGAGAATTCTGAATTAATACCTGATGAAAATGTCTCCCACAAGTAAACTGCATTAGCATTAGTATATATGGAGTTTTGACATCTGCTTTGACTGCCTCTTTGTAAATTAACAGCTTTCTAGTTCTTGGCTATGCTTGGGATGGCTGGACTAGCCATAATGAATGATCTCTGAAAAAGTGAAATGTTATTTGTTTTTGTCTTAATTTTTAAAAAAGAGAGAAACTTCTCTAGAGAAATTCTTCTGTACAAACTTTTATTTTATCCTAGATCATCTCCACAGAAGGAATAGCTTAATACATAAAGTAAATAACTCTAGGCAGTTAGGGATGGTAATCTCCAAGCTTCACAAAGAGTAATTGACTGACATTTTTCCTTTAGAGAAACTCAGCTTTTTTGCCCTATAATTACACACATATAGATAAAAACTGATACCTTTATTGTATCCATGATTAACATAATTTGTAGTTAATAAGATTAATAAATGCTTTATTTATGTCACCATTAAAGGTAATTTTAGCCAGAGTGCCTGGCCTATAGAAAATGTTTGATATGTGCTTGTTGCAATGTTGCCAATTGGAAATTTTAGTATTAAACACTAAAAGGAGGGGGGGAAATTATAATATTAGAGAACAGAGCAATTTCATCAACATCTATTTTGCCAATTTTTAAATAATAGTAATAATGTAAAATACAAAAAAAAAAAAAAGATACCTAGCATTTATTTGGTGCTTTAAGGTTTGTAGAGTGTTTTACAAGTTATTATCTCATTTTATCTTTTCAGCAATCTTGGGAGGTAGGGGCTCTTACTAGTTTTGGATACTGAGTCAGGCAGAGAGTAAGGGCTTACACAGCTAGTAAATGTTAGAGGTTAGATTTGGATTCAGATCTTAACTATTTCTGTGTCTAATTTTCTATCTATTTTGCCATCTTGGCCCTTCTAATATTTTTAATTTTTTGAATATAATACTATACTTAATCTTGTATTTATCATGGTTAAAGACATTTTTATATTATTATGTAATCATATATGCTTTAATTACAGGATTAGAGATTTGAAATTTTGTTCTTAATTTGCAGGTTTTTGCAAAGAGAAAACCTCCAAAAGGCCTCTACATCTATGGAGATGTAGGTAAGTGTGATGAGATTCAATTAAATATGTATAAATTTATGTGATTCAGAGCAAATGCTATGATATTTCACTAGTGTTAACTTTAATCTTTTACCATCACTCTGAATTACTGAGGCAAATGAAAACAACTCTGAGATCCACCTCTCTCCTTTAATACTGAGGAAGATGACAAAAAACAAAAACAGTTATTGAGGTGGGTGGGCAGGCTCACATTAATGTGCTGTTAATAGACCTTCAAGTTGGTCTAGTGGCTCTAGCCCTTCCGAAAAGCATATTGAAACCACTCCCAAAGAGCCAGTGGACTGAACACGTTCTGTGATCCAGGGATGGATGCCACTGCTACAACTGATATTCCTTTCTTCCTGAAGCCAGAGCAGAATCTCAGATTTAGTCCTGGGGCTCAAATGAGGAAGGCTCCAAAGATCTGTTGTTCTGAACTTGCATCACTTTGCTGGTGCTCTATTCAGGGTCAGTCTGTAGTTTGTTACTTAGACCCAAACTATGGAGTTTGGAATCTGGAAAATCCAGGGGGGCAAAACTCACAGTATGTTCTAGATCCTAATGCTTAGGGTTTATGGAAAAAGAAATGGAAAGAATAAGCAAAGGCAAAGAAGAAACAAAATTAAAATTTTTCGAAGATGATTTGGTAATTTATGTAAAAGAGAGTTCATCAAAAAAAAGAAAGTTCATTCAGCAAAATTTCAGGATATAAATCACTCTGCACAACTCATCAGCATTTCTGTACATTAACAACCAAAACCAGAAGAGTTAGAGAAATTTTATTTAAGATAATTTTTAAAAGATATAAAATACTGTATCTATCAAGATATACACAGAAACTATATGAATGTAAATATGAAACTCTTTTAAGGAAATAGCTAATTAATTGGAGAAATATTTCTGGTAAAAATTAATAAAATTCATCTTTTGGAACAAAAGGTTAAGTATCTCAAGGAAAATACTGAAGGAAAAAATATGGATATGAAGGAAACCCTGCAATAGTAGATCTCAAACCACTATAAAGCAGTAATCACAAAAATAACTTACTATTGACTAAAAAAAAAAAAACATTGAACTTGATCAGTAGAACAAATTAGGTTCACAATATGCTGAAGGAGTGAGCATAGAAACCAAATGTTTTAGAAACCCCCAAATCTCATTTAATTGGGTAAAAACTTGTTTGACAAAAATTTCTAGGAAAACTGAGTAGTGATTTGGCAGAAATTACATATAGATAGATATTTCAACTGTATAAGAAGATAAGCTTGTAATGAAAATATAACATAGACATAAAAGGTTATATCATAAATAAATTAGAGAAATAAGAAACTATCTTTCAGATAGTATAGTAGGCTAAGTGATATTGACCAAATAAGAGATAGACAGAATTACAGAAGATAGAATGGACAGTTTTGATTACATGAAATTATGAAGTTTTTATATAAATCAATTCAATGCAGCTAAGATTAAAAAGGAAACAAAAAAACTGGGTGGGGGTAGGGAGAACCTTTATAGCAATGTCTTCTAATAAAGGGCTTATTTCTTTTTTTAAATTAATTTTATAATTATAATTTTTTTGACAGTACATATGCATGGGTAATTTTTTTTTTTTTTTACAACATTATCCCTTGTATTCACTTTTCCAAATTTTCCCTTCCCTCCCTTTACTCTTTCCCCTAGACGACAGGCAATCCCATACATGTTAAATGTGTTACAGTATATCTTAGATACAATATGTGTGTGGAAAAGCAAATTTCTTGTTGCACGGTAAGAATTGGATTCTGAAGGTATAAATAACTTGGGTAGAAAGACAATAGTGCAAACATTTTACACTCAATTCCCAGTATTTCTTTTCTGGGTGTAGCTGTTTCTGTCCATCATTGATCAACTGGAACTGAATTAGATCTTCTTTATGTTGAAGATATCCACTTCAATCAGAATATATTTTCGTACAGTATTGTTGTGGAAGTGTATAATGATCTCCTGGTTCTGCTCGTTTCACTCAGCATCAGTTGATGTAAGTCTCTCCAAGCCTCTCTGTATTCCTCCTGCTGGTCATTTCTTACAGAACAATAATATTTCATAACATTTATATACCATAATTTACCTAACCATTCTCCAATTGATGGGCATCCATTCATTTTCCAGTTTCTAGCCACTACTAAAACAGCTGTAAAGGGCTTATTTCTAAGATATATAAGGATCTAGTTCATATTTATAAATATAAACCATTCCTCAACTGATAAATAGTCAAAGGATAAAAACAGAAAGTTCTTGGGGAAAAATAAACTGTAGCTATATGAAAAAAATGTTCCAAGTGGCTAATAATTAGAGGAACACAAATTAAGACTGAAGTTCTACCCCATTTCTATCAGGTTGACAAGAATTGGCAAAAAAAGAAAATGACAAATTTGGAGAAATTGTAGAAAAAAAAGACATATCAATCCCTTGTTGGTGGAGCTCTGAATTTGACCCTTCCATTTTGGAAAGCAATAGGGAACTGTGCTCCAAAACTTACTAAATCTTGCACAACCAGAAATGCCATTGATCCCACAAGATCAAAAAAAGAGGAAAAAGTTCTTTAGGTACAAAAATACTTAGAATAGCTCTTTTTTATTGTGGCAAGGAACCAGAAACTTGGGGGGCAGAGATATTCAATTTGTGAATGATTGAACAAATTATGGTATATAAATAAAGTGGAATACTATTGTGGTATAATAAATGTTAAAAGAAAAAGAAAAGATGGTTTTAAATTAACTTGGAAAGACTTGTATAAACCTATACAGAATGAAGTGAGCAGAATCAGAATATACTAGAGCATCAACAATGTAAAATGAACAATTTTTAAATACTTGAATACTTTGACCAATAGAGTGACCAATCACAATTCCAGAAGACTCATGATAAAGCATGATAACAATTTCCTAACAAAGATGTGATTATGCGGAATGAGGCACACATCTTTGGATATATCAACGTGGCAACTTGTTTTGCTTGACTATGAATATTTGTGACATGATTATTTTTTTTTCAATGAAATGGTGGAGAAGGGGCAGAAAAAAAAATAAATGCTTGTTGATTGAAAAATATTAAAGCTAAATTGGATGGAAAAGGAAAAAAATTAACAGAAAAGAACCTAAGGAAGGCCAGAAGAAAACAGATAAGCAGAATAGCCTTCAATCATTTCAGATACCTGAATCCTCCATATTTGCATGCATTGGAGACTACATTTTGTTCTATTGTAAAAACAATCTATATAAATTGAGAGATTGTTTAAAAAAAACTATAGAATACAGAGCTAGAAGACACTTCATTTTACAAGTTAGACATATGGAGAAGTTTCTTTTTCCTTCTTCTCTCCTTTCCTCCCTCCCTTTCTCCTTTCCTCCCCTCCTCCCTTCCTTCTTTCTTTCTTAGACAATTGGGTTTAAATGACATAGCTAGTAAAAGTGTCTGAGATAAGATTTGAACTCAGGTCCTCCTGACTTCAGGGCCAGTACTCTAATCATTTCCCTAAGGAGATTTTTTAAGGTTACGAAAACAGAAAATAAGCAGCAGAGCAGGTTTTTACCTGGTATCCTGCTTCCAAACTGTGAAATATCTATTTATATCATGATGACTTTATCCCTGGAAAGGGAAAGGGAAAGAAAAGGAGTGTTGAATAAATGTCAAATTAATTTAAACATAAAGCTATACAGTTTTTCTTTTCTCTTCCTCTACTTAGTATCTTTAAAAAAACACCTACTATCTTAGATCTAGTGATTTAGCTAATGATATAAGCAGATCCTTTACAGAAGCTATTATCAGAATCTCTCCTTGAAATCATTTTGGTGGTTTGAAAATACTGTAAGTTTTATAAGTAAATGCTGGTAGCATAAACTGTCACCATTCCAGGTTCATTGGAGGCTAGGGTATACATTTAAACATTTTCGATTGAATCTTAACTACTTCTTATCTGGGTGATAGAAAGCAATTACATTAAGTAGTTAACTCAATCAGTTTGGGCATGTCTAGGCTTTGAAATAGCCCTGCAGTGAGCTATTGTGATTCTTTGCTACTCAAGAAAGCATGATTCTTGTACATGACTTTCCTGTTCAATCATTGATAAAAATCACTGATAATATGTGTTTTCTCCCATTATTGTCATCATAAATAGAGATGGTTAGCGGAGAACTGTTTCCACTTCTGCAAAAAATCCGAAGGAAATGAGAACTTAGGTATTTGTTTATTTTTTTAAGCATTTGTAAAGTTGCTAGCATTTAGTTTGGGAGATGAGCATTTAGTGCTGGATGAGCTAGCTGAGTTAGTCTCAGTTCAGATTCTTCCTTAGTAATATGACCCAGGCAAGTTACTTGATTTTTCTGAGACTCAGTTTCCTCATCTACAGGATATATAGAAGAAATGTAATTTATCAACTTTAAATAACTATATCAATGTGAGTTATTATTTCTATTTTAATCTCTGGCCATGGGTAAGATGTATGCCAATATCAGATACTGGCAATAATTAAGCAGTAATCCAACTATTCTACAAAATTAGAAAAGGAATAAAAAGTTGTTCCATGCATTTTGTCAATGACAGCAGAAGATAGTTTTTTGGAAAAGAAAGGGAGTTTATAATCTTGATCAGTGCTATCTGTTCACACAATATCAGGAGTAAATATAAAGTGATATTCTTATTTCATTTGGGACACAAAGACAGGACGCTGTCTATTGTTACTTCATTGTGAGCAAAATACCCTTAAAAATAGCCTCTATCAGCAAAATTGCCTACATTAAATGTATAAGGAAACAATAAAGGTAATGTGGTGTAGTGGAAAAAACATTATTCTTGAAGTCAAGAGAACTAGCCTAAAGTCCTGTTCCCTCTGTATCACAGTTATGTAATCCCAGGAACAAGTCATATCTGAGCCTCAGTTTCCTCATCTGTAAAACAGATAAAAACAACAATATATCTTACAATTATTGTAAGCAACATTGATACACAAATCAATGACAAAACACAGATTAAGTATTTTCTATGTATAGAGCACTATGCTAAGTGCTTTCCAGGACCTTCCATTTTTTTTTCCTGAGGCTGGGGTTAAGCAACTTGCCCAGGGTCACACAGCTAGGAAGTGTTAAGTGTCTGAGACCGGATTTGAACTCAGGTCCTCCTGAATTCAGGGCTGGTGCTCTATCCACTGCGCCACCTTTCATTCTAAAGAAAAAGACAACAAACACATAGATTTTGGCTGCAAGTTGGATGGTTAAGAAGAAGGTAATGTGTTATTTTTAATGTTATTTTGACTGATAAAATTCATGTCCAATGTTGACTTTTTCAAAAGTGCCAAAGCTTTTGATGGTAATGAATGAGATGAGGTGAGATCTTTCAAGAAAGTTGTGAAAATCGAGTAAGGCTTCATCTACTTCAGAGTTTGAGTAGGCCTGAAGGACTCTGAACATCAAGTCAAGGGCATAATTGCGGTCCCCTCCCATGATATCATCTCCCTATTTCAGCCAAATATAGGCAACTATGTACTTATTGGTCAAGTTCAATTTTGTGGATAGATCTCGTGTTTAGAATGTAAGACTCTCAGCCAATGAGGATGAGGGTCAGTGGTGGGAGGGGGCGTTTGGGTTCGGGATTAAAGGCGCTGTCCTGCCCACAAGAGGCGCTTCCTCTCTTCTATTGTCTACTCGAAGGGTGGGACGCCCTTCTCCCGAGAATGTACAATGAACTTTGCTATTCTCTAGAGCTCTCTCCAGCTTTTTTATTAAATGGTGACCCCTCACCATTTCCGTACCACACAGTAAGAACTCCTCTGAGATGGTGGGTTAATGGAGAGAACTGGATTGAGGAAGGCCAGAGCTGTAACCCTGCCCCAGAAAAGTACTAACTCTGTGACCCCTGGCAATGTTGGGACCTTCAGTTTCCCCTTATTTAAAATGGAGAATAAGGGTCTCTGCCTTGTGGCACTGTTCCAAGGATCAAATGAGATAATAAATGTAAAATTCGTTGCAAATCTTAAAATACTATAGAAATGTTAATATTGATGAGGATATTACAAAAACTATAGATTTGCTTTCCATTTTCATCCTGTATCTAAGCTAATTTAATTTACATACCTTTAAATATCACCAAGTATCAGTTTCTCTTACATAGTAATCACCATGTTCTTTTTCTCAGAATTATACTTCCAATCCCTGATTCTTTTTAGTGGCATGCCACCGTACAGCATATTTCAGTGAGATTGATAATTGAATGAAACTAGTCTGCTTATAGTTCTTGCCTCTCTGCTGCCCACCCCCAGCCCTCATCTTGAAGCTGATCATCAGTCCACTGTCCTTTTGTTTCCCGATCCAATTCAACTCTCTTCAGAGAAGTGTTGGGGGAAGGGGGGATTAATTAGAGAATCTCTTTAAATTCCAGTGAACTCTATGAGAAAGTTGATACGTTAATTAATGACATCATTATAGCTCCATCTAGGAACTAAATGCTTATCTTAATTTAAAAAACAAAAAACAAAGTCTATTTAGTACATTTAAAACGAGAGCCTAATGCTATAACTAAAATGGCAGCTTTTCCTTGCTTGCCATCCCTGCTCTGGCCTCATCCTTTCCCTGTAGCTCATTTACATAAGATTTTTTTCTTTGGCTCTGCCAGCAGCCTAGGTGCTTATGGAGATGTTGATTGTTTCCAAGGACTTGGAGGCTAATAAAAGTGAATCTTATCCATCAGGTCCTTTTTCCCTTTGCATCCACATTTAGTCTGGCCCCATCCTTGTAGTCACTGGGAGAGTGACTTCACCAGTTGAAAGGTAGCCTTGGGGTTGGAACCTCAGCTGTTGGCTTGGAGACTGAAACAGAAGCAAGGCCCCTGGCACATTTCCCCTTTCTCTGGCAGTGAGAGTAGAGCAAATGTGGACAACACTAGGGGGCAATCTGGAGCTATTTCTTCACGCAGCCATTTTTTTTTTTTCCTTCTCAGTAGTTGATGTGAAGAGCTGACTCTAAGCAACCCAGTAAAGGAGAAATTACATTCTGGTCTCCTTAGGGTGCAGTGAAAAAGAGCAATGCTCTGAAACCTGGGAAGCTTGAATGGTCTTGGTATGGCTATGTTCCTTAGTAGTTGGGCAACTTTAGCCACCTGACTCTTTTTTTTCTTCACTTATAAAGTGAGATAGTTGAGATAGATTCCCCAAATCTTTTTGAATATGAAATTCTCTTTTTGACATAATTTTTTGGAAGTGAATTTCCACGTAAAAGTAGCTGTGCTAGTAAATCTATTAAGGATAACAGGATAACAAGTACTATTATTAATGTAACACTTTTTAAAAGAATTATATTTTATTAATCAAGAATATATGCATTGTAAAGTAGTAATAAGTGTGAAAGTCTATCTATTTAATTTTTTTGATTATTACACTGAGGCAATTAATGAATGGCTGGTGGTATTCTATAGCTTTCTGCAATTAAAATTCTGAATCTAGAGCAGTGGTCCTCACACTTTTAAAATAGGGGCCAGTTCCCTGTCCCTCAGACTGGGAGGGCTGGACTAGAGTAAAAACAAAAACTCCCACTCTGTCTCCGCCCCTCAGCCCATTTGCCATAACCCTGAGGACTAACATAAACATTCTCAAGGTCGAATCTGGCCCACGTGACGTAGTTTGAGAACCCCTGATAGAGTATGATTGAAGGTTCATAGAGCTTTTTTCTGTATTTTTATTTCAATGAAAAAAAGCATAGAAAATGCACTTTCTGAAAGATTTTGTTAAATGAATGAAGAAAGTATTTGTTTAGCCTTTATTATGTGCAAAGTACTATGCTAGGCTTTGGAAATAAAAATAGAAAAATAAAACAGTCCCTGCTCTCAAGGAGCTCACATTCTATTGGGGGGGCTTCAGTTGTAAGTTAGATGGAAAGATCCTATGGGGGGGGAAATCAGATACTTCACAACTTTATTAGATAATTCTGGATTCTTAATGAATATGGAAGTCAAATATGAAGATTATTTCTAATTTTTATCCATGCAATGTTAAAAGGACTCCAGAGTACAAGGCCTAAGATTTGAGTTCTGTCTTCTGTGGTATAGTTATGGAAGGCCATGGAAGAGAGTCACAGAGGTTGAGAATGGTCTTAGAAATGATGTCATGAAGAGAGCTTTAATCTGAGTGTTGGGTTTGGTTCTGAGTGCTACATTTTAGCAAGGATACTGGCGAGCTGGCGAGCATCCAGAATTGAACAAGGGATGATAAAAGGATTTATGATTATGTCTTATGAGTATTAATTACCCTTAAAATGTGTGTGTGTGTGTGTAGAAGAGAAGATTTAGGGGAGCAAGATAGTTGTATCTCTGAAAGACTGTCATGTATGTAAAAGAATGAAATATAATAATATTTGTAGAGTGCTTAGTACAGTGCCTGGCTCATAGTAGATATCTAATAAAAGCTTATTTCCTTTTTCCTTCTCTCCCTCTAATTAATGGAACTAACAAGATGTTCTATGCCCTAATATGTTTATTGCTGAGAATACTTCTTTAAATGAGTCGTAGAATCACTCAATCAATCTAACTAGGCACTGACAAGTCCTTAATCATTTTAGAGGAATGAACAATTTCAAGTCATTGGTTGAAATCAGATGATGTTATACAGAAAATATATTGATATAGATTGAAAGAATTAGCCACATGTCTGGCTTTTCTTTATTTTTCTTTATTTATTTTTAAAATTTATTTATTTATTTAATTATTACAAAAGTTTTATACTTAGGTAATTTTCCAGCCTTGACAATTGCAAAACCTTTTGTTTCAACTTTTCCCCTCCTTCCCTTCCCCCTACCCCTTCCTCCACATGGCAGGTTGACGACTACATGTTAAATATGCTAAAGTATAAATTAAATACAATATATGTATACATGACCAAACAGTTATTTTCTTGTACAAAAAGAATCGGACTTTGAGATAGTGTACAATTAGCCTGTGAAGTAAATCAAAAATGTAGGTGGACAAAAATAGAGGGATTGGGAATTCTATGTAGTGGTTCATAGTCATCTCCCAGAGTTCTTTCATTGGGTGTAGCTGGTTCAGTTCATTACTGCTCTATCAGAACTGATTTGGATCCTCATTGTTGAAGAGGGCCACATCCATCAGAATTGATCATCATATAGTATTGTTGTTGAAGGATATAATGATCTCCTGGTCCTGCTCATTTCACTCAACATCAGTTCGTGTAAGTCTCTCCAGCTGGCTTTTCTTTAAGCCAGGGAGGCTTAAGGAAGGGAGATAGTTAATCTCTGGAAGCATCATAAAAAATCCCACTTCTACCCTTCTACCATCAGATGGGAATTGGGGGACAGAAGGTGAGGCTGCAAGGAGTGTCACATGTACTCCCATTGACTAAGGTATTAGAGAGAATGGAAAAGTAACAAATGAACTACTAGCTAGAAGCTGAAGCTGCCTTGAGAGACAGCATGACCTTGGTTAAGTCCTGTTATGTCCTGTCTTTAGATTCTCTGGAGATGAATAACATTTTTCATCATAAGTCTTTTAGAATTGTCTTGGATCATTGTATTGTGAAGAATAGCTAAGTCATTCATAGTTAATCACTGTACAATATTGCTGTTACTGTGTATGATTTTTTTTTGGTTCCTATCACTTTACTTTATATCAATTCATATAAGTCTTGCTACATTTTTCTGAAAGCATCCTGCTTGTTATTTCTTATAGCACAATAGTATTCCATTATAATCATATTCCACAACTTGTTTAGCCCACACTTCAGTTTTCAATTCTTGGCCACCACAAAAAATATATATTTTTTTGTACATATAGGTTATACATTTTTCTTTTATTTTTTAGGATACAGACCTACTAGTGATTTTGCTAGATTGAAGGATATGCAAAATTTTATGGTCTGTAGCATTTTAAAATGTTAGTTAGTACTTGAGAATTGTGGTTAGGACAAGAACAGTGGGTAGAGTTTCAGAGAAACGGATTTAGGCTTCATGTAAATCAGAATTTATTAATGATTACAGCTATTCAAAAGTGTAATGAGCTGCCTTTAGACCCAGCATGACCTTGGGCTACTTTCCCTTATCTATTTCCAAAATTCTTCTTTTGCTAAATGAAAGAATTGGATTCGATGGCTTCCTGTATTCTTAAACTCCCTGAATAGTGACCTTCAAGAGAAGGTTAGATGACCATTAAAAAAATTATTCTTTTTATTCTGAACTTAACAAATAAATGAACACTTAAATATACAGAGTAAGAAAAAAGAGAATTTTATGAATTGCAAATCTGTTAATACCTTTCTTTTTCATTTTAAGTGTGTAAGTCATTCAACTTTCAAAGTTGTCCTACTTGTCTATTTCCTTCTGGCCATCCTTCTGTTCTCTTGACAATTTTTTCCTTTTTATTTCAGCAGCTCTTTCATTATCCTTTTCTACTCTGTTGTCCTTCATTGAAACAAAAAAAAAGTCCTTGTAACAAATAATGTACATAATCAGACAAAAAAAAATTCCCACATTGGCCATATCCAAAGATCTTAGTCTTATTCTACATCTCGTACATCTTGACTTTATATCCTTCCTATCCAGAGGTAGGTAGTATACTTTATCATCAGTGCTCTGAATCAGGTTTGCTCATTGCACTGAAGATAAATGATTTCTTGAGTATATTGTTGAGGTGATTATTGTTCACCTAAGGTGAACTACCAGCTGTCTATAACATTTGGGTAACCCTTTGTTTCATAACTAAATGGCACATGTATATATTTGTATATGTATGTATACATATACAAATATATATAACCTTAAGAGATTATGTAAATGCTAGTTATTACTACTATTATTATTACTCCTTAACTAATATACATTTAATATTTTACACTTACATCACCGCAATTTGTTTAGAAGAATAAAAATAGTGCAGTGAATAAAGGACCAGCCTTGAAGTCAGGAGGACCTGAGTTCAGATTTGGCTTCAAATACTTAATATTTACTTAGCTTAATATTTACTTTACCTCAGTCAGTTAACCCCAATTGCCTCACCCTGCAAAAAAAATCAGGTGGAAAAAAGAATAACGTTTCTCAGATGATCAAATGGGTCTGTGTTCTCATTGATTCAAATGATGGAGAACATAATGCATCCATGTCTGTCCATTATGTGTGGCTCTCATCTGTGCCTTCCAAAAGTTCGCTGTCAATGTCTACACAATGTCTAGGAGACCTTTATTCCTTTTTCCTAATACTTTGAAGGTTTCAGTGGAACATTCTGGCCATCTATATCTGTCACACCTCAATCTCACTGTATGAGTAGCTCATTTTCTCTTTCTGCCAAACAATTCCTTGATGACATCCTTTAATCCTGTTCTCCTTTTGTAAATTCTTAGATATGTGTTGCAATCTGCTTATACCCACCATGTATTTTTCTGTTGCCTTCTATGCTACTTATCTTTGTTCTTTGGACTGATAATAAGCTATTCTCTGGTTTCTGTTAGCATAAAATAATGCTTTAGAAGAAGAAAGGATAAAAAAGATGCAACAATTTATAGAGCATCTTAATTTAAAGAATGATCACACAGCATTTGTTTGCCAAAATGGGGGTCAGAACTCCTGAATTATCAATTTTGAAAAAAAGAGATACTTAAAATTCAAAGGGATACTTGAGAAATTGAATGTGAGCTGTTATTGTTATTTGTGCTGCCTTCCAAATGGTGTTTATATTTTCATGGCATAGGACTTTATTGATCTTGTTTCTTTTATTGTCCATTTTGGGGTATATTTTTGCTTGTTCGGTATTTCTCCCTAGCAATATTTTAGGCAATTTTGTACATAAAGAAAATGTTTAAACAATATCTGGCAGGTAATGAGGGAAAATCAAAAGAAACTGTTTCAAAGCTCAACGTTTGAAAGCTTGGCCATGGGCTGTTTATCAGCATATAAAGAAGTCTGTCACTACAGTTTGATTTGATAAGAGTTTTTTTCTTTTGTAAGTCAAAGGAGAGTTGAACACTGGAGAACCTGGATTTGAATCTGTCTCCTTCTATTCAGTAACTGTGTGAACTTACATATTTCTTATCCTTTTTGGATCTTACTTTACTTTTCTTTAAAGTAATAATGTTGAGTGATGCTTAAGGGATTTTCTGGCACTGAGTCCATGATCCCAACAAAGTGGTGACTGATAATTTGTCATCATGTGTAAATGCTTAACTCCAGGCCTTCACTACATTTGCGAACACACTTGTTCCACTATGCATTCACTACTGGCAGTCTCTCCTAATTCCCTCAGAGAAACCTCCGCTCACTGTCCTTTTCAGGGCTTAAACCAGTTTCACCAAGCTCGCCTCCATCTGGGGTCTTCAGAGGTCTCTGGCCATTGTTTAATATGAACGATGGTTTTTCAAATTCACTTACTAGGTATGTCCTAAAATAAACATATACAGTAAAACCTCATGAACCGAGACTAATGGGGGTAAGGAAGAGAATCACTAAGCCACAACCACGGCTTTATTGAATACATTAGAATGATTTGTGATTAGTAAATCCAACACTAAATCAGTGAGCATTGATTAAGTGCTAACTGTGTGTCAGGCATTGTGCCAGGGAATAGGGATACAAAAAAAGACAAATGAAACAAAAGTCCCTGCTCCCAAGGGGCTTTCAGTCTGACTGGAGTCTCAGCTAATACTGTAAAGAACTGTGTGCAAACGAGCTATTTACAGGCTAAACAGAGGTCATCATGAAGGGGAAGCACTAAGATTGAAGAAAATGCCTGCTAAACTTTTCTTGCAGAATGTGAGATAAAAGCTGAGATTTGAAGCCAGGAGGAGAGATGAGGGAGGAGAGAGGCCCAGGCATGGGAAACAGCCAGTGAAAATGCCCAGGGAAGATGACATTCTAGGAGTAGACAGGAGAAAGTTTATGGAAAGATAGAAGGGGTCAGAAAAGGAAAAAATTGAAAAGCCAAATAGGGTGTTTTACATGTGATTTCAGAGGTGGTAGAGTCCCTGGAGTTTATATGGAATTTAATAACGCCATCCCAAAGAGTGTGTCCAGTGTGATGTTCCTTCCTCTCTAGATTTGTGATTTCTCTCTGGGAGGAGATCTCTTGGGAAGCTTCTGGGGAGGCAGCCTTGGCTTTAGTTCTGTCTTGTGTCCTTCAAAGTCTTGAATCTTTTCCTGTCAGAAAAAAATCTTTTCCAGCCAGCTTCAGTCTCTAGCTCCCTCTGAATCCAAAGCCTGCAGTCAGCACGAAGATAGACGCGGGAATGAATCTTCACTTCTCCTCCCTGAATCCTGTCCCTGAATCTCCCCCAGCTTCCCTTAAGTTCTCCTGGGAAGTCTTGTCCTTGACCCAATCCAGATTGCCTCCTTCCAGACTCAATGTTGCCTCCTTTTATCCTCCCAGAGAATGGGCTTGTGGGTACTCCTTCACATCCAATGAGCAAGCTCCTTTAAAAGTGTAGACTCCTTTAAAGGTTTGAATTAAAGGTGTGAACTCTGAGCTAGAGAATTGTTAAGTACTGATTTATCACCTAGTAAAAATTCTAACAGTCCAGTTCTTACATTTTGGATGCTTATCAGGTGCATAAAAACTTTTTTTTTTTCTTAAATAAACAAGTATTTTCCCAAAAATCCTATTTCTATTACAAACTGATATTTTTAGTCTCACTTTTTTTTCTACACTTGGTATGAAAATGAATAACCTATCGGAATTATCATAAATTCATGCCTAGTGAATTAATGACGTTTTATTATAGCCAATTACATGTGAATCTTGCTTCATTCAATAGATGTATTTCAGAAAAGTTGTAAGTTGACATTTTTAACAAATCTAATAAATTAAAAATCCATTAGAGGAACTCACCATTTAAAAAGAGTCTTTAGTGCTTGGTTTTTCAAAAAATGAAGGATTCTTTTAAAATGTGAATATAATTACTAATGATGTTTTCATTCAGTTTTGTAAGCTTGGAGTTTCATATCCAATAAGCTGGCCTAGTGCCAAATTTATTTCATATTATTGAGAGGAGACTAGAAAAATACACAAAAATCATCTCATTTCTACAGCTATTTCCCCATTGATTTTAGTGGATAACTAAGTGTATATTGGGATGAAATTTGAAGATGTTCACTGAGTTTAGCAAATTAAATATTATCAGTGACTAGGTATGCCTATTGATGTTGAATTCTTTGGAAACAGAATGTGAGCAAGAGAACTTTATTGCTTAGCAAAGTTCTGTACTTCTTGTGCCAAGTTGTAAATTCCATTTCCAAATCTTCCTTCTATAGTTCTCATTCCATTTAAAAGAAAATATTAACTTTTGTCGTTCACTTGTATTTTGTTTTCTTATTTTTTTTTTCTTTTTGATCTGATTTTTCTTGTGCAGCATGGTAATTGTGGAAATATGTATAGAAGAATTACCCATGTTTAACATATATTGGATTACTTGCTGTCTATGGGAGAGGGGAAGGGGAAGGGAATGAAAAACAGTTTGGAACACAAGGTTTTTCAATGGTGAATGCTGAATATTATGCATGTTTTGAAAATAAAAAACTTTAATAATAAAAAGCCAAAAATATTATCTTTTAAAATTGCTTGTTTCTTCTCTTCCACAAATTCAAGTTGAGTTTATATGCAATGTATCTATCTCTGAAGCTTTGCTTGGAGGTATTTTGGAGTCATTCTAGATGGCTCTTGAAATTTCCCTGCCACTTTCTTTACGGTTGGATTCTTTTTGATTTTCAATGTTCTAGCCTATATACTGATTTTGGATTTAATTTTAGGGCTGTTGCTGGTTTCTTGAAGTATTGAGTTGTATTTTCCTCTAGGATCTCAGGGCTAGATTGGTACATGCAAACTTTCGGTGCTCTCAAAGTGTCTGACATAGGGCAAGCTATTTCTTTGCAAGTTTCCAATTTGAGTTTTGGTTTGTACAACAGTAGATGTTGCTGGACTCAACCTGTAACACCAGCTGGCAAACTGTGTCCATTCAAAGTGACAGAATTATAGGATTCTCCTTTAGTTTTGAGTTTCCTGCTCTGGTTATTCTTCTGCAGACCGGGCTAGATGTTGGAAGTGAGAACACACACAGCTGCCACCTGCTTCTGAACTTACTCCTCTCTCAGGACACAGCCCAGGACCTATTGTGCTTCTTAGCTTAAACTGCTACCACTGGGTACAGGTTCTCCTTTTAATCCTCCTTCTATCTGTGGCCCAGCACTGGCTAGTGAATGATAAAGCTGATAATTAACACCTATCCCCATCATGGTGCCTTGACACTAGTCTGGTGATGTCTTCTTATCCCGATGCACAATCTCTCTCTGGATGCTAGAGTATTCTATGAGGGGCATATTACTGACCCAACCAGTCCCCAGTGCCTAGACATCTTTGTCTTTGCTATGCTGATTGGACTGAATAAGTGACTCACTGGGCCTTATTCTGTATATCGCCATAAGGATTTAGCCTGGTATATTTTCTAGATCTGTTGAAAGGAGTTTTGTGGAAAGGAGCTTAATTGTACTACTTTTTATAACTCTGCCAACTTGGACTCCCAATTCTTTTTTTAAAAAAATTTATAATTATAATTTATAATTATTATATATTAATATTAATAAATTATGTAATTTATAATTTGACAGTACATATGCATGGGTAATTTTTTTTAACAACATTATCCCTTGTATACACTTTTCCAGATTTTCCTCTCCCTTCCTTTACTCCCTCCCCTAGATAACAGGCAATCCCATACATAATAAATGTGTTACAGTATATCCTAGATACAATATATGTGTGTAAAACCAAATTTCTTGTTGCACAGTAAGAATTGGATTCCGAATGTATAAGTAACCTGGGTAGAAAGACAATAGTGCAAACATTTTACACTCATTTACCAGTGTTCCTTCTCTGTGTGTAGCTGTTTCTTGGACTCCCAATTCTAATCTTTCTTAAATTATTTCTCCTTGAACTGTTTTCCAGGTCACTTGTTTTTAATATCAGATACCTTATATTTTCCCAATCTTTTCATTTTGTTCTAACATTTCTTACTATTTTAGGAGTTAATGACATGTTTGTTCTAATTTTCAAAGGATTTTTACTTAGGTAAGGTTTACCATTTTCCGTTCTAAATTAGTTATATTTTCTTTCATAGATTTTATTTCTTTTTTTTTTTTATCACTTGCTTCCTTTTTTTTCTCTAGATATACATATCTGCAAAAAATCATTTTTTAAAAAATTTTAGTCTCTGGAGTTATTAGAGAGTAACTCTGTAGGTTAGATTTTTGGATATCTCTTGCTCTATTGTAGTGCTATAGAGAGCTCTATTATAAAGTTCTATTTAACTAGGGTACATGAACTTGATTTCTTAATATTTTGATAACTGTATTTTGGTTTTCTTTGTTTTCACATATTTTATTTTATACATTTTAAAATATTATTCTGAAAGGGATCAAGGCCATCAAAAAGGTTAAGAACTCTTCTTGATCTATTATAACTATAGTGGTGTATATCTTATTAAATTTGCTTATCTTTCTAGCCTTAGACTCAGAAATGGGGCCTTGTGTCAGAATTTAAGCTTCATCTTCTGTTGATCTATTAAGACAGTGATGTGAGCTTTTCACAGCCTCAGTCTGGATCATCTCTTGTTCCTGTGCTGATCTTCACTTTTGCCTCCCTAATCCCCATCTTTGAGCTTTTGCAGATTGGATCTTCAGAAGATATCATTGCTAGGGAATACTGTTACACCTGAATTGGTCACTACTATTCTTGATCACTTTCAAGATTTATATTTGTGGATTTCAGACTACCCTTTGGGTTTTCTTTAGGGAAGCCTGTTATTCTGCTGCCTCCAGACCCAAAGCCCTGCAAGCAACAGGTAGCTCTGACAGCTTCAGGCTAATTGTATTCTTTTGGCCTTGGCTTTGCTAGAGGCCCTATTTTACTTGTGCACCTTGGGCTGACATTCTGATGTAGTTCTTTTTATACATACATACATACATACATACATACATACATATGCATATATGTATGTATATATATATAAAGCTTTTTATTTTTAAAACATATGCATGGATAATTTGACAACATTGACCCTTGCATAGTTTTCTGTTTCAGATTTTCTCTTCCTTCCCCCCACCTCCTCCCCTAGATGGCAAGCAATTCAATATTCAATATAAGTTAAAATATAAGTTAAACATGTTAAAATATATGTTAAATCCAATAGGTATCAACATATTTATACAATTCTCTTGCTGTACAAGAGAAATCAGATAAAAAAAAAAGAAAGTAAATGAGTAAGAAAACAAAATGCAAGCAAACAACAACAAAAAGAGTGAGAATGTTATATTGTAATCTACATTCAGTTCCTATAATCCTCTCTCTGGGTGCATATGGCTTTCTTTATCACAAGATCACTGGAACTGTCCTGAATCACCTCATTGTTAATGAGAGTGATCAGAATTGATCATCGTATAATCTTGTTGCCTTGTACAATGATCTCCTGGTTCTGCTCATTTCACTTAGCATCAGTTCATATAAGTCTCTCCAGGCCTCTCTGAAATCATCCTGCTGATCATTTCTGATGTAGTTCTGAGGTAGAAGATATTTAGGTTTCCATATCATTATTTGGACTAATGAAATTTTTAGGGTTTTGATGAAGTAGATACTTCTATTCAGGCAGCATCTTCTTTGAAAGCTCTTTTAAGAAATTTTCTGAATCCTCAGATTTACTTTGTATATGTTTTGAAGTGTACAGAGAAGATCTGACCTAATAAAGTATTGAGGGTTTCTTCTTCATGGCTTCCTCTGTTGCATTGAAATCATAGATTCAGTCCTTTAATTCTAACTTTGATACTTGTACAAATTATTTCCTCTAATAGATTTTAAACTATAGGGACATTTCTCCCCTTCTATAGCTAACACAGAGTCTGGCCTAGTAAATGGGCCATGGAATAAGACCTCGAATAAGCAATTTAATCTCTTCTTCTTACTTTACTGATGAGGAAACTGAAGCCCAAAAGATCCTCTAGTGAAACTGAGTCTGTCACCCAAAGTCACCCAATTAGTACAGATGTAGGGTTGTTGTTTTTTTGTGATAAACATGTGTAATTCTTGTAAACATATTTCCACATTTATCATGCAGCATAAGAAAAATCAGATCAAAAAGGAAAAAGATGAGGAAAAAAAAGCAAGCAAACATCAACAAAAAAAAGGTGCAAATATTATGTTGTGATCCACAATTAGTTCCCACAGTTTTCTTTCTGGGTGCAGATGTCTTTCTCCATCCCAGGATCATTGGAACTGGCCTGAATCACCTCACTGTTGAAAAGAGCCACTATTGATCATCGTATAATCTTCTTGCTGCCCATGTATAATGATCTCCTGGTTCTTTTCATTTCACTCAGCATCAGTTGATGTAAGTCTCTCCAAGCCTCTATGTATTTCTCCTGTTGGTCATTTCTTACAGAGCAATAATATTCCATAACATTCATATACCACAATTTATTCAGCCATTCTCCAACATCCACTTAGTTTCTAGTTCCTTATCATTACAAAAAGGGCTGCCACAAACATTTTAGCACATGCGGTTCCTTTTCCTTTTTTAATGATTTCTTTGGGATACAGGCCAAATAGAGCCACTGCTGGATCAACAGGTATTCACAATTTGGTAGTCCTTTGGGCATAGTTGCAAACTGCTTTCAAAATGGTTAGATTAGTTCACAACTCCACCAACAATGTATGGGTGTCCTCATTTTCTCATATCCCTTCCAATATTTATCATTATCTTTTTCTGTCATCTTAACCTGAGAAGTGTGTAGTAGTACTTTAGAGCTGTCTTAATTTTCATTTCTCTAATCAATAGTGATTTAGAGTATTTTTTCATATGACTAGAAATGGCTTTAATTTCTTCATCTGAAAATTGTCTGTTCATAATCTTTGACCATCAATTGGAGAATAGTTTGTCAGATGTGGGATTATATTCAAACCCTGTGACTCAAATCCAGCATTATTTCTGTTGTCTTCTACTGCCTCTCAAATTTTTTTTTTTATAATAAATGATTACAGTATGCTTAGTCTTTTAAAAACATGTTATACTTTAATGAATTTTTAAACTTTCATCTATGGCTTTCACTTGTATTTAGCATATGTGACCCAATCATCAAGGTACTATTAAATGTTAACATATATTTCTCTTTTTACATTATCGTATTTCTGACCTTGGCATCTACCATTGTCTTTGTCAATGCCTTGTACCTCTAGAAATACAAAACCTATTTCTTGAATGAATGAATGTAGTTACTATATTTAGGTCACTAAATGCTAACAAGATAAGTTTAGTCAGTCTATAAACACAATTATGCTTAAAATGGAAAGAATATTGACATTAGAGTAAGAGGGTGGGCTCAAATTCCATTTCACATCCTTACTACTTTTTTGATACTAGGGAAGTCATTTCATCCTCAATCTCTTCATTTGTTAAAGGAAGGGGGGGGGGATTGGATTAAGTGGCTTCTCATGTCTTCCCCAGTTCTAAGTCTATGATCCTGTTATATTATCTTCATTATTAAGTCAAATCCTATATTTCACAGAAACTGAATTTTAGGTGGGAGAGCAATACCAAATTTGTATTTCAACTGGTTTAACATAGAAAATAAACTCTCCTTCCCAACAATGAAGACTTGTTCTATTCAGTACAAAAGAATGTGCTTGCATTAGATCAAAGCTAATAAATAATCATTACAGTAATCAGTATATACTATTTAAATTAATAGTGGATTCTGCTTTTTTTTTTTTTCTTTTTTTACCTTTAAGGTACCGGAAAGACAATGGTGATGGATATGTTTTATGCTTATGTAGAAATGGAGAGGAAAAAGAGAGTCCATTTTCATGGCTTCATGCTCGATGTACACAAAAGTAAGTGAATATTTGGAATGACGTATAAAGAAATGAGCTCTTTAGTGAAAAGATTATGGAGTACCCCATCTCTGTGAGCTTTAAATATTGTTTGATTCAACTTTGCTCAAAATACAAATAAGTTCTTATCTTATTGTTTTATCTAGTATTGGTTATTGATATTATAGTGTAGTCCCGAGACAGTGATGATGATTCTATCTTTTTTTGTGTGTGTGAGGCAATTGGGGTTAAGTGACTTGACCAAGATCACACACCTGGCAAGTGTTGAGTGTCTGAGGCTAAACTCCTGACTACAGATTCAACTACAGGGCTGGTACTGTACCATTTAGCTACCCCAAAGATGATGATTCTAGTGATAAGGTGCGAGAATTGAGGGTAAGAAAGAGATCCCTTCTGGTTGTCACAGATTCTTTGTGAAAGAATTCACAAACCCAAAGTTTGTGGCAAAAGGGGATTTATTTACACTAAGAAGACTATGCTAAGAGGACAGCTTTCTTAGCAGGCATACTCATTAGAAATTTAGCAAAGATGGGTTGACAAACCCTTGGTTAGTCTTGGCCTGGAGCTGGAGAGCACTTTGAGCAACTTGGTTGAGTGTACCCCAGATTTCCAGTTGAATGAGATTACTTAAGAAGATAACAACTGGGAGTTGTGTGGAAAGGGTGTGCCCCTCCCAGAGTCTGGGAGGGTTTGAGAGTCAGGAGCACCCTTCCCCTAAAGATTCCTTTCTCACTCCTCCCCCCAAAAGGGGGCACAGTTTACATCACTAGTATCTTATTTAAAAAAAAAATTAATAATCTTTTATTTTGTCAAATGTATACAAAGATAGTTTTCAACATCCACCTCTGCAAAACCTTTTGTTCCAAATTCTTTCCTTTCCTTCCCCTTCCTTCTCCTCAAAACAACAAGCAATCCAATATAAGTTAAACATGAAACACCTTATATTTAGACATCTCTTTAGTTTACAGATTGCAGCTATGCCTTCTCATGTTGTTTCTTAAATGTTTGGATACTAGGTGGCTGTCCTGATATTTTTATTTCTACAAATATCTAGGCCAGTAATGTGTACAAAATGGAATCTCAAAAAATGCTTTTTGGCAAGATAAAGTTGATATGGGTTCATGATCTAGATATAAAGAATGAGATTATAAACAAATTATAAGAACATAGGATAGTTTACCTCTCAGATCTGTGGGGGAGAAAGGAATTTGTGACTAAAAAAGAACTAAAGATCATTATTAATCACAATAAAGATAATTTTGATAATATTAAGTTAAAAAGTTTTTGCACAAACAAAACTAATGCAGACAAGATTAGAAGGAAAGCAATAAACTGGGAAAATGTTTTTAGATTCAAAGGTTCTGATAAAGACCTCATTTCTAAAATATATGAGAATTGACTCAAATTTATAATAGTTCAAGCCATTTTCCAATTGATAAATGGTCAAAGGATATGAACAATTTTCAGATGAAGAGATTAAAACTATTTGTAGTCATATGAAAAAGTTGTTCCATATCACTATTGATCAGAGAAATGCAAATTAAGACAATTCTGAGATACTGCTATACACCTCTGAGATTGGCTAAGATGACAGGAAAAGATAATGATAAATGTTGGAGGGGATGTGTTCCATTTTTCCCCTCCTTCCCCACACCTCTCCTCCAGATGGCAGGTTGATCAATACATGTTAAATATGTTAAGTTATAAGTTAAATACAATATATGTATACATTTATTACCTCTCAGATTTGTTTTTGAGGCTAAAAAGTTATTCTCTTAGTAATAAAATTATATTCTGTATGACTTTAAATTCATTATTCATTTCTCCATTATAATTATACTTAAATTCTTTTCATAAAATTTTCTTTTCTTTTCCAAACATTTAAATAATATTTAAAATGATTTTAATGTAACTTTTTATTTCTGTTTTTTATCGATTTAAGGGATACATCGTCTTAAACAGAGTTTGCCAAAACGGAAGCCAGGGTTAATGGCTAAATCATATGATCCTATAGCTCCTATAGCTGAAGAAATTAGTGAAGAGGCATGTCTCTTATGTTTTGATGAGTTTCAGGTAATGTAGAAATTAATGAGCATATTTGATGTTGTTCTAAGCTAAGTATTAGGTTCAGAATTCTCTTTCTGATTTTGTCACTCTTTTGCTGTTTGACTCTTAGCTCTTGATGCCTCAGATTCTTTATTATACAATTGGTTTATTTTCCCCCTAATTTGTAGGAATGACAAAAAGATTAATAAAATAATGTCTCTGAAGACCATGTAAGGCCAGGAGTTCTTAGCCATTTTTTGGTTTTGTGGATCTTGCTGGGATCTTATGGATCCTTTCTTAGAGTAACATTTTTACATGGTGAAAATTTGGATTACAGAGGAAGCCAATTTTATTGAAAACTGATTATTAGAACATTGTAGAAAAGTTTAATGGACCTCAGTTTAAGAACCCCTGATTTA
Organism: Sminthopsis crassicaudata; assembly: GCF_048593235.1. Taxonomy (NCBI): domain Eukaryota; kingdom Metazoa; phylum Chordata; class Mammalia; order Dasyuromorphia; family Dasyuridae; genus Sminthopsis; species Sminthopsis crassicaudata. Next base: position 196,480,450 of record NC_133620.1, on the reverse strand, counting down.
AAGTGTTTTTTCTAATTGCTCTGTAAATACTATCCAAATAATTTAAATACTATGTAAAAATCAGTTATTTACTTTTTACTATAAAGAATAATTGTGGAATGAGGAAATACGTTATTGTATACTTATTTTGTATCTCACACCACACCCAGAAAATTGTCACCATATAGTAGATAGTTATGAGTACTGAAGACTCAGTAAATATTTAAAGCAATATATTACTTTGATAATATGATCAAAATGAATAATTGAGTTCTTTTATATATATGATTGATTAATTATTATAAGAAAAGGAAAACTGGACTACATAAAGAAAATATAAACTTTAATCATTGCAGTTTTACATGCCAAACTTTTGAAAAATTGATGCTCAGAAGGAAATACAAAAGTTAAAATGGATGCTTGTTCAAAATAAATGCCACCTGAACACAGCAGTCTTTCCTCCTCCCATGAGCTTTTACCTGATATCAAGGGAAATGTGGTCCACTTGGCTGTATTTCCAAATTATACCTAAGACCTCATTAGCATAGGAAGAACTTACAAAAATAGCCAATATACTCTTATCTGCAGTTAAGAAGCAGAGTCTATGACCAAGACTTTGACTTATTCCTGACCTATATTGGAAATGCTCTCTTCTTGCTATGGGAAGAGAATCTTTTCACTACTTAGACTATGGAGTTCCTCTCTATAAGGAGAAAAGAACAGAGGTGAAAATTTTTCTGTACCTTATTAAACTGCAAAGGGAAAAGAATAAAATCACATGTAATTTTCCCATCAGTAACATATAGTTGATGGATATATTGCTTTAAAAACTATATATCTCATGTGACTCAAATTTCTATATAGGTTTTATATTGTCTAATTTTTTTGGGGGGGAAAGTGTTCCTAATTTTATACAACCAGCATGGTACATTTATTGATTTAAGGTAATAAAATAATAAAAGCTTCTTTTCCTAATTCCTAACTCCTGTTCTTATCAACTTTAGGGAATGATCAAAGTGTTATATTTTTTATTGTTTGCTTAATGAAAGAGTATATAGTAGATGATATGTTAACTGATTTTGTTATATTCTTGATTGGTATGACTGGGGTCCTAAACAGTGGGGTTAAAAACAATTACTACTTTAGTGATTTTCATTGTTTTTATGTTACTGCTTACTTTACAAGAAGAGATACTTTATTGTTAACTCTGGAGCAGGAAACTTGACTTAAAAAATTTGTATCTGGTTTAATGAGATATATATATATATATATATATATATATATATATATATATATATATATATATATATATTTAATACCTCTTATTTGTATCACTGGATAAAGATAAGTCACTCATCTTTTGGAACTTTATTAGCTTTATAAGCATTTGATTTGGTAAATTATCTTTTCTTATTACTAGATAGATAAATTAATTTTAATCCCCATTACCAGTAATTACCAGAATATAACCATCAAAGACAATTAGGTAGTATTGTAGATAGAATGTGAGACTTATAGTCAGGAAGACCTAAATTAAAATTTTGCCTCAAATTGTTATTAACTATGTCACTCTGGGTAAATAATTTAACTTCTTAGCCTCAGTTTCTACATCTATAAAATGAGGAAAATAGCAACCACCTCACAGAATTGTAATGCTCAAGTGCTTTGCAAACATTAATGCAATTAAAAAAAAACAACTGGTCATTGTCATTATGATTATCATCATAAGTTCTCCGTGGCTATGATTATGAAGCCTAATATACAGTGTTAACTTTTCTGCTTGTACAAATTTTTTAGACCCTGAACTGCCATTGCTGACCTCTTGGAGGAGCAGCAAGTTATGAATTCAAGGGTACTGTCCTATCAGGACATTAAGATGTGGGGGAAGGAATGTTATTAACTGCTTGTATTTTTTCCTAAAAGCAGGAAAGCTATAGGATACTCACATATGTCTGCCTGAATAAAGATCTTTGTCCTCAGTGAACATTTTAGCCCTAATGACCTGAAAATAAGTTGATCTTAATATTATGTCTCCAAAAAGGAAGCAGATAACCACTTCTCACTGATATCATTGTCTGCTGGTTATATTTATCCCAGGAGCTATTTAAAAACTAGTTATAATGAAGATGTGTTACTCTGAGTCTTTGATAGATCTCTGATTCCCATCATGATGGTCACTTTATCCACTAATGGAGACTGCAAACCAGCCTTTTTATCCTTTGGTATTCTTGTCCATAATGTGTTTCCCTGTATCCTGGAGTCAGGAAGACTTGTCTTCTTGAATTCAAATCTAGCCTCAGACAGTTACTAGCTGTATGACTTGGGAAGTCACTTCTATTTAATTTCCTCATTTGAAAATGAGTGGGGAAGGAAATTCCAAACCATTCCAGTATCTATGTTAAGAAAATCCCAAATGGAGCCACCAAGAGTTGGATGTGATTGAAAACCACATTCTTGTCCATTTCTTTCCATAAATTTCTCCAGGGGAAAAGGTGGGGGGAATAGGGGAATGTTTCTTCATTGTGTTTGGAGTTTCCTCAAGCTCTTTTGATTTTTCATGGATACCACTGGAACATATGGACTATCTTTTTTTCTAGCCCCCAAATTGGCCTCCTACATTTTTTAGATTTCTCTATTTTTCTAAGTCTTTCTACATCTCTCATGCTCTGCATGCTCATGATAGTACTTTCTTGAGGAAATTCTTCTTGGTGAGATAATCTACTCACATTCACTATCTGCCTCTCTATTCGCCTCTGGGTAATACTTAGTTTAATTCTTCTGAGACTTTGGTATTCCTTGATTTGCAGCTGTACAATCTTACTAGAAGACTGATGTGAAAAAGATAGGCTTTTGTTTCAAGGAGAAGCTTGTGTCCTCAAAAGCACTTTAAAGTTTCGCAAATGCAGTCTAGTCCACTTTTTTCCTCCTTTCCAATTCCAAATTCATCGTATGCATTGGGTCTCTAGGACTTCTACCAACAGACTAGCTCTGTAGATTTTCCAACCATTAGCCACAGTCTGGACAATAAGTATTTTTCATCCATCTGGTTTTTCTTGTGTGTATAGTTAGAAAATGGAAAATTATTCCAGTATTTTTGCCAAGAAAACCTCAAATGGGGTCATAAGGAATCAGCCATGACTGAAAATAGCTCAACAGCAGCAACAATAAATAGTTCAACTTTTTTGAATGATCATTTATGAAGTTGTATTCTGGCATCTTAGTATTTTTCAACATTTATGGTATTTTTGCCTCTTTCAGTCCAAAATTGGTGTCTCCACTGTTATTGCTGGGAAAAGAGTTTGTTTTAGAAAATTTTATAGACTTTATAGACTCTCCCCCTATTTTTCATCTGCTTATTGCTCTCTTACCAGTTTTATCTTTAAATATCCTCAGAAATATGTGACTTCCTTGTATCTCTTGCCAAACCTTTTGTAGTATACCTAACATACTATATGTTTTTTAGGTTTTTTAAAGTTGAAATAAAATTAGCCCTCCTTACTTACTGTTTCCATCAATGCATAACAGAATTGTTCCTTTAGAGCTCATTAGTCTTCATCTTTCCTGTCCTAATTTCATAGATTCTGTAGACTATGTATGTGAGTAGAAAAGTGTGATTTTTCCAATTCAATGAACATTATTAAATTCCTATTATGTACAAGGCTTTGGGAATATAAGGGAAAATTAAATAACTCCTGCCCCTGGGAGCTAATTTGAGGAGAGACTGAATACTCACAGCTTGAGGAAAGGTGAGAAAAGCTTTTCAGAGGAGTTGATGCCAAAGCTAAACCTTGAAGGAAGGAAAGGATTTCAGAAGTGGGAAGAACCTATATTCCAGGACTGAATAGTACAGAAACAAGAGGTGGAAAATACCTTGCTGCTGACATGAGCTGGAAAAGAGCAAGGGAGAGCAGAGCATATCTTGGAAACAAGGGTAGATATTCATTAGTACATAATCAATTCTGAGTGTCTCCAGAGGGGATCCTCAAATAACATGCTGTTAAGCTGTCCTAGGGGGCCAGCTTAAGTTAAATTAATGAACATTTTCTTGTTATACCATTTGAATGTGCTATTCTCTAACCTCCAAATAGTAGATTTATTTCTTTTGAATCACACATTACCCAGAAGCAACCTCAATTTTTACTTAGCCTTTCTTTAATTTTTTTTCATTTTTATTTTAGGAATTTTAGAGAAGAGAACAGTTGGGTTGCATGCCCTAAATCCTATTTATCAAATCAAAAAGAAAAAATTTTTAAATGCAGAAAAATCTCAAATAGTCAAAGACTAGATCTTAATAACCATATTTATTCATATATATGTATATATATGCATAAAGGAAAATATTTGCTTTGAGTTTTTACCTTTTATTCATATTTTGGGAAGGCCAGTATGTTTGTATTCAGAATAAAAAAATATGAATATGTTCATTATAATTTAAATGTTTTCTTCAAAATTTGTCATAGTGCATTAGTTTTGACCATATGTGTTATCAGAGTAGGTAACTAGTTCATTGTTATTTGAGAGACATTGGGCTAGCAGTAATAGCCCTGAGTACTTGGTAATGATAGAGAGCCAAAAATGACCTTTTTCTTTTTTTTTTTTTTTTTTTTTTATTTTTATTATAGCTTTTTATTTACAAAATATATGCATGGGTAGTTTTTCAACATTGGCCCTTGTAAAACCTGCCATTCTAACTTTTCCCCTCCTTTCCCCCATACCCTCCCTTACATGGCAGGTAGTCTAATACATGTTAAATATGTTAAAATATATGTTAAACCCAATATTATACATATTTGTACAGTTATCTTGCTGCACAAGAAAAATCGGATCTAGAAAGAAAGTTAAAAAAAAAACAAACCTGAGAGGAAAAACAGAAATGCAAGCAGACACTAACAGACCGAATGGAAATACTATGTTGTGGAAATGATCTTTTTCTATATAAATTTTACCTGAGGTCAACCCTGGAGCTCCTTCCTAAAGAAAGGAGATCAGCAATGAGAGAGGACATTTGGCTTCATCCTGAAGTATAGATTCTATTTAGAGAAGCAGAGAGGCTCTCCTTCAGTCTAGGGGTTGTGCAAACACGTCTTGTTGTGTGGCAGAAACTCCATATTCATTAGAAGAATTTCTGCTCTGTTAGAATATCCATGAAAGGGGAAATAGGTCAGTATTCCTTCATGGAATATCACTTAACCTATGTAAATACTTAAGTTATAAATATTAGTATTTTTCCAAGTTCTATTTGATTCTGCATTTGAAAGCATATATACTTCCAAAGTGTAGAGCATTTACGGCAGAAGGAGCCTTAATAAGTTATTAAGCACCTAACCTAACCTAATTAAGCTTCCAAATTAAATGATTAAAATTTGAACAGGTAGCTAGGTGGCTCAGTGGACAGAGAACTGGACCTGAGTTCAAATTTGGCCCCAGACACTTACCAGCTATGTGATCCTGGACAAGACACTTAATCTTTGTTTACTTTAATTTTCTGGAGAAGGAAATGCCAAATTATTCCAATATTTTTGGCAAGAAAATTCTATATGGGGCCATGAAGAATTGGACATGACTAAGCAAATGAATCACAAAAGTTCTCCAGGGACAAGGACTAAGTCAAATTTGATTATATGGCATAGTCATATTATTATGTTTTCCTTCATATTATTATGTTTTGATATAGATAAAGAGGAATTATCTAGAAAGATTAAAAACCAAACATCCGTCATTTTTATATGCCCTTTTGTATTAATGAATTTCAACAAGCCTTGAGAATGCTTATTCAAATGTTTGATTTAATTTACTGCCAACAGTTTCTTTTTAAGAAAGCTTAAATCCCTGAGATTTTTGCATTTATGTCAATTGAAGTTCTTGGATGTCAATTAATATAACTTAGCTCATGTATCTTTGCATAGCTATTAATCACCATGTAGCCCTTTTTTTTTACCCTCTAGTTTACTTTAACTTCTTTTTATGTGGAACAATATTGGCCCAGGAATACTAATGAGGGGAAGGGAAGCCAGATCAAAAGTACATTCAAGAGCAGCAGTTTTCAGGTTGTCTGACAGCCCTTTGGGGTCCCAGAGACCTTTTCAGGTAGTCTATGAAATCTAAACTATTTTCATAATACTACTGTTTTAAGGACTAACATGGTAAATACTGATACATGTAACTCATATAAACAAAAGTTATTTTGGGCGTCATCAATAATTTTTAAGAGTGTAAACAAGTCTCCAGACTAAAAAATTTGAGAATCATTATTCAAGAGGGGGCAATGTAATACAGACTCCACTTATGAGTGTCTCTCTTTTTCTCTCTCTTGAATGAGGCAGAAAGTGGGCGTAGTAATAAAGTATACCATTCATGTCATAGTGTGCTGTTAGTCTTCTTGGGACAGTCACTATTTTTTTTGCTGTGCTTTTTAGACCCATATTGGACCATTTTCAAGAAGAGTAGATTTCAGTTTCTGTTGTGGCAAGCATAATTATTAATTATTGTAGTATTATCTTAAGTTTTAAAAAATAATTGCAGTATGACACTGACACATTCTACTTAGGACTCAATCCTATAACTTCCCTTTTGCCCTATTTCTGCCTATCTATTGACCAATGATGTTATTATTCTTCATCTCAGCCTCGTTGCAAGAGTACTAGATAAGGAGTAAAAATAGCCTGTCTTGCAAGGCTTGATATGTCTATTTGTAAAGATACATATTAGCTATCATTGTCATTTTCAAATGATTCTGAAATGTAAAAAGTTATACCTACATGTAAATGATCATTCATTGAATTATTTTATTTTTCTTATATGTCAATTCATTTTGTTTGAGTATTTTTTTTCCTCCTTGTCCTGTTAGCATTTGGATTTTGGAGATAGTTTAATTTTTTTTTTTTGTCCCCAATCCTAATTTTCACTTTTTTTTCATCAGTTTTATAAGAAGTTCTAATTCATCTTGGCTTTTACCTATAACTTCTGGTTTCCATTAATGCCTCTTGATGCCTGTTACTGTTATGCAAATAAGCTTCAATTTTATTGAATTTTAAAAAAATCCTTCTGGAAAAGGATTACCTATTGGCTAATTTTTCTTGCTATTAGCTTATTTTTAATTTAATATTTTATTTTTCCCCAATTACATGTAAAATTAATTTTCAATATTAATTTTAAAAATTGAATTCCAAATTCTCTATTTCCATCCCCACTCCTTTCTCTTTAGCTCTGTTCTTTTCATCAGGAATTCTTGAAAATTCTCTTATATTGAATATCCATTTTTTTTCCCTCTGAAGGATTATACTCAGTTTTGCTGGGTAAGTAATTCACTGGTTGTAATTCTAATTCCTCTGCTCTCCAGATTATCATATTCCAAGCCCTTCCATGCAGAAGCTGCTAAATCTTGTGTTAACCTGACTATGGGCTCTACCATATTTGAATTATTTCTTTCTGGTTGCTTGCAATATTTTCTCCTTTACATGGGAGCTCTGGAATTTGGCTATAACATTCCTGAGAATTTTCACTTTGGGATCTCTTTTAGGTGATTGGTAGATTCTTTTAATTTTTATTTTACTTTCTGGTTCTAGAATATCAGGGCAGTTTTTCTTGAGAATTTCTTGAAAGATGTTTTCTGGGCTCTTTTTGATCATGGCTTTCAGGTAGTCCAATAATTTTAAAATTATTTCTCCTGAATCTAATGTCCAGGCCATTTGTTTTTCTAATAAAACATTTCACATTCCTTCTATTTTCACAGTCTTTTCATTTTGCTTTATTGTTTCTTTATATTTCGTTCACTTCCACTTGTTCAGTTCTGATTTTTAAGGAATCATAATTTCTTCAATAAGGTTTTGTACTCCCTTTCCGTTTGACAAATTCTGCTTTTCAAAAAAGCATTCTTCTCCTCATTGGCTTTTTGTGGTGCTTTTTCTATTTGCCTTTGTCTGTTTTTTAAGGTGTTATTTTCTTCAGCAAGTTTTTGTGCCTCCTTTTCCAAGTTATTGACTCATTTTTCATTATTTTCTTATATCACCATCTCTCTTCCCAAATTTTCCTCTTCTTTTCTTACTTGATTAAAAAAAAATTTTTTTTTTTAGTTTTTTAACCTGAAACCAATTTATATTTTTTTCAAGGTTTTAAATGTAGAAATTTTTACTTTACTGTTTTCTGAATGATTTTTGATATTCTTTGTCACTATAGTAACTTTCTATGGTCAGAATTTTTTTCCTGTTGTTTGCTCACTTTCCCAGCCTATTCATTGACTTTTAACTCCACTAAAGTTGGGTGCACTGTCCAAGCTTCAGGTGTTTTGCACAGCTATTTTCAGAGATACTTCTAGGGATCTATAAGTTTTCAGTTTTTCAAAGGTGATATAATCTAAGGAGAAGTGTGTCTATTAGAACCTCTCCTATGCTTTGGTCTGTGCGTGCCTACAAGCACTCTTTTCTGCCCTGAAATTTTACTGGGGCTAAAATCTCAGATGTCTCTTCATTGTGGGATTACCATCCAGGACTGCAATCCAGATCTCAATATGGGCAAAAGTAGCAGAGTCCTGCCTGTAGCGGCAGACCTTGTAGCAGCATAGGTTTTGTAATCTCCTGACCACTTGGCCATCTTACCATCTGTGGGCCAAGAGTTCTTGATACTGATGGTTTGTTCCCTTCTAAGGCCAGCTCCTGGTTTGGTGTAGCCTGGACTATGCTCCACTCTCGCCCTGCTGTGACAGACTTTCCTGGCCAAAATTTGTGAGTTCTGCCATTCTAGGACTTGTCTTGGGTCATTATTTGGAGAGGTTTAGGGGAGTGCCCAGGGAGTGCCCAGATGCTTTCTCTCCATCATCTTGTCTCCGCCTCCCCCCCAATTTTTAAAAATGCAAAGAATCCTAGTACTGAAAAACATATTGAAAAGTCAGAAAGACATGACTTCAAATACCATCTTAAATATTTACCATATGTCTCTGATGGCAGGCCAAAATACTAGGACATCCCTCTTTTTGTTGTTGTTTGTCCTTCATTCTTGAAGAGTATCATGACATCACTGAAGTGATACCATGACATGCACGTGATTTGGATTTCAGTGAGGGAGGGCTGTGCAAGGTCACCCTGCCTCACTTTCCCCTCCAGAGACATCTGGGTCCAGTAGCCAAATGTAGATCAGGACAACAAAGATGGTCCTGGATGCAGTGGGAGACCATGGCCTTCCCTCCCTCCCTCATTTTTGTAGCCCTACAACCTAAGAATGGTTAGCATAATGCCTCTGGAAATAATCCAATCTCAGTATTTTATGACTCTATTTTTAAATTATAGGAGTTTAGGGTTAGGGTTGAAGGAATCTACACATCATCTAATCAAACCACTATGTCTTACAAATGAAAGGACTGAGGCTCAGGCAGTTTAGGTAACTTGCTTAAGATTACCTGAGGAGTAAGTTGCAGAAGCAGAATTCAAATTCAGGTTTTCTGACTCTATACCTTTGATAGCAGCAGTATGTTTTACTTTACTTCTTTTTATATTAAAAAATTTAAATGTATATAAAATAATCTGCACAATTTTTATACATTTTACCTTAATATGGATTCTTCATTATTATTTAGAAGCTATAAATTTTTCAAAGTTCAGAAAGAGATTATGCATTTTAAAAGAAGATATTGTTGTAAAAGGAATCTATTGTTGTGTTTCATAATAGATTCAATATGCCAAATAACTGTTATTTTGTTGATTAGATGTCTCTGAAAACTTCAGTAAAACTTATAAGATTACATATTAAATACATACTCATCTTTGCTTCTCGTTTTAGATTTTCATGGGTAATGGAAAATATATAAAAAATAAAAGCCACAAGTCTTAAATTTTTAATTGAAAACTATATATTTTCAATTGGTACAGAGTTCAAAAGTCATACTTCTTTCATTATAAAGAAGCCTTTATCAACTATTTGTTTCAGTTTTAACAAAATTCTTACCCATAAAATTTATAAATATGTTTGCCCTTTGTTTATAAATACTAAATATAAAAACAATGAAAGTACAAATACAATTTAACTATAGCCTCTGTTTTCGTGTAGAGAATTATTCAATATGGCTTCTAGAGGGTATGCTGCTATGAGGCCAGCTGTGATTTCTAAATGAGCACATCTAAAAAAAGGGCTATCTTTTTCAAAGGACACAGCATACTTTTTTTAAAGTTGATATTCTATAATGAACCATAACTTATTCATAGTTAATTCATAGTTGAATCTCTTCTTATTTTTATTTTGAATATTGAGAGGACAAGAAAAATATATCTTTAGCATGTTGGAAAAGAAGACAGCTTCATCTTTTAAGGGTATTTTTTCCATGAAAATGATTAATATCTTGATTGACTTGAAATTCAAATGCAAATAATATACATGGTTTCACATACTTAACAGTTGTGTAAGATATTTTAAGCAAATGCATGAATTCTTATATTTTAGAGCCCTTGCAAAATCAACTAGGACCGGAAAAACATCCTATAAGCCTAACAGAATACATTACTAATTTATCCAGGAAGATTTTCTGGGCCTCTTATTATTGGAAATCCACACTTAGCAACAGCTATATCTATAATGTCCCCTTTGCTTTTATAATGACTTGTATTAATATGTATTGTTGAGACTTAACCAATCACTGATTGCTCTTTGATGAATTAATTTAATTCTAATACTTTAAGAGGAAAATAGGCATGGATTACTATTGCTTAATAAATTTGGTTAGATTCTAAGACTATATTTTGAGTTAGCATTTAGATAAGAGATACTGTTTTCATTTATTAGATTTAATTTTCTCATAAAACATCTTGGTGGACTTGAATAAAAATGGAATGTTATTTTTTCCAGTGTTGATGGTTTTAATATTTTTTTAACTTTTCTAAATGGACTGTCTTTATGCTTTTAAACAGCTAGAATAAAATAGAATATTCTTGGAAGGTATCCAAATGATATTGCATCTTTTTCTGCTCTTTTCTATTTAGATCTTTTTGTTGTTGTTGTTGTGATCATAATTTTGTGGGCATCATTATACTCAGTGAATCTAATTTTTAATAACATTTTTTATGACTTTTGAGGACATTAGAAAGCTTTCAAATGAAAATGTTACCTCTGTAACATGCTAAATAGCTAGAAAACAATTCTGATGAACAAAATAAGATAGAAAGATACTTCTATCTACTATCAATATCTTTTTTTTTTTAAAAAAATAGTTTTTTAAACAGTTTTTTACAAACCCGAAAAGCTATTAAAAGCCTTTAATAAAAACTAGACGCTTATTTTTGTGCTAATACTAATTACTGATAATACATGCTTATGTTTGTCATTCATTATATGGAGCTGTACCAATCAGTGGATGACTGAGTCTCAAGCACTTACACATGTAAATTAACTATTAGATTTTTTTCTTTTTTACTTAAGTGAGTCATAATGGAAAGCAACTCTAGGTCATAAAAAAATCTTTTCTCTTAAATGCTAATGAAATTTCTCCATTCTCTCCATTAGCAGACTACCCTTATTGGTAATTTGTAGCCTTCTCTTTTGTTCCTGGTGGTAATGAATGCTGGGTACTGAAAAAGCCTGAGCTACAGAATGCCTTGACAATTGTCTTCTGCTTACTCATACTGTAAAATTTCTGCTCCCTAGCCGAGCTGTGTAAGTAAGGGTACAAGATCAAAAGAGTATAAATTGGCACCCAAGTAGACAAAGTGACTCTTGCTTTATTAATTAGCTATAGCTTTCACAAGTTAATTCACTAGATCAAGGCAGAAAGATCAAAATTTGTAACATAAAACACCAAAATTTTACTCGGAAAAAAGTCCCTTTTTCATTGCTTTTCTTAACTTTAAATTTTTAAACCTTTCCTGTAATATAAACTAAATGTTATTTCCTTTTTCTAACCCGTGGAATAGTCTTATTTCTGTTAAAAGAAAAACACACGTACGCACACACTGACAGTCACATGAATCATTTTAGAGGTTCTAACTGGGTAACTTTTAATTGACATAATTCTTTTTGAAAAGTCAGTACCCCAAATTGTGTATCAGGAGGCCAATTAAAAATGCAATTGCTTCTAAAATTTGCAGTCATGTTCTGTCCTCTCATCAGAAATGCCACTGGTGTTTAAGCATTTGAAAAGGACCTTCTATGGGAGTGTTTTTGCGGAAGCTAAATTTGACAGTGATCCTAAGCTCCAAATTAAATAATGTGAGCACCACTTTTCCTTTTCATTTTAGAGGGTTTTTGAGAACACTTTGGAAGTTCCTGATGTCTTAATAACTTAGGGAGCCTTCAGAATTCACTCTTTAAATAATATGTTTTAAAGTTGTAGCTTAAGACAGAAGAGGGGGGAGAAAGCCTCTTCCATATGTCTCCCCAAACCTTTTATTATTTTTACTCTAGACTAGTTGCAGTCTGAAGGAGGTTATAAGTTTTTTGATTAGCTTGATTGCTACGGGCTTCATTTATTTAAAAAAAAAAAAAAAAGAACCATGATAACTCTACATAAAAATGATGATTTAGGCCTACTATTAATTATACTTTTTAACAATTTTGCTTAAATCATATTAGATTCTGAGGAATTTAGGTTTTAGATTTAAAAATAATTTATTACATATTTCACGTTTAATAGATGCTTTTATTTTATTTTAACTAATGTAATTCTGTCAGTCTTTAGGCTAACTTGATTAAAAAAGGATAGTGTGGGCATAGCTCCAGTGATCATAGTGAAGATTTGAAAATTTTATTGACTATTCAAAATGTCCTCATAAAAGAATATCACAAGTTATCATTAAAGTGGATTACCTAAAATTTCTATAAAATAGCTTAAAGAATTTAATGAGTGGCCTTTCAAAGTTCTAATGATTCTTAACTGTACAGTTACTTGTAACCTTTACCTGTACAAAAAGATAGTGTCTAACAAAATAGTGTATTTTAAATGCATTTAAAATATTATAGTTAAGCATATTTTTATACTAGAATTTTTTTTTACATTATCCAGAAAAGATCAGTAATGTGTCTATCTGTATAATCTTAGTTCAAGGAAGTAATTTGAACATTTGTAGTTTTTGTCAATTTTTTTTTTTTTTTTTTGGTAAAATTAACTGTAGCAGCCAATTTTCTGATTTTTTTTTTTTTTAAGAGAGAAAGAATATTTGTGTTTACAAGGTTATAAGAGGCTGGCTATGCTGGAAGTGACTGCAGTGCCTTTTGATTATTCATGGACAGTAATAGAAGGCACTTAAAAAGAACAATGAAATTGCTTATTTTTGTGATGGGCCATCTGTTGAATTGTTTTGTGCAACAATTGCACAATAGTATCTATGTCATATCATTCTATTTTCAACAGCAGCTGATTATGTCTAGCTGGCTACTTGTCCTTATTTCTAAAGTCCCATGACCATTTGAAGTCACCTTTCTGGGAACCTTTGCTAGAAAGGTAATAGAAATGTAAAATAGCCGGTGTGTTTTTTTTACTTTTCATTCTTTTTTTTTTTTTTTTTCCTGTGTTGCTTCTAATTAATTAGGTTTTCTAACTGTTTAGGATGATTTTCTGTAGTTCCCACCTGTAGTTGTATAATAGAAGTTAACAGGGAATCATTTGGTAATTTGGGTAGAAATATTGGGCCTGCTATAAAGAGGAGACAAGCTTTAAAAGATTTCTGTGGTATAGACTTCCATGCTTATTAATTATCTATCCTTTTCTTCACAGGGATAATTAGAATCATTCTCCAGGATTTTACTTTCAGCCTTTAGGGAAAAAAATGAAACTATTAACAAATTTGTCAGAGCAGAAATGAAATCAAGATAAAACAAATGTGTTGTTGTCCATAGGTCATTGACATTGCTGATGCCATGATTCTGAAACAGCTTTTTGAAAATCTGTTCAAAAATGGGGTCGTCGTTGTGGCAACATCCAACAGGCCACCTGAAGGTAAAAACAGAAATTATGTCAGTATTATCCAATTAGGTGAACACATTAACAGCCTTTTTGTTTTTGTACTTATTCATTTTATAATGACTATAAGACTGGTGCTTTTGTCTTTCATTGGTTTTGTATCTGTGCTTAAGGGCTGCAAATCCAGCAAGATATGTGAATTTTAAAATACATATATATATATTTAAAGTAGTTAAACCCAAGAGAATTCCTTATTCCTAACATACCTGAAGACCTGTAGTTGATTCTAGAGATTGCTGTCTGTTCAAAAAAAAAAAAAAAGTGCCCTGGCTATTCTGTTACTTTTAATGAGATGTAAAGAAAATTTGTCTGATAAAAAAAAGGACTAAGAGCTAGTTTGTGTACTAAATGGCAATGCATGACAATTTATCTTTTCTAAAAGAATACCTAGCACTATCTCCAGCTGAACTCTTTGCCAATGATACATCTGCCTTCAGACCAGTTTCTTTTCTGCCATAGCCAATAGATCCAGATTGAGAGCTCTTACAATTGCAATATTCACTCTTAAGGTCAATTCCTAGTGAGAAGGCTGAAGCCGTCACTGGCAAACCTCTCCTCTAGTCTCAAGTCTTCTGGCCTAAGATATCCCAAACCCCAACTTCACTTGTTTATGTTAATACCACATACAAGAAAGAGGAGATAAAGAGCAGAAACAATGGAAAAAACTGGCAGGGGTCAGTTTGGTGAGGGTGGACACCAGGAAACAACTGACCAACTTCACTAGCATTATTCTGGCAAAAGAATGAAGATAGGTGCCAAAATGGAATTAATATGAAGTTGCAAAGTCTGATCTTCAGAAGCAACAACTTTAAAGCACATTTCCTTTCTCTGAAGTAATCACTGTAATTCCCTCCTCTTGCCAATATATCTCCCTTGGTGATTGTCCCTGTCTTGACTATAGTGGTTGGGAGAGAAGACAACCTTAACCTTTTTAAGTTCTCAAAGATCTATATCATCCAAGACTCCCCAATTTAGAAAAAATAAGTTGAAAAAAGAGGCAGGAGGGTAAGGAAAAGAGAGAAAAATCCCTAGATATAAAATAAAAGAAAAATAGAACCTATCTAATTGAGTAGATAAAAGAAAAACTAACAATGATTTCTTCGATATAGGAAAGTCAAAGAATAAAATTAAAATAGAAATGGATACTAAAATATACTAGAAATGATGTAAAAATACAAAAAGAAAAGTTAAATCATAAATGCATCAAAGCAATTAAAGTCAGTTCTGTATTTTTTAAAAAGGGAGTGTGGAGGAAATGGAAGAGGTGAAAGAAATAATGAATGAAAATTCAAAGGAACATTGGAAAGCCAAAAAAACAATAGAAAAAGAAAGTATCAATATATGTAGTGAAAGCAAAGATCACTGAACTGACAATAAATTTGAAAACAAACCCAGAATGTAACAGAACTTTAAAGGCAACTAATGGATATCTGGGATAAAGTAATAGGCTTATCAGACAAAAAAATTTGAATTTTAGATTAATTGTAATGCCAGAGGGTAACTGTTAGGATTACTAAGTGAGAACTGAGGTTGTCTGGATAGTTACAAGGTGAGAACTCAGGTTGACTTGATAGAAGGAGCAAGCTCATTGGCTGGGGTGGTTCTTCCCAGAAGCCCTTGCATTATCCCACGCCCATTCTCTGGGAGGATAAAAAGAGACAGCAATGGGCGCAGAGGGCAGATCGGCCTGGAGAAGGATAAGAGCTGGAGGAGATTAAGAGCCAGGATTCAAGAAGGAAGACTCTCTGCATTACATCAGGCCTGACGGGGCTCTCTGCAGGAAGGGAAGTCACTTCTAAGGACAAGAGTTAACAGCAACTGCCTGGAGACAACGGTTCACTACAGGAAGAAGAATCTGTCTGAGAGATTTGAGTAGACACAGCAGATCTCTTCCCAGAGAGCGATCCAGCAGCTTCTGGAGACGACAGCTCGTTACAATTGGCGCCCAACGTGGGGCAAGGACTTTTGCTTATCCTGACAAGAGGAG
Source organism: Sminthopsis crassicaudata (assembly GCF_048593235.1). Lineage (NCBI taxonomy): Eukaryota > Metazoa > Chordata > Mammalia > Dasyuromorphia > Dasyuridae > Sminthopsis > Sminthopsis crassicaudata. The sequence continues at coordinate 196,464,548 of NC_133620.1, read as the reverse complement.
CTAGACCAGACCTTCGCAATTTGGCGCCCGAACAGGGACAGACACAGTCCTGATTCCAGTGGAAAAGCCTCCCATCCAGATCTCAGTCTCTCTAACCCAGAACCGTGAGTAACGAGGAAACTTTGTTAAAGATTAAGTGAGCGTGCTAATAGATAAATAAGGAACTTCAAGAGCAAGTGAGAAAACATCCAGGCAAGATTTATATCTTGCATGTCCACTCACATAGTGGACTCCCAGGTCCCATTTTTGATGGAAATTCAAAGGCAGATAGCCTTCTAACCATGTTAGCCAGTAGTCCTTTATTTCAGGAAGCACAAGAATCTCATTCTAAATATCATCAGGCTGCTCGAGCTTTACGTTTACAATTTGGAATCACAAGAGAGGAAGCTAGGAGCATAGTAAAAAGCTGTACAGCTTGTCTTCCTTTCCATGCTCCTACACTCCCTCCAGGGAAGAATCCTCGTGGTTTGAGACCCAATGAAATCTGGCAAATGGATGTGACCCATTATAAATCTTTTGGTCGTCTATCTTTTATCCATGTAGTGATAGACACCTTTTCAGGATTCACATTTGCAATGCCAGCAGCAAAAGAGACAGCCCGAGTGGTCACTGAATTCCTTATACAAGCTTTTGCAATTATGGGTGTGCCACAAGCAATAAAAACAGACAATGGACCTGCATATACGTCCAAACATTTTACACACTTTTGTGCACAGTATAAGATTTTACATACCACGGGCATACCCTTTAATCCTCAAGGGCAGGCAATAGTAGAGAGAAGAAACAGAGATATTAAGACACTCCTCCAAAAACAAAAGAAAGGGGGAGCCACAGGTAGCCCTAGGGAACTTCTAAATTTAGTTCTCTATACCATTAATTTTCTAATTTTTGACAAAGATGCACTGGCTCCAGCAGACAGGTTTTATAACCCACCAGAAGGGCAGTGTCCAGTGAGAGCATCTCCACTGTCCTTAGATAATCGCCAGGTGATGTGGAGAGATCCAGAAAGTGGTGAATGGAAGGGACCAGATAGGTTAACTGCCTGGGGGAGAGGGTTTGCTTGTATTTCTTCAGCAGGAGAAGGAATCAGATGGGTGCCAACGAGTCATATTCGCCTTGTCCACCAGAGAGAGACAGAAAAAGAGAAAGACCTCAAAATAAAGGAGAAGATCTAAGAAACATCTTACACCGAAAGAGCATGGATAATAAAAAGACTGTTAAAGAACTTTAAAATCAGCAGGAATCATTGGACTTCCTCACACAAGATGAGAATAATGGACAATGGACTTATGGACATTTATAAATTTTCAATTTATGATTATTTGATTATGATTATGTTATATACTTCTAGCATGTGTTATGTTACTATGTTACTATGTGCTTATGTAATTTATGTAATTATCTGTAATACTTCCCATATTGATGGATTTATGTTTCAAGGTCATGACTGTCCTATGTTCTAAATCAAAAGAAAGGGGGAGATGTTAGGATTACTAAGTGAGAACTGAGGTTGTCTGGATAGTTACAAGGTGAGAACTCAGGTTGACTTGATAGAAGGAGCAAGCTCATTGGCTGGGGTGGTTCTTCCCAGAAGCCCTTGCATTATCCCACGCCCATTCTCTGGGAGGATAAAAAGAGACAGCAATGGGCGCAGAGGGCAGATCGGCCTGGAGAAGGATAAGAGCTGGAGGAGATTAAGAGCCAGGATTCAAGAAGGAAGACTCTCTGCATTACATCAGGCCTGACGGGGCTCTCTGCAGGAAGGGAAGTCACTTCTAAGGACAAGAGTTAACAGCAACTGCCTGGAGACAACGGTTCACTACAGGAAGAAGAATCTGTCTGAGAGATTTGAGTAGACACAGCAGATCTCTTCCCAGAGAGCGATCCAGCAGCTTCTGGAGACGACAGCTCGTTACAGGTAACAACAAAAAATAGATTCTATCTTTGAGCAACTAATTGGAGATAACTTTTTGGAATGGTGATTTTGCCACTTCAAAGACTATATGGAATCTCAGAATAGAGAAATTCAAAAAACAAGCTTATAATGGTACATAATTGTTAAATTTCAACATTACAAGGATAAAGAATCTTTCAAATGCTGAGAAAGAAGAAAAATTATGACTGACAAAACACCAATTAAAATGTCATCAAATTTGCCAACAGCTCAAGAAAGCTGACAAAACTGGACAAAAATATGTACAAGTCTATATCCTGCAATCTAAGGATATAATTTACAAACAAAATAACATTTTAAAAAATGTTGAGTTTATCTTTAAAACTCACGATGTAAAAGACTGCTACTACAAGGGATAGTAGGAATTCTAGATGAACTGAATGAATCTTTAACAAAAATAAAAATAATAGAGCTTATGTTTAACTATATTTAAGACAACCAAATAAGAAGGCAAACTTTTGTGAAAGAAAAAAGAATAATCAAATTAGGATCTGAGACAAAAAAATGCAAACTCCAACTTATTTGATGATAAGTTTTCATTATTTTATTTCAGTAAATGCCTTTGCTTTGAGCTAATTGTGTCAAAGTATAGTGGGGTAGGCTCATGAGTTACAGGTTTTAAAAGAGTAGACCCACAGGTTATCTGGTAACCTGGTACTGGTGTTTTTTCACCCCGAAGGGGCACCAACTTATGAGTATAAATTGAGGAGAGGAGGATACAACATATAGAATGCTACCCTGTAAAAAATAGTTTGGTACTTTTCCAATGATATATTTTCCTAGTGATCTCCTCAATTCCAGGCCTCCTTGACCTCTCTGCAGAATTTAACACTGTTGATGACCTTCTCCTTCTGAATACTTTCTCCTTTCTAGGTTTTCAGGACCATGCTTACTCCTTGTTCTCCTTCTGTCTGTCCCACTATTTCTCAGTGTCTTTTGTTGATTTTCATCTGTATTAGGTGCTTCTCATGTTCCAGCTAAATGGTAAGGTTACTAAGAAAGGCAAAAATACAACTCCCTCTTCTTAAGGAGCTCAGCTTCTAATGAGATAGTCATCATGTAAATAACTAAATGCAAAGAAGGTATAATGAAGATGGTAATCTGGGTGTGTCCCAAAATTCTATCCTGGATACCCTTTTCATTTCATTCTATGTTATATCACTTGGTGTTATCTGCCTTCATTGGTATACTTATTTCTCTGCATCTGATTTTCAGATCTATCTAGCCCTCATCACCAAGTGTGTCTTATATATCTTGTACTAGATGTCCTATGCAACATGCCCACAAATGAACTCATTTTCTGCACACTCTCACCCGGCTTCTAAGCTTTCCTTAGGATATTGCCCAGGATATTGCTATTTTTGCAGTCTTCTAGGTCCACAACTTTAATGTTATTCTTGACTCTTAACTTGCCTTCACCAATATCCAATCCATTGCCAAATTTTTTCATTCCCACCTTCACCACAGATCTCACATTTGTCCTTTTCTCTCTACTCATAAAGCCACCACTCTAGTTCAGGCTCTCATCATGTCTCACCTAGACTACTACAACAGCCTTCTGGTGGGCCTCCTTGCCTCAGGTCTCTCCCCCTGCCAAACCATCCTCTGCTCAGCTGCTAAGGCATTTTTTCCCTAAAGCTTGGGTTTGACCATTGAACCTCTAGAGCTCACTGATTTATTCAATGAACTCCACTGTCTCCTTGTGTTCTCTAGAATCATAATGAAGTCCTCTGTGGCATTTAAAGTTCCTTATATACTGGGTGCCTTCCTGTTTTCCCAGACTTCCTATAACTTACTCCCTTCTACAAACTACAATCCAGCTACACCAGCCTAATTGCTGTTTCCCAAACATACCCCATCTTCCATCTCTCTGTCTCTATCTTGTTTATCCCCTGCCTTTCTTAGTATCTTTAACATTTTGCTGGAGCGTGAGAAGCACCTGATAAATGTTTGTTGATTGACTAACTTACTGAATGGGAGACTGATCCAGCCAGTGGCAGACAGGAGAGTGAGCCAGCTGTTGGGTGTAGCTATGTGCCCTGCTCTGTAGTTTCCAAGGGCATTGTGGTAGGAGAAGTTACCTAGCTGATGAGGTTTGGGGTGAATGGGGCCTGCCCAACATTAGGCTTAAAATTTGAATGAATTCGTGTGGCCTTGAGTCAAATATAATTAACATTCCTCATCAAGCTCAATTCAGAAAATGATAGAATCTCAGAATTGGAAGAGAAATCAAAGGCCTTTTACTCTAAATAAGAATATATTCCATAAGATCTTTGGCTAGTTAGTGATTGAGACATAGCTTAAAGACCTTGATTAATGAAGAATAATTACCTCATGAAACAACACATTATTCCTTTGTGTAGCTCTAATTATTATGCTGGGCAGCTAGGTATTTGTATAGCTCTAATTGTCATGATGGGCAGTACAGTGAATAGAGTGCCAGCCCTGGAATCCAGAAAAATCATCTTCCTGAGCTTAAATCTGGCCTCAGATACTTATTAACTTTGTGACCTGAGTAAGTCACTTAACCCTGTTTGCCTCAGTTTCCTCATCTGTCAAATGGCAAGAAGGAAATGGCAAATCATTCTATTATCTTTACCAAGAAATCTCCAAATAGGGTCACAAAGCATCAGATATGACTGAACAACAAATTGTTATGAATTTATTCTTTATGTTAATCCCAAATTTGTCATTCTTATAATTTCTAATCATTTCTAACATCAACTTCTTATCATTATTTTTATATACTAACTTGTATTGTTACCTAATTGTTTGTGGAACATAGATCCCATCTTTCCTACCATGTCACAGATTGAGGGGAGAGGCCTGGGTTTTTGTCCACACTAACATTTTAATAAATGTTTAAAATAATAAGAGTCATAGAATTTTAGAGTTGGAAGGGGCTTAGGGTTCATCTTGCCCAATGTCCCATTTAATTCAGTAATGGCGTCTGTAGCATCTTTGACAGTTGATCATTCGGTGTCAGCCTAAAAATTTCCATTTAAGTGGAACTCACTAATGAGTCACTCCAATATATTTGGGAAACAACATCTTACTCTTCTGTGTTTACTGCTACAAAGCATTTTACATATTTCATCTGCTTCCTCCCCTTTTCCCTGTTAAAAAAAAAAATCGCAGTAAGGAAGATAGTATAAACATGATCTCCACTTTGTAGATAGATGGTGAAACTAAAACTCATAGAGATTTAATGTTTTGCCCAAAGTCATAAAACTATAAGTGACAGTGCTAGTAATGAAATATCCATATCCAATGTCATTTCCATTATGCTTTTAATAACTAAAGTTCTTACAGTAGAACAATGACTTTGGAATCAGAGGACCTGGATTCAAATCCCACCTTTGATGCTTACTGTATAGTAACAATTATTATTATTATTGTTGAACCAATTATTCACTCTCCATGAACCTCAGTTTCCTTTTCTGTGAAATGAAGGAGGATGGGATGTTAATTTGTTTCTGAAGCCTCTTCCACCTTTAGGTCTTAGATTCTATAATTTTCATATTGAGTTGAAGTCCTTTAAGGTCCCTTGATTTGACATTCTAATAACTTTGTCCAGAAGAAAAATATTAGTAGAATTGGATCCTCTTTTTATTCACAGAAATCCTGAGGTGAGTAGAGGCAACCATTGATGTACTGAGTAATAAAGAAGTAGAAAATTGAATCAAAAAGTCTAAGCATGTACTTTGGGAGATTGGCCAAGAGGATAGTGCCAACAGGGTTTGAAGCTGTGGGCCAAACTGAAGCTCTGCCAAGTGATAATGTCCAACTGTGTCTTTGTTGGCTGTGAGACTTGTATCAACTATGGATGATGCATCTTGCTTCTTGAGCAATTTCATCACAAACAAGGAGGTCCTTGGACAAGCCAATTTATTGGTATTGAAGGGAAACTAGCTAGTGATAGTGCCCACAAAAAAAGAATAAGAGCTGATGACTCAAGCTTTGTTATTTTCTAACGAAAGGTGAACCACAAATAGTGGGTAGAAAAAAATATAGTATGCCTCCAAATTCTTAGTTTAATTTTAAGCTTTAAGAGTTTTAAGGTAGTTGGAACACCCTGTACTTTCAGGTTACTTGCTAAATACAGTCACTTCTAAAATGATCTCGTGTGCAGCACTCAGAAATGGTCTCTCACTTTGAATATTCTATAAATCTAAGATACAGTTTTGCAAATAGTAGCAATGATAACAGATCAAAGAAATCATTACAAATGCAGTGAAGACTATACTAAAGATCATTCCTCATTGCTTTTTAGCCTCAGTAGTGAACACAGATAGCAATCACTAATTTTATTTTTGCCATAAAATAGTCTTCATATATAGGACAAAAGTATACATGTATATTATGTTGCTTTTATCCTCTGCATTTAGCCACCTGCAAAATATGCTGTTTTATTCTTTACTCCATACCTCAGATTTATTACCTTGTGTCTATGCCATTAAGAAATCTCTTTTTCGTGATATTATTACTTTGTACTTGAATTACTATGATATCCTTTCTCTTGATCTCTCAATTTCTCTATACTTTAAACTAGTGGTTCTTTTTTTTAGTAAAGCTTTTTATTTTCAAAACATTTGCATAATTTTCAACATTCACCCTTACAAAACCTTGTGTTCCAATTTTTTTCTCCCTTCCTTGTCTCCATCTTCACCCCTAGACAGCAAGTAATCCAATATATGTTAAACATGTGCAATTCTTCTATACATATTTCTACAATTATCATGGTGCACAAGATAAAATCAGATCAAAAAGGGAAAACTGAGAAAGAAAACAAAACACAAACAAACTACAATCAAAAGAGTGAAAATACTCTACATTGTGATCTATACTCAATCCCCACAGTCCTCTCTCTGGGCTCTCTTCATCACAGGACCATTGGATCTTATTCTCCTTTTTTATCAATGAGGAAACTGAGGAACAAAGCAGCTAACTGATTTACTTATAGTCACCTATATAAAAACATTAAAGTCAGTACCAGCACCTGGATCTGCTATTTTATTAGTCTTTCTACTGTGTCATGCTGCTCACTGAATTTTTGTTAGCTTCCACTCAGACCTGCTACTCCAAATAAATGCCCAGTAGATTTAGAATCTCTTCAATGTGGATATTTTTTTCACTGGTCTGGATTGCAATCCACTTACACTTTCTCATTCAAAGTGATTTGTAAATCACTTAGCACAGTGCCTGACCCATATTTAGTACTTTTCTAAGTGTTTATACCCTTTTTCTTTCCCTTCAATTTGTGATTCTTGTCCAGTTCTTAATTATTAATCTTGTACTATGAATTTCCCAAACACTTTTTTGTGTTTTGCATTTTATGGGCATATTTTGATAGTTGGACTGTTTATCATACTGTGTGATTAATTATCATACATTCTTATATATTTTCTAGTTGCCCAAGTATGTTTTTATTTTAGTTTTTCAGGCATTACCATTATTAATATAGATTATATTTTCATTGAATTTTGATTTTGGGGATTTTGTTCTTTTCCATAATTCCCAGCTGTACAGCATTAGAGAAGATGCTAATGTTAAAAAGATGAATTTTTGTGTTAGGAGGCAGCTTAGGAATGTCAAAAGTTATATGCAGAATTCCAGCTTTGTGTCTTTGCATTATTCAACTCTAGGCCCATCTCATTATCTCTCTGTAGTGCTTGTGGACACATGGACTGAAGAACTAACTTGTTAAAAGTTCCTGTCCTAATGCTTATCTAAGTTTGGGTATTGAGGCATTTTCATCCACTTGGTTTTTTCCATGTAGATTGTTAGGCAAGTCTCTTTTAGTATCTTATACAATCTTCTGAGACTCAGCTGATGCAGTTTAATGCCACTTGCAAATAGGAGAATCTGAAGGGATTTTTCTCCCTATAGTAATTCTTCCAACACTGCACAGAATGTCTTCCATGAAAGTACCCTAAACCTCTGGTGAAAATATATCTCTTTGCTTTATACTTGCTTAATATTGATAATCAAAGTATTAAACAACAAGTTCTTTAAGAAAGATAATTTTAAGAGAGATTATTTCTCTCAAGGAGCCTTATAGGATCTTAAATTACATATGGTAGAGTTCTTATTGGCAGAACAGTAGAGGCTACATTTTTCTCTACCCAAGTCAAAAGTTTAAAAAAAAAAACTAGGGGGATGGTTAATCAGCCAATAATAAATATACTAGGATTTTATATTAACACTTTTCAATAAATTGTGCATTTCCTGTTGAAAATCATTTTCAAAGCCTGCCCTTTTCAGATTTTTATCTGGGCTCTTTTAGTTCACAAGAATCTTCAATGTAAACTACCCATAAATGGTCATTCAGGCTTCAGGAAAGCAGAGAGTTCTTGTTTTCTTCAAGCTTAGATTTGAGTTATCAACTTCCACTTATCCTTCCTAATTTTATCCTCTAGCCACACTCAGAAGGGGTTTAATCTCACTTTCATAGGACAATTTTCAAAGGTGGCTATTGTGTTCTTTCTAAACAGTCTTATCTTCAGTTTAAACACTTTTTCATTATTCCTCAGATAGGAAGAATTTGAGACCTTTTACCATCTTCCTTATCATTATTAGGAAAAATTCCTATTAATCATGTCCTTCCAAAAATATGGTATCCAAAACTGATACTCTGTGCTGACTATGCTCTGACCAGTGCAAAATATAGTGTCTTAATACTTTATATGAAATGTGAAGTATCATGTTCTGCACCCTAGATACAGTGCTTCTCTTAATTGAATCTAATATTACATTTGATTTTGATCTATTGATCCATATTGTGTTTTCAGTACAATAAAACCTCCAGATATTTTACTATCATATTTGGGAAATTTATGTTTTTAAAAATTAAAACATAAGCTTTTATATTTATCCCTGTTGATAAAATCTGGCCCAATGTCTTAATGTTTAAAGATGTTTTTTAATCTTGATTGTCATCTGCTAGTTATCCCTCCCAACTTTGTGTCATCTGCATATTGGAAAACCATACTATGTATGCTATTTTCTAAATCACTGATAAAACTGTGAAACAATAAAGAACTAAGGAAAAATTCTTAGGTCAGTCTAGTAAAAATAATCTTCTAAAATGGTCAAGTTATAACTTTACAGCATCTTCCTTTTTTCCTCCCTTATGTTACAAAATGACATAGTTTTCTGGCTACTGTAACTTGTATTGTATTGTATTGTAATGTAACTTGTTCAAGATAGTGGCCATGGAAAAAATCTATTACTTTGAATTTCATTAATTAAATTCCTAAATGGAAATAATTTGGCAATTAAGTATAGCATAAATAAGAGTTGTTTAATGCGAAAATACAGAATAAATGCCAAATTTTGATTTGAATTGACCAACAGGACAAGTCAAAGTGAATCTTAAGCCAAAATCTCTCAGAGCAACCTCTAATTGAAAGTAAACTCTAATTGAAATTTTATTGTGGTATATGCTCTTTTTTTGGTAATCTTTTAGACTGTCTCACTTGGGTGAGTATGGTCACTCACAGAACTAGTCCTATTCTTATCATATATTTGACTTGCTCCATTTTCTGACCTAAGTCATTTTTACTTCTCCTTTTTTAATTTTTAAGGAAATATTGGGGCAACTAGATGATACAGTTGATGGAGCATTGGTCCTGAAGTCAGGAAGATCTGAGTTCAAATTTAGCCTCATATACTTAACATATACTAGATGTGACCCTGGGCAGGTTATTTAACCCCAATTGCTTCACACACCCCTACTACCCCAAAAAGGAATTATTTTTCCATTTGGCCAATTTTGCTCTTTAAGGCATTCTTCGCCTCATTAGCTTTTTGTATTTCTTTTTGCATCACTCTCATTTCTTTTCTCAGTTTTTTCTCTTTTTCTCTTACTTGATTTTCAAAATCCCTTTTGAGCTCTTCTGTTGCCTGAGACCAGTTTTTATTTTTCTTGAAGGTTTTGGATGTAAAAGCTTCGACTTTGTTATCTTCTTCTAAGTGGGTGTTTTGACTTTCCTTGTCATCATATTAACCTTTTGTGGTCAGAATTCTTTTCTGTTGTTTGATCATATTGCTAGTCTATTACTAGCTTTTAACTCTTTGTTAAAATAGGGCTCTCTTTCCAGGGTGGAGGGTGCAATGTCCCAACCTTCAGGGGGTTTGTGTAATTGTTTTCAGAGATCCTTCTAGGATTTGTACTCTGAGCCTTCAGTGCTACCCGGATCTGAGTATAGACAAAATAACAGAGTCCTGTCTCAATGTCAGCAAAGAGGCCCCCATAATCTCCCTCTGACCAGCTTTTTGGCCCCCCTATCTGTGGGCTGAGATCTCCAGAAATTGCCCCTGTCCATTGCTGCTGTGATAGCAATGAACCAGTGACTCCCCAAACCCACTCCTGGTTTGCTAGGGCTTTCCTCACACCCTAGTGCAACAAACCTTTCCTGAAAACCTTCCAAGTCATTCTTTGTGTCTTTGGGCTCAGAGACCCAAGAGATATTCACTGTTTCCAGTTCAGAGGCTCCAAAGCCTACCCCTACCTTGCTGGGGCCCAAGTTATGCTGACATGGTCTGCATCACAATTGTGCTTCAGACCCACTCCAGTGTAACATATCCTTCCTGCCAAATTGTTCCACTATCTCAATCTCAAGAAATCTACCAGCCTACCAAACCTCCCAAGTAGTAGGGATTACAAACCACCACACTTGACTTCATGATTTAAGCTTAGACCATGATGTATTTGCTTTAATGCAAATTAAATAAAAATTCAAGTAAAAAAAGTATAAACTGTATACATATATACATACACATATACACACACATATCTTTCCTATCTCTGCTGACTCTTTGCTTTAATTCTGCTCCTAACTTGCTTTGTCCATGTTGAGTTCTTTGAAATTATGCTTTGCTATTGGTTCTTATATGTTAAATTTTTGATTAAGTTCCAGTTTGGTTGATAGTAAGTCCTAGAAATCTGCAAATTCGTTGAATGTCCATTTTTCTCATTCAGTATTACAGATAATTTTAGTAGATATGATATTTTTGGCCACAGGCCTAGTTCTTTTGATTGTCAGTAAATATAATTCCAGGACCTCCAGTCTTTTATAATGGCTGCTGCTAAGTCCTATACAATTCCAATTGTACCTTCAGCATATTTGAATTTTTTCCCCTTGTTTTTTGCAAAAATTTCTATTTTATTTGGGGGTTTCAAAATTTGGCAATAATGTTCTTATGTGTTTTCCACAAAGGATCTCGTTGAGATGGTGATTGATAGATTTTTTTTTTTTCTATTTCTACTTTTCCCTCATGTTCTGTCACTCCAGGGCAATTTTCTTTAATTATTCCTTGCATTATTTTGTCAAGATCCTATTTTTAGTCACAATTTTCAGGTGGTTCAATTATTCTTATATTTTCTCTTTTTGATCTTCTCTTTTCCAGATCTGTCATTTTCTTATAAGATGTTTCACATTCAGTTCTATTTTTTTTATTCTTTATAATCTGTTTTGTTATTTTTTGTCTATTGTAGCTTCACTGGTTTTCCCTTGCCCAATTCTAATTTTCAAAGAGTATTTTCATCTTTGAAACTTGGTATCTCCTTTTCTAGTTGGTTAACTTTTTTTCCCCCATAATCTTGTTTTTCTTGGATGGTTTATATTCTTTCTATTAGTTTTTCCTCAATGTCTCTCATTTTATTTAAAAAAAAATTTTTTTTTGAGTTCTTCTATAAATTCTGTCTGGGCAAGGAGCCATTTCACATTATTCTTTGGGATAGAAGACTTTTTACTTCATTGTCCTCCTCTGAAGATGAATCCTGGTCTTCCCTCTTCCCACATTAAGTTTCTAAGGTGGAGTTCTTCCTTCTTTGCTGGTTCATTTTTTTTTCTAAATAAGAGGTTTTAGTGTAAGCACCTTGAATCTTGGGGTGAGGGGGATGGTACCTCTGGCTTTACCTCAGCTCTGCCCTCTGACCTGGAACCCCAAATCAAGAGCTCCACTCTCCAGCAAGTGCCTGCAGCATCCCTGCTCTATTACCTCTGCATTCACCAGGTACTGGTTCCTTTTCACCCAGGGCTGTGTTCCTGCAACACAGCTGGGCCTGGCATTCCCAATTAGTCTTTCCAGACTCAGACCCAGACTCCACACCTATCCAAGAGGGGAACTTTTGTGAGATTCCTGTTGAGGCTTCAGTCATATCCAGTTAGTCCTAGGGCTCCCCACTTGATGTTTCTGTGGAGATAGCCTGGAGATGTTTGCCCTCACCTGGGTTAATCCCTGACCCTGGGTCTTTCTTCTGATCTCAGTCATATCTGGAGTACTCTTTTCTTCCCCAAATCTTCTTGATTTTTCACCATTCTATGTTTACCCTGAGGCACAGATTTGTTCTATTTATGGGAGAAATCAGGAGAGTTTGAAATTTACCAACCTACCCTACTATCTTCCCCAGAATCTTCCTCAGGTTTATACTTTTCAACCTCAATAGCATTTGATGTTCTCTTACTATAGTACTCTTTCCTCTTTCAGTTTTCATGATACTGTTTTTTCTTCCTACCTATCTGATTTCACAGTCTCCTTTGATGCAACATGATCCCCATCATGCCTCCTAAGTAAATGTACCCCAAGAGTCCTTGGGCTCTCTTCACTCCTATTCTCATTCATTTCTTCACTTCTTACTCTTTACACATTTTCTTTTGGTGATCTCATCAACTCCTATAGATCAGTTAACCACAATGTAGATGATTCACAGATATATATATATATATACATGCTACTCTACTTTTTATATATGCTACTCTACTTTTTCTCCTGAATTCCATTTCTCATTATTGCTTACTGGATATTTCCATTTGGTTATAGGCGTCTCACATTTATTATGTGCCAAGCAGAACTTGTAATCTTTCCCCAAAAATCTGTCCTACTTTCTAATGTATCTATTTCTTTCAAAGATACCGCCATTTTTCTATTCTGTGGAATATGACGTGGAAGTCTACCTTAGCTTTTCCCTCTCCCAATATTCTGTATTACCAAGTCTTATTTATTCTTTCTCATAGGATTACAGAAGTAGAGCTTAAAGTCACCCCAGTGACTATCTAGTCCAAATCTTCCATGTCTGACCATATTCCTCCTGTTACAGTCTTCATTGGCTCCCTAAGGTCCTCTAGCAAAATATGCAAGCTCCTTTGTGGGGCATTTCAAACCTTTTAAAATTGTCATCCAGCCTTCCTTTCAAGACTTATTACAAATTATTTTTTAATATGCTTTGTATTCTGTCCAAGCTTACCTACATACTGTACAGATCTTACACATGACATTTCATCTTGGAACTCTTTGCCTTTACTTATTCTGTTCCCTCTGGAATGTTCTCCTTCCTTATGTACATTCATTAGAATCCCTAACTTCCTTCAGAGCCCTACTCCAGCACTGTTTCCTTTAGTGATCTTTTCCCGATTCTCCTAGCTCTCCTCACATAATGCTTGCATTTATTTTGTATATTTTTATACATACATATGTACACATACATATGTATACGGTGTGTGTGTGTATGTGTGTATTTGTATTTGTGTTGTCTCTTCTTGTGGCCTGTAAGATCCTTGGGAGTAAGAATAATTACCTTTTTGTCTTTGTGTTCCCATGGGTTAGCACACAGAGGATTCTTAATAAACACTTATTGATTAATTGATCTGGATTACACTGAATTTTCTTTGTACCTTATTGGCTACTTAGACAGACTCATTTTTTATATTAAATTATGTTATCATATTGCTGTTCAGGTGAAACAGACTTAAGTAATAGAGCTTGGAGATGTGATGTTATGTTCATTTCTAATTTTTTTATGTTATTGAATAATTTCTGTACAATACACAGTAATCCAACCTATATTATATGCTCTACTTAGAATGTATTTGTTCTTTATAAAATAGCAGATTTTATTCAATTGTAGGAGATAAATATAGAATAGTCCTACTTGCTGTGCCAAGCAATTTAAACCACTCCCTTTTTGTGCCAACACATCTTTCTGAATTGTCAGAATTCAGGGAATGTCAGAAAATTTTAGGGGAAAGGATAAAATTTAATAGGGATAAATTAATCAGTCTACCAATAAATCCATCATTGATCAATGTCTGTTAATAATTAAGTGCCTTCTCCAGACAATAGGCAATAACTGTTTTTCTCAAGAAAATCTTTCACTCAAAAAGCTCAAGTATGAGAAGGGAGAGGTGTGACTAAACAGCAGTTCATTTGAAAAAAGATCTGGGGATTTTAGTACACCACAAGGGTCAGCCTTGTGATGTGGCAGTCACAAAACTAACATATGCCCAGGCAGCCTTAACAGGGTCGTGTGGTGACAGTTCCACTGTTCTCTCTTCTGTTCAGACCACAGTTAAAGTATTAATGTTCAGTTGTAGCTGGCACTTTAGAACATTCAGAAGAATTCCATCTAAATATCATTTGAAGGAGCTGAAAGTGTTTATCCTGGAGAAGACTTATGGGCAACATGACAGCTAACTTCAGTGGAAATGGCAATTATGTGAAAGAGAGATTAAATTGATTCTGTTCATCTCCAATGGACAAAACTAAGAACTATGGGTTGAAGTTGCCAAGATTGCAAGTTTGAGTTTCATATAAAGAAAACCTTCCTAACAATTAAAACTGTCCCTAAGTGAATTGGTGAGTCCTGGAGAGTAGTGAATTTCTTTTTTCAAAAACTAAATCAACAGCTGCTGAGTTGTTGTATGAGGATTTTTGTTCCCCAGTGTGTAATTGGGAGGAGGTGGCCTTTAAGGTCCATTCAGCTATAAGTTATTGGGAAACTACCATGTCAATCTCATTGTCTTTTTTAACCTTTGGAAGCCTTTTACTAGCATCACACAATAAGGGGAAGGTTCTCCTGTTCACAAGAAGATAAGAGCAACAAGAACTTTGTCAGAATCTTGCCCACTTTTGCTTCTCACTTCCTTTTTGCCTGGACCCCAGATTGTTTCAGGCATCTCTGTTGTGCCTTCTCAACTTTAACCTTTCTTGTAATTTAAGCTTCATGTTATCTTTGTTTCAATTAGTTGATTGACTGTATATACCCAGCTGAGTTTAAAATGACTCCAGTATAACTTACCAGATATAATTCTGCTAAAATATGGTTAATTTTATTTAGTTATTATGTTTTTATGATTCCTGCTTTCTGTGTCTAGATCTTTTGGATTCTGTCATTGAAGGGCATATTAATGACTCATAGACAGGAGGGTTCTAATTATGTCCACGTGCTTTGTTTTTTAACACCTTAATTCTGACACCATGTTTTCCAGTGTAATTTTTACTATTCCTTCCTGAGATCACGTTCACTTTTTAGTTAGTGAGTCTTATTTGGTATCATGGTAGAGTAGAAAGTGCTGGAATTGCAGTCCCAGTAACATGTTTTTGTTGTAATGACTATCCTTACCACCAAAGAATAGATAAGGAAATGTATTCATTCAGTTGAAATTCAGTAAATATTTATTAAGTGCCTAGTGTGTTTATAACTGGAGGGATACAAATAAGAAAATGAAAGACTGTTCCTTCTGAGCTTGCAATCTAATGGGGAAAGACAATGCACAAAAAGAAGCTAGAAAGCGGAAGGGGCTGCCACAATAGAGAGTAGCTGGCAGGAGAACAATGTTTTGTGGAACCACTTATGAAGAAGAAGAGTTACTTAGAAAGTTCTGGACCCTCTATTAAAGAAGGCTTGGAAAAGAGTTTATTGCTTTTCCTTCCAGCCCTCGAATGAAAGGGATAAGGCAACTAAGAGAGTTAAGAAATTGTTGAATATCAAAAAATTGAGTCAGTCTGCATGAAGATGAGATTTCAGATGGTCTACTTATTCTGGGGAGCACATATTATTCTGTGGAACTGAAACCAAGCAACTCCTGATAGGGAATAGAATCCTCTTTTCATTGACTAGATTAGGGATTATGGATGTACTATATTGTATATGCTGTCAGACAGGATTACTTTGTCACTGAATTTTGCTTAACTATTGTTCATTATTATTATAAAAGAGGGGTAGGGTGGAGGTGAAAGTATAAGTGGGAGTGGCTAATTGAAATGTAAAAACAAAACAAGAATAAAACTTTTCAAATTAATTCATATTTATAAATCTTTTCTCCTCTCCCCCAATTCTGCCATTATGACATTGGTAATATAAGGAGACTGCAGAGAATTGAGAACTATTTTATAATTTTTCTTTTTTCTAAGGGACCACCAGTCAATCAATAAATATTAAAAGCCGACAATGTGCCAAGCATTCTCCTAAGTACTGATGATACAATAAGGGGTAAAAGATAGTCCCTGCTCTTAAAGAGCTCACAATCTAATGAAGGAAACAAGAAGCAAATAAATATGTATAAGCCAAGATCTTTACAGAATAAAATAGAACATAAGGAAGAGAGAAAGGTAACTAGAATTAAGAGAATTGGGAAGGATTAAAAAAGGAAGAATTAAGAGGATTCCTGTAGGAAAAGAGATTTTAATTGAGATATAAAGGAAGCCAGGGAAACTAGGAGGCAGGGATGAGAAGGGAAACCATTCCAGTTGTAGGGGACAAGCAGTGAGAATGCTTGAAGCTAAAAGATGATGTGTTTTAGTTTATGGAATAGTCAGGAAGCCAGTGTCACTGAATTGAAGAATAAATGGTAGGGAGTAAGATGTAAGAAGACTAGAAAAGGTAGGACTAGGTTATAAAGGCTTTGAATATGAAGCAGCATTTTATATTTGATCCTGGAGCCAATAGGGATCCATTGGAATTTGAGTAGGGATGGATGATAAAGTTAGACCTATGATTGGGGAAACTCAATTTAGTGATTGAATGGAAGGTAAATTCAAATGGAGAGAGAGAGACTTGAGGTAGATCCACCAGCAGGCCAATAGACCAGACATAAGGGGATGAGGGCCTATACTAGAATGATGAAAGTATCAGGAGAAGGAAGGGGGCATAGTTAATAAAAGGTGCTACTGAAATGAAATTGTCAGAATATGGGGCATGAGAGATAGTGAGGAGTCAAGTTTTCCTTCATCCCCTCCAACATTCATTATTATTTTTTCCTGTCTTCTTAGCCAATCTGACAGGTGTGTAGTGGTATCTCAGAGTTGTCTTAATTTGCATTTTTCTGATCAATAGTTTCATATGAGTGGAAATAGTTTCAGTTTCATCATCTGAGAATTGTCTGTTCATATCCTTTGACCATTTATCAATTGGAGAATGGCTTGATTTCTTATAAATTAGAGTCAATTCTCTATATATTTTGGACATGAGGCCTTTATCAGAACCTTTAACTGTAAAAATGTTTTCCCAGTTTGTTGCTTCCCTTCTAATTTTGTTTGCATTAGTTTTGTTTGTATAAAGGCTTTTTAATTTGATGTGGTCAAAATGTTCTATTTTGTGATCAATAATGATGTCTATTTCTTCTTTAGTCACAAATTCCTTCCTCTTCCACAAGTCTGAGCGGTAAACTATCCTATATTCCTCTAATTTATTTATGATCTTGTTCTTTATGCCTAAATCATGGACCCATTTTGCTCTTATCTTGATATATGTTAAGTGTGGGTCCATGCCAAATTTCTGCCATACTAATTTCCAGTTTTCCCAGCAGATTTTGTCAAATAATAAATTCTTATCCCAAAAGTTGGGATCTTTGGGTTTGTCAAACACTATATTGCTACAGTTAATGACTGTTTTGTCTTGTGAACCTAACCTATTCCACTGATCAATTAATCTATTTCTTAGCCAATACCAAATGGTTTTGGTGACTGCTGCTTTATAATATAGCTTTAGATCAGGTACAGCTAGACCACCTTCATTTGATTTTTTTTCTTCATTAATTTCCTTGAAATTCTTGACCTTTTGTTCTCCCATATGAATTTTGTTGTTATTTTTTCTAGGTCATTAAAATAGTTTCTTGGGAGTCTGGTATCGCACTAAATAAATAGATTAATTTAGGGAGTATTGTCATCTTTATTATATTCGCTCGGCCTATCCAGGAGCACTTAATATTTTTTCCAATTATTTAAATCTGTCCAGGCATGAAGACCAGGATGCCAGGGTGGTAATTCAGTCTATAGCAATAATAAAATAATCCTTTTCACCAAGTTCTTCATTTTCTTTACCAGGTCTTTAAATTCTCTAGAGAATCTTCCTAAATTCCTCCTTATAGTGACGAATTCCAGTCCCCAAATTTATAAATTTTGGGAGAATCTCAGTTGAGTCCCTTGGGCAGTGTCTTTAGAGAGGCAAATGAAATGAAGTGACAAGCACATTTTTTCTTATTGACTCTCTTCCTGTAAAATTAGGAGTTGGATTAGAAGATCTCTAACATCTCTCTCTTCTTCAGTCACACCAGGTGAAGATCATTTTGAGAGGTTCCTATTGCTTCACTGTCCACCTTTGCTGTCCTGGCCATCTGCTTTCTGTCACTGTTTATGTATTCAAAGCCTTTGTAACCTGATAGAAATTATGTGAGTTTATGATCTGCTGAGTAGCAAGGTGGAGTAGTTTAGAGCTAGATTGAAGAGGGGATTAAGTGGCAGCTAATAAGTTTATATTTTATCCTTAGGAAAAAGAGGCTGTTGAAGGTCCTTGAGAAGACCTATGTTGTAGGTGGGCCTTAGCTTAAAAGGGCCAAGGTCTCCCATTCCATCCAGGGCGATCTCTAGTCCTCTTGGTCTATATCTGACCACTGGACCCAGTTGGCTCTGGAGAGGAAAGTGAGGCAAGTGACCTTGCACAGCCCTCCCTCACTCAAATCCAGTTCACTTGCATGTCAAGGCATTACCTCCCTGAGGTCATGATCATCTTCCAGAACAAAGGACAAACAACAACAATAAACTGTTGTAGTTGATAGAATGCTGGGCCTAGAGTCAGCAAGATTCATCCTCCTGAGTCCAAATCTGGCCTCAGATACTTTTTAATTAGGTGACCCTGAACAGTTCATTCAACTCTGCCTCAGTTTTCTCTTCTGCCAAATGAGTTGGAGAAAGAAATGGCAAACCATTCTACTATCTATGCCAAGAAAACTCCAAATAGTATCACAATCAAACACGACTGAAACAGTTGAACAACAACAAAAAGAAAATACTTTTAAACTTCGAGATCTGTGGTTAACTAACAAAATTATAAACAGTATCCAAATTAATATATTTTTGCAATTGATATTTACTGTTAAGCGTTTAGCTTTGACATACCCATATCATTTAATTTGAAATTTTGATAAAGAGAATGTTAATAACCTTTTAGTGTTTCCATTCTCAGTTCTGTTGACTGACCAAAAAGGAAAGTTTCTGTTGCTTCATTCTCATTACTTCTTTTCCACAATCTCTAAAGCCTGTTACTATGTTTCTCCCATAGACTACTGAATTAGTGCTATTTTTGATTTGTAGAGGTCAATGAAGAGATGATCAGTCTCTCCTACACTTTTTACTTCTTATCATTCAGCAGCAAAACTTTCTCTACATGGATGATTTTTATGATAAATCAGTGGCCAGTCAGTGAATAAGCATTTATTCAGTGCCCATAATGTTCTCGTACTAGGGTGATTTTTATAGTAAATCAGTGGCCAGTCAGTGAATAAGCATTTATTCAGTGTGCTGACACTATGCTAACTAAGCACTAGGGTTACAGAGAAGGGCAAAAAATTTTCCCTGCTTGCAAGGAACCTATAGTCTAATAGGGATAATAACATGAAAACAACTATGTACATTAAATGGAGATAATCAATAGAAATCAAGGAATTTGGGGAAGGCTTCTTGTAGACTGTGGGATTTTGTCTGGGATTTGGCCACACACAAAACTTTTGTATTTTAGTGAGTTTATTGAAAGATGTTTTAAATAACTTTGATGCCTTGGGATTGAAGATGAGAGACACTAGTAATCTTCAGTTTGTGTCTTGAGCTGGGTTTTTGCTAACTACCTGAGTGGTCCTATCAGAAAGAGCTTCATAGTTTTCTTTTTTTATAAAGGGCAGATATCATCTCTGAAATGTGTTTGGAAGGTTCACCTCTTTAACTTCTCAGGGATCTTTTTGCAATGATATGGGAAAGCAAGGTATTTTTGTTACCTCTGTTCCTAGATCTACACTTTGGTATCTTTGAGCAGTATAATTGATTAGAGAGGGAGGGAGGGAGAAAAGGAAAGGCATAAAAAAATCTGATTGACCTTCATTGGTCTTATTCTCTTGGCATTGGCTATACTTTGCAAAATCTTATTTGTAAAAATCCCAAAGCTTAGGGACTCACCCTTCCATAGAAATAAAAGTCTTTGAAACTTAACATAGTTCTAACAACAATAAAAACAAAGCTTCTGTTCCATTTGTTTATAAACTGAATTTCTGACTTAACCCTTAACTAAATCTCCCTTCAGGTTATAAAACAAGATGGATGCAATAACTAGATTTAGATTTTTGTTCATTATTTCATATGACAGGATACTTAATGTCAAAGATAATTCCTTACTTTACAAATTAAATCCAGAGATTTAAAAAAAAAAAAAAAAAAGGTATAATTCTTTAAAGCCAACAAAGTGACAAACTATTAATTAGGTAAGCTATCAAACATCCTTGGAATGAAGTAAGAGGTATTTTATCCTTTTTATAGATGCATAAATAGTGCATTATGAGATGAATTGATTTTCCCAAGGTCATATAGCCAATTAGTGGGAGAATAAGAACTAGAAACTAGCAAACATTCTAGAAGCTTAGCACATTCCTTCGCTGTACTGATCAATCACAAAATTATTCTCTTAATTATAAGAAGACATATAACATAGCAGAAACAACATTGGATTTTGAGTCATTTGCCCTTCCTAATTTCAAATCCTGATTCTGCTGCTTTGTAGGTAACCTTGTACCAAGAGAATAGGGGAGGAATCCAGGAGAGATTAAAGAGAAATGACAAAGTTTGGAAAAAGTTTGATAAATGGAATAATAATTTATGTAACCTTGGCCAATTCACTTAGCCCCTCTCATTTAGATATACCATTCCTAAAATGAAGGGATTGGCTTAAGTGGTCTTCAACATCTTTCATAGATTAAAGTTTTATGAAATAATTCTCCTCTTTTGAGATTTACTCAATCCCTATCTATCACCCAATTAAAATTCTTTTACTTTTTTCTAACTCCTGCCTTAATATTAGGGAATATAAAAATATATGCTGATAACTCCCTTAAACATCCTAACTTCATAGTTTCTCACCTTACTCACTTCATGAGACGAACTGCTCCATCTTACCTCAGCCACATACAGACATTGGTCATAATTTTAATCTTGCCATCAGCCACAAATTTACCACTTCCATGACCCTGAACTCTGAAATTCTTTTATGGGATCACCATCTATTATCATTTGCTTCTACCTCTGTCTTCCGTTTTTTGTTCACACTATAATTTCCATTTCCTTGAGCCCTTCATTCTTTCACAGAACAATTACTCCTGCTCCTCCCTTCCCCATCATAACTCCTTTGTGAACAAATTTGACTCAAAACTTTCCTCTTCTTTTGAGTCCTTTGTTACCTTCTATTATTGATCTTGCCTTGCCAAGCCTCAATCTTAGATGACTCCCACCATCTAACTAGTTTTACTAATACTATCGAAGCATTTGAGGAAAATTCACAAAACTCTTTTTATGAAAACTACTAAAGTCTGATTATAATATCTCAACTGAGTCCTCACTATTATTGCAAGGCAAACTTTTCATACTTCCATAATTAATTTACTATCCTACTCATCAAACTTTTCCCAAACTTTTTCATTCCTTTTCACCCTCCTGGCTTCCTCCCTTATCCAGAGATTATATTTTACTGAAAGAATTAGGTACAAGAACTCTAGGTTTGCTCTCTTCCTCCCCTCCTCATCTCACATCACTTAGATGCCTTCTGCCACTATCTCCCCCTAAACTTCTATCTCACATGGAACCATTCTCCCTGTCAAGTTAAATTCCTACATGAACAATCCCATTCTATCTCCAAATCCCTCTCAGATTGCCTTCTCTATTATTTCTACTCTATCATTTATTTTTAAACTTTCCGTCTCTACTTGCTAGTTTTCCTATCCTCAAAAAATTCTCACTTGATCCATTTATCCCCACAACCTTATTGTCCCATACCTTTCCTTCCTTTTGTAGTTAAACTCTTTGAGAAGACTATCTACATAATGTGCATTAAGTTGCCTTCCTCTCATTCTTTTCTCACTTTTTTTTTTCTTTCACATTTATCTTCTCTACAATTTGGCTTCCAACATCCTCATTTAGTTCAAACTGTCTTCCCCAAAGTTACTATCTCTTAATTATTGACAATTTAATGACTTCTTCTCCATCCTCATTGATATTGTCAATCAACAATGATGGACAAAAACAACTACACCCAGAAAAGGAACACTGGGAAGTGAATGTAAAATATTAGCACTACTGTCTATCTACCCAGGTTACTTATACCTTCGGAATCCAATACTTAATGTGACACAAGAAAATTGGATTTACACACATATATTGTATCTAGGTTATACTGTAACACATGTAAAATGTATGGGATTGCCTGTCATCTAGGGGAGGGAGTAGAGGGAGGGAGGGGAAAATCTGGAAAAATGAATACAAGGGATAATGTTATAAAAAAAATTACTCAAGCATATGTACTGTCAAAAAATGTATAATTATAAAATTAATAAAAAAAAAAAAAAAAAAAAAGATATTGTCAATCAAGCTCTTCTCCATGATACTCTTTTCTCTCTAGGTAATCATAATACTGCTCTCTCCAGGTTCTTCTTCTGTCTACTTGATCACTCCTTCTCAGTCACCTATACTGGATCTTCATCTAGCTTATAGCCACTATGAGCCATTCTGCCTCCATACTATTTTATATGGTGATGTCATCAGTTCCCTTGAATTCCATTATCATCTCCACGCAGATGCTTCTTAAATCTTTTCATTCAGCCTTAATTTCTCTGCTAACTTCATGTCTCACATCTCCAACTGCCTACTGGACATCAGTACAGTTAAGTTTTGGATATATAAAGTTTAAGATGTTTATATTATCCCATAGATTATGGTATACTGAATATGTCCAAAACTGAACTCAGTATCTTTTCTCCCCAAATAGTTCCTATCCCTAATTTCTGTATTTCTTTTTATGATATCCATCTTCCCAGTCATCCGGACTTACCCCCATATACAGTCTATTGATAAAGCTGGTTGATTTTACCTTCCTAATATCTCTAATACAAACCACCTTCTCCCTGGTGACATTAAACTATCCTAAGGCCGGCCATCATCACTTACTTCATGCTTAGATTATTGCCGTAACCTGATTTATTGGCCTACCCCAAGTTTCCCATTCCAGTTTATCCTCTATTCAGCTGTCAAAGTGATGTTCTTAATATCTGACCATTTCATTTTCACGAAATTCCAGTGGCTCCCTATTGTATGCAGGGTCAGGTAAAAACTCTTCTATTTGAGGCAGCTGGGTGGCACAGTGGATAGAGCACCAGCCCTGAATTCAGGAGGACCCGAGTTCAAATCTGGTCTCAGACATTTAACACTTCCTAGCTTCGTGACCCTGGACAAGTCACTTAACCCCAGCCTCAGAAAACAAACAAACAAACAAACAAAAAACTCTTCTATTTGACATTCAAAGCCCTTCAGAACCAGACCCCCTTCTACCTTAATATTTTTCTTACACCTTACATCTTCCCTACTCCACTGTTCTGACACTGACCTCCTGTTGGCACAGTGCCAGACCTAAAGTCAGGAAGACCTGAGTTTAAAAAATGGCTTCAGACTCCTACTAGCAGTGTAATACTAGGGAAGTTATTTAACCTGTTTGCCTCAGTTTCCTCATCTGTAAAATGGGATTAATCATAATACTTATATCCCAAGATTGTTTTAAGGATCAAATAAGATAATATTTGTTAAATCATGCAGCATATTGCCTGACACATAGTAGAAGCTATATAAATGTTAGCTTCTTGTTGTTGTTATAATTATTATTATTATCCTTACACAAGATACTCCAGATCCTGACTGAATATTTTTATTGTCTCCTTCTCACCTCTGTCTGTTAGATTTCCAAGCTTCCCTTGAGTTCCAGTAAAATCCCATCTTCCATAGCAAGCCTTTCCTGATCCCTCTTAATTTGAGTGCCTTCCCTCTGCTGATTATTTCCAATTTATCTTATAGTTTGTATCTTTAATTGTGAATTGCTTAAGAACAGGGATTGTTTTTGCCCTTCTATGGACCCTAATGCTTAAAGGTACAGTGTCTGGCTAATATTGGGCACTTAATAAAGATTTATTGACTGACAAATGTCAAAACTTTTAGAGCCATTAAGAAGTAAGTATGATTGCTTACTAACAAAACAAAACAAAACAAAACAAAACAAAACACCAAGTAGGAGCCCCATGACTTTGTTTCTAGTCCTGTTCACCACGACTACTTGCTACTTAATAGCTACGTTACTTTGGACAAGTCACAATCACTTTGGTCTTAATTTCCTCATCTGTAACATTATAAATTAGGGAACAATTGATATATCGAGTAAATAATAATATTAATTAGCATTCATAAAGCATTTTAGAGTTAACAAAGCATTTTACATGCATAATCTAATTTGATATACTTTAATGTTAATATTCAGATAGAGTTAAATTTTAATTTTTTAATTTTTTATTTAAATTTTATAAATTTTTTTAATTTAAATTTATAATTTTTCCTAGATCATAGTGTAAATCAATGGCAGAAATGGGAGGATCACTCTTTACTGAGAAGTCCCAAGTTTTGTTTTCTGAAATAAATTTGTGTAGATTCTCCAAAGTGCTGGTAGAAAATCCAAACGGTTTAATATTGGTTACTCCTAAGGAAGTTTTGATAGCAAATTGATTTTAGATTAGAATAGTCAAAAGAGTTTGAAATATTGAATATTATACCAACAATAAAATACAAGACTTAGAACTTTTTTTTATCAAAAAACAAAGAATTTAGATGGGAGAAGGTTTTAGATAACATAAAATAGATCAAAGTGGCATAATCCAAAGTTCTAAAAAGAAAAGCATTGATTTAAAAAAAAATTCAGTATTTTGTTTAGATAAGCAAAATTTACTTATGCTTTTTTTCCTATATTTTTCTAATAGTTTATTTTAATTTAAATTCAAAGTTTGATTACTAATGCAGTATCTTCATATTAATAAGTGATCCTCATGTTGTGTCCTATCTCTAATTCCCTTCCTACATTCTCCTAGACTTTGGTCCTAAATCCTTTTTTGTTACCCCATTTAATTCCTCTAGTCAATGAAGGAGCAATAACATAAAGCAATGGAGAATAAAATATGCATCATATACAACTTGCTGCCATCCAAACATCAGTCAACTCCTTCTCTCCCTCTATGCTATCTTTCCTCTTTTCTCCTTCCTTATCTTGATCTTTGAAGTGACAGAAGTGGAAATTTTGCTGCTATTATCTTCATTTAATCTAGTTGTTGAAAATTATTTATATTGAAAGTTCAGAGATGATCTTCAAATTAATCTCTGATTTTAGAATGGGCTTTCATTTATCATTTTTCTCCCCTATATTTTATTTTAAAATTATTTCTGTATACTGGTATTTGCCCAAAGTGACAAAACAGCTCTGAACGTGTTTAGACATTTGATTTTCCCCAATTCAGAAGTAATAATATTTTATGTGTTATTATACCTATATTCAATCTCTCTCTCCAAAAGCAGTCTATAATATGTCTCACTATGTCTTATTATTTCACTGTCTCAACTTTATTGGTTCCTCTTAAAAATAGACTATCTCAGAATATCTTATTTGATCACAAATTAATACAATTCAACAAAGCAATATGTATTCAGCCCCTGAATGTGGCTCTATAATGAGATATATAAAGACAACATAACAGTCTCTATTCTCATCTAGTTTACATTCTGATGGGGTGAGACAATAAGGAGACAAGATGTACACAGATAAGAAAATGGGGAGTAATTTCAAGGAAGGGGGAAGAACAACCTGTTGTTTAATAGGAACACTCATATCTTAGCAGCATGATGAGCTGCTAATGTATTATTAACTCAGCATTTAAAAAGATATAAAAGAAGTGAATTGATCCTTGTAGTAATTTATGGTTACCTTTGAAGTCTAAAGATGCTGTTTTCTTTTTGTTGTTATTGGTTTTTTTTCAGTCATATCCAACTTTTCATGACCTCATACTGGCAAAGATACTGGAGTGGTTTGCCATGTCCTTTTCCAGTTCATTTTACAACTGAGGACATTGAGGCTAACAGGGTTAAGTGACTTGCCCAAGATCACACAGCTAAAAAGTGTTTGAAACCAGAGTTGAACTCAAGAAGATGAATTTTCCGTGAAAGAGCACTTGGCTATGAGTCAGTTTCCCAAAAATAAATGAAATCTGCCACTCCGTGAAGACATTGATTTTGTGCATTTTTACATTAAATAAAAGCTATTAATGATATTTTCTTTAAGTTCCTTCATTCCATCCCCCACCTCTTCATCACCCCTCTCAAAAAACCAAACATACTTACCTGAAGAGTAATGAAGCCCTGTGGACTTTCTTAATTTTGTCACTTGGGTTTCAAATTTTAAAAACCTACATACCATGTGAGTTTCCAAACATTTATGTAGATCCTTGCAATTACTTTAAAAATCCTCTTTGCCCATATTTCATCTCTAAGTATTATTAAGGTTATTCACTGTGAAGGATTTAGAGGTCCTTATATTATTCTCAACAAAATGAATGTCCTATAATTCCAACACTATCTGATGTGGCCAAGTGCTCATTTAGCTCTGTTTAGTGATCTTTAAAAAAAAAATCTTAGGCAAGAATTCCACTAGTTTTTTTTGTTTGTTTGTTTGTTTGTTTTTTTAATGCAGTATTTAGTAAATAATTGGAAAAGGTTGATACAAATGTGTTATAAAACCTTTATGCCTGCATAGTACTTTTGGTTCAATTAAGAAAGTCTAACAAGTAAGATTAAAATTTCTTGGTAGTCAAATAAAATTTTAGGAGAAAGATATATTGCAAAGATAATTAACATAATATTTGAATTGCAAAAAACCCTCTTCAATTTAATGAATACAGTCTTTTTTACTTAAGTGTCCTAGAATAACCAAGGGCTTTCCAACTAAATGAATTCTGTTTATTTAGAAAAGACTTAGCAGAGCCTAAAAATGTCCTTTACTAAAAGCTATTGAAAAAGTTTATTGAGCTTCTAGGAACTAGAAGCATTGTTGTTCTACCTTTAACTTTGCATGAATGCTTAGAATGCTCAAACCCAGACCAGAACTAAGATTAGACTGTGAATGACAGTGCTCTGCTAAAAAGTGATGGAGAATTATTGCCAAATCTCAGCACATTTTATGTCAATAAGGATTTTCTTTCTAATAGTAAAACCTAAAGGTAGCATATTTGTGCAAATGATCAGTAGCTTTCTCCATAGATGGTAAAATACTGACTATTGACCTTTAGGTTTTACTCTTAGGGAAAAAAAATATATATATATATTTAGTGGGTTTTAAAAAATCTTTTGTCATTTCCTAATAATGCCTACTCCTCATGAGCAACCTATATAGGATCAGTTTTAGCTACTCATCTTTAATACCGAATTAGCATAGCTACCTTGTAGGTTATGAAAACTGAGTCACTATGTCTTGTCAAGTTCTTGCCAAAAAGAGCTCTAAAGAAATATAGGGAAAAAAAATGCCTAGTTCATTCTTGAAATCCCCATATCCTAAATGACATAACCTTACTTTTATGTCACTCCCCCAATAAAAATGTTAATGCATAGCCAAATTGAAGCCTCCAGTCCTTAATTAACCAGACAGCTCATGCAAATACTTTCTTCACTATAATGATGTTATGATGAATGTTTTTCTAAAGAGAATAAATTTGTTTCTTAATGGCCATATTTTATTTCCATAAGTAAATGTAGCATCTCCAATCTACCTTCATGTTTCTATTTTTCTCTAAACAGAGAGGCTAAATAGGCACAAAAAATTACAGTATGTTATACTTTTTTTAAAAAATTGGGACACATAATACAATTTACTTTCTCTGTATTCATGAAAAACTTTTTTTGTTGTTCTAATTCCTGGAAATATTCTTCTGATTGCTTGAATCCCAAGCCTTTTTTAAAAATCCTTCCTGGTTCTAACTTATGGTTTTGTTTTGTTTTTTTGTTTGTTTGTTTTGTTTTGTTTTGTTTTTAAGAAGAAAGCTTCTTTCTCTAAGAAAACTGTGCCAACTTTGATACCATGTCTTTTTTTTTTTTGTCTGTGATACCTTTTGAGAGTAATCTCATTTTTTTTTTTTTTTTTTGTCTTCTGATGCAATGTAAGGATATATATTTATGGCAGAAATAGTTCACTTTCTCTGTGAATCCTATATAGAATTCTTCTTTTTAAAAGAAGGAATTTTCTAACTTTGAAAAGCTGATTTGTTAATGGCAAACATATAAATCTGACTTTTAAGAAAAACTGCATTACTAATTCTTACAACCGATGTGTCTTTTATTAAAAGATAATCCTTGTTAAGCTTTTAGTGAAGAAAATTACTCGAATGAAAACAAAAATATGTAACTTTTCCCTAGTACTAACTTCTCTATAGTTAACTATATATAAAATATTTACCTAATTGTCTTCTCTACTTTGGGGTTATTGATTTAAAATAATTTTTACCATTCATCTATTGGCCTAATTCTGCCTATTATATTTCATTGTAAATTTAAATCTACTTTAATTGAATGTCTTTAGGTAAGCTTTCTTGTACTATTCTGTTATCTGAATTCTTATTAAAATTGAAATGAATGGAAATCAATTTTACTTTATTTTCATTTGATTCCATATCTTTCTATCAATAGATTGCTCTATTTGTCAGGCTAAGAGTTACTTTATTATTATTACTTTTTTTTAATATTATTACTAAGTGGGAAAGATAATGTCAGTTTTTTTTCTTTCAGACCTCTATAAAAATGGACTCCAGCGGGCTAACTTTCTGCCATTCATTTCTGTTTTAAAGGTAAGAAAAGTCACTGATTGAATATGTCATTATTTGTGTCATAGTAATAATAAAGAGATTTTTACAGTATTTAATTGATTTCAAATGCAAAATAGTTCACCTAATTTATTACTGGGACATAGCAAAAGACTCAGAAGCACAAATGAACTTTTTACATGGCATTTATCTAGATGTCTTAAAGGAATAATTGTAGCTGAAAGTTAACAGTTGTTATGAGTGAAACATTGATCCTCTCATTATATCATAGTATTTAGCTTAGCACACAATAGCTGTAGTTTTTTGTAAAGACGTTAATTTTGGGGAAGATATGAAACTCCTGTGCAGTTGACAGTCTATATTAGCATGTTTTCTCATCTGTCAAGAGTTGCTACTTTAGAATGATTCTATTACAAAAAGATTTGAATATATTTAAATGAAGTTGCCACTGAATTATTTTGATATTATGCCAAAGTACCTTGTTGATAAAGTCACATTAATCATTTAAATATTTACTGAATATAATTCAAAATGTTCTATATAGCATTATGCTTTGAAATAATTTGAAGTAATCTTCATATAGTTATTTCACATTCCCATATATAAAACATACATTACGTATATGTATAATACATATTTTTATCAAGTAAGAATACCAATACACACACACATATACTAGATAGACTGTGTGTGTGCCTGGTGCTTGATGGAATGTAGTTACTCATCTTCTTGAGAAAGATAAGATGTGCTGTTGTTGTGCTACTAGATTCAAATGGCTCTGAAAGGGAGAGTGAGGCTGGTAACTTTGCTTAGCTGTGCCTCACTTAAATCCAATTCATGGGCATGTCAAGATAACACCCTTCTGATGTCATTGGCCTTCTAGAGGCAAGGGTGAGCAATAAACAAAATTCAGTGAATGTTTATTGATCATTTATTACATATATGCCAGGCTCTGTTTACAAGGGATATAAACATGAATAAGAATTTGAAATTAAGTATTTGAAATCAGTAGAGTAGTTAAAAAATGGACATAGACATCTGTGATTCAAGGCAGTCTGTGATGAATGCTATAAGAAATAAATGGCCTATAGCAAAATAGAATACTTGTGATTTTTAATTACATATTTTGGATCAGGCAGTTTAAGCTTTTACATGAAAGGTTTTTAATGCAATTGATGCTATTTTATTAATATCAACAAGGCTTAGAAAAAAATAAGCTTTTTAAAAAGTTGGATACTTTAGAAAATTCTCTTATTAAGAAACAGCATTAGAAAATCATTAATTTTCAACTTTAAGAACAGTAATTTGATTTTTCCAAATTATATTTTCATTGGAATTACTGATGAAATGGAACAAATAGGAGTTTTCAGGCTATGCTAAGGGAAACACAAGCATCTATTTACATGAATAATTTCAGGCCACAGGAATATTTTAATTTCTTTGGGGTATTTTTAGCTATAGAAAAGAAATATTTTTTTCAAAGCAGCTTGTATCATTGATGGTGTTTTTCTTTCCCTTAGTCTCCTTAGTTCTTCATATCCTTACTTAGTTCTTATTTGAGAAAATGGAATAGAATTTTTGTCTGAACCATGATTCCAAAATAGTATTGTACATATTGATACAAAAATATAAACAGGAAAAGTAGAGAAGACATACTAAAAATAGCACATGAAAATACACAAAATATAAAAGAGAAAAAAAGGGCTCTTCAAATGAAGAGAGTTCAGAGTTTATCTGGCTAATTTGAAACTGTACATTCTGATTATGGAAAAGCAGAAGGTTATTTATCCAAACTTTATTTTTACTAATAACTTCATATTTTACATTCTGATATCAGACAAGTTCATGTGCAGTCAGCTCCATTTCACTTCTCCATCTGTTTGTTATTGTTGCTGCCATGGAATCCATAGTGAAATGATGCAAAAATAGGCAAAGAAAAAGAGAAATGAAAAACACTAATAGTCTATAGATGTACTCAGCATTCCTTATATAGTTGGCTAAAAGCCTCAGGAGCTAATTAATCAGTTGACAGGTCAAAAATAAATTAATTCCTGCCCTCAAGTAGCTTACATTTTATAAACTAAGTATTATTTAGAAATAATAAACTCTTTCTTACATCTAAGTTTTCTGTCAAACATTGGATATCTGACAAGGAATAAAAAAGCACAAAATTAGACTAAGTAGTCAGTAATGATGGTTTTCATGGAACTATTCTGATTGAGGTTATAAAGTCTTAAATGAAAGGAAATGTTGTCAAACACTATAACCCAATCGTCTTCATATAGATCTTAAGGTTCAGAGGTAGGCAGATTGGCTAAGATGACAGGAAAAATAATGATGAATGTTAGAGGGGATGTGGGAAAACTGGGACATTCATATATTTTTGGAAAGCCATTTGGACTATGCCCAAAGGGTTATTAACTGTGCATACTTTTTAAATCAGCAGTGTTTCTACTGGGCCTGTATCCCAAAAAGATCTTAAAGGAGGGAGAGACCCACATGTCAAAAATGTTTGTGGCAGCACTTTTTGTAGTGGCAAGAAACTGGAAACTGAATGAATGTCCACCAGTTGGAGAACGGCTGAGTAAATTGTGGTATATGAATGTTATGAAATATTATTGTTCTATAAGAAATGACCAGCAGGCTGATTTCAGAGAGGTCTGAAGAGATTTACCTGAACTAATGCTAAGTGAAATAAGCAGAACTAGGAGATCATTATACATGGCAACAAGATTATTCAATGATCAATTCTGATGGACGTGGCTTTCTTCAACAGTGAGATGATTCAGACCAGTTCCAATAGTCTGGTGATAAAGATAGCCATCTATACCCAGAGAGAGGACTGTGGGAACTGAGGGTGGATCATAACATAGTATTTTCACTCTTTTTGTTGTTGTTTGCTTGCATTTTGTTTTCATTCTCATTTTTTCTCCTTTTTGATCTGATTTTCCTTAAGCAGCATGATAATTGTGGAAATATGTATAGAAGAATTGCACGTGCTTAACATAATATTGGATTACTTGCCATCTAGGGGAAGGAGTGAGGAGAAAGGAGAAAAAAAATTTTGGAACACAAGATTTTGCAAGGATGAATGTTGAAACTTATCTATGCATGTATTTTGAAAATAAAAAGCTTTAATTAAAAAAAAAAAAACTTCAGAGATAGGAGAAATTCTCTATTTCAGTTTCACAGTCTTCTCCATCTCCTAGGCTCAAACCTTGAGGTTTGTGAGAAGCAATTCTGTAAATGCAATTACGGTACAATATAATCAGCACTTATTAACCACCTACTATTTGCAGAGGACTATGCAATGTTATAGGAAAGGTATATCATCACTTCCCTCCTTGAGTTTATGGTCTAGTGGCGTGATAAAGTATAAGCAAAGTCTACTGTGTTATTTAATATTATATGATGTGTGTATGAGAGAGTTTTGAAACAGAGTGCTATGTGAGGACCAAAATGGAAGGTCATTCCCAATTAAAGCAATTAGAGAAAGCTTTATGGATAAGCTTTATAGATTGGAGAAGAAAAGAACATTCTGATCTTTGATAACAATATAAGCAAAGGCACAGAGAGTTGAATGCATTGTGTTTTCAGGGGAAGTCCAGTTTGGCTAGTAGTTAAGTATAGCTTTAGAGAGAATTAATATGAGATAAGGATAAAAAGGAAAGTTGGTAGCAAATTGTTCAGGCAAGGAAGTGCAAATTTCATTCATTGAACTAAGGAACCCCAGAAGATATTTTAATCAAGGGGTAGCATGACCAGGTATTCATATAGGAAAGATTATTGTTACAACAGTAAAAGCAGAATAGGTATGGATCTAGAATTCAATTTTCTCATCTATAAAAATGAGGGGCTTCTAACTTCCCTTCCAACTCCATATCCATGATCCTATGAACTCAAAAGAAAGATACAGCCTAGAAGCCTAAACTTAGGAGTCATCTATATAGAAAAGGCAGTTAAATCTTAGAGAGAAGTGAAGACAGTAAAGAGAAGAAGGGCAAAGGCAAGCCTTTTGGGGGAACTGGCTTTAGAAACTGGCAGAACCGTCATTAGGATAAACAGTTGGGATTTGTCCAAAATTTAGAGTGTAAAGACTTTACCCATGCACTACTTCAGCAACTTAGAAACAGCACAGAGTTGAGCTCATGAAAAACTCATTTGGGATCCAAACTCAGTAATAGCCATTTGTGATTCACTGTATTAATATCCCTCCTATTTAGCTGAATTTGTCTTAATATTTTTATATCACAAGTTATGAATGACTATAACTAATTGCCAAAATTTCTCATTATAATTATAATATTGTGAAAGGTTCCAAACCACTGCACACATAGTATATCATTTGATCCTCATAACAATCCCATGACAAGTTCTATCACTATCCTCATTTTATAGGTGATGAAGCTGAGGTTGTGAGAGATTCAGTGATTTGCCTAAGATTATACAGTTTATGAGTGTCTGAGGTGGGATATGAATTCCTGACTCTTCATCTAGTCCTATACCAGCTAGGAGGAGGATGTGAAAGAACATGAGCAATTACAAAGGTAGGAGAGTATAGTGTTGGCCAGAGTCAAGGCAGGGAGGGTAATCAAGCACCTCAAAAGCTGCAAAAAGAGAAGGAATGATGACATCTAAAAATTGGCCCTCAGATTTGGCAATTAGGAGATCAATAATGCAGATATAGGGTGTGGACAATCTACTTATAATGACTACATTTTTAAAATACATTATTGTAGCCATTTTGCTAATATTCAGCATTTTTGTCTCAATATTCATTAGAGCTATTTGTCTATAGTTTTCATTCTCTCATCTATAGTTTTCTTTCTCTCTTATTTTTCCCTGGTTGCACATCATTAACCTGTTTGTCTCATAAAAAAAGAGTTTGGTAAAAATAGCATTTCTTTGCTTTTCTTGTTAACTTTCTTTTTCAGAACTTGTGTTTTTTTAATTTTCTATTTCTTGTTCTATTAATTAGGGTATGCTGTATTTTAAAATAAAAACTCATCTTTCATTTAAATTTTCAGTTTTGTTGGCATATAATTGGGTACGAACTTTCTAACAGTGTTCTTTATTTACTCTTCATCTGTTCCAAAGGCTCCTTTTTTTTTTTTTTCTTTTTTCATTTTGATGATTTGGTTTTCCCCTTTTTGGGATCAAATTAGCTAATGATTTTTCTTTCTATTTTACTTTAAAAAAAATGTCCTTATCAATTCAATAGATTTTCATTTTCAGTTTTGTCCACCTTTAATTTTTCAGAATTTCTACTCTCCATTTGTGATTTTTAAATGTTTTTTTTAAGTTTTATGCTCATTATTTTTTCTTTAATTTATTGATAAAAGTCTTTAGAGACATAAATTTCTCCCTAAGGACTGCTTTGACTATATCCAGAATGTACTGGCATAGTTTTATTGTTGCAATTTTCTTTGACAAAATTATTTATAATTTATACAATTTGTTCTTTGGCCCACACATTCTTTAGGATTATATTATTTGGTCAATCAACAAGCATTTATTAAGTACTTATTCTGTTCTCAGGATTGTATTAATAGATTTATAAAGATAAAGTGAAAAATAGTCCCTGCCCTCAAGAAGTTTATATTCTAATGGAAGGGAGGAAAGGCAGAGTATATGTGTGTGACTGTTTATACATATACATGTGTATATACATATTATACATTCACATATATGTGTGTATATATATATACTGCTGCTACTCTTATATTTTACTACTTTTGCTATACACAATATCTACAAAACAAATACAAAGTTACCTTAAAGAAGAAGGCCCTGGCAGAGTCTGGGGCCACAGGACTAGGTCCACTACAGAAGTTGACATTTTGCTTAAACCTGAAAAAAGCCAAGGAATATAAAAGACACTGGAGAAAGTAATGCAAAAACCACATTGAAATAGGGGATTGAGTACCTTTTGAAGAACAGTAAGTAAGTAG
The DNA here is from genome assembly GCF_048593235.1 of Sminthopsis crassicaudata. Classification (NCBI taxonomy): domain Eukaryota; kingdom Metazoa; phylum Chordata; class Mammalia; order Dasyuromorphia; family Dasyuridae; genus Sminthopsis; species Sminthopsis crassicaudata. Next base: position 196,429,662 of record NC_133620.1, on the reverse strand, counting down.
GCTAGTGTGAGTAAACTAGAGAGCATATGGAAAGAAATAATGTGCGATAAGTCACCGCAAGTCACCATGTAAGTCTGAACTTTTTTCACATTCCCCTTATTGATTATTATTTTGATGCAGTGATTAGTAAATATTATAAATCTAATACATACAATCTATATTTGTTTACAAGTTTCTTATATGCTAGCATATGGTCTGTTGTTTAAAGATGCCATGCAAAACTAAGAAATATATTTATTCCCATTCAGTAATTGTGAAAGGTTGATTTTTTATTTTAATTTTTATTAATATTTTAATACTATTTTAATATTTTAAAAATTCTCTTCTGGTCCTTAACTTCCTTCTTGTTTATCTATCTTATTAGACAAGTCTAGGTCTGAAAGAGACACATTATAATCCCTAACACTTGTTACTTTGCTGTCTGTTTTGTTTCTTTAGTATGGTTAGTTTTTCCCTTAAATATTTAGGTGTTTTGCCATTTGATGGATATGTATTCAGTATTAACCATAATAATTGATATAAGTATAGTCCCTGTAGTCCACTTTCTAGATGCAGATACCTCTCTCCATCACAAGTCTATTGGAACTGGCCTGAATCGTCTCATTATTGAAAAGAGTCAAGTCCATCAGAGTTGACCATCACATAATCTTGTTATTACCATATACAATGTTCTCTTGGTTCTATTCACTTTACTTAGCATCAGTTCATGTAAGACTCTCCAGACCTCTCTGTATTCCTCCTGCTGGTCATTTCTTATAGAACAATAATATTCCATAGCATTCATATACCATAACTTATTCAGTCATTCTCTAACTGATGGGCATCCACTCAGTTCTCAGTTCTTTGCCACTACAAAAAGGGCTGCTACAAACATTTTTGCACATGTGGGTCCTTTTATCTCAAAATCCTTTATTTCTATCAAGGGAACTACCACTTTTCCTGTCAGCCAGGTGATAGTCAACTCCCTTCCTTTCTCTTGCCCCACATTTCCAGTCATTTGTCAAACAATCTTTTGCTTCTGTTCCCTCTCTCTTTTCATTAATCAAAAGCCTCAATAAGGCCCTTATATCATCTAAATTACTACAAACATCTCCTAATTGTTCTTGCCTCAGGTTCTTCCCCATTCCAGTTCACTCTCCAAAGAGTTACCAAAGTGATTTTCCAAAGGTCTAACCTTAGCACTTAATAAACTTTAAGGATCCTTATTTCTTTTAGGATCAAATGTAAACTATATAAACTTTTAAAATAGTCTTGGTTGGCTATAGAAATGGGCTGTCTCAAAAAGTAGTGTTTCAGATAAAATACTAAATGGCCACCAGTCAGATATGTGGTAGAGTAGATTCTTGTTCAAAGGTTTAAATACATTTAGGTACAAAGGGATGTTAGAAACCAACTTATGCAGGATTCTTAATCTTTTTTTTTTTGTTGTTTGTGTGTAATGAAATTTAGAATATGTTTTAAATGCATAAAATACTTAGGATAAGAAAGGAAACCATTTCTAGTGAAAACAGTTTTTAACTAGTCACAGATGCCAGGTTAAGCACTCCTGATCTAGTCAAATCTTTCCAATTTTTACATCTGAAAGAAATAAGATCCTGAGAGATTAAGCAATTTGACTTGAGTAATACAAGCAGGAAGTAGCAGAACAAGAGTCAAACTTATGCCCTCTACCTCCCAATGTAGGAGCATTCCAATGTACCACATTAAACAGTATCAAAGACCTCTTCCAATCCTGACATTCTGTGCTTTTGTGAATAATATTCCTTCTCCAACTTCTGTGCCTTTTAATATATACTCTTGGCAACTCTGTAGGTTATAGAGCAGCAGTTAGTCTACATTGGCAGGCGTTTCCCTCACTGGGAGTTCCTTAAGCCAGTAAAATTGAAGTCCAGTCCAAACAAACAAAAACCAGAGAAAGTTGTAGAGAAGGAAAGGAAAAAGGGAAGTTCAGGAGAGAGAGTATAGCTAAAGATGGAAGTCACAAGCAAAACAAACCAAATGTAGTATACTGATTATAAAGTCACGTGAGTAAAGGAATAGAAACAAAGAATGAGACTAGGGATCTGAGTCTGGTTTGGGTGAAGAATAACCTAGACCACTCCAATTAGGGATTACTAGTGTTGATCTTGATGAGTATTAAATGATGAGTAGTAAATTGTGGTCTAAACAGAGATGGATCAGTTCCTTTTCTCTCTCTCCTTCCTTCCCCAAAGTAACCAATGGCGGGTTCGGCAGCAAAGGAATTTGCTACTTACTGCTGTATGGAAACATAGTCTTTATTGATTAGAATAGAAACACCGAAGAGCCGGTGGGCAAAATGGCTGCATGATACAAGGCCATTTGCAAAGAGAAGATTCCCGTTCTCTCTTTTATGCAGTGATATAGGGAGGTTCCTGAGAGTGATGTAAATTAAGATAAGGACTCTCTTGTTATCTTTTGGGGACAGACAGAAGTCTCTTCCCAAAAGGAATTTCCTGATGCCATTTGGTCTATCTGAGCAGATTAGAATGGGGGCTGTAAAACCCTGGCCATCTCAGATAGCCCAAACTAGTTTGACCAGATCTTGTATCAAAGATCCAAGTCCCAAAGGAAGTTGGAGATCAAACAAAGAATACCAAAGGGGCTACCGCCCTCAACAATCTCATTCCTTTTCTTTACCCATCTTTTTAAAAATTTGTATAGATCATGTAAAGAAAAAAATAGAAGAAATACTATAGTAGGATATGACAGAAGGAAACACATACCCAATAATGATAATTCTCTGAATGTGAATGATATGAACTGACTCACAGTGAATGAATGACAATATATTTTCTATGTGCAGGGCATGATACTAGGCAAGAGAGATACAAATACAAAAACTGAGATGGTTTCCTTCCTCATGTAGAGTATATTATAATGGGAAAGAGGACTCATAGAGGGCAATGGTAGCAAGATAAGGGAGTTTGAATGTGGAGAATTTAAAAAAGTGGGGGGGAAATAACAAGAATGGGTTTAAAACCCAGGTAGAGGGCTATGATGTTGAACCATCATCAGTCAAAAGGAATTTAAGAAGGAAAATATGGATAGTTTGAGTTTAGGGGAGGAATGAAATAATTGTAATAATAGCTTATATTAACATAGTGCTGATACAGGAAGTAGTGCAACCTTTATTATTCTTATTTTATAAATGAAGGAACTGGGCACAGAAATGAGTTCCATTTTAAATTTGTTGAATATGAAATGAAAATAGGACTTCAGAATATCTAAGTAGAAATGTCCAGTATCTTTGAAAATGTATTTATAGCTTAGGAAAGATACTGTATCTGAAGGTAAAGATCTGGGAATCATACTCATAAAAGGTAATGATTAAAGCCCTAGGAATGGATAAGTTCACCAACAGAGAAAGTGTAGACCAAGAAAGAACCATGAGGAACACTAGTGGTACTCAAAGCTTACAGTTAGATTTGTTAAAGTTCAGTTTGAACTTGAAAAGGGAGAAGGAAGAAAGAAGTTTGAGTGCTTTGTCATGAGAATCATCTTGGAACATTACTGAACTGGAGTAGCTTCTTTCTTATCTCAAACTCCATCTTGTATGGAAGGGCTTTCACTGGTCCTCCAGATGCTGGTACCTTCCCTTTGAAGGTAATGGACTATCTATCATGTATGTGTTTTATGTATACATACTGTCTCCTCAATTAGGATGCAATAAACTCCTTGAGAGCAGAGACTGGCTTTGTTGTTTATCTCTCTGGCCAAGATTTGATCCAATGCTTAGCATATAGTAAGCACTTAATAAAATTTTTTTCTCCTTTTTTGGAGGGGGGGAGGAGGGAAGGCAATTGGGTTAAATGACTTCTTCAGGGTCACACAGCTAGGAAGTGTTAAACATTTGTGATCAGATTTGAACACAGGTCTTCCTAACTCCAGGGCTAGTGCTCTATCCATTGCACCCATCTAGCTGCCCTTTAATAATAAATGTTTGTTGGCTGATTAAGTTTATAAAGTGCTATCCTCATAAATATTATTCACTCCATCTTACAGAGAAGTAAAGGGGAATCAAAGAGATGAATGACAACCCACAGTTACAAAATAAATAGTAGAGTAGAGTCCAGCTACCATAGGAGACAGGGCATTAGAAGAACCTGCAGAGGGTGACCAATCTTACTGTTGTCATTTCTGCTTAGTGCTTGGTCTTCCTGCCAATTGTTGACTCAAATATGAAACTTTTGCCATTCGTTCTCAGGCTTCTACCTAAATAGAAAGAAAAAAAGAAACACCATCCTATTGCTTGATTTTTTTTCTCATAGTTAAGACAGAAATTTTTTTTTGTCAGACTATTGATACTTGTAATGGATTTTGGTTTTTCTTGCTTAGTCAATTGGTGGAGGAGGGGAAGATGGGAAAGACAGAATTTGAAACTGAAATGAAATTGGAATTTAAATAAAATCAATTTCAGTGAGTAGAACTAGGAGATCATTATACATGGCAACAACAAGACTATATGACAATCAATTCTGATGGATGTGGCTCTTTTCAACAATGAGATGATTCAAAGCAATTCCACTTGCTCAGTGATGAATAGAGCCATCTACACCCAGAGAGAGGACCATGGAACTGAGTGTGGACCACAACATAGAATTCTCACTCGCTCTGTTGTTGTTGCTTGCATTTTGTTTTTGAAGTTTTTTTTCTTCTTAATCTGATTTTTCTTGTGCAGCAAGATAACTGTATAAATATGTATACATATATTGGATTTAACATATATTTTAACATATTTAATGTATTGGACTACTTGCCATCTAGGGGAGGGAGTGGGGAGATGAGGGGAAAATTTGGAACAGAAGGTTTTGCAAGAGTCAATGTTGAAAAATTACCCATGCATAGATTTTGTAAATAAAAAGCTTTAATTAGTAATAATAATTTAAAAAACAACAACAACAATTTCAGTAATTCAGACAAAAAGGGATGAGGGCCTGAATTAGAGAAATTGTGGTATAAATCGAAAAAAAAAAACTGATGTAAAGAGTATTCTGGAGGCAGAATCAATAAGACTTTTTATATTGTTGGAAAAGCAGAATGGTATATTAGGGAACTGATATGTCCCTAGAAAACCTAGGTTAGAATCTTGACTCTTACTGAGTATCTTGTCCACATAGACACTATTAAGGGCACTTGTAAAGTTTAGCTAAATCGACTCAGTCTGCACTCCAACAGCTTATAAACAATGGCAATGTCTACAAATATACAAAAAGGCACACAAACAAATGTACAGCTTCCTAAGCAGGCTACATATATCAATGAAATATTTTTGTAGAATTTTTTTTTAATAATGGAAATCATATATCAGAACAGTTTATGTGGGAAGGTCATGAAGAAGGTGGGATTTCAAGAGCTTTTTCACTGATAGAAGAGAATAAGCTTAGTAAGTTATGAAAGAGAAAATGGATCAGATATAAATATAAAAGGCTTCAGTACTTTTAGAAATACATCAATCTAATTATGATTAGCTGCCTTTAGAAAGGTGCTTTCATTTTCATACATTTTTAAAACATGAAAATACTTTAAAAGTGCTTCCACAGTATAAGCATCATTGAACAGAATCTGATTGCATTGTAAACATTAATTAGAATTTCCATAGTTGAAAGGAGGGGCCAAATGACATTTTTATGAAAAAGAATAGTTTTTTTTTTTTTTCCTTGTGTTAATTTCAACTGGACTACCTGGTATTACTGCCAGTTCTTTGGTAATTGGCTTGATCTGGCTTACATTGATAGATTCAATTGGTCCTCTTATTTCTACAATCTCAGTTCAGATAGGTTCTATTTTAAATTGTCATGAAGTCTGTTTAGTCCACAAAAATTTATATTTTTCTAATGTACTGGTTTGTATTGTGAGTTCAAAAGCACTTTCCATTTAAATAAGGTTTTCAATTTGATTCATTCTATTAAAAACTTTGAGAATCCAACTGATACTTAATATTCTTTTTAGTTTTTTTTTTAAGAAAATATTTCAACCTTAATTTCATTTTTTTATTTTCATTGAGACTTTTAAAATCTGTAGATATACAGCTTTATTTAGTAGAGAATCTGAAGTAGGGTTTTTTGTGGAGAGGTTTTTGCCCCTTAGAATATGTTTCTGTGCACTAAAGTGTCTTTATATGACAATGTGTTTATCAGTAATTTAAAATTTTTTGTTATGTCTTTGTACTTGAACACTGCTAAATATATTATCTGTCCCAAATTTCTTATACAGAATATGTACTCTAAAACTTAATACTTATTTTAGAACTATAACGGGTTGGTTGATTATAGATCATTGATGTTATTATTATAGTAAAATAATGTCAAAAATAGCCAATCTTACATTCTCAGATGTTAGTTTTCTACATTAATTTGAAGTAGATAAACAGATCAGAGAAAATAAGATTCTAGCATTTATTATCGCAAATACTTTTTTTGGAAGAAAAAAATCTAGCACAGTTTTGTTTTTAAAGAGATTTTATTATAAAATAATCTGACTTGGTTTAGTTTTTTCCCTCTTTTTTCTATCTTATTGTCTAATTTTCATGTAATGACTTTTTTTCTTCTGAGTGACCTCTAATGTTTCTATTCAAATGTTTATTGGTGATAGTTTTCTAAAGAATCTTCCAAAAGGAATCTTAATTGCTTGGACATAAACTTGATGAGAATGATACCCTGGAATAACCTACAAATAGAGAATATAGAAAAACTGCCTCTAGTCCTCAGTTGAAATGTTTTATTGTTCAGCCTTTGTCCAGCCACCTGCATTAGCATTTGTTGACTTGCTAAGCTGATATTTGCCATTTTCTCTCCAAGATTTTCATTTAACTGGTGAAACTGATTTGTCAGTTTGTTCATTATAACCCTAAGATAGCACCAAAGCTTTCATGATGCTAGATAATCAAAACCAGTGTTTGAGGCCATTGTCAGTCTCTCTGACCTCTGGGGAGCTCACTGTCACCTGAGTCAGCTGCTGGGATTAACCCTTCGAATGTGTGGTGTCTTCACTTAAAACATGCTTTTTCATGAAAAGAAATAAATAAAATTAATGTACCAGAGCAAAGTGCAAAATCAAAAAGGGTTGTTGTTTTGGGGAAGCATAAAATGTTTCAGTGCATAAAAATAATTTTTTAACTTACTGACAATTACAAACAATTTTGGTTGAAAAGATTAATGTGATTTATAAAAGCTATAGACAAACTAATTTGATGGATTGTTGCAAATTTATTAATAATTGTCTATAATATGTGAAACATTTTAAAATAATTTTTGTACTGGTTCTTTGAACTTATACTAATCATAGCATATGATATATTTATCTTACAAAAATAGCCATTTCACTTATTTTAATATATTCCTCATGCTTCTGTCTGCCTATGTCTCACAAGATGTTTATGAAAATGGTTAGATCTTGCATGAGTCAAAGCTTACCAAGTTAATACTTATTTTTATAAGAGGGTACATTTATAATCTTTTCATTATCTCTATTAAATAAAATAGCTAATCTTTTAGCAATGCCCCCATTACTATGGAATATTTTTAAATCATTTCATTTATTTAATATAGTATCACAGGCCAGATAGTTTGATGTGTGTTATTTGGGGTTCGAGTTTCTTGTCTTTTAGTTCATAAATAATTCTTTTCAGTTAAGTTACAAGGAATCACTTCTTGGATTACAAAAACGATTTAATGGAAGTATATTGAGGATATGTAGAAGTTGGTTCTTTGGATAGCAGGATAAATTAGTTTAATTACACGTGGCAGTTTTCTTTCCTTGTGATGTAATGTGAAATAAGGTCCTCTCTTTCCCCTCCCTGAAAGCTCAAGCCAATTAATAAAGCTTTTAAGCTCTTTGTCACAGGCCACCATGGAGGTCTGCAGAGAAGAACTTTAATCCAATAAACATTTCATTTAGATCATGAAAAGAAAGCATGAGGAGAAGCTCCTATAAGAGAGGGTGTTACCAGTGATTCTAACCATGAACAGTTGTGAGGAATTTGCCAAATTAACCAAGAAGTCTTCATATTTAACGCATAAATGTGTCAAAACTAACAGAATGATTATTTCATTTGCTCAAACTCTATATTGTGAAAATTCTAAAAAGCCACAACTGTTTTCTTCAAAGACTTTACTGTTGGGCTGGGTGGACAGGGCAAAGGGAGGTTGTGAGAAACCCAGATAGCGAATAACACTGGCCGAAGTTGGTCAAAAAAGGGAATAGATAATTAGGCGTAATTAGCGTGTATGAATTGTTGTCTCTCTGCCCTTAGCTTGAATAAATTTTGAAGAAAAAACCCTAGTGGCAAAAATGCTTTGAAGTAGGAAGAGTCATTGTGTCTTGGCAGCATAAAGGCAGTGTTTTATGCTTCTTACATAATGGTTGTGATACAGAAAGAGTGAATGGACTCTGCACCCCCCAGTCTGCTTTACAGCAAGGACTTTGGGAGTCTCTTGAAACAAAATGCATCAGAAGTTTTCAGTTGTTGGTAATGAGGTAGTGGACCTCATCTAAGAGTAAGCCATCTTTAGCCTTTGTTTAAATCTTAATCACATTTTTTTTTTTTAAATTCTGGGAAGTCTGTTTTCTTAAATCAACACTTCTTTCCCCTTCCCTGCTTTCACCTCCGTTAAGAGAATAGAGTAACATCCAGGAAAGAAACAGAAATGGTCAATTTAAACACAAAGATTTCTATAATGTGTACTTTAAAGCAGTATGGAAATAATGCTTGCTATGTTCTTTTGCATTTCAGCATAAACCTCTTTACTCTCTTTTGGGAATATTTTTATTCTTTAAAAATAATATAAGTGCAATAAAATATGTTGGAAACATTGATTTCTTCCCTTGGCTAGAACTTTTTAAATGTTAAGTGAGGACACAGTTGGAAAAAGTTTTGCTCAACTTAGTTATATCTAAAGAATAAAAGTTTAGTGATAGTACATAATGAAATTACTTTCTAGACTTTAACTGTTTTATTTCCATTCAATTCTGCTCCATTAAGCATTTATTGAATGCCTACTATGTGTAAGGAACTATCAAGAAATAAGATGGAATATCCACTTGCAGTTGGTAGGTGAGATTGGTCTGGAGTTATTGATTCAGTGCTTTTGTTTTAAAATAAAAGACATTTTTTATCTTGAATGCAAAAAAGAAAGAAAAAAAAATGGAAAATTATGAACCTTGCTAGTCCAGCCCCAACTGCTCCATGCCACTTATTTTTTGTCCCCTTTTCATATGATAAAAGTTGTTGCTTAGAAAGCATGGTATTTGTTATTTATTTCTCTGAAGTATAAAACAGCATCAACTGAGATATAACTTCTGTTATGTTTGGTAGTTGAATTCTCTTCATGTTATAATAATGTTTAATTAATTTTATTTTTAAAAATGGAATTCAAACTTCTAAGAGAAATGACATGTCATTAACAGTTGCCACATTATATTCAATAACAGCATCATATATCCAAGTTTTATTGTCTTTTGATAAAAGACTTGAAAAGTTTTCCACTAGACATCTAGAAATTATACTTCCAATCCTTAAGTTTTTAGATTTTTTTCTGTTGCTTTTAATATGTTTTAATCATTAGACTTTGTATATTTCTTGTAAGCTACATATTTCTTAATGAATAATATATTAATCTATTTTTTTATTGAGCATGGCTTCAGTATTTTTTTTTGTCCTGATGGTTTGGGGGGGTGTTTTGTGTCTTTTTTATTATTAAAGTTAAAACAGTCAACTATTTCTTTTAATCCACTGTGCTCTGAAATGGTTTTGGCTAGTTAACCCATTTTGCATATTTTGCCATTAGGCAGAATAAAGTAGCCTTTTGTATTTGAAGTTGATTTGAACTCTGAAAGGCAACACCTGAACATCTCACAAGACTGAATAATTATGGCTGATTGTGTTTTTCAGGTATAGGTCACAGGAAATTCATTTGGGGTAAAGTATGTACAAAGCTAAGAAATATGCAGATTTTCTGTTGTAGGATTGTGTAAAAATTATTTACAGTTAATACTTGCATAAAGGTTAGAAAGGTTGATGAAGTGATATTTAGTTTTGCTTTACTATTCACTGCATGTCAGAATGTAATTATGACTGATTCATGAAACTGTCTTAGAAACGAACCATCTTTATTAAAATGCTGATCAAGATAAGAGCTGACAGTAATAAAGAATAGAACATTTTAGTCTTGTTGCTTTTGAATGATTGCTAATTACCCCAGAGGTCATGTATAGTGCTTGGTAGGATTCATTGACATTATTTCTTTTAAGTCTGCTGTTTCAACAACATCTGAGCATAAAGACACAAACTGTGTGCATACTGAACAATAGTTTGGCCAAGTTTTTTAGACTGCAAAATATTTAAGAAATTCTTTTTCTGTTCTTAGTAGATTCAGTTGTTTTCATTTGCATTGTAATATATTAGGAGTATTTGGTTCAATTTACCTTAAATATTCATTTACTATAAATCCTGCATTTAAAAAATAGATGGAAGCTACTTATGTTTCCCCTTTTATTCAAGTTGTACATAATGGAATTATTTACATGCTGTCTCTTTTTATTTAAAAAAAAATGAGCACGCATAAATACATGCATGTATGTATACTTAGTATAAAATACTATAAAAATCTGTGCTTAAGTTCAAACCCATGAAAAGGAGTTTTAATTTGCTATAGAGATGCTCATGATGTTTGTAATAACAATTCAACCATCTCAAATCTTAATTCTCATTTTAGCAAACCTCATGTTCTATAATTTGCCCCAATAAAACTTGGAGGTTTTATTATATTCTGTAGCTAATTGTAACAGCAGAGTAATATTAAGATTTGCATTTTTAAGATACAATCAATTTATTAACTGTATTATATTATAACTTAGAGTGTAATAAAGAGTTCCATGATTCTCCTAAAATAGGCTTGCAAACTTTTAGACCTGGTTACTTCCATCTAACTTACTTTGTGACTTTTTTTTTTATTTTTTTTTTGATATGTATGTACTCCTTCTAGTGAAGTAGAACTCACAACTCATCTATACCTGCCCTTTTTAGGATAATCTTAATCTCCTACCATAATCTTCCACATTGAGTCCACTTAGTCTATTGGTGACTGACTTCACAAAAATCATTTAGTTAATAGGCTGAATAAATCACTATAGATTTGCAATGAAAAATATTAGAAGATACTATTACAATGAATTTATGAAACAAACAAAAAAATATTGAATGTAAAAGTTTATCTTGTAAATAGTACATGAGGAAAAGCAGATTTAATTAGAAAAAAAATAAGAATGTAAATGAAGATTTTTGTGGAAAGAGACTTTTTGATACTTTCATGTGCTTTGCAATTTGGGGGCTAGTTCTTTATGTCTAATTTCATTTCAAACATCATAGTCTTCTTTTCCTTGATAGGCATATTTTAGTACTGCTAATCATACTTAACAACTATGATTAAAATGTTGGAGAGACTCACAAATAAAAAAAGAAAGAAAGTAGGGTACCTAGAATTTTTCTTGAACTAACTATAATAGTGAAGGAGAGAAAAAGAGGATGTGTTCTCATGAGAGATTATTTGAAATCAAATTAATCGAGATCTTGAGTGGTGAAAGAGTTTTTTTTTTTTTTTTTTTTTTTTTTTTTTTTTTTTTTTTTTTTAAAGCAATGAGTGAGAGAATGTGCACATCTGCCTAAAAGAGGAAAAAAAGTGGTGGTGAAGAAACATTGGGTGAGATAATTCCTCACGCTGTCCACTAAATGGTTGCATCTTCGTAGGATAACTTAGTTGCTGCCTAAAACAGTCATGGGGATGGGGACAAAGAGAGACATAGTAAAACTAATCTTTCTGTTTTTTTTATACATTTTATAGAGAAAGCCATTCAATTTTAGGGCTGTAGGAGATCATCAAAGTCATTAATCCAACTCCTCCATTTTGTAGATAAAGAAAATAAAAATTAATTTAGCAACTTGTCCATGATCACACGGAGCTGACAGCTCAGCTTTCTGACTGAACTAGATTTGAGTTTGCCTGGCTCCTAGTACAGAGAATTTTTCGCTCTGCTATGTTCACCCCCCCATGGCAATGTGGTATAGAAAGTACAAAGAACATATACTCTTGAACAGTCAAAGGTCCTGGGTTAGAATCCTTTACTAATTTAGATGTGTGATCATAGGCAAACCTCTTCATGCTCCATCATCGATAAACTGAGATAAAAATTTTTACATCACCAAACATACAGAATGTTGTGTTATGACACCAAGATTCTATAAATACATAGCTACACACACAGTCATTCTTGTATATAAAGGGGTATTTATTATTTTAAATGCCACTATGTCTCACTGAGCTGCTCAGAGTGTATCTTTTGTTATTTGTGGCTAAGATTCGTGGAATGATCATGATTCACTTTAGTTTAATTCAGCAAACATTTACAAAGTTCTTCTGTATGTAAAAAAGGTGTCATGCCTATTTAACCAATGATTGATTCTTTAGCTTTCTTTCTCATATTAAAATATAGCCAACTTTTAATTATCCATAGTTAAAAGTTATTGCAAGAAGTACAGAATATTTCAATACACTACAGACTTTGCTTTAGCTGGAGCTCTAACCGTCTTCACCAGCAATTTTGCCAGAGTTGTAATAAGTAGCAAAGTTAACTGAGTTTTACCTTCTTTCTCCCAGACTTTTCATTCTCTAATTAAAATGCTAATGAATAGCAAAATTACTAAAATAGAGTGAAGAAGGAGTCGAAATGAAGTTTAGATAATTCACAAAAACGTTATCTTAGATACTTAGTTCCTTCATAATCAAGTCTGTAAATGAATAGGGTCATCTTGTTAAATTATGCATTCCATAACTGTGAGTATTCCTTTACTAATCCAAAAAATGTGATTATAATAGAAATTACCCAGATTTTACTGTATATACTTATAGGCTTTCAGTGTCATTATACTAGTTAGGTAGAAAAGTTATCTACCCTGGATCATTTATTAAAAGAAAAAGAAAATTCTAAGAAGTAAATTTACCTTACCTCCAAGTTCCATTCCAGTTGTAAGTCTATGATCATATGGTAAATAAATCAATAAAGATAATCATAGAAAAAAAAATTTCTATAGAGGCTGTATGTATATCATACCACATGTGGGTAGATGAAGAAAAAAAATGTTATTATATGGGAACTTTTAGCTGTAGTTTTTGGATTTTCAGTTGGAAGTATACATAAAGAATATTTTTCTTATTTCATTTTTTCCCTAATGAATGGATTTTTTTTTTGAGGGAGAGTAAATATTAATTTAAAATGCTATGTCCTAGAAATTTAGAGTGGCTGCAATTTCAGCCAGCCAACATTCTGTTGTGTCAAGATAGGTATGATCACTTTGTCAGTATCCATTGTGTGTATAGAATACAAGTTTCTGAGTTATTACATAGCTTCCACTATAATAGTTTTGTATAAAACAGGATGATTTCATTAGTTTGACACTTTGGGAAGGGATGGATTCATTTATATATTTTCCAGCATTAAAAGTCAAATAGTAAAGTAGATTTTATATAATTTTACATAGTAAAAAAATAATCATTATTCAAAAATCAGAAGGTTGTGTTGGAATTAATAAGTATCCCTCATCTTGATGTGATTCATGATAAAGTTTTGAGAATATTTGTATTTGTTGCTGGTTAGCAATGTACTCAACATTGCAAAATTAAAGTATTTAGATCAGGATAATTATTGAGATGATTGAATGTAGTTAGAGATATATCTTGTATTACTGCTGATTTTTCTTTGCTTGTAGGTTTTGGCTAATGCAAGCCTCTTTATTATTAGCTCATATGAAACATTGACAATTTTATACTGTGCCTAGCCATGTCCTCTGATCTGTATTGCTATAAGACATTTTGGTACAGTGGGAGAATTATTAGCTTTGGAATCTGAGAATATGGATTCAAGTCCCATCTCTGCCACTTATGTGACCTTCAATACCTAGCACCGTACTTGGCACATAAATGTTTAATAAATATTTGTTTTTTGATTGAACAAATCACTCAATCTCTGGCCTCAGTTTCCTCAGATGTAAAATTTAAGGTCCCTTTTGGCTTTAAATCTGAGATCTTCTGATCTGAAAGACTACAATGGAAGGCCATAACTTGCTTAAGTATAATTATTTTTCTAGAGAGCAGAAACAATTCTTGAAACCAGTTACCATCCTTTATTATGTTATTAATCGTTATGAACAATGAAACCAATTAATTTTCATCAATAGTGATTTGTGCAGCTATCCAGGCATGTGGTTGTCTTAGAATATAAATGTCTCACTTAATGTGTGTTTATGAAGAATTATTAAAAACTGAATCTACTAATTGTGATCAAAGGCCATCGTCAAGTTGATAAAGATGGTGTAGATTTCTCATTGTTGTCTTTAGATTTTTCCAGTGCCTGGTATTATAAAATAACAATAAATGACATAATTTGTTGGGGTCTGAAAATACTCCAAAACTTAGGATGTACATAATTAGAAGTATAGTGAACAAAGTAAACCCATGGCCCTGTGACCAAGAGCTCCTATCATGCAGTAACAGTTAACACAGTCAGATTTTTCACCTTTCCTTTTATAGATGGTGGTAATGATAGTGTCTCTGAAGACCCATGATTCTGCCTCAGAGTTCCAAACACTGAGAAAGAGACCCTACATCTGTTGGTGCAGTGATTCACCTCTACATTTTAAAATTTCATCAGGTATGCCATCAGATGCTGATGCTTTACATGTTTTCACAGATCTAGTTCACCTTTAGTGATAGATTTAGAAAAATTCTTCAAATTACACTAAAACTGGCTGATAACAGAGAACCCATGATAAAATAAAAGATCTGGTGGTATTCTGTGGAACAATGAGAGAATGCTTAGGAGGAAAGAAATCCAGGTTACCGAAGAAATCAGACATAAAAACATATTGGTTTCAAACTAAATCAGAAAATTAAATTCTTCAAAACTATCCAGCCATTATGAGGGATGGTGTCATCCCAAATTACCCAGTTTTCCTGGTGTCCTTCTGTCCCATTGGTCTTATCCTTTGGGTTTTTTTGGTTGTTGTTGTTTTCAGAAGAAAAAAAAAAATTCCTTCTCAGAGGATCAGATAGTCCTAATACCAGTATTTCTCCTGAGCCTATTTTATGCCTATGACATTCTTTATTGCTCCAACTTGCCAACATTTACTTTCATCTTCAGAGGAGAACAGTGTGGTAGAAAGAGATTTGGTTTTGGTTCCACAAGGGACCTGTGTCCTGTATGATCATGGTCAAGTTACTCTCAATTTGTTTCCTTATCTGCAGAATGGGAATAATGATACTTGTTTTATCAATCTTAAAGGACAGTTGTAAGCATGGATTAAAAGATACATGCAAGTACTTTGTAAACATAAAACTAACATACAGGCATTTATTAAGTACCTTCTATGTGCCACACCCTGTTCTTAGTGCCAGATATAAGCTGTTGTTATCACTTAAGCAGCTCCTGTTACCCATGTACCTTCCTAATTTTTTCTTTAGCCAACTAGAAGAATGATATTTTCTCTTACCTCACCCTTATAAAAATAGAAATTCTGATGACCCAGGTGTAATCTGGTTCAGAGGAATTGATTTACATTGTTGAAATGTCCAATATCAGAATATGAATTTAATTTATATCAGTAGGTTTACTTTCCACAAAAAAACAGAGTTTTGGTGGCATCTCCTTTCTAGTGTCAGAGTATCTGAGTGGTTTAATCAGTTATCTGAAAGTTATTTAATAAACATTGAATTTTAGAGCAAAGGAGGTAGATATCTAGAAGGGAAGTTATCTTAAAGTTTTAATAGCCTAGTAAATCAGCTTTCTTCTCTTTTTGCTTTTGTTTTCTTTTTGTGTTTAATTTACCTGCCAGAGACAAGCATATTATTCAGGGCATTTACTTCCCTGGACAGTGAAGAAAAAAAAACTGACAAATTCCTACCCTCCAGTTTTCCCTTTTCAAGATTCCAAGAAGACCACTACATTCCTGTTTGTGCTAGAGGCAGTATAGCATACTGTAAAAAACACTGATCTTGGAATCAGAAACATTGGATTTGAATCCTGGTTAAATCATTTGCGAACTTTACAGTCCTGGGCAAATTAGTTTAAATGTTCTAAGTCTTGTTTTTTCAATAGGGTAAATGTAAAAAAAAAAATATTTGTGCTTCTACCTTATAGGGTTGTTGTGAGGAGAGGTGTTTTTTTTTGTTTTGGTTTTTTGGGGAGTAGCTTTTTAATAATCTTTTAAATACTAGGGAAATGTGGCATATAATTAATTTCAATACTTTCATGAAATATTACAATTCCCAAGGTAACATTACTTTTAATTAATGGATGGCTATTTCTTACTGTAATTTAGGTGGCACAGTGGATAGAATGCTGACCCAGAAGTCAGGAGAACCTTAGTTCAAATTCAGCCTCAGACACTTACTACTGTGGGACCCTAGGCAAGTCACTTAATCCTGTTTGAATCAGTTTCCTTATCTGGAAAGTAAACTAGAGAAGAAAGTGGTAAACCAGATCAATTTCTTTTCAAGAAAACCCCAAAAAGGAATCATGAAAAGACAGACATGCCTGAAAACTACTGAACAAGAATAAAAAAAAAAATTTAATGACATATAGGAGACATTCTAGGGGGTTCCATTCTGGACTTGGCCACAGTGTGGCTGAAGCCAAATAAATTAATTGGTTAAAGGGCTGGTGTGCATTTATCTGTTATCTATGTAAATGTGGCCTAGAAACCACAGTGCTCTAGTTGTGAAAGTTGTGAAAGAGGGAAATGTTGCTCTGGGAGTGGGACTATGGTGATCCGTTATGGTGGTTGCTTTTTGCTAAGCCAGATGGGATGATGAGACTAAGATAATTGAGTCAGTAATAAACAGGAAATTTAAGAGGTTCTAAAATGCAAGTTGGGGGTTTTGTATAAAAACTGTTTGAAAAAGAAAATATAACCTTCATGTGCTGGTAAAATCTAAGACATTTAGATTGGAGAAACTGAGTATGGCACTGAATTCATTGTGCAAGGGGAAAAAAATAATTTGCAGAGTACAAAGAGACATATGGCTGTGAGAAATGTCAATCTGAGGATAAACACAGGACCAAGCCTGACACTGTGGGGGTGAAAGAAAGAATTCATTGTAGCCTGGGAATATACTCAGTGAACTAAAGGGAAAAGACACATGACTAACTTACAGCCTCAAGCACTTCTCTTCCCCTAAGGCAGCTCCTCTTATCTTCTAGCATCTTATCTCTACAGTTGTCCTCTAATTTTCCATCTCTATTTGCTAACTCTTCCCCTGCTGCCTACAAACAGATCTTCAGCTATTAAAAAGTCCTCCCTTGCTGTCACTCCCTCAATCTATCATCTATCCTCTGTATCTGCTTCTTTTCAGATATAGATTGCTACTTCATTCCTTTTCTTACAAATTTCACAATCTTTCTTAATCTTGCTTCTGACTTCATTCCTTAACTGAAACTACTTTCTCCAAGTTACTCTTTTAGTTGCCAAATCTGCCTTTTCTTAATCATCTTTCTTCTTAACCTCTGTGCAGCAGCAGTTGCCACTCTTGACCAACTTCTCTTCCTATATATTCTCTTTTTCCAGTATCATTGCATTGTCAGTCAGTTGACAAGCATGCATTAAATGCTTACTATGTGCCAGACATTCTATCTTAGTTCTGTTTCTTGACCAATTGGTCATTTCTTCTCAATTTCTTTTTCAGATCATCATTCATATTCCAAGCTCCAACTGTAGATATATCCCAGAACCCTAACTGGGTCCTTTTCTCTATCTTTACTCTGTTGGTGATTTTATCAGTTCTTATATGCAAATGACTTCCAGATTTATATATCTAACCCTCTCTCTCCTGATCTCTAGTCTTACATCATCAACTGCCTATTGGATTTTTCCAGCTGAATATACTATTGGTGTCTTAAATACAAGATATTTAAAAACAAAACATTCATTGTATTTCTCATCCTTCCCTCTTTAATTCTTTGTCTTCTGAACTTTCTTATTTTTGTTAAGGGTACCATTATCTTTCCAATCTCCCAAGTTGGCAACCTATGAGTCATTTTCAATTCTCTTTTCTTCCTTACCTCTCAAATACAGTCAGATGAAAAGTCTCATTGATTGTACCTTTATGTTTTCACTTACATTTCTTCTCTTCACTTACATGGCCATCTTCCTTCCTTGCAAAATCTAGCTTTGACACCATCTCTCCCCCTTCCCCCCCCCCCCCGCCCCAGTTCCTACTGTCCTATCACTTTTCTCCTGGAATATTGCAGAATATTGCAGTAATTTGTTAATTGGTTTCCCTGTATCACACTTCTCTCCTTCCTGATCCATTTTCTGCATAGCTGCCATGTTAATATTGATAAAGCCCAGGCCCAACTCTGCTACTCCTTTGTTCAGAAAGCTCCAGTGATTCCCATTTAAATCTAAGACACAATACAAATTCTTGACATTTAAAGACATTCACATTTTGACTTTACCTACTTTTCCAGGCTTATTGCCCAGGACCTTCTTATATTCTATATTCCAGTCAAGCTGGCCCATTTTTTATCTCTCAAATATAACATTCTATCTCTCTTCCTGCTTTTGCAGGGAGTTCCCATGCCTAGAATTTACTCTATCATCCTACATATGTGGTATTTGTGGAGAAAAGAAAATAGAGAAAAACACAGGTATGCAGTCTCCATAAAAGATATGAATCATTTCCTTCTCATTGGCAGCAGTACACAATTGCCCAAGGTAAGGTATGGTGGTAATCCAGCTAGGGGAATTTATGTGTAGCACTTGAAGTTTCACAAAATGCTTTATATACATTAAGCAGCACTGTGAGGTAGATAGTTCACTTGTTATTCATCTATTCCAAACAAGAAAAACTGACCCATAGAGAGAAAAAGTGATTATCTCCTGGTCACAAAGCTAATAGATGCAATAGGATTCACGTGGAAGTCTTTACACTCCAGGGCCAATATCTTCTCCATTATATCTTGCTGCTGATATCTATATACCGCTTGACAATTTACATAGAACTTGATGTACATTTACATTGAACATCATACCAACTTTGTGAACTCGATAGAGGATGAAAATAAACTAAGTTCCTATGAGAATGTTGTGTGATAGTGAGGATTCCAATGTAAGTTTTGCTTGCTAACTATTCTATTAATAACACAGATTCAAAAGCCCTTACAAAGAGCCTACTTTGTGCCAAGCACTGTTCTAGGTGATAGGGATATAAAGACAAAAGGAAGCAGTCCTTGTTCTCCTGGAGCTTCCATCATATGGGAATATGGCAGGAGATGTGACAACATCAATGCAGACATATAAGCAATACATCCAGAATACATACAAAAGTCACTGGGACAGGGACAGAAATAAGGATGTTCAGAAGATGTTTTGGAGGGAAGATGAGGAGTTCTGTTCTAGACATGTTGAGTTTGGACATCTCAATTTGAGATGTCTGGTTGGTGATGTAATGTCATGGCTGGATATGTAGCATCCTTTGCATAGAAATGATCATTTAATGTGTCAGAAAGAGCCTTGTAAAAGGTAGTATTTGAGGGGCATTTTAATGAAAAGTAGAGATGAGAGCTCTGGCGTTTGCTACCTTTGTGACCTCAGGCAAGGCAATTGATTTCTAAGGCCCTCGGTTTTCTTTTCTTTATCTAAGGGGTTCAGACTAGATTATCAAACTAAAATAATTTAGCTCTATGATCTTACTATCTATGGGAATGAATGAGATAGAGAGAAAGTAGAGAGATTTCTGAAATTAAGGAATTCCAAAATTAATTCCATTCATTTCAGCCTAATAAAATGGAAACTATTTTGGATTTGGAAGCAGGAGATTCGGGTTCAAATCCTGCTGCTTACTATCTTTTTGACCTGAAGCAAGACACCTGACTAAAAAAAAAAAAGAAAAGAATTCTTCTTTTACAAAGAGCATAGTAGTAGAGAGAATGTTTTAAAATATAAATTTAAAAGTTAAAAGATTTTAATTTAAGCCTTTCCTGCAGAGACTATCACATAGTTTTCTATTATAATTCTCTACAATATTCACTGTATACTTTTATGTTTTGTGAATGGACAGTCACATTTTAAAAACTGGGTAAAATTATATTCATGAAATAATTATTTCTAATGTGTTTTTCAAATAGCTAGAAATATCTCTATTAGACCATAGTAAAAATATAAACTTTAAAAATACTTTTGATGATGGATTTATCCTCAAAACTTATACTTTTGCCTTCCAAAGTCAAAAATCTTTCTTCTGCTTCTATACCAATGAGAGTATATTAACCTGTTCTCCCTTCCTGTCCCCAACTTCCCTAATTACATTTTCAGATTGTGTAATTGTATTTGTCCTTTGTATACATAAATATACAAACTAGTTCAAAAATAAATTCAGTTTGGTTGCTGATTAATTTTATGCATTTGAATTGGATGAGATAAAAGGTCACAGGCCTTATAAATATCCCTGGAAATTAAAGGGGGATGGGGTGATCATATTGAGAAGACTACACTAAATGGATAATATCTGAACATTTGTAGATCATAGCTCCAAAAAAATATAGAAACCTGGAGTGAGTATTATGGTTGTGACAATTAAGAACTAGCATCTAAGGGCTATAGTTAAAGTTCCTTTGCGGCTGATTAGGTATTCCTTGGTGGTGATTAGTGAATGTAAGAATGCAATCATTTTGTAGAGTTTAATCACTCTGACGATAGAGAAGTTAGTTACTCAGGGGAAAAAAAAAGGAGAGAAGCAGCATCTTGTATAACTTTCGTTGCCCTCATTTTTCTTAATGGCAAAAGGAAAAAGGAAGAAAAGTTTTTGTTAAACGGTATAGTGAGTAAATTACATAAAATAAATTTATAGGACTTTTAAAAATTAAAGGAAAATTATGTCCATTCAGTTTTCCTTCACCATACTTTGTAGCATTTTCTAGTATTTATCAAGGATATATATGATTAGAATAGGAAGACTGGGTATATATTGAAAGCAAAGAATACCAGATGCACAATCTAAGTGCTGCCCTATTTACAATATTGAAGGCTTAGAGAAAGACCTCTATTCTGTTGGGGAGAACCTCTATGGAAGATTAATGGGAGTATATGAACAAGAATTATAGGACTAGAGAGTAAATGAGTTGCAATCAGTATCAGTGGAGGGAATATTTACATCAATGAGATCACAAGTCCATTTGCATAGTAAAGTAATAAAGCCATGCCCCTTGATTTAAAAATATCAAACTTATTTGTTGTATACATATGTGTTTGTGTGTATTTGTGAAACAATCACAATACATGTGGCTTGTTCATCTTCATGTCCAGGAGAGCAAATTGCAGTTCATATAGAGCCATAGGTTTGGCTGGTGTGGTGGCAGTAACACTGTTTCCGGTGTCACAACATTCCTTGAAGTCTAAGTTATAGAGGGGAAGAGACAGGCAAAAAGTCAAGGGGGAGAGCTACATTTGTAGCGATGAAGGGATTCTTGAGGTAGCTATATCCCAGACTATGACCTGGAGAAAGGATTTGCATTACATTACAGAGGTTTTAGGATTTCTGGGAGAAAAGATGTTGTATGTAAAGCTAGTCCCTCCATGGTCCTCTGGAGCACTGAATTTGGCACCTGTCCCACAAACTCCAGATTTGGAGGCAAAAAATACTGACTTTGAATCCTGTCTCAACCATTGAATATCTCTATGATCAAATCAGATTGTGTGTGTAAAGAGCTTTGTAGATAACTGGATGGATGGATGGAGAGACAGATAGACAGACAGACAGATAGATAAGATATTTATTAAGTGCCAGGCACATAAGAGTTAAGTACTGGGTTTTTGAAATACAAGGAAAACAATTCTTATTCTCAAGGAGCTTACATTCTAATAAAAGACAATACATGCAATATAAATGTCTGATATTATTCTCACTATCATCTTAGAAAAGCTACGTAACCTCTCTGTGCTTCTAAAGACTGGACTGGATAATCTTTAAGGCTCCTTCCAGGCCTAAGCCACTTTTTTTTGTCCCTTACGTGGCAGGAAGGTAAGATTGTATTCCAGGGATCATCTGGCCTTGCCTCATACCATAAAATGCATTGTCCCATAGATAAAGATCACCAGTTTTCCAGACTATCCACAAAACCCACTTAATGGATAATATAGCTAAGTTAATAAATATTCACAACATTTGTTTTATTGTTATTTACTTGTTAATTTAGCAGGCTATTTTCTACTGTTTTGTAAGGTGATATTTAACTATTCAGTTATCATTATGATAGTGTCTGATGCTTCAAGTTCATGTGTTTTAATGAAATTCTTTTGTTTTCTGTTTATACCCTTAAATTTATACCCTCATGAGAGGCAAGTTTATACATCCAAAAAGGGAAACAGCTATTGCTTTTATTAAAAGTTGTTTTTAACAAAGTGTTTTCATTTGTTTTGTAGGAATATTGCAACACAATTCAATTGGATTCTGGAATTGATTATCGGAAAAGAGTACTTCCTGGAGCTGGAAAACTCTACTACCTGTAAGTTAGGGTCTCCCCTTTCCCCATATTTAATATTCAGTAAGTCATCAAGAGAACATGGAAACCACACAGAGCAATTATTAGAATGTGGAAGATCATTTCTTTGTTAATTTTGTCCTGTGAGCTTTCTTAAACATCAGTGATAACTTTATTAATCCATTTTTTCCATCATCCACATTTGAATCATTTGTAATATATCATTAAATTAAACCTAATTAATTTTGGGGGGGTGGTTTGGTGACAGATGGTTAGAAAGTAATGAGTATCCTCTCATAAGAGATTGTGTTAATAGAAGAATATCCTTATTGTATTAAAGTAATTAATTATTTGCAGAAATATTCTGACAAGTGTTCATTTAGTGTTATGTGTTCCAATGTACAGTTTAAAAAAAAAAACACAACCTATTTTATTTTGACAAATGATGTTTGTATTTACCATTTTTAATTTATTTTTTCATTTTCCTTCAAGAAGAAAGAACAGACACACAATACATTCACAAGTACAACTGGTGATATTTTGTTTGACAAAACTACTCATTCCTAGGTAGTATTAATTTGTAATTACAGACAAATTCAGCAAGAAACTAATGGCATAAATACAGTAGTCCTCAAACTTTTTAAATAGGGTCCAGTTTACTGCCCCTCAGACTGTTGAAGGGCTGGACTACAGTAAAAACAAAAACTCACACTCTGTCTCCGCCCCTCAGCCCATTTGCCATAACCTGGCAGGCTGCATCTGGCCCAGCAGGCGGTAGTTTGAGAACCCCTGTAAAACTTCAACAAATAAGCAACACTTCCTAAAAGTGTCATTTGTAAGAAACTCAAAAAACATGAAAAATACTATATGAATGCAGGTCATAATTTTAATACTTATTGCAATGTTCAACATATGGTGAGTGCTAAAGAATGTTTCTCTCCCTCTCCCTCCCCAGCTTTTCTCTCTCTCTCTCTGTTTATATCTCTTTCTCTCTCTCTCTTTTTTACACACATACACACACACATACACACACACACACACACACAATATAGGGAGTATGACAGGCAAAAACTGTATTTCTAAATATTTGAAATTTTGATGATTATATCTATATGACATATTATGAAAAGGTCATTTCTGTTAACGCTTGTAAAAAGTAGATTACTCTATAATAGTAGTACATTTCAGTTTAGTTCAGTAAACATTCATTAAATGACTAATGTATGCCAGAAATTGGGATTGTAAAGACTAAAATAAAACAGTCTCCAACCTTAAAGTCCTGAATTCTACCAAAAAGAAAACAAGATAATTAACATTTTTACCTCATACCCCACTGGAAACAGCCTAGGACCCTGAACTGAAGAACCCTTGGAACAGCAGTAACTCAATCCCCACTAAGCCAGTTTTTTCTACTCCTAGTCTGGCCAATGCAACTATAATTTGAAGGAAGGAAACCCCTACTCACTGGTAAGTCCAGGAGTTACAAAAATTATCTGTGTCCCCTCTCAGACAACTAGTTCTCCTTTACAACTCATAAAGTTATCCCTGTAGCCATCATCCAAGGAAGCAAATCCTGTGCAGTTATAACCTGATAGCTACTTCCACAGATTCTACAGTCCCTGACTCTTCAACAGCCATGCTAGTGAAGATCCAGAAAAGAAAGATTTCACCACTGAAGTCTGGCATTATAAAATGGGTTCAGTATCCAAAACAAATATGGTTTTATTTATGAAAATGACATTTTAAAAGTATTAATATATTTTTGCTGCTATACCCTAAGAATCACTGGGCCTTTCTGTTTAACATGTAATTGAAACTTTTTTTTATTTCTCATGTTCTTGCATCAGAATATGATTTCTTTGAGAACAGGGACTGTTTGAATACCTAGTACTTAGTACAGGAATTTGCAAAAAGTAATTGCTTAATAAATGCTTTTTCATTCATTTATAAGGACACTATTCTCTCCTGGCTCTCCATTCTACCTGACCACCCCTCAGGCCCCTTTGCTGGACCTTGATCATATCTTCCAACTATAGATGTCCCAAAAGGATATGAAATGAAGAAGGAAAGAATTTCAGACATGGGGCATAGCTAATGAAAATATCCAGCATTGAGATGAAAGTATCAAGTCTTAGAAATAGTGAGAAGACCAGAGATACTGTGCATTGAGGGAGAAAAGAATTTGCAAAATGATTGGAAATGTGGGAGAGGCCAAATTACATAGGTCATTTCATGTCAAACAGATGATTTTATATTTGATCTTGAAGATGACAGGAAGCTTCTCTCTCTCTCTCCCACCTCCTCCTCCCCTAGATAGCAAGCAATCCAATATAGGTTAAATACGTACAATTCTTCCAAACAAATTTCCATATTTATCATGCAAGAAAAATCAGACCAAAAGGGAAAAAAATACAAGAAAGAAAAAAAAAGCAAACAAACAATAACAACAACAAAATGAAAATATACTATTCTTTGATCCACATTCAATCTCCATGGTTTGCTCTCGGATGCAGATGGCATTTTCCATCCCAAGTCTATTGTTGAAAAGAGCCATGTCCATCCCAATTGATTATTACATAAACTTTTTGTTTTCTTGGTTCTACTCACTTCACTTAGCATCAATTCATATAAGTCTTTCCAGGCTGAAATCAGCCTGCTCATTATTTCATATAGAACAATAATATTCCATAACATTCGTATACTATAATTTATTCAACCTTTCTCCAACTTATGGGCATCCATTCAATTTCCAGTTCCTTGACACTATTAAAGGACTGTTCCAAACATTTTTGCACATGTGGGTTCTTTTCCCTCTTTTATGATTTGTTTGGGATATAGACTCAGTAGAGACACTGCTGGATCAAAGGATATGCACAGTTTAATAGCTCTTTGGTCATACTTCCAAATTGCTCTCCAGAATGATTGGATCAGTTCAGAACTCTACCAAAAATTCACATATTTGTTTTTTCTTACAACATGAAAGTATTCTACTATGCTCATCTACCTTAATTTGTTGGAAAACAGTAATATACAATGACTTTGACAGTGGAAAGAATAATCACAAAATAATCAAAACCAAATATTGCAAAATTATAAAGAACTAGCTATCATGGCCCCAAAGAAGAGCTCTGAGGCATTTGTGCTCACTTGTTTTCACAGGTATAGGTTATTGGTGTAGAGCATTTCATATAATGTCAGAATTGTTTTTTTTTTTTGTTTTTTGATCTCTGTTTTGCTAAAGTTTTTTTCTCTTCCCCCTTTTTTTGTTATTAAACAATTTTTTTGTTGTAAAAATGGCTCTCTGAAAGAGAGAAGAAGAGGGATACAAGGGAAAAACAAAAGATATCAAAAAAAAGATTTTTAATAACAATAATATGGAAGTTTAAAAGAAAAGTGAATTCTGTGGAAAAGTCCATTTTGTATATGTTAAGTTGAGAGTCCTTCATAATATCTAGTTCATAATGTCCAATGGGTAGTTGGTCATGTGGGACTAGAGTTTTAAATTCCAATAAACTAATTAGTATTTTATCTTAGAGAACTACTTAACTAAAAAAATTACATGCTTTGTGGTTCTGTGGGTAACAGTCTGTGGTACAATGAAAAGTTATCTGTTTCTAGAATCAGCAAACCTGGTACCAAATCCTTGACTTTGCCTTTTAAGTGAGATTCAATAAGTAATTTCCTCTTTTTGGGTCCTTAGTTTTCTCATCTGTAAATTGGGTGAAAGACCTGGACTAGATGTCTCTAAGCCTCTTTCATCTTTAAATTTTATTATCCAAATCCAAGTTGTTGATAATAAAGCAGGACATCCTTCCTGTAATCTGGGACATATCATTGAGCCATCACTCTCATTAAAGATAGGACTTTTCTCTCTTTTTTTTTTTAATTTTTAAAAATTTTATTAATTTTATAATTATACATTTTTGACAGTATATATGCATGAGTAATTTTTTACAACATTATTCCTTGTATTCATTTTTCCAGATTTCCCCCCCCTCTACTCCCTCCCCCCGATGACAGGTAATCCCATACATTTTACATGTGTTACAATATAACCTAGATACAATATATGTGTGTAAATCCCATTTTCTTGTTGCACATTAAGTATTAGATTCCAAAGGTCTAAGTAACCTGGGTAGGTAGACAGTAGTTCTAACAGTTTACATTCACTTCCCAGTGTTCCTTCTCTGGGTGTAGTTGTTTCTGTCCATCATTGATCAACTGGAAGTGAGTTGGATCTTCTTTATGTTAAAGATATCCACTTCCAAATCTTCAACATAAAGAAGATCCAACTCACTTCCAGTTGATCAATGATGGACAGAAACAACTACACCCAGAGAAGGAACACTGGGAAGTGAATGTAAATTGTTAGCACTACTGTCTATCTACCCAGGTTACTTACACCTTCGGAAGCTAATAATTAATGTGCAACAAGAAAATGGTATTTACACACATATATTGTATCTAGGTTATATTGTAACACATGTAAAATGTATGGGATTGCCTGTCATCGGGGGGAGGGAATGGAGGGAAGGGGGGGGTAATTTGGAAAAATGAATAAAAAATAAATAAATTAAAAAAAAAAAAAAAGATATCCACTTCCATCAGAATACATCTTCATATAGCATTGAAGTGTACAGCGATCTTCTGGTTCTGTTCATTTCACTCAGCATCAGTTGATATAAGTCTCTCCAACCCTCTCTGTATTCCTCCAGTTGGTCATTTCTTACAGAGCAATAATATTCCATAACTTTCATATACCACAATTTACCCAACCATTCTCCAATTGATGGACATCCATTCAACTTCCAGTTTCTAGCCGCTACAAAAAGGGCTGCCACAAACATTTTGGCACATACAGGTCCCTTTCCCCTCTTTAGTATTTCTTTGGGATATAAGCTCAATAGCAGCACTGCTGGGTCAAAGGGTATGCACAGTTTGATAACTTTTTGAGCATAGTTCCAGATTGCTCTCCAGAATGGCTGGATTCTTTCACAACTCCACCAACAATGCATCAGTGTCCCAGTTTTCCCACAGCCCCTCCAACATTCATCATTATATGTTCCTGTCATCTTAGCCAATCTGACAGGTGTGTAGTGGTATCTCAGAGTTGTCTTAATTTGCATTTCTCTGATCAGTAGTGATTTGGAACACTCTTTCATATGAGTGGATATAATTTCAATATCATCACCTGAGAATTGTCTGTTCATATTCTTTGACCATTTATCAATTAGAGAATGGTTTGATTTCTTATAAATTAGGATCAATTCTCTATATATTTTGGAAATGAGACCTTTGTCAGAACCTTTAACTTTAAAAATATTTTCCCAATTTGTTACTTCCCTTCTAATCTTGTTTGCATTAGTATTGTTTGTACAGAAACTTTTTAGTTTGATGTAATCAAAATCTTCTATTTTGTGATCAATAATGATCTCTAGTTCTCCTCTGGTCATAAATTCCTTCCTCCTCCACAGGTCTGAGAGGTAGACTATCCTCTGTTCCTCTAATCTATTTATGATCTCATTCTTTATGCCTAAATCATGGACCCATTTTGATCTTATCTTGGTATATGGTGTTAAGTGTGGGTCCATATCTAATTTCTGCCATACTAATTTCCAGTTTTCTCAACAGTTTTTTTCAAATAATGCATTTTTATCCCAAATGTTGGTATCTTTGGGTTTGTCAAACACTAGAATGCTATAGATGTACCCTTTTTTGTCCTTTGTACCTAATCTGTTCCACTGATCGATCGGTCTATTTCTTAGCCAATACCAAATGGTTTTGGCGACTGCTGCTTTATAATATAGTTTTAGATCAGGTACACTTAGACCACCTTCCTCTGAGTTTTTTTTCATTAATTCCCTTGAAATTCTCGACCTTTTATTCTTCCATATGAATTTTGTTGTTATTTTTTCTAGGTCACTAAAATAGTTTCTTGGGAGTCTGATTGGTATAGCACTAAATAAATAGATTAAGGATAGGACTTTTCTCTTTGCTGAAGCTAAAACTTCTTCAGTTCAATCTTATTTTTTAAAAGTTACCAAGGACCTACTATTCTTTACTATTGTCCTGTTAACAGTAATAAAGAACCTTTGGCAGCCATTCTTTCCATCATACTAAGATAAAGACACACACACACACACACACACACACACACACACACACTCTCTCTCTCTCTCTCTCTCTCTCTCTCTCTCTCTCTCTCACAAGTATTAGTTGGAGGGGAAAAAAAGGGAGAAGGAGGAGAAGGGAATAAAGACCATATAAGAGAATGGGATCACAAAATTATTCCCAAGTAAGCTTGTTTTCTCTTTGAGTTTGTTGAGCAAAAAGTCCCCTCTATTTGGAAACAGGAAAGATATATATATATATGCATATATATTTTTTTAACTGCTGCTTTTGTGGTTTAAAAAAATCTAAACTTTATAAGCATTTCAGCCTAACTCAGTTAAAAGTCTGTGTTTCCTGTATAGTAGGAAAAGGAGTCACTTTGGAATTTTTTATTATGTTAGTGAAATCTATATAAAAAAACAAAAACAAAACAAATCTGCTCTTTTGAGATGCCCTTTAAAACCTCAGTATTGATTTTCAGATAGACCTAGAAAGATGCTGACCTAGAGAAAAATACCTGAACTAGAAGAGAATTAGAACTAAGTAATTTTCAGCAATCTTTCCATTTCAAAAATGTTAGAGTTTTGTACTTTTTAATGTAATATTTCATGAGGAAATTGAGATCTATTTATGACCTATAATGCCTTTATATATTAACAACCCAAAATTTCCAGCACTTCATAAAGGCTTGCTACATGATATATGTTATTAATCTATCCTCATTCAGCAGATGTGTGTAGTAAATTTAAGGAATCTTGAGTTTAGATATGATTGATTAGAAATTTTTCAGAACATTGGTTGGAAATGCTGAGCAACTGCCATACATGGCATATAGGATAGTTATCATTGCCATACTCTGTTACACCCCTATGGACTACTGTAACCTGGTAGCTCCCCTTAGAGTTACTCTTAATGCCCGTCCGTCGACGGCACGGCTAGGCCACAATTCCCTGTCTAAGGGCACCAACCCGCATCCCATAGAGACAGACTACCAGGAGGTAGGGGTGAAGGGAAAGAGAACTTTATTCTGAGATAGCACATATTTATACCCCACTGATGATATGGGGGAAGGGGGAAGTCCTCTAGAATCTGGCATAATGGGATTGGTCCGAGAAGAAGGAGGGAGGCGTGCTGGGCTTTGAGAGCACTAAGGAGGGAGGTGTGGTACCTGGAGTCAGACACCGCCTCATGGGGCTGTGCCCCACCTCCAGGTAGGACTTGCCTGCCCCTAGGAACCTCTCATCTCTCAGGTCCTCCAACATGCCTTGAACTGCATTCTTTGCTTCTAGAGGCTTTTTAACCCTTACAATACTCTACTTACTTTCTTCCAGCAAAAATACTTGTTGGCTTCCTGAGTCAGAGGTCATTGCATAATTCCCTTTCCATTATCAACTTTCCCTTAATAGTCCCACCTTGAACATACTTGACTAATTCACTCAACCTGATGCCCTGCCCCTCAATACAGCACATTCTCATTCTCAAAAGAAGAAGCACATCCCTGAAAATAGGTATCAATCCCTAATGCATAAAAAATAGAAAAACTTTTTTTCTGTACTTCTATATTCTTTCATTTTTGGTAGGGCAAATATCTGAAGTGCTTTTTTGTGTATATCTTAGCACTTAGCATAATCAAGACACCTACTAAGCACTCAGGATTTGTTCATTGATGGCTCTAATGGTTGCTATTAGGTTTGGGAGGACTAATAAGTGCTTCTGGTGATTTTTTCTTATAGGAACAATCAGACTGAATGAATATCTGGCTAGTAGTTATGAGTCCATAAATACTTGAATGGAACAGAATAAGTATACATTGAATAATATGATATTAGCAAATAGCAATATCCTCCTAACACTGATTAGATGACTTCAGTTTTAACAACATTGAACATGCAAGGCTGAGGAACTCTTAATTATCATATACGAAAGGATATTTTGTGAAATCATTTTATCTACATCATGAGACAAGTATGTAGATGGTGACTAGAAAATGAAGATTTTTATTTCATTTATATCATTCTGGAAATTCCAGGACCTAGGTGACATAGTAGTAAGAGTACTATGCTTGAAATCAGAAGAAGTAAGTATATATTGGGACTCAAACACTTATTAGCTATGTGACCCTGGGCAAGTCACTTAACTCTATTTGCCTCAGTTTCTTCATTTGTAAAGTGATTTGGAGAAGGAAATGGCAAACCACTCCAGTGCCTTTTCTAAGAAAACTCCAAAAGGAGTCACAGAGAGTCAGACATGACAAAATGACTATAGAACAACAAAAAATTTTATGTAGACAAAACTTTGGTTTGTATGAATATTTCATGTAAAGAAAATTGTGACTTTGAAATTCATGGATAATTTACAAATCTATGAACATGCTAAAAAAAATTTTAAAAGGTGTCCACCAGACATCCACTTTGGCATATCTGAAAGGAAATTAGACATGTGAGATTAGAGTTTGAAGCAGGAGAGTAGATTTGAGAATTGTTAACATAGAGATGAAAACTAAATCCATGGTAGCTGATGAAATCATCAAGCAAAGTAGTATAGATTGAGAAGAGAGTAGGGTCCAGGACAGATTTCAGAAGGACATGGTTAGTCAGTGTGATCTGGACGGCAAAGGAGATAAGGTCTCTGAAATGTAGGAGGAGAACCATGATATGGTGGGATCCCAAAAATCTAGAGAGAAGAGAGTATTCATCAAGGCAAAAGGGGTGATGAATGGTATTAAAGACTGTAGGATGTTCAAGGAAAGTAAGGACTAAAAAAAAGCCATTGGAGGAGCAAGAGGGAAAAGAGTCAAAGTTTACCAAAAGATAGAGCTGATCTTCACAATGGTCTAATAGGACAGAGAGAAGTGATCCACAAGTAAGGATAGGGCTTCCAGGGACCCATACCCATAGAAACCTCCACTGGGGGAGAAGGGATGGTTGTATTGCAAGGTTGGTACAGGACATCCAGAAATTTGGAAAGAAATCTTGACAACAGTAGATAGTGAAATTCCTTTCGTGCCTAAATTAGGGGACACCAGGGTATGCTTTTTATAAGCTTCTTCTTTGTCATCCATAATTACAAAGTAAATTTAAGCAGCAACTCTAGGAGAAAGTGAAAATGTCACTTGTCACTGGTGCCAGTCTTTTATTAGAAATTGAATTATGTTTTCCAGCATCCATTTTCTAGTATCCATTCCCAGAGAAAATTGAGGAAAGAATGCTATAAGCTATGTCAACCAAGCCAATTTGTGGTTAGACTTAAGGTGAATAAGAAATCTGTGCTCTATAGATGTCTATTTCTATATTTTTAAACTTAATTAAAACTTTCCTATAATATCCATGTATTCATTTTAAAATCTTGAAATTTGCCATAGCAGAATTAATAGGGAAAGATAAAGAAGGAAACCAGTAGCAAGCATGGGGGTAACAAATTCTATTATGGTCATGATCCCAAAAAGAGCTAGTAGACCTGGGGGCCCTAGAAATAGAAAACTTCAAAGAGGAAGAAATTAGTTTAGATATCAATGAAAAAAATAAGAAAATTGCACTAGTGATCATCTAATCTCATTGGAACTTTTTAAATATCTAAATTAATTATATCCAATGATTCCGACTTTGCCAAAACTATCCTTCTCTCTTCAAAAACTTAGATTACTCAAGTTTTATTTTCCTTTGTCAAAAATTATTTCCTTTCTAGCTAATAATTAATGTGCAACAAGAAAATGGTATTTACACACATATATTGTATCTAGGTTATATTGTAACACATGTAAAATGTATGGGATTGTCTGTCATCTAGGGGAGAGAGTAGAGGGAGGGAGGGGATAATTTGGAAAAATGAATTAAAAAAAAAAAAAAAGGAACTTCAAAGCACATATAGGCTATGTAAAATGTTAATCTATTTCTACCACGTTAGTGTACTTATCTCACCAATAAAATTATTTGCCTTCAAAAAAAAAAATTATTTCCTTTCTTCCTTGCTTACATTTTACCAAGTGCCCAAGTAACCATCGATGTGGTAATGAGTCCTGATATTCCCACCAAAAACTTTCCCCAGATTTTAACCTAAATTTTATAATTGAAGTTTAATTCTTTTAGTTTTGTTTCTACAACCCAATCAAACTAAGCAACTAAACTTTCTTCTTTATGTGTGACATTCTAGTTTAGGTCTCTATGATTTTGTACTAGTCATCACCTTTACTGTAATTCATCCCTTCCTTATCTCTATCTCATAGAATCCTTCTCTTTACAAGATACACCATAAGCACCACATTCTATAGAAAGCCCTTCATCATCCCCAGTGATTGGTGCTCCTCCTTACACGTATTTTTAGTTTATCTTATGTAAGTTTTTAAACACACATATTGTGTCCCTTGATCAAAATTCTTTGAAAATAGAAATTATTTAACTTTTCTTTATGATTCTCAAAACCTAGTATAATCCCTGATACATAGTAGTTACTTAATAAATTCTCATTGATTGATTTGTTGATCCCTTGTTAAAATGGAAAAAAAAATTACGTTATTGTCTCTTATTAACACCTCAATATAAGTGAAAGATATGGAGACAAGAAAAGGGAGGATTAAGAAAACCTTCAGCTGGGAAGTGGGAGGAGAATGAAAAACCTAAGAATATGCCCAATTTGCAATTTTGCTTAGAGTTTTCCCTAACACTAGCTCAAAATGTGTTTCAGTGTTTTTATGAGAAATTAAACATTTAATGAGAAAAATTATTAGTAATACTTCCAGAATTCAAATTCCTCATAAAATACATGGCCCTGTGTTGGCCATTGTCCTGCAGTTGACTGCAGGTCTTCAAATATTCTTAATTTTTTGTATGTGTCATAGACCTCATTGGCAACTGGGTAAAGTCCGTATGCTATTTCTCAGAATGTTTTTAAATACAAAAAAAAGGGTTTATAGAGGAAGCCAATTATTTTGAAGTACATTTATCAAAATATTTTTTTCAAAAACATGGAACCTGAGTTAAGAACCTTTACTCAAGGGCAGCAATTAGAGAATCACCTCGGGGAAGAGTCAGAAGATAAATTTTAAATGGGGAAGAGAGACCCTTAGAAATTATTTTGTCATACCTGATCCTCTCTCCCAGCTCTAAATTTACAATAGTGAAATTTGAAAAACAAGTTTGTACTTCACTCCTGCTAGCCAGTTTCTCAGCATCTAAACCTGAGTTTAAATGCTGCCTCTAGTATTTACTGGTTGCACGAATAGAAGCAAGCCACTCATCCTCTGTACATCTCAGTTTCTTCATCTGTAAGATGGGGATAACAGCATTTATATTACTTACCTCACACAGTTGTTATGAAGAAAGCATTTTATAATTGGAAGCTTATTAGTATTCATTGCACATAAGATACACTAAGTAAAGGTTGTGGAATTAGAACTTGGCAGTTCATAAAAGAGCTCTGGAAGTTTTAAAAATGACTCTAAAGAAACACTTTGGAGTTGTTAGTATCTTTGAAGAATGTAAAAATGTTATTTCATCAATGCTTTATTCATCTCAAATTCAAAATAAAATACTGTATATTTTTAATCTTTATAAACCTCAACTAAAATAATAGATTACCAACTATATTGAACAATATTTTAAGGCTATGTGTGGAAAGAACCATAAATAGTCTTCATAATAAAATACTTCTCTAATATTTTAATAATAAATAAGCCTTACTGGTGTTTTATTAATAAATGGGATTCTACCATTGAAAAATCATGATGCTACATCATTTTGTAATATAATTTCCTTCCCACATGTATAGACCTTAGAAATTTGTTTATGAATTTTTGCATATTTGTTGAAACAAAAATTATTTACTAATAGATATAATTTATATGCACAAATGTTAATTAATATATTTGGCTTTAAATCAGAAAGCATTGTTGATAACTGAATTTCAGAGGATTAAAACTATATGAAATATGATCTGAAAGTGGTGGTATAATAGCAAATGTTGTATATTGAAGTTCTCATTATCTAGTTACAACATTGAGCTCAAGCTCACTTTACCCTCTAATGCTTCCTTTTTCCTACCTTTCCTTTATTGAAGTACAATTTAATAGTGAAACATTACAGAAATAATTTTCCAGCATAAAGGATTCTGCTAAAATAGAGCTATTCCCCATCTTCTTTTTTTGGAGTCAGGGTTCCCAAGGATTGAACCATTCCCTTACCCTGTTTGTTGACATTTTTAAGCTACAATTCTTAAAACTACATACCCTAAGACATTTTGGGACACAATTTATGTTTGGGAATGTCTACATACACATATATTGTGTATGCTTTTGCATATATGTAATATACAATATCCATATATAGCTGTATAACAATATCTGTGTATATAAAAATATCCAAACATATCTTGTATTACCTGTCCAAGATATCCCTATATTTATCTTTATACATATGTGTATAAACATATATATATGTGTGTGTATGTGTGTGTGTGTGTGTGTGTGTGTGTGTGTGTGTGTGTATTTGTAAATACATACATTTGTTGGACCCAGAATAAACCTGGAGTTGTAGTGTGCTCTTGAAGATGAAATTTAATGTGGATACATATATTTTGTTAAACTTAATGCTTTTAAAAAATCTGCTTCATAAGTATAAAATTGCAGTTTGGGCATGGCTAGACAGTTCATCTGAGAAAAGATCTCTGAATTTTATTGGCTTGCCTGCTTAATATGAGGCAATATGGCAACCCCCAAAAGCTAACAAAATATTAGGCTTCATTAAGGTGGGGAACTGGGGTGGGGGTATGATAGTTTTGTAATATTTTACTTTCTTGTTTTGTTTTTTAGTGATATTTTTCTAATACATGTAAAGATAGCTTTCAATGTTCATTTCTCTAAGAATTTGTGTTCCAAATTTTTTCTCCCTCTCTCCCTTACCTCCCCTCTCCTCAAGATAGCAAGCAGTCCAATGCATGTTAAACAAATCCTTCCAAACATATTTCTATATTTATCATGTTATGCAAGAAAAATGAGATCAAAAAAGAAAAAAATACGAGAAAGGGAAAAAAAATATAAGAAAGAAAAAGCAAGCAAACAAACAAAAAAAAGGTGAAAATATTATGCTTCAATCCACATCCACCTCCACAATTCCCTTTTTAGATGTGGATGGCATTTTCCATCCCAAATCTATTGGAATTGTCTTAAATGACCACATTGACAAGAAGAGTTAAGTCTACTATAGATGATAATCACACAATTTTGCTGTTACTGTGTACAATGTACTTCATTCAGCATCAGTTCATGTAAGTCTCTCCAGGCTTTTCTGAAATCTACCTGCTTGTCATTTCTTACAGAACAATAATATTCCATTACATTAATATACCATAGCTAATTAATGTACCATTCCCCAATTGATGGGCAGCCACTCAATTTTCAATCCCTTGCCATTACAAAAAGGGCTACTACAAATATTTTTGTACATGTTTTCCTTTTCCTCTTTTATGATTTCTTTGAAATACAAACCCAGTAATGACATTGCTGGATCAAAGAGCATGCAGTTTGATAGCCCTTTGGACATACTTCCAAATGCTCTTCAGAAAGATTAGATTATTTCACAACTCCAACAATATATTAGTGTCCCAGTTTTCCCATATCTCCTCCAAAAGTTGCCATTATCTTTTCCTGTCATCCTATCAGTCTGAGAGGTGTTGTCTTAATTTTCATTTTTCTAATCAGGGATTTAGAGTATTTTTATATGACTAGAAATGGCTTTAATTTCTTCATCTAAAACTTGTCTGTTCATATTCTGTGACCTTTTATCAATTGGAGAATGACTTGGCAATACTTTACTTTGAACAAAAGATGGCTGGAGTGGTATGTTCAATTCTTGGTGCCACATTTTAGAAATGATTTTGACAAACTAAAGAGTATCTGGGATTCACAGTGACATATAAAGATCTGTTGAAGGAACCAGTTGCGTTTAATCTAGAGAACAGAATGTTTATGGTGGTAGGGTGGAAGGAGAGATGTGATAGATGTCTTCAGATATGTGAAAATCTTTCCTATGAAAAAGGAATTGGACTTCTTTTGCTTCTCTCAAAATGACAGAACCAGGAGTGGTAAATGGGAGTAGTAAAGCAACAGATTTTTAGTTCAATATAAAGAAAAACTTTTGTGAGTTACCCAAAAATTGACTCAACTATAGAGATAGAGAGGTCTCCTTTCCTGTAGCCAATGGCTACATTACACTTAGTGAGGATGATATAGGAAAATGTTTTTGAGAGATAGGTTAGGATAGATAAAAGATTCTATAATTCATATTCTATGAATTCTCAGAAAATATATATGAACCAATCCTTTGAAATTTGTAACTGATTTTTGTTCTTGGTCTTTAATATTCCATATTATTAATTTTTAAAATCTAGTTCTTATTCCTTTTTTAATTGTCAACTTAAGTCTATTTCACATAAGTATCATTACTGGTACAAGACTCAAAATTCAAAGTATACTTTTAATTTAAACAAACAATCCTCCTTATTTTTAGGAATGACTTTTTGAGGAATGACTAAGAATAGTCTTCACCTTACATTTGAAAATTCTTTTTGGGAAAGCATTTATTTTTACCAGGTTTTAAGACCTGGGGATAAAGTCTGTCAACCAGTAGTTATCTTAAAGGAGAAATTAATTTTAGTTTAGGTTTCATTTTTGGTTCCTTGGATGTGGGCGGGAGAATTCTGTGATGGGAACTATCAATAGGGCATCTAGAATTGAGCTTAATTGCATTTTACACCTAGAGAAGACTGAAATGTGTGTAAAAAGTAAACATATTGTAAGGTCATTCTGTATAAGTCTGCATATAGGTTTGAAGCAAACTTGAGTTTTCACTTTATTCAAGACACTGTTTCTTTTGCAGATCAACTATATCGAGTGCATTAGTTTATCAGCCCCTTTTAAAAAAGAAAGTGATAGCGGAAGAGGCCACAGCATTATCACATTTATATGTTTGGGATCTTTAAACCATATGGTGGTTTCTAATTAGAATACAAAAGATTCCATGATGAGATAGATTTTTAGCTAGCTCCAGTGATAGCAGATGAACTGAAAGTTTCCTTAAAATTATAAGGAGATTTTGGAGAGAGAATAGGTAGTCTATAATTATCCTTTTCTTACACCCCTGGAAGAAGTCTGATCAAGTTATTGATGTGCAGATCAGGTTAGTATTTAGAAGCTAGTAATTTAATTCTGGAAATGTTTGATCAGCTCAGTCAGCTTGACTTGAATTATTTTTTTTTTTAACAGCAGCTTCAATATTTAATTTCACATGTACCCTCTCAGTAGAGATTTCAAAGGATACTTCTCTAGATGCTTGACTGCCTTGTCTGTTTGCTCTTGTTTTGCATGTAACAGAGAGCCAGAAGCCTTTTTTCTCATTGTGTACACATAGTATTAATGGATTTACTCTGCCTGTATCGCCTCATTACTGGAAACAGCCAGAAGCACAGAAGTCTTTCAGTGTATGCAAATAAGGCAGAATCATCTACCTGAGAGTTAATATTCTCTGCTTTTAAGTATATTTGAAATCTAATGTTTGTATTTAGAGCATAACATCCTGTTCTCCTTTTTTATGGGCAAAAAGCTAAGCGGGCTCAGGCAGCTGTTTGATGTTGGCTTCAAGTGTTATTAATTTCATATTCTATTATTCTTTTCACTGTAGCACAAGTGAAGCTGATGTGGAGGCTGTCATGGATAAGTTGTTTGATGAGCTGGCTCAAAAACAAAATGATTGTACGTAAGTTAATTTCTCTTGAAAGAGAATACATTTAGAACACAATGCCCAATCTCCACTGACCAATTAATAAGTTCCATTGCTGTATATGGGTTGATGCCACACTCAAGTGGCAGTCATTGTATCAGCATTTTGTCTAATTTATGTGTTGAATCATGTGCTATTATTCATCAAGCTATGCATTTCCTATCTGTAAGAGATGAATTTTATAGTAATTATCCAGACAAGATTGAGTCTTTGTTCATGTTCCCATAGTAACTAGACCAAGGATTCTAAAAGTGCAAGGCAGAGAGCTGAGGCTGAATAAAGCTTGTGGAACCATTGCAGACTGCACATTTGAAGAGCTGTGTGACAGAGTGAGTACCCAGTCAAACCTAAACTCCTTGGCCTTTTCGCATTTTAAAAATACTTGATATTTTCCTTTCAACCTGGATCACATTTAAAAATACTGTGAGCAAAAGTCTGAATTAGTTTTAAAAGTCTCTGCAAAACCGGGGGTCTCCCTGCTTTGGACTCATGTCACTACAAAAATTCATACTTAGAGTGCTTCAAAGCATACTTTGAAATGTAGAAATGCGTGTTAAATGATCCTAAGGCACAAATGGCCTTTTTGGTTTTCATATTATTTCAAAAGTCAGATCAGAACAAGGTTTCACATAAAATTTTAAGGTGAAATTTGAGAACATGAGTAGGAATTGACACTAATCATCCAGGAGAACCAGACCATGCAAGTGTCTTCATTCAGCATTTCTCATTGTCTTTCTATCACTTTCTATCACTCAAATCTCTTCAGATTTGAGATCTTAAAAAAAAAAAAAAAAAAAAAAAGTCACTTCCACTGAATTATGACAGATTCCTTAGTTAATAAGAATAATAACAATAACAACAACAATAATGTTAGCTAACATTAATCCAATGTTTACTGTGCACCAGGCACTGTGGCACTTTACAATTGCTTTCTTATTTAATCCTCACAACAAAGGATAGAAGGGTGTTATTATTATACCCATTTGACAAATGAAAAAACTGAGGCAGGCAGTGATTAAGTGACTTGTCCATGGTCATAGTGAGAAAGTGTCCAAGGCTAGTTGTGAACTCAGATCTTCCTTACTCTGGACTTATTGGGTTTATCCACTGCACCACATATCTGCATTAGTTAACTAAAGCCTCCAGTGTAATTTCCTTCTGGGCAGGGACTCTGTCTTTTACTTTGTAAAATACCTAGTATACACAGAAAAGGTTCAGTGACCTCATTTGTTTCAAGGTGAGAGTTACATACTTGAAACTGTGCATAGCCTTAAGTGGATTTGAACAAATGGCACCATACCAATGAATAAGTTAATTGTTGGATAACCACAAAGAAACTGTTCTTCTATAGAAGGGGAGAGGAAACCTTAGTTCACACCTGTTAACTATTTTATAAAGAACTTTAACTTCCACTGATTTGTTCTCTTTTACCTTGTGTAAATGAGGTGACTTTTGAGTTATACAACACAATCTATTCCACAGTTGCTATTACTGAGAACTGGCAAGTCAGGTCAACAAAAATAATCTGCTATCATGAACCTGAAGAAGACCTAAAGCCTCTAATTTCCCATGCTGTAATTGCAGAATGCAGAAAGTATCAAGCTTTTCATAGCCCTCAGACAAAATGGTTATACAATTTTGCATTTCCATTAATCATGTGTGTCATTTTGGCTCTTGAGAACTCTCCTTGAAAAATCATAGTGAGTTCCTGAATTGCCTTTTGCTCCTGGGCAAAAATACCAGAGTCTTTGTTTAGCTATTGACTGATGGCTTCATTCATGAAATAAACTGTAAACAAGTCAGCTTATATCCAGAAAATGAAGCTCTTTCTGCTACCATAAAAAAGAAAACCTGTGGGAGAGTGAAAGCTGATAGAATCTCTCTGTAATAAGGTAGAGATAGTCTCATTAGGCAGGTAGTGATTCTTATCTAAGAGAATATGTGATTCATTAGTCCAGTGATGAGCAGTGATTTCTTTTTTATAAGATATTTTATTTATATAATTGAGGCCTAAGAACTTGAGTTAGTCATTATTCTCTAATCAACTAAAGAAATATTCTGGATGTGGGCATGGAATAACCTCCCCCAAGAGCATTATTTGTCACAATTTTAAATGAGTAGGATTTGAAGTTCTCCATCAAATTCAATTACTCCCTCCCCCTTTTTTGCTCTTAGAGGGAGGAGGGGAGTGAGAATAAATGAATTGGATTACTACCACATTAGCTTTGTTCCTTCTTTGTAACTTAGCTTATTCTAAAACCTTATCTTGAAACTAATTTCTAATCTTGAAACTAATTAAATTTTTAAAATTAAAAATTTCAATTTGTATTTCTGATCTTCAATTTGTATTTGTATTTGTAGCTGGATGGTATTCAGATTTAGCTGTTTGATTTGAACTAGACACCTGTAGATATTCTTCAGCTCCAAAGTATATTGTTTTGCCAGCATCATAACATGTATAAATTTTTATTTTTCAAATCATCATAAAATAATCAGGACTTTATGGAAATAATTATAAAATATGTAAGGGTCACAATGACTTTCTGATCATATTCTTTGACTATTCACTCAAGTTTAAAAATCAGAAACTTATAAAAATCAAACAATTTGTATACTTTTCCTCTGGGAACTGAGTGTAAGAGGGATTTTGATTTTCATCTTGAAATTAGTTACTCCTATAGCAGTAAAACAATATTTAAGTTAACATTGGGACTACTGGAACACTTTGGAGTAAATATGGATCACAAAATATTAGAAACTACTGACTGACTTTCCAGTTTTTCATATGATAAAAATAATCCTCTTTTTTTTTAGTTAATTTTCCCCCCTAGGAAATAGGCTAATGGTGGATGTATCTCATTTTTGTGTGCCAAAAAGTTTAGAAATTAAATAAATGCAAACTTCAGTATCACAAAAACTTATTTAAACCTCTTACCCTACTAGTATATAAAATATAAGTAATCACAATTTTATTTCATTTATACTTAATTTTTAATTCAAAGAAATCAAAATATAGAAATTAGAATCAATAAATAGAAGTATAAAACTTTTTTTAAAAGAAGATTTAGGATCCAGAACCTGCAGCTGAGCCCTCTTGGATATAAGATCTAGTCAGGAAGAAAAATATGATTTCTTAATTTTTCTTCTTAGTCATCAACAGCTGAGAATAATATTCCTCTTCGAGTACTTGAATCTCTGGCTCTTGTCTCTGAAGATATGTTAAGATCCATCAGATAAAGGCATAGCAAGAGCTGAACAGAATGGTTACTGAGTATGTAAAAAGAGAGCAAGTTTTTACTCTAGAAAGCCAAAAGCCTACCATTAATAAACAGCTAAAAAAAAATGAATGAACATTCACACCCATTCTACAACCCCTGTGAATCCTGTGGATATCCAAGTATAGGGTTTTAAAACTATATATACTTTAAGGGGCACAGGTGAAGAGATAGAGCAGTGCCTCTGCTCATTACTTTGTCTCCTTGGCTATAGGTTCATATGTCAAATCTAAATGTCACCTGAAATATAGAAATAGAAGATCCAAGTACCTGTTTTTGTTTGTTTTACTTTGACCTCAGTGATTGACAGGGAAGAAGACGGACTTCTTCTGGGTCATTACTTGTGCTTCTACATCTGCTAGGATGTAGCATCTACTGTGTTGTAGAGACCATGAGGTGTTGATGTGTGCAGGATCCTCAAGTAGAATGCTGGAATCCTCAAGGGCATTTCCACATAGGGATGTAATCACACGTGGAATGGAGCCTATTGTACCATGCAAAGTGTTGCACCAAGGCCCCATGGCTGAGAGGAAACAGCTGAGGCTCGTTGGGGCAATCAGCTTCTGGCACTTCTACCAGAGCTCTAGTAGTTAGTGTTTGGGGCCATCATAGGGAGCTGGGACTCATTTTTGTGTACCAAAATGGTACACAAAAGGATAGTGATGAACAAAGTATGTAAATTCATAGGCCAGCAATTCCTGGATTTCAAGAGTCTGTGAACTTGGATGGGGGTGGAGAAAGACAGAGTTACATCTGTATTTTCACTAACCTTTACCTGCAATTTAGTATTTCCTCCTATTATTTAAAAGCATTATTCCAGGAAGGAATCCATAAGCTTTTCCAGACTGCCAGAAGGATTCATAACCCCCCAAAAAAGGGTAAGAATCCTTGATTTAGGCAGAAAGGCCAGGGAGGAATTATTAGTGATAAACTTGTAATATTAGAATTTGGGGTTTTTTCAACACTTGTATCTTTGTTGTGATAATCTTGAGGTGTCCACAGATGATCATGACTTGTACTACTTCAAGGACCTGAAAAATAAAGTAATAGTCTAGATTCTCCAGGGCTACTTGTCTATTTCCTCCAACTAAGGGAATTCTTCCCTCTAGGGAGGAAGGGCTACCCAATAGCAAATATCAGGATATAACATAGTAAACTAATCCTGTTGTTAGGATAATTCTCCAATAAAAAATATTTATATTGAAATACCTGCCATGGTCCCTAGCCCCTGTGACTCACCACCTTAGGGCCAGATAGTTGTCCATCCTGTTTTAATACAAACACTATAGTTTTCTGATCAAGCTATCTATTCCAATGAAAACATGTTTTTTGAGCTAGAAATACAAAACATTAAGCCTCAGGAATAGACTCCTTTCAAGCTGCTGGGGGAAAATATAAAAGAAGCTGTAATACAGTCTTCAAGCTAAGAATTAGGGCAAAAAATTTGAGTGTGTTCAAAAAGAGACTTCCATGATATCTTGGTGATCTTAATATGTAGTATTTACATCCTTACTTCATCTCCCTCTCCAAGTAGGCCAGGCCTGGCTTTTGACTCCTTCACATAAGGGATGAACTGGATGCATTGAGTACAGTGCTGTCCTTGCCAGGTTCCTTACCTATGTTCCTTAAGAGACTCCCACCTTGTAAAGGAATTATGGGTGCCTTGAATATTAACATAATTGTCAGTGTCTGGTGGTAAGATAGAAAGAACTGAGAGAGAGTCTAGATTCTGATCCCAGCTGTGTCATAGCACTGTGATTTGGGTAAAGTCACTTAATTATGAGCCTTCGTCACATCGAGATCGAGTTAGGTAACTATTGGTGTTCTTTCTAATTCTGAGAATCCATCCTTCTATGTAAATAGATTAACCAGTATCTGGAGTGACCATTGTTGAACTGATAAACACAAAAATTTCCCAAGAGTCAGGGAAATTGAATAGGTAAAGAAGAGCAGAGCAAGCAACCTTTGGAACTTATAGCACATAAAAGAAACGAGACATTATGGGAATTAGACATGGAATTGGCCCATTATACCCTGTAAAATTGTAATTCTCTTTGGAGTATATTGGTCCCCTACGTATCTCACAGTACATGATGTCTCTTAGGGAAATGGCTATGAGCAGAAAGGACCTTCCTTTCTTCACTCACTTTTTCCCCACTTCTCTCTGACCCTCTTTCATTCTCTATTTTGCTCTCCTTGTTTCTAATAGGAAGAACGAGAGTCAAACTCACTACAAAATCAATATTCTAAGAAATGAAACTAATGTCAAATGAGTAGTGACATAGTAACAAGGTTAAGCGGGCTTTTATCATCTAATAACGTAATCCCTTGGCTTTTAATATAGCCTAAA
The DNA here is from genome assembly GCF_048593235.1 of Sminthopsis crassicaudata. Classification (NCBI taxonomy): domain Eukaryota; kingdom Metazoa; phylum Chordata; class Mammalia; order Dasyuromorphia; family Dasyuridae; genus Sminthopsis; species Sminthopsis crassicaudata. The sequence continues at coordinate 196,385,614 of NC_133620.1, read as the reverse complement.
ATACTTAATTCAGCCTGCTCTAGGGTTACTTTTGTTGTGGCCAGCCAATGCCAAGTTCAATTCAGGAAACATTTATCAAGCACCAGCTATGTAGAGTCCTGATTGGACCATGCTGAAGGTGCTGTCGGAAGTGCTAGAGAAGATGACAAATTTGGATAAGTAGACACTATCTTAATTGTATTCAGACTAATAAAAGGATGTGATACAAATAGAGATGAGCACATGGCACAAGGACATATGATGTGTATTCAGGAGGTATAGGTAAACTACTGAGGTTCAAAGAGGGGACCAAGAGGATCAAGGAATACTTCATGGAGCATTCGAATGGAATGCTGATTTAAATTAAGTTTTTCCCTTGATGGGAGCATTTATATTCCTCCATCAGGGATCTTATAAATGGAAAACAAACATTGGGAATTTGAATTAGATAACTTCTGAGTTCTTTCCTCCTCTGTCATGTTACTTCCTTACTTCCTTAGGCTGATTTAAGCACATCTCCAACTGAGTTGTTCACTGCTATGAATTCGAATCCCAAATACATAGATATAGATAAGGTCCAGTGTTTCTCTGAAGACAAAATAATATTCCCTTGGGAAGCCTTGTTGAGTTACAACTGCTTATATAATTCTATCCTAGTATTTCTTTCTTCTGTATACTATTCACTTAAGGTACCTAGCACAGAGTCTTAATGTGGGCGACTTGGTCAATATTTATTAAATTGAAAGGAATAGCATTTTGTGTCCCAGAAAAGCTTATTGGTTGTTTAAGGTGGCATGATGTAGTTGAGTGACTGGGACTTGAGACCTTTATTCAAGCCTCTGGACCTGTTTTTTATCTGAATAAAAGGATTATCATAGATGACTTTAAGACCCCTTCTGGCTTCAGAAGCTCATCTCTGTGTTTTACAGGATAGCAGTAAGTTGTTCACCAAAGTTTCACTGTGTGACTTGGGGACTAATTTTAATCCATCTATTCTCAGATGATCAAACCATGAATAATTAACTCATGCTAACCAAACTATAGAACTGCTTGACAGACCAGAAGGCCAATCTGTTCATTTACAATGGGCGATATACACAGTTCAAAATCCAGTTTTTGTCATTTTCCAAGGGGGCCTCCTTCCTAGTGGAGAAGTCTACTCTGGAGACCAAATTACAGTAATCAGACAATTTTTAGGAGAGTACAGAATCATGATGATGCTGCCTTGATGAGTTGCTCTTTTGCATTCTAGGGATAATTATGCCTAAGGAAGCAGTATTAGTCATCGAAGTGCAGGGAACTCTTCCTTGGACAAGGCAGAAAACATTGATAATATAACTCTTGATTTTTTTTTTCCAGACTTCATGTGAACCCTCATCCTTCTATTATAACATTAGCCGTGATGTTTTGGCATTCAAGTAAACTAGATCACAGCTTTCCTTAGATCCTTACTATCTCGGTCATGGCTTCCTAAAGAGGTCCTATCTCATAGAAGCATATGGTAAAGTCTATTTATTTTACCCTTATAAACATGGGAGAGAGATATGGGTTAAATAGTAAATGATCAGACTCAAAAAATAATTATTAGTGGCTCCATGTAAGCTTGGAGGGTGATCTTTAATAGGCATACTTTCAATGAACTGTGCTGTTATAACATGTTTTTATTAACTTGGATAAAAGTATAGATTACCTAACTCAATACCTTAGACATAGTAGGCACTTAATAAATATGTGTGGCATTTAAAGAAATAAAGTATAGCTTTAGTTTTATCAGTTGTATTCTAGTTATACCTAAGGTGATGCTTTGAATCACCTTTGACTAAAACTGAGAGATTTTATATCAATTATCTCTGCCCTCTTTGACTGACTGATTTAAGAGATTGGTTGCATCAGGATTTACAAGCTATATCCTACTGTGTGTCTTGTTGAGGAGATTTTAAGAGCTCATGGCATATGAGCCCTTTGATCTAGGGGCAAGATGAATGAGGCGGGAGATTCCTAGTGTGTGAAAAGAGCTCCAGGTTATTATGCTGTACATCCTTGTTGATATACATTTTTGCAAGGATCAGCAGTAGACAATCCCCAATCACCATTCAGAGAAGCAGCTTGTGGGCTTTGCCTTATGCATGGTATCTGCCAATGGGAGGAAAGCCTATCCAGCAATCCAGCAGCTCGCTCACAGGTGAGAGGCTCTATTCAGGCTGTGACCCTCAGACTGAAACCTGTTCCCATGGTCACAAGTCATTGCTCCTTGCTCAACAAGGGCGTTTCTGCAACGTGGCAGAAAACTTGGGGTACATCAAAGGTCGAGAGGGTCTTGGTACTCCCTCTCGGTGGGGTCCATACCCTAGTATATGTTATTGCTTCAAATGACAAACTTATACGCTTAAGTATTCTGAAGATTTGGTGAATAATCTGAAGATTTACCTGTATTTTTGTAGTTAAGAAATAAGCAGGTTATATTTCTTAACCTGGTTTTTTTTTATTTAAAAAAAACAACAACTTTTACAACTGCTAACTGTATTCACAAACAACTCTGCAAAAGCAATTTGTCATTTTGTGTTCAAAGTAATGACATGTGTCAGCCATATGTATTTATAAGAAGTCTGAGCATTAGGTAAAAAAAGTGCTATCAGTTTTTATGTGCTTCCTTTCTTCTTAGCTTGAGAGCACTCTAGCAATAGTCATAACTTTTTAAAAAATTTTTAAAATTAATTTTATAATTATAACATTTTTTTGACAGTACATATGCAGAGGTAATTTTTTTACAACATTATCCCTTGTACTCCCTTCTGTTCCGAATTTTCCCCTCCTTCCCTCTACCCCCTCCCCTAGATGGCAGGCATTCCCATACATATTAAATACGTTATAGTATATCCTAGTACAATATATATGTGCAGAACCGAATTTTGTTGTTGTTGTTGTTGCAAAGGAAGAATTGGATTTGGAAGGTAAAAATAATCTGGGAAGAAAAACAAAAAAATGCTCACAGTTTACACTCATTTCCCAGTGTTCCTTTTCTGGGTGTAGCTGATTCTGTCCATCATTGATCAATTGGAACTGAATTAGCTCTTCTCTATGTTGAAGATATCCACTTCCATCAGAATACATCCTCGTACAATATCATTGTTGAAGTGTATAATGATCTCCTGGTTCTGCTCGTTTCACTCAGTATCAGTTCATGTAAGTCTCTCCAGGCCTTTCTGAAATCATCCTGCTGGTCATTTCTTACAGAACAATAATATTCCATAACATTCATGTGCCATAATTTACCCAACCATTCTCCAATTGATGGACATCCATTCAGAATAGTCATAACTAAGGATAATAGCTAACATTTATATAGTGCTAGCTATGTGGAATGCAGAGTGCTAAGCTCTTTACAGTCATTAGCTCATTTAATCCTCACAGAAACCCTCACAATGAGAGATATGTGCTATTATTTTACCCCATTTCACACATGAAGAAATTGAGGCAAACAGAATAATGATTGTCCCAGGATCATATAACTAGTAAGTGTCTGAGGGAGATTTGTTTTTATTTTTGTTTTTTTTTTAATTTTTATTTATAAATTTTTTGACATTATATATGCATGAATAATTTTTTATAACATTATCCCTTGTATTCATTTTTCCACATTATCCCCTCCCTCCCTTTACTCCCTCCCCTAGATGACAGGCAATCCCATACATTTTACATGTGTTACAATATAACCTAGATACAATATGTGTGTGTAAATCCCATTTTCTTGTTGCACGTTAAGTATTAGATTCCGAAGGTGTAAGTAACCTGGGTAGATAGAGAGTAGTGCTAACAGTTTACATTCACTTCCCAGTGTTACTTCTCTGGGTGTAGTTGTTTCTGTCCATCATTGATCAACTGGAAGGGAGTTGGATCTTCTTTTTGTTGAAGATTTCCACTTCCATCAGAATACATCTTCATACAACATTGAAGTGTACACAGATCTTCTGGTTCTGTTCATTTCACTCAGCATCAGTTGATGTAAGTCTCTCCAAGCCTCTCTGTATTCCTCCTGCTGGTCATTTCTTACAGAACAATAGTATTCCATAACCTTCATATACCACAATTTACCCAACCATTCTCCAACTGATGGACATCCATTCATCTTACAGTTTCTAGCTACAACAAAAAGAGCTGCCACAAACATTTTGGCACATACAGGTCCCTTTCCCCTCCTCAGTATTTCTTTGGGATATAAGCCCAATAGCAGCAATGCTGGGTCAAAGGGTATGTACATTTTGATAACTTTGTGGGCATAATTCCAGATTTCTCTCCAGAATGGCTGGATTCTTTCACAACTCCACCAACAATGTATTAGTGTCCCAGTTTTCCCACAGCCCCTCCAACATTCATCATTATTTATTCCTGTCATCTTAGCCAATCTGACAGGTGTGTAGTGGTATCGTCTGAGGGAGATTTGAACTTGGGTCTTCCTGATTCGTCCCAATGCTTTATCCACTGTGCCACCTAGATGAATGAGAATCCATTGACCATATTTCCAAGGCTTCAACTCATTATCCAATCATATTGCAATTGTATGAACATCAAACTTTCTAAATCCTTGTGACACAGACAAGTATTAAAAAATGTTTCTAATTGATCAAGTGAATTTAAAATGAAATTCACTAACTGGGACCCAGTACATTATTGATATTGATTATATCAGTGTAGTAGAAAAATCAATAAGCTGGGAATGAAGAGAGCTGGATTCTAGTCTTGGTGCTGTCACCAACTAATTATATAACAATAATCAGGTCATTTAATTTATGTAGGCCTCAGTTTACTAATCTGTAAAATAAAAAAAATCTATCCCTTCTTAGATTCCTTCCAATTCTAAAATTATTTGATTCTACATATATAAATGCTTGTATGTACATATACACATGTACCCTAGATCTATCTATATACATACACTAGATCTTTCTACAGATACATATACATGTATGTGTATGTGTGTATGTGTATATGTAAGTCTTTGTTTGGGGATCTGAATCAATTAATTGCATCAGTGTGTGAAACTCTAGGTGCAGAAGTTTACATTACCAATTCAGATTAGCAACTGATGTAACTCACACTCCTAAGAGAAGTGTCTGAAACACTGCAGAGTGGGAAGTGATTTGCTCATGGTCAGTTCACATGGCTAATATGTTTCAAAGGCAAGATTTCAACCCAAACCTTCCTGATTCCAAGGCTAGCTCCCTAGCCCTTCCCACATGGTACCTTGAGGGATTCTAAGTTTTATATGTATAATATACCTAATACAGTATACATGATATGCATGTATATGTACACATAGAATATATCTATATAAATTTATTAATTTTTTATTTATAATATGTCACTTGTTAATCTGAATTGATTAACAGGTGTTTCCACATCTGGAGTTACATTGTTGAAATCATAGGTCAGAATTCACAAGTATAATTACACACACACACACACACACACACACACACACATACATACATACATACACACATATACACACACACACACAGTGACAGAGAAGGGAAAAAGGGAGAGAAATGTTGGTCTCTGTTTTTTGACTAAGAAGTCATGTCTATTATTTTATGAATTCTCTGTAGTCTCCTAAAAGCCTATAGTAATGAATGACGACTCTTAATTTCCAGCTCCCAGATACTAAAGAATATTTTCAGTCTTTTAGTTTTCTAATAGAAGAATCTATTTACAGTTAGTGCTTTTGCGGGGTCCCTTAACTTGTGCTGTACTCTGGGAAGCCAAATGTAATTCTGTTTACTAGTGGGCACTTAATTAATGTGTGCTGAATTGAATTAAAGTGAAAGAGGAAATACTTTGGGATTGTCAAGAACACAGATAGGCTGGATAAGAGAAGACCCATCCACAAGCATTTATTAAGGGCCTAATGTGTGCTAGGCATGGGGGATACAGATCCAGTGAACAAACAAAGACAGTAATGAAATGTAAAAGAGGAATCAGCTCACAAGGGCTGGCTAATGAAGAATGCCAGTGTATCAATTCATAATGGGAAATGTTTCTGGCACCTAAATTGGTATAAATTATTTGCACAAATCATTACATGAGGTACTCCCTTGCTTGTCAAGAAACCACTATATATCTATTTTACAATTGTTTCTTCGTGTTCCTGAATAATTAAAAATGCTGTTTAAAGGGACCAGATGACTTCTAAGAAATTCCCTTTAAAAGATGGCTCAGATTAGAATCTTGAAGACTGCAGTTAACTGGAATTGGATAATAGTTTCCCTGATGGAATAAAAATTGAATCTTAAGAGATAGTTTACATTAAACACAGTATAAACACCTGGCTGACACAGAAACCTTGTGCTTCCTTCATGTTTCAAGTTCCCCTTAGAGGCTATAAATTCATAGGACATGAGGGGTCCTGACCCGCCAGCCAATCATGTTATAAAATAACACTTGCTTGTGTGTTGGAGAGAACATGAGAAGACTAAAGACCAGGAGAGGCTTCTGCTTGCCAAAGCTGAGCACAATATGGTAAGTGAATTGAGAAGCATGCATTGAAAAGCTGGAAGTCTTAACTTATTCAGGTTTCCTTGTGATCCAGACACTTACAGCCTCTAAGCAGGCTTTTATAATATGTGTAGCACATACAAAACTTCAGCTGCAGCTTTTTAAATGTCTCCAGGCATTTTCTTTAGTGAATAAGGAAACTTTGAATGATTCTCATATGATAATAAATCCAAAGCTGAAAAGGACCTGAATTATGCTCCTGTATCATACATTACATCATGGACATCAGCTAGGTATCCTATAGTCGTCTCGGACTCATTTCCCAAACAGACCTCATTATCTTTCCCTTAAAACTCACTCTTCTTCCAAACTTACCTATTCAATTGAAGGTACCACCATTTTTTCATTCTCCCAAATTTGTAACTGAATTGTCAACCTTTATGCTTCATTGTCATTCATCCCACATATCCAATTGCTTCTCAAATTGTATCATTTTTGCCTTCATTTCTTTAGTATCTGAATTCTCCCTATTTATACCCAAACTTCCTAATTTAGGACCTCATAATTTGTTATCTAGACTATTTAATTCACTCATTAAACTATAGGGACTTCCAGTTGCCTCTAAAATAAAATATCAGCTTCTCTATTTGACTTTTTTTTGGATCTTATTTAATATTTTTTCCAATTACATGCAAAAACAATTTTAGCATTCTTTTTCCCAAAAAAAAAATTTGATCTCCAAATTCTCTCTCTCCTTTCCTTTTCCCCCTCATTGACACGGGCTTTATACATGTAGTCTGTTTTAACTTTTAAAGCCCTTTATGACATGGCCAGAACCTGCCTTTTCAGGTTGCTGTACAGGACAGCACAGGCTATTCTCCTTTTTCTTCTCTACAATCCAGCTAAGCTGGCTCTGTCTCTATTCTTCAACACATAGTATTATCGTGCAACTCTGAGCTTTTGCATTAACTGCTCCCCGTGCCTGTAGTGCACTCCATTTAAAAAATATTCCCCATAGAAGCTCTCTCTTCTTCCATAATGCAGCTGAAGCACTACCCACCTTTCCTAACTTCCCTTTATTTCATTTATATTTATTCTGTAATATTATTTCTAGATATTTCCTCTCCCAGTAGAATGTAAACTTTTTTGAAAATAAGTATTGTCTTATTTTCTCTATGGCCCCACTGCCTTACACAGTGCCTGGCAAATAGTAGATTCTTAAGAAATACTTTTTAAGTGATGAATTAAATCTTGCCTTATGAAAGGAAAATCCAAATTCTCTGACTTAAGATTTGATCAAACAGTCAGTAAGCATTTGTTAAGTTTTTACTATAAGTGCTAGGGCCCCAAAAAAGAAACAAAAGTCACAGTCCTTGCCTCCAAGAAGCTCACATTCTAATAAGGGAGAAAATGTGCAAACAACTATAGATGGCCCCAGCAATAAGGAAAACTGGGATAGGCCATCTAGGCTAGGCGGCCTGCCAAAGCCTAAAGGAAGCCAAGATGCAGAGGCAGGAAAGTATTTCAGATGGAAAGACAACCAGTGGGACAAGACATGGAATGCCATGTGGAAGGGCAGTGTTTATGATTCACAGAAGACATGGAGAAAGGACTAAAATATAGGGCAACTAAAAAAATAGAAGGAATCTACCACGTGAAAGGTTTTAGAATCCAAATAATTTTATTTTTGACCTTAGAGTGAATAGGGAGACTTGTCCCAGCCTCAATCCTACCCCCAAGTAATCAGGGATGTATTTAAGGAAAATCATGCCAGTAAATGAGTGGAAGGTGGACTGGAGTAGGGGATCACCAGCAAATTATTGCAGGCATAAAATGATGAGGGCCTGCACCAGATTCATACCTGTGTGAGTGAGAGAAGGAAAATAAATGTTGTGAAGATAGCAATGATAGGATATCATCACAGATTGGATATGTACAGTGAGTCTGAGAGAGGAATTGAGGATAATATGGAGGTTATAGTCCTTAGTGATTGGAGAGTGGTGCCTCAGTAGTAAAGGGGAAATTTGGAAGAAAAAGGGGTTTTGAATAAAGACATCTGTTTTGGACATATTAAAGTTTAAGATGTCTATGGAACATCCAGTTTGAGATGTCCAAAAGGCAGTTGGTGATATGAAGGGTTACAATTTTACCAGATCTTGGAATCATCTGCATAGATATAATTGAACTCGTGGGAATAAGTGAAATCACCAAGCAAGATAGTTTATATAGAGAGAACCAAAGAGAACCTAGGACAGACAGGGGATTTCCAGGTTTGGAGAGTATGACTTGTATGTCAGTCTATAAAGGGGGCATGAGAAAAAAAAAACAGGTGGATAACATGAAAACAAGGAAAGAGCAATTCACAAAAAACCTGGAGGAGAAAGTATTTAAGAGAAGTATGAGGAACAATATCAAAGGAATCAGAAAAGTCAAGAAAGATGACAACTGATGGGGAAAAAAGCATTTTAATCATTGTAAGCTATTTAATCATTGAGGATTTTGGAGAAAGCAATAATATCATTTGGATGAAGTTGAAAGCCCAATTACAGAAAGCTTAGAATCAAATGACGGGAGGGGAAGTAGATGCACCAAGTCTACAACTTCCTTAAAGTGTTTAGCTGAGAAGGGGAGAAGAGATAGGATGATAGCTAGCCCGAATCAGGGATCAAGCAAGAGTTGTTTAAGGCAGGAGAAGACAGGACAGTGTTTATAAATTGCAGGGAAGGAGCCGGTAAATAGGTAGAAATTGAAGGCTAGACAAAGATTAGAGAAGAGAAATGGAACAGTCTGCTGGAGAAGACAATATGGGGTGGGATGGAGGATGCATGTGGAAGGGTTTGCCCCGGCAACAAGAAGGATCATCTCTTCATTATAGAAAGGAGGAGATAGTGGGGGAAGTGATGTAAAATGGGGAGTAATAAGATTGCTTTCATTACATGGCTTCAATTTCATGGCATTCCCACCATACTGCTATTAATAGTTTCATGTAGGACTTGGTATATTCACACTCAATTAGTAGTTAATTTACCAGGAATTATTTATAATGTGATGTGTGCCTGAAACTGGCCTTAGCCTCACAGTGGTCCTCAAACTTTTTAAATAGGGGGCCAGTTCACTGTCCCTCAGACTGTGGGAGAGCCAGACTAGAGTAAAAACAAAACCTCACACTCTGTGTCCGCCCCTCAGCCCATTTGCCATAACCTGGCGGGGCCGCATAAACTTCCTCAGCAGGCCACATTTGGTCCGCGGGCCGTAGTTTGAGAACCCCTGCTCTAAAATATTGAAAAGAAAAGCAATATAGTCTTTTTTCTGAAGAAACAAGACCAAAACACAAAGTAAAGAGGCCTGGACTGGCAATAGCAAGAACTGGGTGCGAGGACAGGCGTCACTAATGAACTGTACAGCATTGCACAAGGGACTTTTTAATGTCTGTTATTGTATGAAAGCAATGACAGTCTCTTTATTGTAGAAGCAATAGAGAAAGCTATCTGCTACATGCTGGGTTTTTTTTTTTTTGTTGTTTGTTTTGTTTGTTTTCTCGGTATTTTATATATATATATATACACAAAGGTAGTTTCAACATTAATTTTTGTAAGACTTTGTGTTCCAAATTTTTCTCTCTCCCTTTCCCACCTCTCCCCTCTCTCAGGCAGCAAGCAGTCTGATCTAGGTTAAATATGTGCAATCCTTTTAAACATATTTCCATATTTGTCATTTTTTGGTTCATACTGTTAATAAAAGGAAAAGGTTGCTGGAGGTTTTTAGTAGGGAAAGTTTTCATGGAGGATGTAGGTAAGACTTAAAAGATAAGTAGAATTTGAAGAGGTAGAAATAGAATAATGAATATTGTGGGAAAAGCACAGGAGCAGGTCATTTGGGGAAAGTAGAAGACTTGTCTCTGATAGAAACTGGAGTTCTGTGTTGAGAATAAGGTTTGATAGGTTGTATAGAGCCAGATCAGGATTAGTTTTGAAAGCCAGCATCAGAGAGAGTCTAGACTTGTGGCAAGACATGGGAAGCCTTTTTTAGCTTCATGAGTATACAAATATTGTGACAGATATCAGAAAATGCATCTGGCTGGACCTAGAGCAAAAGCAACTTTAAAAATTGATGATGTCATTTTTAATTAAATTCTGCTTTGTTAAATATTTACTTTTATGCATAGTTTTACTCATTTTGCAGGTGTTTTTGATTGATTTTGCTAATAATTTTGAGAGGCAGCATGGTATAGGTTAGAGGCAATTTAGATCTAAATTCAGATCCTTTTTGCCTGTGATGCTGGGCTTTGTCACCTGTAACAGTGTGATTTTGGGCAAGTTGATTAACATTTCAGCAGCCCAGGCAGCTTACTAAGAGTATGAGATGCAGGTGGCGATTGTCATCTTTAGAAGAGAGACAGAAACAGAGAGTGAGAGGGAGATAGGAGAAAGAGACAATAACTAAAACAACTCAACAAGAGAGATCTACATAGAGATAGGTTTTTAGAGAGATAGGGATATAGGCATAATTTTTTTCTTTTTTTATGTTTAATTTTCTTTATTAAAGCATTTTATTTCAAATCATATGCATGGATAATTTTCCAACATTCACTTTTGCAAAGCCTTGTATTCCAAAGTTTTTCCCCTTCTCCCCACCTCCTTCCCTAGATGGCAAGTAATTAATCTTAAACATGTTAAATATGGTTTAAAAAATAAGTTAAATCCAATATATGTATACATATTTATACAATTATAGTAGGCATAATTTTTTTAAATTTAAATGGAACATTAGTTTGGCATAAACATATAGGAATATCTGTGCAAGTTAATTAAATTGCATTGCCTCAACTAATATCCCATCTTACAAATAGGAAATGTTAATGTTCATAACACTTTAGAATATTGAATAGTTATAACTATACTTGTGATTTACTCCCTCTACCAATTCAAATCAACACCTTCTCTGAAATTTATGTTTTTAGAGAATTGCCAAGAACATTAAGAGATAATGAGGGGTTATCTTCATGCACAACCTATATACATATTTATTTATTTGTATTTATATCAAAGACAGAACTTGAATCCAGCTCTTTCAAACTTCGAAGACAGTTGAAAAAATATTGGTCAACTTAACCTTTTTTCTGAGAAGCAAAGAAAGCTACCTTTTCCATCAGTGTCAGCATATTTGGCCAAAAGTATTTTAGAAATAGTAAAAAGGAAATGCTTTCTTGCCTTTTATTAATTGAGCTGTGACAGGTTAAAAATTTTTTTTAAATGACTGGACTTGTGACCTTCTGTAGTGTTTGGTTGGAGGTCTTCAGAACTTCAAAATGGTCATGGCCTTTAAATCAGTTAACTTCATATCTGATTAAGCACATCATTTGCTCCTATAGATGTTATAAAATTTACCTTGCTTCAAAAATTCTATGCATCTGCCCACCCTCATAATAATGGCTCTATCACATCTTATCGTAATAATAACTCATATGCACACAGGGCTTTAAAATTATAACGCAACAGCTATGCAAAAAGGAGGATGGCAAAAATATTATTATCCCCATTTGATGCATTAGAAAACAGGTTCAGAAAAATTAAAGTTTTTCCGTAGTCACATGGTTAGTTGGAGACTTGTAATGAGTTCTTTCTGATTGGAATTCCATTTCCCACCATTCCTGTCTTGGTGGTGGTTGTTTTTCCATTTAGAATCAAGATATATATGTATGAATGTATGTATGTATATTAGAACTGGACAAGACTTTAGAGATCAAACTTATGTATTCCTCAGTTCCAAATCCCATGTGTTCATGGAAGAAATTTCCCATGCTAAATACCAAGCAAGTTTGTTTTTTCACCATTAGGTATCCTTCTTTGAAGATGAACCCTGGTTTTCCCTATTCTCAAAGTAACTTTCTTTGCTTGTGTACTTTCTCCTTTTCCTGCTTGTTTTTTGTTTGTTTGTTTTTTTAAAATAGGAGCTTGTTAATGTAAATCACCTATAATCTTGCAGCATGGGGGTGGGGAGAGGGAGGAAAAGATGCCTCTGGCCAGATCCTCCATTTCTCCCCTCTGATCTAGCACCCAAAACCTAAAACTCCACCCTTCTAAAAGTGCCAGCAACCAGCAGAGTCCCTACCCCATTGCTTCTGCCCTCACTAGGCTTGTGCTGGTTCCTTCTTACCCAGAGCCAGGACTCCACCACACAGCTGGGCTTGCTATTCCTTATCAGCAGAGTTTCCCTCAATCTTTCCTGACTCAGAAGCTGCACTCCCCAAACTGTCTGGGAAGTAAACATTTTTGTGGCTGAGGCTAAGACTACTTACTTCCCAACCCAACTAACCTCGGAGCTTGCTGCTTGTTGTTTCAGTGGAACTAGCCTGGAGGTTTTTCTATCTCTATACTTTTCTTCAGATTGTTTCCATTTGTCATTGGAGGACCACTATTTGGATTTGATTTTAAGCTATCTTTTCCCTAAGGTCCAGTTTTGTTTTATTTGTGGGGGAAATCTGGAGAATTTGGAATTTTCTAATCTCTTCTGCTATCTTCCCAGAATCCTCTCCGTACAATCATATTTTAATCTTATCTGGTGCACTGGGAGTTTGATACCTCAGCTTACACAAGTTCTTCTGCATACTTTCCCTTTAGCAGTATGTTTCATCACATCTAAGCTTACCATATTTCTCTCCATGCCTCTTGAGTAGTTTTAAATTTCAGTTCTTCAGAGATAGTAATATTCCGTATGTGATAGCCATATAACATCACTAGAAATTATATAACAAACTGAACTAAAAAAAAAAAAAAAGAAAGAAAATTGAAAGTAGTTTTGTTGTGGGTCTTGTTGTAGACCCCATTCATTCATTATAGGTCGTTATTTTCTAACTGTACTTTTAAAATGTCAGAACATAAATTTACATCTAATTCAGAAGATGCCAGTGCCTTTTCTGAGAGCATAGGGTAATTGGCAGAAATGCTATTCATATAGTAGTGGAAAAATCACTCAACTTGGAATCTTGAGACCTGAATTTTTGACCTGGCTCTAATATTTACTACCTCATAATCTTGGGGGGGGGGCACTCTAACTTTATCAGTTCCTTATCTGTAGAATGAAAATAATCATATTTTTTCTCCCTCTTCACAAAATTATGAGAATAATTTATGAACTTTAAAATACCCTGGAAATGAGATTATAATGATTATTATTATGTTTCCTTATTGAGTAGACTACAAATGCCCACAATCCACAGAAATGTTGGAAGAGGGGCTTTAGGAAGACAGAGGAGGCCCTGCATGTATTATAGTACCTCTAGAAGTTAAAATAATGATCTTTAAGTAAAAATAAATTACTTAAAATTCTGAAGCTGCTTCTATCACTGTTCTTTTTATTTCATATAATTTCATACCTCAGCTCTGCTAAAATATATGCTTAATTTTGATGAAAGTCTTATTTCATAAGATACAAAGGACCCAGTCTAAGATCTAAATATCTAAAAATCTGTTCTATTTTATTTCTTCTGCCTTATACTAATATTTCTTTGGCCTTATACTTTAGCCATACTTTCATCGACAGATGGCAAATAGCGCCCTCTGCTGATCTTATTTTCAAAACAGCTAATAAATGTAGTTTATGGTACCTAAACAAGTATTTCATTGTTCAGCCATTTATTTTAGGATCTGGAGAGACTAAAGGGATGACTTATCACTTTTTGTTGCTATCAGTGTACATGCCATGTTTCCATATAAAAATAACTATAAGCAGAAATAGAAAATAGAAAGATGAAGTGGCTGACCAGTTTCACTATATATATTTATCATACATTATAATTTATATTAATGAATTAAAGAGAGATAATATCATCATTTTAGAAACACGAGTTCCATTTTTAAGCTTAGATTTGTTGGAGATGCAGAAAAAATTCCCTTCCTTTGGAAAATCCCAAGTTTTTTATAATTTGCAAACTGAACCAAATACATATCAATGATAATGATGGTGATAACGATTCTTCTAAAAAAAAATAAAGTAAAACAAATTGGGAAGTAGAACATTGGTCATCTGCCTTTTTTAGTTTTCCCTGGTTTGTGGAATTCTTAAAAAGGCTTCAGGTCAGTATCTAGTTAATATCAAAATATCTCCTTTGTAGAGCAATAAGAAAAAGTTACACATTCTAGCACTTTGGGGAAAGAATTGTGTGTGTATATATGTCTTATGTATGTGTGTATGTGTATATAAACAGTTTAACTAAATCAATAGTTTTTTAACTTCCAAAATCCTATAAGAAAAAAAAGCAAAATATGTGATGAGCATGTGATGAAAATTCCTTTTTACATTTTAGTTTCTTAGATCCTTAGTGTTTTCTTTTTCCCTTTGGGTCCATCTGTAAGAGCAAACTCTGAGGAGAGGGACACATCTTCATTTGTTGGATTTTGTTCAGGTATCTTAACTGGGATATTTTTTATTTTATTTATACATTTTTGAAAGTATATATGCATGAGTAATTTTTTTTATAATATTATCCCTTGTATTCATTTTTCCAAATTTTCCCCTCCCTCCCTCTACTCCCTTCCCCCAATGACAGGCAATCCCATACATTTTACATGTGTTACAATATAACCTAGATACAATATATGTGTGTAAATCCCATTTTCTTGTTGCACATTAAGTATTAGATTCCAAAGATATAAATAACCTGGGTAGATAGACAGTAGTGCTAACAATTTACATTCGCTTCCCAGTGTTCCTTCTCTGGGTGTAGTTATTTCTGTCCATCATTGATCAACTGGAAGTGAGTTGGATCTTCTTTATGTTGAAGATTTCCACTTCCATCAGAATACATCTTCATACAGCACTGAAGTGTACAGCGATCTTCTGGTTCTGCTCATTTCACTCAGCATCAGTTGATGTAAGTCTCTCCAAGCCTCTCTGTATTCCTCTTGCTGGTCATTTCTTACAGAGCAATAATATTCCATAACCTTCATATACCATAATTTACCCAACCATTCTCCAATTGATGGACATCCATTCATCTTCCAGTTTCTAGCCACTACGAAAAGAGCTGCCACAAACATTTTGGCACATACAGATCCCTTTCCCCTCCTCAGTATTTCTTTGGGATATAAGCCCAATAGCAGCAATGCTGGGTCAAAGTGTATGCACATTTTGATAACTTTTGGGGCATAATTCCAGATTGCTCTTCAGAATGGCTGGATTCTTTCACAACTCCACCAACAATGTATTAGTGTCCCACTAACTGGGATATTTTTTAAAGACATGGATTGAAAGTACAAACCAGGATTGGAAAGGGTACATAAATATAAAATGTCCTTGTCCTTTAAAAATAAGTGCCAGGCATTCTGAAGGACAAAATGGACTGAATCTGTCAGGGAAAACAAAGGGTTATGAAAAGAGATTTTTAGGAAAAAGAAGGAATATTAAAGAAGGAATAGTAGTTCTGCATAAATGAGGAAAGTGATCATATTCACCAAAAAGAAGAAAGAGCTCAAGTCTTTTTGTTTTGCCTGTACTTTCTCTGACAAGAAGAATGACTTTTCAGCTGGAGAGAACAGAACAGCAATGACCAATATGGAACTGATACTTGAGGTCATCAGGGAACTAGTGAGAAGAAGGGGAAAAAATTGAGCTTTTCTTGATGAGTTCAGATCATATCCCTAGGAACCAAAAGAATGTTCAGGTCCTAGTTCATCACCAGTGATCTTTAAAAGCTCATGAAGAGTGAAGTTACCTCTGCTGTACTGTAGAAGAGAAAGTGTTGTCCCACTTTTCACAAAAAGGGAAGAGAATAGAGTCTGCAAACTAGAGCCCAGGGAGTTGGATGACAATTCCTTGGCAAAATTCTAGAACATATTATTACAGGAATAGTTAGTGAACATCTGGAAGAGGAAGCGGCAATCACAAAGAGCCAGAATGACTTTGTAAAGACTGGTTCTTGCCAGAAAATTTTCATTTCCTTTTTACATAGGGTTGTTAGAATGATAGTTAAAAGGAATGCTATAGAGCTATTTTTCCTGGAGTTGGGCAAAGGATCTGACATCTGTTCTGGAGCTATGTTCTGAGATTCTTTCTGGTAAGGCTCTATACATGATATTATTTAGTAATGTGTAATGGTGATGGTGACAGATTTTCAACTTATGACTTCACTTTTACTTTTGTAGCCTTTCATTTTTCTTCAGCCTGATCTTTTTGTATTAGAAGCTTTCACAAAATTTATTATGTGCCTTTTTAAAGTTGAACTAGAAATGTTATTGGAAATGAGCCTCCTCTAGTGCCTTGCACATAGCAAGCAATAGATGTGATTTCACTTTGATTTGGTGAGGTTTCCATTTTAGGTCTATGATCTTTTAAGGAAAGATTAACAAATCAAAGACCATTAGGCAAAACAGTTCTTTAGGCTGTGGTACTGTAGGTATACCAAGTTATTGAGTTAAAGGAGAATATATTGCTATTCCTTTTACCTCAGAGTTTTATAAAATTTGGAATAAAAGCAAAATATAATAGAGATCTACCTCCAATGTGGAAACCTCAAGCAAGAGCCAAAGACATCATTGTGATATAGATTAGAACCAGGGCACTAAAAATTGGGAAAGGTATTCCTGTTTTCCAGTCTGTCATCTTTTTTTGACCAATGAGTGGGGAGCTAGCACAGAACAAAAAAGGGAAGGCAGAATCAGAAAAAGAGGTAAATTAAGATAGTAAGAATGTCATAGTTTCACAAGTTCTCTGGGAGTGGGCCAGATCAGAGGTTCGGAGTCCTAGCAGTGATTTCACCACTGAAGGTGAAGCTAGTCAAGTAAGACCATTGTAGTAAAATTTGTTTTATGTATGCCAGCTAGAAGCCAAAAAAAAACAAAAAAACAAAAAAACAAAAAACAAAACAAAGCAAAACAAAATCCTAGGGCAAAAAAGAAACCCAAAAGGTAAACTCCAAGAGGATCAGAGAGTAGATTATATCAAAGCCTGAAATAGGAGGAGAATTAACTTTGATCTCCTTTAGTTACCTAATGTCTTTTTTCCTTGGATTTAAGAGAATACAAGGAGCTTCCTTAAGCCATGATTTATATATATATAGTAAAAATTCCCCCAAATGTTGAAATAATCAGGCACTAAAAGTGACCATTGATCAGAGAGTGATCAACGTCAATGTGGAATAGGGTACCCAAGCCCTGTGACTTTGAGTCTTCTCAATATTTTTATACATGCCTTAGATGAGAGTATAAATAGTATGATATTCATATTGTCCAATAAAAAATAACTAAAACAGACAGAATAAGGATCCAAAAAGGTCTCAACTGATCAGAAAAAAAATAAACTGAATCAGATGTTATAAAAGTTTGTAGAGATAAATGAAAAGTGCTAAAATTGGGTTTAAAAATCAGCTGTCCTTGTATGAGATCAGAAAGATATAGTTAGATAATAATTTGGATAAATTCAAACATATACAGTCTTAAGTTTCCCAGAATTAGTTTATATGAAGAAGACCAGTGGATATCAATGACCTTGCAAGTTTATCAATATCAGTCATTGTAATGTGTTAGCCAAAACCATTAATTTATCTTTTGGGGGGGGCAGGGGGTAGTCTTTAATAGTAATTTATTTTTCCAAATACATGCAAAGTATTTCAACATTCAACTTTCCAAAACCTTGTGTTCCAATTTTTTCTCCCTTTCACTTCCCCCCAAGACAGCAAGCAATCCAGTATAGGTTAAACATACATAATTCTTCTAAACATATTTTCATATTCATCATGTGGTATAAGAAAAATCAGATCATAAGGGAAAAAACATGAGAGGAAAAAAAAAAAACCAAGTAAACAAATTACAACCACCAAAGACAGGTGCAAATACTGTGCTTTGATTGTTAATTTTATCTTGATTTATACTTAATGTATTAATTATAATTTCCAGAGTTAGGGAGATTAGAGTCGCACTTTACCCTGTCCTCTTAAGACTCTATCTGGATTATCTGTGTTTGGTTTTGTTCATTGATTGACAAGCTAGAGCATATCCAAAAGAGAGTGACCAGGATGGTTAAAAGACTCAAAACCAGCTGAGAATTGGTTTAAGGAACTGGAATTTTGATAAGAGAAAATTCAATTGTTCTTATAGGTCACAGGGCCTGCTTGTCTTCTCTCCTGGTCCAACTGTGGTCTTGTTTTTTGAAGAGGATTTGATGGCTCCGTATCTTGAAACAAGTTGGGGTAGAAGGCTAATATTTTGTATAGATTGAGGCTATTCATAGGTTAAATAGACTTTGTCCCTTCAAGTACTTTACAACTGGATTCATATGTTGGACTTTTGGATATCCTTATTTAGCTTTCATGAATAAATGAATAAAGCATTAAGAGGTAAGATATTATATCCAGAGAGTCTATGTTAAAATGTAAATATTGTGCTTTAGGGAACCATTGCATTAATTAGCCCATTATTATATGTAATAACAATTATTTTTAAGATTCGTAATGTGCAAAACACTCTTTTGGATGCTGGGAATGATGATGATGAATGAGATAATAATGAAATCATTAGCATTTACATAGCACCTACTGTGTACTGTATTAAATGTTTATAAAAATTACCTCACTTGAATGCACAACCACCCTGGGAAGTAGGTGCTAATATATCCCTATTTTATAATTGAGGGAATTGGGACAGAGTTTAATAATTTGCCGAGGGCTACGTGGCTGATAAGTATGTGACGCTGGATTTGAACTTGAGTTTTCCTGACTCTAGGACTCAATTCACTACTACTCGATACTCTAGGCAAAGTCAAAAGTTCATAGATGGGTTAATAAGACAGCCGTTGGTTACAGATCACAGATTTAGAGGTGGAAGGGAACTTAATGTCATCAAGGCAATGCTCTCATTTTACAGGTGGGGAAACAGACTCTGGCAGGTTAAGTGATTTGTGTAGGGTCACATGGCTAGGTGGCATCCAAACCTGAGTTTTCCCAAGTCCAACGCCCATCTATTCACTGTACCCTGCTGCCCCTCGTAGTTAATAATCTGGAGTATAAAGGTTTCTTCCACATGTTAGCAATTCCAGGATATTGAAATTTCTTATTCTGACAACATACAATGAGAAATCTATCCTGTATTGCTAAGTGCCTGGCGCTATAAATACCCGAATTTGGGGCTTTTTATTCATTAACCTAGAACCTGCAAAGCCTTTCCAATTAATAGAGTCTTTTCACTTTGTTTCAAAAGGACAGGTTTATTTTAACTTCCACAAAGCAGTTTTTTGTCTGCTAAAAGCTACTTCTCTTTAAGATAGGTGGTATTGTTGTTGCTGTGTAAACAAAGCAAGATGTTGTGTACTCTTGTTAAATGAAGAGCTATCAGTGTATCACTCCAAGAAACCTATAATGGAAACAGAAAAAGGATAACCCTTAGAATAGGATCATCTACAGTAAGCTAGAAATAATAAGCATCCTACTTGAGCAGAGATGATGGTGGCCCAACATGCATTAACCAGACAGAAGAACAAAAACAAGTGAAGTTGCCGGCTCTGTCCCCTAAACTGAAGTAGATTAACTGGCTTGTGGCAAGGCCAGAGGTAGCCTCACATTCTTGCTAATGCATTTCACATTAGTGTGGCATTGAGAAAATCTTGACTCCTGGCATCCTGGACATAATAACAGCAATCTACAGCTGCCCCACTTCACATTGTGCATTCAGGAGCAAGAAGGCAAAAAAGTAAATGCTTTCTTGGTAATTTGGTTTGATTTTTTTTTTTAAGAAATAAACTATCCTACATTCAGACCTGCTATATACTGTGGATAATTAAGGATAACAAATGCTCTTTGCAGACTCATTAGAGTTTTAAAGTTCTTTAAGTTTTAATCAGATTTCTGTAGAAACAAAAAGGGTTTGAAACAATAGCAGAGAATGCACAAACCATCAAATAAGAGGATTATAATTGTACCTGTTTAGAAAATTATTCAGATAACCAGCTACATCAAAGACTATTAAACTTTTTAATTGCTCAGGTAGGAGGATGAGGACTGTCATCATTATTACAAGAAAAATCTGCATCAGATAATACTATTTGAATTTTGAGATAGAATAACACACTCAAGGATACCACTAACTGAAGTGCCATTTAGTACTCAGAAAATCATCAAATACCTTAATTATTCATAGGACAGAATTGTGAATTCACAGTATTAATTATAGCTTCAGAAAGTGCCTTGTACTATGGTGTGATTATATAATAAGATCAACTAGTGCATAATAAAAGTATGCATGCCTTTGATTTTGTAATGGTAAAGTACAGACAAGTGGGGGGCTGTGTCCTCTTCATGTTTTGCCCACTCCTTCATAACCCTTAGTATGTGAGCACTAAGCATTCAATGGCTAGTCCATGAATATTAATTTATTTTTTTTGAAGAGGATTTGATGGCTCTATATCTTGGAACAAGTTGAGGTAAAAGGCTATTATTTTGTATAAGTTGAGGCTATTCATAAGTTCAATAGACTCTGCCCCTTCAAGTACTTTATAACCGGATACATATGTTGGATCTTTGGATACCCTTATTCACCTTTGGTGAATAAATGAATAAAGCATTTATTAAGCACTTACTATATGCAAAGCATTGAAGATTCAAATAAAAAAGGGAGATAATTCCTGCTCTCAAAGAGCTCACATTCCAGTGGGGAAGAGAACATATATGGAAGACTTCAACTGCAAATTATATGGAAGAATCCCATGGTTCTTAGGGCACAGCTGCAAAGCAGATGTCAGTGCTGCTTTTTTTCATGTCACTCTCACTGATAAAATCACATCAGTTTCTTATATTAAGCCTTTTGTTAATGGGAAGAAATTTGATGGAAATAATTTTCCTTGTTGGGTCTTCAGTAGCAATAGCTACAGTACATTCAGGAGAACAGTCCAGGTTACATTTCTATAAGTATTGATTCCCAAGATGATATTTGAGGGAAGTGAGCTAGAAGCAATGGTACTCCCAAAGCTCTTGAACCCAAGGGTCCTGAGCTGTCTACATTAGGGTATGAAGGGAGATGATGGTCAAGATGGTTGTTTGATCTGTCAGGCACAATTTGCTCCCTGTCTCTCCTCGGAGTGCCTTGCTATATCTGGGAGGGCTTGTATTCTTTGTGTGTGACACACTGAATGCACTGCTGAGCTTTCATCCAGATGACTAGGCCTTGTTAAACTTGTTTCTCTCTGTCCTTCTGTCTTTCATTACTAATAGTATTTAGTGATCATTTGTAAGAAGTATAGTTGTTTGAAGAAACAAGTTTATTTATCTGTCAGAAGACAATGATAATGGCAGATAGGTTCTGGAAGTATGTACCAAGATTCAGATGGACCCCTATTAGGTCTCAAAGAAATTAAGTATATATTTCCTTAAAGCATCTCCTTTCCTTTTTAAAGTCAAGATGAAGGGCACTTTTTTTTTTCTCAGAATATTCTGCTACTTTGGACAGGTTGTCCTGTTCCAAGCTAATCTAAATTAGGCTGTAGAGAACTATTCTTAGCGGTGAGTAGGAAAATGGTCCAGAAAGTCATAAAAAGACAGAAGCCTTTTATATTATCATGTTAGGTGATAGATTAATCCTCGTGGAGTTGAATTGTAGGAAGCCTTAAATTGTCACTTGACCTTTCTTAGTTCACTTTTGTGCTACAGAACCTTTCTTTCTTTTCATCTTTCTAATCAGTTAATGTTATATATCTACTACACTCGAGGTACTATGCTGTACAAAACAGGTTCAGAAAAGTCATAGCAGCATATTATAGAAACCCTAGAGTAACACCTGTCCTTGATGAGTGAGAAATGAATGACAGTGTTATCAAGGACAAGTTTGCAGTCTCTGAGCATATCTTTTGTCAAAACTAAAACCCTAAAGTAACAGAATAACATGGCTATCACAGAACCTCATAAATGGAAGAGAATCAGTTTCATATCAGTTCTAATCAGTCCTCTAAATAAAACATCCCTGGGAAGGGATCATTCAGTGTTTACATGAAGAGCTTCAGTAATGAGGAGCCCACTACCTTCTTATGCAACCCATTCCAATTTTGGACAGCTCTTCAGTCTTTTGGACAGTGTTAAAAAGTTCTCCATTATATCAAGTCTAAATCCATTGCTCTGCAGCTCCCACTGAACCCAGCCTTTCTCCAGCTTTATACCCATGGCTCATAATTCTGCCTCTAAAGCTAACAATAGATGATATGGACTATCCTTGAAAGTGGCAGGTTTTCACTGGAGCTTGACAAGAAAAAGGTGAATAACCACTTGTCAGTTAGATAAGGAAAGACTAGATGACCTCTGAGGTCCCTTCCAACTCGAAGAGTCTCTGACTTATTTTAATCCTATTAAATTCCATCTCATTAGGTTCATCCCAGCTCCAAGTATTGGACCCAAACTAGATTCAGTAATTTGTTCCCAGCCTATTGAGTTCTTGGGCCACAGAGAGATACTATAGCCTTCTTTACTGTACCACAAAGACATTTCCTTTTCCAGCGTCTTGGTTATCTCCCATCTACCTCCTTGGCTATAGATTCTTTCTACCTCCTTGGCTATAGATTCTTTTTTTTTCCTCTTTTATTACATAATTATTCAATCTCCAATACACTTAGTTCTACCTGCAAAGGTAACCTACTTGGAAGGAAAAAGAAGGCTGTCTACTCCTGGGACTCTATTTTCATATGACCTCATTAGACTATGAGCTCCTTGAGAGCAGGGATTGTTTTTACCTTTCTTTGTATGCCCTGAGTGTTAGCACAGACTCTGCCACATAATAAATACTTAATAAATGACTGACAACTGACAAGACTTCCGTTTAAAAGCCCTGAGCTTGGGAGGAAGGTGAGAAAATGGCTGAGTGGTTATTATATGGTATTTGCACATCAGTGTCAAGTTTGGGGCTGATCAGTATAAAAGATCTCCTGGGGGGAAAGTTGTGGGAAACTCATTAAGCTGCCAGATGCTGGGAGAGAAAAGGTTCGTGGATATTGGCTATTGCTGGGGCACAAGGTCTGCTCTGTAAAGATTGTATGCTACAAATAGGATACAGACAGATACCCCAAAGGAGTAGACATCACAAATCCCCTGACATTGTTCCCAAAAGGCACTGGGGGTGGGGATGGGGGTAGCCAGTATTCAGCATTGTGCATATTCTCAAACAAAGGAAATTCATCCTAAGGTCCACACTACTGTGAGCATATTGCCCAGTCAAGCCTATGAGGTCTTAACTGTCTCCCACCCTTGCCCCATCCTCAAACACAATCTCTCCAAAGTACAGAATCTTATCTAGACTTTTTTTTAAATTGGACTGGCCCTTTATTTTCTTCTCTTCACTTCCCTGACCATGGTAGCCTTAGAACACAATGCTGATGCCTCTTGAGTGGCAATCCTTCACTCACAACGTCCTACCACTCTCCATCATAGCTGGCATTTATAGTCCCCTTACAAAATGCTCTACATACAGTGCCTCCTTTGCTCATCAACGCCTCCCTAGGAGGGGAATGTTTAGGCATTAGGATCCCCATTTTACAGCTGAGGAAAGTGGGTAAGAGAGGTCCCATGGGCAGCCAGCCTTGCTGCCCTCTTGATTATGTGTGCAGCCATACTTTTGTAAAAACCTGGAACCTGCAAAGTTAGAGTTAAGGCAAATGAGACATAGTGATAAAAGGCAAAACAAAAAAATGTAATTTTTAAAAAATTTGTTTTGATTTTTGAAGGTTCTTATTGTCCCATGTTTGAGTTTGGAGAAAGAAGCTTGAATTTAGAGAATAAAATAAAGTTTCATTGAGGGAAGAGCCCTGCACTTAGTCATCTTTATAGCTCCCTTAGCTTAGTGCTCTACACATAAGAATCTCTTACTATAAAAGCTAATGAATTGAATCAAACATAGAGTGAATGAATGACAGGAAAGATTTGTCACTTAGGAGGAAAATGAACTGGTGATGAGTGAAAATAAACTCAGTGAGTCCTGCTTCCCTGGCTGTTCTCCATTTATCAGAGGGTCACATCTTAGCAAGTATCTCTGGGTGTAGATGTGTGAGCTTGTACATTCCCCACTGGAAGAATAGAATGAAGGTAGCCAGGGGACTCTGGAGACAGTAGCTCTTTTTATCTTGCGTGATTGACTGCATGAAGAGACAGGGACAGGATGAGCAGGGGAAGCCTAGGCCACAGCAAGGAGGCAGCTCTTTTTTTTTAACTCCCTTTTCTAAATACATGAAAACAGTGGGCAGGATGGGCAGGCCATTGATGAAACATTTATTGGTGATCACTTAAATTGTTCCCTTCCTTTCCCACCCCCTATCCAATATCTGGGGAAGATGAATTATTTAATATATTTAGCAAATTAAAAATGATATTTCTAAAACTTAGGAACTTTTAGTCTCAGCCCTAAAAAAGGATTTGTTTGGGGGCCAAGCAGGTAAAATTTACTGGACTCATTTTTTGTTCCTCAAAAGAAGTTAGCTTAATAGATTTAATCCCTCCATTTAGATATGTGTTTTTTTAAAAAGTAAAAATTCATTTCTATATTTCTTCTTTTTTCTTCAGCAATATTCTGTTTGTTCTGAAGACTATTAAAAAAAATAGAAGAAAAAAAACCCACATTTATTTAATGGAATATTAGGAATGTAGGACAGAGTAATAGCTAATATAATGACTAATACAGACCTTATTTAAAAGAAATAATTTACTTAAATAGCTGAGCAAGCAAAAATCTGATTTTTTTCAGTTGCTCTTAGTACTTCAGTTTCATTTCTGCTAATAATTCTCTCTGGGCATACAGATGTGTGGATAATTTTCTTAACTCAAAGCATACCTACATGTATAGAGAGTGTGCTTAATTATACTTAACTGCACATCTAAAATTAACTTTTGTATTTTTACATATCTACTAGTTTGTAATAGATAATAGAAAAAAAAGAATCTTGAGTATGTTATGGAAATTCAGGTGCTCTTTCAGTGTTGCCAAAGCATGGAAATACTATCTTTTGCTTTTTCTATAGAAAGCTAATGCTGCTAACTGGCCATTAGGAAGGCATTTGTCTTTACCAGTAGCTGTGATGTGTTTGCTTCTACACTCTTTGACCCCTTTGTGAATGGTCAGCATTTGCAAAATGGCTTGCAGGGATTAAGTAATAGTCTATGTCCATGGAACAAGAGTAATGCAAACTGATCTTATTGAGAATTGAAGGGAACCTTTGCCACATTAAGACTATAATGCAACCAACTGAGTTAATTAGCCACAAACCTTGTAATAGTGTCTTCTTTAAACTGCATAGGACCACACACAGCCACAATTACCCCTTTACTGGTAGGTCTTTGTAAAGCCTTCTAGGGAAGGCTTATTTCTGATAAGAATGGTTAGGGAGAATGGAGTGGAGATCTTCATGACTAAAATTAGTTTGCAGTTCTGAACAGCAAAGAGGAGCCTTGTTTTCTATTCCACCTGTGGGTTCAGAATGTTGGCTTGTGGGCCTAACAGAAGCCCATCCCACCTCTCTTATTCCATTTCTCCATTTCCCTACCCCCTACCCCCAGAATCTCCAAAGTAGAACAGCCGGTTATTGGTGGATACCCTCTATCTTGGTTCTTGTGTGTGTGTGTGTGTGTGTGTGTGTTCCTGGTCTACTGAAAGAAGAAAGAAGCAAAATTAGCTCAAACTGAGATTTCAGAGCAGCTGGTTTGTTTTTAGAATCTTTTCCTTTCTTTCTTTCCCTCTTCCCTCTGGACTTCTGGCCATCCAAAGCCATCTACTGTTGCATGTCATATTCTTCCTAAGAGAAACTCTCTTGCAAAATTAGCATTCTTATTTCCCTTTTTCTACTCTCCCTATTTCCCTACCCATTGATAATGAATAACCTTTGGTCCCCTGGAATTCACAATGGCGTTTTTTGAACATCTCTCATACATTGATTTTGTATTTTTAGTTTTATATTGGATATGTGTGTATGTGTATATGTATATAGTACATATATACATACACTATACATATACATACACACATATATAAATATATACATACTTGTGTATATTATGTATGTGTATATATATATGTATATATATACACATATATATCCACATACCCATACATGTGTATATGTAATAAAAATAAATACTCCTCCTCTTAAGGAATCCTAAAAGGTTTCTTAGAGGCAGGGACTATGACATACATTTTTTGTCTCCCCTCACACCTAGTATCTATCTAGTACTTGGAATTCATTAATTGTTTGGTTATATTTTTTAATTGAATTGACTTATATAATTATAGAAACTGAGAGTGATGAGGAACCTTTGGATGCCATTCTAGTCCAATCTGTACATGAACAGAAATCCTCCTTCAGCATCTCTATCAAGCCTCTGAGGATATCTAATGAAGGGGAAAACACCCCTCCTAAGACAGGCCATTCCTCTTTTGGATAGCAAGAGCTCTTCAGATACTCGAATGCAGCTGTCATGTATCCCCTAAGCCTTTTTCTTCATGTTAAACATCCCAATACTTTCAATCATTCTTCACGTAGCATGGTCTCCGGTTGACTCACTATTCTGTTTCATCTTCTTTGGTCACTTTCCAAGAGATGAAGATGTTAATTCTGAAAAGGGAATACCCAGAACTGAACACTGTTCTCTGAATGTGAGTTAGGCAGAGCAAGAGTACAAAGGAGCAGGATCTATCACAAAATAAATAGCCACAGGTAATACAGAGAAGAAATGTCTGGAATTAAAATGTTTGCATTCATAAAAATTAATATGAAATGAAAAATCCTTATTGCTGCTCTCTGATTATTGTACCCTGGGTAGTCATTTATCTTGCCTACCCTTTCTTTGAGTTATGACTCAAAATTTAATGTTAGTGTTGCTGATCTCAGTTAAGTCCTAAAAAAATTAGTCTGATTAAACTAATTTCTACTAAGATGCAAATGACTAATAACTTCTCTCTAATGTTTCCCAGAATATTTACAATTAAAGATGTTCTTGTTTAGCTATAAGATCTCAAATATCAAATAATCTGGCAGAAATACTTTGGAATAAGGGGAAAGGACTTCTCCAACTGTTCCAAAATTGATCTGATTCCACTTCCTCTAGTATGAAGAAGTGTTCTCTTCTCTTGTGTTTTTCTAAAATTTGAGTCTACTAAATGACCTTGGTCAAAGTCTCACTATGGGCCAGCTCCTTCTTATCAGTAGTTTGTCTCTTCATAGTTGTAGGGAGATGGAAGGACCAAGGCTGTGTGATTTAAGAACATGTGTTTGTTGTTTGTAGCTTGTTACTGGTGTAGCTTGGAAACTGCATAAGAGTTAAGGCCATCTGCTCTTAACTTTAAAAAATAAAAGGAACATTGCTTGGTGATATGAGTAACTCTGAATAATATGGTCAGAACTTATCAGTTCTAAGTGCCACATTTTAATAAGAATATTAAGAATCTCAAAGGATCATAGATTCAAGTTTAGAGCTAAAAAGGCCCTTTCAAATAAATCTTCTCATTGTCTAGCTAGTAAGTATCTGAAGAAGACTGAACTTTAAGGTCAATCTGATTCCAGGTACATCACTATTATTGTCTCTCTTTTATAAACTGAGGTAGGGAAGGGACGGAGATTAAATGACTTGTCCAAGACAGTTACAGAAATAAGAGTTTAACTAGGTCCCTTGGCACTATATTCAGCACATTCTAAACTGTGGGGACTCTTGATCTACTCTGTACAAGGATCAGCCAGAGAAAGTAAAAATGGAGACCATCTGACAGGGGCAAATAATAACTGTCTTTGGGTATTTGAAGGACTTTCATGGAATAAGACATGTTCAATTTGGCCTCAAAGCACAGTACTAAAAACAGTAGGTGGAAATTCCAGAAGGGAAGATTTCAGCTGGATGTCAGGTATGTTAGAATGGTGTAGACTTAGAATGGGCACTTGTCAGGGCTATTGTAGAGCAGATTCTTGTTCAAGTGTAGAATAAATGATCTTTGAGATCTTTTCTGACTATGGTTTCCTCTAGAATTTGGGCAGATATGTAGGCTATATGGGATATATTCTGTAGTATAGGGCTAAAATTATTTATTTCATGGATAAGCTTTTAGCTTATGGGTAGTACTTTTGGGGTTTTTTATATCAACTTTATTCATATCTTTTCTCTTTATACTCCTTATATTTTCTAATTTACCACTCTGCCAACCCCTCCCAGAATGCAATGCATGGTAACGGAATAAAAGGGGAGGGGGGTAGAAAACCAGTTTAGTAAAATTAATCTAATGATAACGAACAGCTGGGTGGGGCAGTGGATAGAGTTCCAGACCTGGAGTCAGAAAGACAAATCTCTCTCTATTTAGGTCAGGCCTTAGACACTTATAGCTGTGTGTCATTGGGTAAGTCATGTATCTCTCTGTCTCAGTTTCCTCATGGAAAAATGGAACTACAGAAAGAGATGGCAAATAACTCTAGTGTCTCTGCTAAGACCCAAATGGGGTCATGACGAGTCAAACATGACTGAGAAATGACTGAATAGCCACAAGGAAAAAAAAAATACACACACACACACATACACACACACACATAGAACAGTAGGAGAATGTATTCCATGTTTCATACTCTTGGATCCCTACATCTGACAAAAAGCATGGGAAGAGAGAACCTTTAATTTTAAGTAAATTAAGTACCTTATTAACTCTTGAGATAGTGGAATAACCCAGAGGCTTTGCCTCCAGGTACAAGTATGATATGGGGGAGACTGGAGTACCAAGTCTTCCCCTCCACAGCACTGCCCTGAAAGGATCTTGCCTCTCTCCTGGGGTCTTTCTTCTCTCACTGACGCACATCCCAACTGTCATTCCCAGGCACTAGGAACTCAGGAGTTTTCCCTCATGCTCTACAAGCTGAAGTTAGAGTCTGTGGGATGAACAGTATCCTCTTCTGTTATTAATTATCTTCTCCCCTCCCCTTTGCTAATTTAATTGAATTTGCCTTCAGTCCTAGAATTTCTACTTTTAGCTTCATTGTCCCTATATTAAGAAGTCACAAGCTGCTCTGGTCATTGAAATTCTCTGGCATTTTTCATACAGATTGATCACTTCCACAATTTATTTAAATATTTACTAAAAATATTTGCCTGTGACTGTTATCCTGAAATCTTTTTTTATTCAAAAATATGTAGTTATGCTGGTGTGATATTAGATAATAATTATATTTAACTTGAAATAGTAACTGAAATTTAGTTGTAGGAAGAAATTAAAAGGAATAAGTTTAAATATAGTAATAGGTGATGTGAATGATAAGTAAAAAGTTACAGGGCATCTAGGTGGCACAGTGGATAGAGCATCAGCCCTAAAGTCAAGAGGACCTGCGTTCAAATCTGGTCTCAGAAATAAAGAATAAGGGTCTTTATGCTTTGTTAGGGGAGACACAAGAAAAATCAGATCAAAAAGGGAAAAAATGAGAAAAAAAACAAAATGCAAGCAAACAACAACAAAAAGAGTAAAAATGCTATGTTGTCATCCACACTCAGTTCCCACAGTCCTCTCTCTGGGTGTAGGTGGCTCTCTTCATCACAAAATCACTGAAACTGACCTGAATCATCTCATTGTTGAAAAGAGCCATGTGGATATATTTTTTTTTAATTAAAAATCTGATCATGTCTTAAATTTAGTTAGACAAGTGTATACCACCACTGGAAATGCTGATCCACTTACACTTGCTTAAAACTATAACTGAGATCTTAATATTATAAGAAAAGGAGAATTTTCCATTCACTTTTGGTCCCAGATCAACCTGACTGAATTGCCCAGAATTGAAACAGGCAATGAAAATATTACTTTCTAGATGAATATTTACTTTTACACAAAAACCTGCATTTTAAAGCTTTTTTAAAAAATTGTGTAGAGACACAAATAAAAAAGAGAAAAATAATGTGCTTTTCAAATTACTTCCTTTCATTCATTAATTCCCCCCCCCCAAAAAAAAGTAACAGTTATGTTCATTTGATTTATTTTAATTTTTTTATGTTTAATTTTTAAAATCACAGCCTCTGGGAGCCAGTGATTATTTGGAACTATCAAAGAATTATGATACAGTTCTTTTACGAAACATACCTCAATTTACACTGGCCAAAAGGACCCAAGCACGAAGATTCATAACTCTCATTGACACTTTTTATGATTTTAAGGTGAGTAGAAAAGTAGAAAATGTTCTCTCTCAACTTAGAATGTTAAAACCCAAGTTAAATCCCATAACCAACCTCTGGAATATACCAGCAGTTCAGTGATTTTAGTGGCCACCTTATGTATCTGTGATGGTATATAGTGGATAGTATATGATACAGCCATCTCAATACATAAGTCTTCCTAACAATGTAATAGGTATCATATGGGGTTATATCTTCTGTTTCATTGGTTCAATTCAGTAAAAAGTTAACTCAACAAATGTATTCTTTTATTCCTATATTTCCTAGGGAATCCTAAATTTTTCTTTGCACAGGCAGAATCCTCAGTCTTTGATGGAATACAATCCTATTTGTAGAATCTGGTGAAATGGCTTGTGGCAGACCAAGCAGTAATACACCTTATTCAGGTCTCAAAGGAACAGAAGGCTAAAAGATTGGTCACAAATCTAAACTACTTAACTGGTGCTCTAATGCCTCTCTGAGACGTTAGCACGCAAATTAAGCTTAAATTGGAAGGGTTTTTAACCCTTGCTAGAGGCTAGACATCTATAACAGAGGGGAAGCAGTAACAGCCACTAGTAGCCTGAGAGGCTGTGCTGTCTGCTGCCCAGTGAGAAGTACCTTATCTAGACTCCTTCTAGATGGAGAAAAGAAAGGGGATGTGGAAAGTATTGCAGGAGAAGCAGCAAACCCTAAGGCAAGAGATCTTAACCTGGGAGACTTGTCTTTTGAATATTTTGACAGCAACAGCTGACTATAATTGGTTTCCTCTGCAGTCCTGAGTACTTTATGTATTTAAAGCATTCTTCTGAAGAGAGTGCCAAAAGGGTCCTTAACACAAGAAAGCTTAAGAATTGCTTCCCTAAGGAAAGACTTAAGGGACCAGAATTGTAACTTTAGGTAGGAAGGAATTGAAAGTGAGGGGAAGTCTGCCCTTATTAGGCTTCTATTTCTTTTGCAAGACAAAATGAAAAGGGAAACACTTCTGAAGTACCTGCTGGTCTCACTGTCTGGAAGTCTGGATGTCACTGGCATGACTATGGCCGGCCAGCCTCTGGGGGTTTGTTGTTCCTAATCATTTCCCTGCCTTTATCTTTTGGAGGAAGGGTATTTAAGTCAGGATCTGAGATACTAAAGATCCTTTTATTAGTCCACTTGGTTCCCAATAAGCAGAGCTATTAGTTTTAAAACTCAGGAGATAAGGCCCTGGATTCAGAAATCCAGGAAGTGATCATAGGGTTCTAGCATTCTCTGTCTCTAGAAGTGAGGTGTTATTTTCTGGACTTTTTTTTTCCCCTATAAATTTTAGAGCTCTGAGGTTTTGACATTCATATTCATACTGGAGGAGGAGAGTAGAAAATAAAGCGGATCCTGTAGAACAAAACAGGATATGGGTCTGCTAACTACCAAATGTTTGAAAAGTATCACACTGAGCCTTTTGCTACTGCCATTCACAAGAGAAGATTTTAACCAGGAAAGTAGTTTCCCAGAGGTCTTTTTGTAATTTAATAATGATTCCTCCAAAAAAAAAATTTATTAGGAGTGCAACACCCCCTGTGGGGCTGCTTCTTCAACTTGTTCTTAAAGATTGGGTCCCTAGAAGGCAACTGCTATTACCTTGTGTTTTAGGGGAAATTCTTCGATTCTGTACTCCTAATACTGTAACTTAGAAGCCCCCATTGGTATGCTGTACATTAGTTATCAGTCTTAGTGCACAATTAGCATTTAGCAAAGGCATTTACTAAGATAGTATAAAAAGAGCAATTGCTTAAAAAAAGTTAATGTATAAACCTGGATCAAACTATCCCTGAAACATGCAGTGTCCATTGGGAAGAATGGGCTCAAATGTGGATTACAGCAGTATTGAGGCACATGTATATAAGATTTCTATGTGGCAAATGAAGTTCTCAACTGCTGGTCCTTCAGAGTGCTAAAATGTGTGAAAAGACATCAGTTTTGAAGTACCTTTTACTTTTACTATTCCCAATATTCTATACATTCTTAGCAATCCACTATAGCCAGGAGTGAGGAAATAAAAGTCTAGATAATAAGACTAATTTTTTTTTAAGAGTTGATGCTTCAGGAGAGCTATGTATACTAGAAGATTAATAAAAGTCAGACAATAGTTAAATCCTTATATTCCCTATTTTAAATAAGTAGTACTTTAGAGAAGATTCCTCCTTTAAAGATATATATATATATATACACATACATACATATATATACACACACACATATATATATCTTTACATATCTATATACTTTATATATCTATATATTTCCCACACCTACTTCCTTTCTAATTTTTTAATTAGAAAGGGAAAAGATTTACCTTGGAGAAAAATTGAAAATGACTCCCTCCTCCTAATATTTGTTTTGATTAATTATGCATTATACCAAGACAGATTAGAGTATCTTAACAAATAACACACTATCTCTCATTCATAAATTGAGGACTTAGCATAACACTGTTGACTCATAAAAATCAATATGATCCCAGAATTCAATCCTAAAAAGTGATTCATTTTTGGAGTGAGCCATTCATTATTGTGGCTCCCATTCCAGTTGGATTGTGATCCTGCTCAGGTTTTCAGATGAAATGAAAAACCCATCAGGGATACCTGATAGTCAGTGTCAGTACCATATTTGAAAGTACCAGTCTATCTTTTCAGATAATTTTAACTCTGAAAGAGTCTGATTCCCCCCCCCCCAGTTTTCTATCATGTTATATAACTGTTGAATGAATAGATATTTAAATAATTCTCTTATTTCATTGATTCTATATAAGTGAGAGGGAACTAGACGTGTGCATTAAGGAAAGCTCTCAATGATGAACTTCCTTTATCATTCATTGTAGGTTAGCACATTCCCTACAGTCTGACAGCATTGTCTATATGAATGTGATTTTTTTCTTCTTTTTTTTTTAAGTGAATTTTTAAAAAACAAAATCAGAGTATTTAAAACAACAAAAAGAACATGTCATACTTGAGCTAATGGATAAAAAAATTAATGAAAGATATAAAACTGTACCCTATGTATAATTACATATGCACACTCAAATATTTATGTAATCAGGAAATAGTTTAAATATGAGTCTTTTTTTAAAGGATGTACCAGAAATATCTTGATAGAAATAAAGATGTAGTATATAAATGCAGTGACTATACAGTCATTTGTGCCAGTTATTTGGCAGTACAGGAGTAGTCAATTGAATATCTTTAAGGAATTTGATATCTGCCCTTTTCCAAAGAGAAAAAAAAATGCATGTGTTTACTCTTCAGGTCCTTCTATAATTAACAAAAACTATTAGGAAAATTAGATTGATACAGAAGAGACGTAGTTTTCTGGTTGACTAGAATGGCAGGTGTGGATATTTTCAGTTATCCAAAAGACGCCTCCTTTCCTTCTCTATGTGAAATCAAAGAAAAGCCATTGCTTCCTCATTTTCTACTTTTCCAGGTACGTCTCATTTGTTCCGCATCCGCTCCTCTGTCAAGCCTATTTTTGTATCATCATCATGACAGTCAGTTGGAGCAAAGCAGAACACTGATGGATGATTTGGGGCTGAGCCAGGTAGGCGATATTAACATAATCTCCTTTTATCATAAAACAGCTTAATTGGTTTTGGTCTGATATCATGGCAACACTTTAGGAGAAGGAATGCAGTGTACATTTAACTCTTGGTTTGCTGTTTTCTTCTGAGACCAGAGACAGTTGCTTCCCAACAATAGGTAACTAGTCTCTATGTGCTTGTGTGGCGTCCATTACTGTTGGGGCTAGACACTCTGATCTGTGAAATGGGCTAGCGAGTTCAAGTGAGGTAACATCTATAAAGCCCTTCAAGTACCATACAAAGGCTAGTTGTTGTTATTGTCATTATGAATCAAGAGGCGCAGGCCAGGCCTCCATGATGTTAGTCCATTTGTTCAGGGCCTTAGATAAATAAAAGTTCAGAGGACTCATAAGAAACTGGGCCAAAGCCAGTTCAGAAAGATATAACAGTGTTTCTTTCCACAAAAAGAGATGTCGCACTGATTTTTACCAGTGTAAAAGGGCCAAACATTAATCACTGGCCAGCTTTGTCAGAAGCTTTGTCTCCTAACCCCGCATATTCACCTCTTAACAAGGTGTATTCAGGGCTTGGGAGAATCGGGTCAATTATGCTTGATGAAATGAAATCATGTTTTCAATAGTCACTTGAATCCACTTGTGGAAATGTCTAACTGTGTTATAGACCTGTGTACTATGAACTCTTGAAGTTATTTTTGTAAAAGCGATCCTGAGATATTAGCCCTGATAGCTGTTGTCTTTTTTATTATTATTATTACATTTTCAAAAGAATATTCAAGCAGCTTATTTCTGTGGTTTTAATGTATTGTAAATTATTAGACCTTTAGTTTCTTATTGCAGACTTCAGTTCAAATGAGATAGGATCTCAGATCTCATCTTTTTTTAAGGTAGGAAAAGATTAGAAAGTGTGTCCTCTGTGACACAGATTAGACATGGTTTGTCAGTAAGGTTCTGTTGCAAACCACTGAATTGTCTGTGTTAGATGGGCTCCAGCAAGCACTTATCCCATTTCCCATTTGAAAAATCCCAGGTGTCCATTATTCTTTAAGGATGAGAAGGTATAAAGAGGTTTCACCATTAATTAGCACAGAATTATTCTTGAGATACATGAATAGACTTCGTATCTGGTAAAGAATAATATGCAAGCCAAGTACTGCTACCCCTTACAATCTAGCAATCTGTGGTCTACAACAAAAAGATGAAACTCCTAAACCAAATGCCTTCTGGAAATTACCCCAGTCTCCATCAGTCATGGCTAACTCACTTAACCCCCGTAGAAAAACTACACCAAGTACCACAGCCATCCGGGACAGGAGACAGCTTCGGCCTTTCTCGACCTAGGAGGAGCCAGTGAACAGCAAGTGCAATGAAAACAGAGCTAGATTTTAGTCAAAGAATCTTGAGTTCAAATCCCAGTTCTGCAACTTTTTCCCTTTGTTGACACTTTGGATAAGTCATTTTCTGTCTTCTGAACTGTTTCTTCATCTGTAGAATGAGAAGGTTGGGATAAAAGGCCTCTTAAGTGCCATTCTAGTTCCAAATTGATGATCCTATCAAAAGTCCTTAAATTGCAATTGGAATTTTTCCTCCTCAGTTTGACAAACTGAAAACATTTTTACTTTGTTTTAAGAGCCTTAAGAGCGTATCAAAGTTCCCATGGGTGCTCTAACCCTGTCCAATTTACTGTGGCAGCAATAGTTTTCTGTGTTGTCATTTTATTTATTATTTCACACACACTTATTGCATAAAGTTTCCTTTTGGGAGATTTTTACAGGGAAATTTCATTTGAACTAATAGTTTTGTTTCTTGCCTTCCTTTGAAGGCCAGAGACCAATTTTTTTTTTCTTGGTAGTTTGTTCTAGATACTGTCTTACATGACATAGTTTGAGAAATTTGAAATATTTTAAGATGATATATGATACCTTTAAAATAAATTATCTAATAAAAAAATGGCCTTTGCACAATTGTCACAGGTTGTAAGGTTTTAACTCTGTTTTCTCCTATCTAGGATTCAGCTGAATCACTTTCCATGTTTACTGGAGAAGAAGAAATCTTTGCATTTCAACGCACAGCCTCCCGACTCACAGAAATGCAAACTGAACAGTACTGGAATGATGGTGATAGAAGCAAGAAGTGATTTTTACTTACAAATAATTAGAACTCAAGGCAAACACAGATGTATTAGAGGGAAAGCCTTATTATGGAAATTAAACTAATTATTTTTTTTCATTAATGAATTGATATGTTGTGCACTTTATCTTTTGGACCATTAATCCTCTAACTCAGATTACTGATATCACAGAATTCATTTATTCATAAATCAAATCAATTTTTACAGTTTTATATTTTTAATATTTATTTTGCCCTTTGTTCCATCAAAAAAAGATCTGTCAATGCTCTTGAAGGTAACAGATTTTTTAGCTATATCTTATACATAAAGCTACATAAATATGGAATTAGTTCCTGTTCCATGCTGGTTATATTTATAGGAATATGTCTTTGATGAAAGAAAAAGCCACTTGCAAAAGTAGAAGGCTTCATACTAAATTCAGTCAAATAGTGGCAATAAAATCCTGAGTTTATGTATCTGGATTATACTTGAATTGTAATAAACCTGTAATTACCTTTAAATTTGTAAATTCTCTTGTTGATTTTCTTCTAAACTTTCAGATTCTTTTACTGAGAGTCAGTTACTCAAACACTGAGATCCCGCTTCAGTAAAACACAGATTTGACTACAATGGTGAAAACAAAATCACATGGAGTCCATGGTCCTATACAAGGAGAGGGGAAGGGAAATCTCTTCCTTTTTTTTTCTTTTGCTAAAGATCTGAACAGTCCAACAAATAGGACAGAACAATTGACACACACTCATTAAGGTGGTGCTATTACTTTTATTTTAAATGACTACTGGTCACTTCCAATGAATCACCTCATTGTTGACAAGAACCATGTCCATCAGAATTGATCAGTAGAGTTAATTTTTTAAAGCATTTTTATTCAGATAAAAAAAAAACTGAGTTCAAAATAATTTTACAAATTAAACTCTCACTAACAACTCAGTAGAGTGAGCTTTTTAAGCAACTTGTTTTTTCTCTTTTAAAATTAAATTTCAATTTAATTAATCTCAAATTAAAATTAATTTTCTTCTTTTTTACTTTTTTTAAAGCTAGAGTTCAACTGTTCTAATTGCCCTTTCTCAAATGAATTTTCTCTCTTCATTATATCTGATAACTATCGGTCTTTTTTAAAAGTAAAACCATAAATCCATAGATGTCTAAAAACATTTTTGGTTCCTAAATTTACAACTTGATTAAACCTTAGAGGTTGTGAAATCTTATACTCTTATTCTACAGCTTAGGCTACTAGGCTTAAAGAATAGAGTGACTGTCTAGCTCTGCTGCTTACTCTGTGGGGCTCAAACCCAGGTTTTCCTGAATCCAGGTCCAGTATGTTATGTACCACACCACCTAGCTGCTTCTCAGCAATATCAGGGGTTATCAGAAGTAGAATGGTCATTATAGGAACTGCATATTTATAAATAATCATGTATTAAGTCAACTTGTATGAGATAGCCTGGGGGCTACCTGCTATTTATAATATTGATTCTATGGGCAAATTCATTCCCAGTCACAATACCGCACCGTTTCATCCATATTGGTTCTCCTCTCCAACAGTGTGGATCGCAATCCCTCAGTGCCCACCAATCATACTGTGTGATATTCTCCATATTCTCCCATTGATGCAACACAAAAGGTCCACCCTATGTGCCAGGTGACTTCCATGGATTTTTTTGTCATTATAGGTGGGGATACCATTGTAACATGCAAACTGTCCACTGATTAGCCCTCCCTCTTACTATGTGACAACCCTTCTTATATTCACAAAGCTGATTTTTTTAACTCATGTTGGGCTGTATAGCTATCTACATGAAATTTCAAGTCAATAATCAGCCCCATACTCAAACCTGTTAAGACCTTTTGGATCCTAACATCCAAAATAGTGGCTATTTTTCCTTACTTTAGAATATAGAAATATTTTCTATTTCCTTACTTTGTGTCATTTACAAGAGTTATATGAGCATTCCATCTCATCCTTTACCTTAATCAATGATAAAAATGTTAAACAATGAATAGACATGGACAGATCCACCAGTGACTTTCTTACAAATTAGGATTTATTCTAGACCCCCAATAACTACTTGTAATTCCATTTCTGACCAGCAAAACATCCCAATATATAAAGTACTGAACAAAAATTGCTGAGTAAGCGATTCACTTTATGTATTTTTTATCTAAAAACTGATTCTGGAGATTAAAGTAAATAAAAAATTCAGACCATGCATAAAACAATGGCACTTTTGCTCTTTGTTCTGACTTGAGGTATATTTATAAACTAATAGCCATTTAGTCTAGGGATGAGCTTCTCTGAGAAAATTACTCAGGAGTTCAAGTCCATAAGCGCAAACCCTTAGCTCTTTGGTCAAAAGTCAGCCATGTAAATTAGAAAAGGATACACAGTGGTTGATGGAATTCTTTCTGTATCAGAGGCTACCCTGTTTCTTTACCTATTGTGTTTCCTCTGGCTAGACCAGTCTTGCCAGACTATACCACAAACTTTCTTCTTTTTATAAACAAATTTATATTATTACCTCTTGGGATTTTTATATCATCAGAGTTTTCCCCAGCACCCAGCTTCTTTTTTCCAGAAAGGCTTTCTACATAACAATAATATTTTAAAAGAAAAAAAATCAAAAGAAAGAAAATAATCAGTAAAACTAATTAATACATTGAAAAAACATATAAAATATATTCAATATATCATACCTGTGGACCTCCTACCTCTGCAGAAGCATGAGGTAAGAATACCAATACTTTCTAAAATATTTCAAAGAATAGAAAGCTAAGATTTCAGAAGCCTACAATAGTTTGTGGACTCTGATCCTTTTTTCAAAACATATATACAAAATATATATGTATATTATGTATATACATACATGATAGTATATATTACATATGTAATTAGTAGGCACTATATAAATGCTTACCCCTTTCCTTTACAAGAAATAATGAAATACACAAAAAAGTACTTATGATCTGTTGTATTTCTAGCTAGAATAAGCTGACTTTAAATACTAATTCAGGAATTAGGAGCATACATAGTAAATGGCTGCCTTCTCAGGCAATAAGAGGGCAAAGGACCAGCTGCTCCACTGAAAGTCAATGATCACTGGTAGCTCAGATACTTAGGCCCTGGTACCCTTGACAGGCCCATTCTGATCATTTGAGAGTGGAGACAGGACAGCATCCGGAGCTGCAATAATACGCTGGGGCAACCACACCACTGATGCTCAGCCTCCCACCTAGGCTTATAAGGCAAACTCAAATTATCCACTCCATGTCATCTCCCAATCCTACCTGTGAATTCATGCAATGCAGTCTTTCAGGAGAGTCTCAAACTCTCCCAGGATAAAAGGAAAAGATGCTGCATGTTTGGGACTGTATCTCCTTAAACTTTATGCAGTAAAATGCTGAGAACCTTCTCTCTGCCAACAAAAGAATTTTTTTTTCTCCCCAGACCTCTCTACATCTGTAACTACATTTTTCCCCCTAGAAAAGTAGAAATAGCCATTTGGATGTTTCCATCGGCTTCTGTCTCCAATATTTCTGAGGACTCTGGAGGCTAAAAATAAATAACTAATATAACTAGCATTTATATATAAATACATACACACATATGTGCTTTTAAGTATACAAAGTGCTCTTAACAATCCCAGAGAGGATGCTATTATTATAACCATTTTACAGATTAGGAAACTTAGGGAAAAGTAGAGTTTAAATGACTTGCTCAGTGTCCCACAGATAGAGTCTGACTACTGGCCCAGTAACTCTATCCATAGTATGATAGTATAAGTGAATTTCATTTAAATATGTAAGTGATGTACTTGAGGTTTTTTTTTTCTCTTTATATAGAGAAATACAGACCCTCTAGCTTTCATCATGAATTGCTAATGGCTAAAAAAAATAAAAATTCATTACATGATTGCCTTCTGGAGATGAGCATCTCCAAACTTAACTAGGATGGTCTTCAAAATTGTGGACAAAGAGCTCTTTGCCTGAAACTATACTCAACGATTTTCCATCTTCGTAGAATCTGCTAGCTCGTATCTCCCACAAGTAGAGCCTTCAAGAACCCCAGTCAACTCCACATTGATGAGGAATCAGAAAGGAACTTGGTCAATTAATCCAGTAACCTCCTGTTATATGCCAAGCATTGTGCTAGGCACTCTGGCTACAAAAACAAAAAATGAAACAATATCTGCTCTCAAAGAAGCTTAGTGGGTTTATTAAGAGTCATAAATATCAATGTCCATAAATCAAGGGTTCTTAATTTTTTGTGTGCTTTATAGACCCCTTTGTCTGGAGATGCCCGTGGAACCCTTGTTAAGTGATGTTTTTATGCATACAATACACAAGATTACAAAAAAATACCAATTATAATTATAAATATATTTTTTTTAAAAACAAGTTTGTGAACTCTGGGTTAAGAACTTGTTGCAAAGATTAACCATTGAAAATCATCATTAATGATGATATTTTAAAGAAACTCAAGTCTGTAGAGAATAAAATAAATAAAAATAAAAAGGAAATTCTAATATATGAAAAGTAATACTGGTTTATAAGCACCATGAAGGGACTATATCTTATTTTTAAAAATATCTTCTATCGTAACTAGCTGAACATATAGATGTCACTCAGTAAAGATTTGTTTAAGGAGTGAATGCATAACCATTTTTTAAAGGCAACAAATGTTCATTTTGCTCACCTTATTGAGGAAACCCAGTCAAAATGTAGTTTAAATATTTTAAAAATCTTACCTCCATTGTTTCAAGTATAAAATTTAAAGCACAGAAATTTTGCTATTCCATTTGGGTCAAATTGATTTTAATAGTTATATTGTTTATAACTAATCATGTTATAAATGTTCAGTGGGAAGATGGATTTAAATAATAGTATGACAGTTGAATCTTTTCAATTTATGTCTACAATGGTTATCAAATACAAGATTAGCTTAATTTAACCAACTAATCAATCTGATAAGTATAGGGAAGAGGCTTGTGATTTCATTGGTATCTGTGTGAAGAAAATCCTTCTACCAAATGCCAGTCAGCATGTTTCTGCAACTTAGAATATTGGAGAGTTGCCTAAAATACCCTCTTAAGGTTAAACTTATCCAAAGCTCTTGACCCAGAATGGGTCAGAGCCGGAACTCAAGTCTCTGTGGCTTCAAGACCAGCTCCTATCCATTCTACAACTCTACTACAACAATGAGAATAATAATATTTTTAATTAAAGCTTTTTATTTTCAAAATATACATATGGATAGTTTTCGATATTTACCTTTTTTTTTTTCTTGAGGCAATTGGGGCTAATGACTTGCCCAGGGTCACACAGCTAGGAAGTGTTAAGTGTCTGAGACCAGATTTGAACTCAGGTCCTCCTGACTTCAAGGCTGGTACTCTATCCATTGCACCACCTAGCTGCCCCAAAATTCACTTTTACAATTTATTGCTTCCCTTCTAATCTTGTCTGCATTAGTTTTGTTTGTACAAAACCTTTTTAACTTATTATAATCAAAACTATCCATTTTGCATTCAATAATGTATTCCTGTTCTTCTTTAGCCATGAAGTCCTTCCTCCTCCACAAGTCTGAGAGGTAAACTATGTTGTTCTAATTTATTTATAATATCATTCTTTATGTCTAGATCATGAATCCATTTAGATCTTATCTTGGTATATGGTGTTAAGTGTGGATCAATGCCTAGTTTATGTCATACTAGTTTCCAATTTTCCCAGCAGTTTTTGTCAAATAGTGAATTCTTATCCCAAAAGCTGAGGTGTTTCGGTTTGTCAAACACTATATTGCTATGGTTATTGACTATTTTGTTCCACTGATCATCTACTCTCTTTTTTAGTCAGTATCAAATGGTTTTGATGACCACTGCTTTATAATATAATTTTAGATCTGGTACAGATGGACCACCTTCACTGGCATTTTTTCTTTAATTCCCTTGAAATTCTTGACCTTTTGTTCTTTTAGATGAATTTTGTTGTTATTTCTTTTAACTCTGTAATTTCTTGGGAGTTTGATGGATATAAAACTAAACAAGTAGATTAATTTATGTAGTATTGGCATCCTTATATTTGCTCAGTCTACCCATGAGCACTTAATATTTTTCCAAGAGATAAAATCTGACTTTATTTGTGTGGAAAGTGCTTTGTGGTTGTGCTCATATAATTCCT
Source organism: Sminthopsis crassicaudata (assembly GCF_048593235.1). Lineage (NCBI taxonomy): Eukaryota > Metazoa > Chordata > Mammalia > Dasyuromorphia > Dasyuridae > Sminthopsis > Sminthopsis crassicaudata. The sequence continues at coordinate 196,343,150 of NC_133620.1, read as the reverse complement.
GACTTTGCTTGGCAGATAGATTCCCAAATATTTTATATTATCTACAGTTATTTTTTATAATTATACATTTTTGACAGTATATATGCATGAGTAATTTTTTATAGCATTATCCCTTGTATTCATTTTTCCAAATTATCCCCTCCCTCCCTCTACTCCCTCCCCTAGATGACAGGCAATCCCATACATTTTACATGTGTTACAATATAACCTAGATACAATATGTGTGTAAATCCCATTTTCTTGTTGCACATTAAGTATTGGATTCTGAAGGTATAAGTAACCTGGGTAGATAGACAGTAGTGCTAACAATTTACATTCACTTCCCAGTGTTCCTTCTCTGGGTGTAGTTATTTCTGTCCATCATTGATCAACTGGAAGTGAGTTGGATCTTCTTTATGTTGAAGATATCCACCTCCATCAGAATACCTCATACAACATTGAAGTGTACAGCGATCTTCTGGTTCTATTCATTTCACTCAGCATGAGCTGAGTGTAAACTACAGTTATTTTCAATGGAATTTCTCTTTGTATCTCTTGATGCTAGACTTTATTGGTAATATATAAAAATTTTGGTGATATATGTGGATTTATTTTATATCTTGCAATTTTGCTAAAGTTGGGAATTGTTTCTAATAGTTTTTAGTTGTTCCTCTAGGATTCTCTAAGTATAGCATCATCTCATTTGGAAAAAGGGATAATTTGGTTTCCTCATTATCTACTTTAATTCCTTTAATCTCTTTTTCATCTCTTATTGCCAAAGGTAACATTTCTAATACAATATTGAATAGTGATGGTGACCTTGTATCACCCTTGATCTTACTGGGAAGGGTTTTACTTTATCTGCATTACATCTATGGCTTTATATTGATGCTATTGATCATTTTAAGGAAAACTCCATTTATTCCTATACTCTCTAGTGTTTTTAATAGAAATGGGTGTTGGATTTTGTCAAATGCTTTTTCTGTATCTTTTGAGATAATCATATGATTTTTATTGGTTTGGTTATTGATACAGCCAATTATGCTAATAGTTTTCCTAATATTGAACTAGCCCTATAGAGAATAATAAAAATTGACCTGCGCACAAGTCAATTTTTAAAATTTTTATTTATTTTCATTTATTTAGTTTTTTTTTTTTTGTTTGTTTTTGTTTTTTTTTTTTTTTTTTTTGCTGAGGCAATTGGGGTTAAGTAACTTGTCCAGTGTCACACAGCTAGGAAATATTAAGTGTCTGAGGCCAGATTTGAACTCAGGTCCTCCTGACTTCAGGGCTGGTGCTCTATCCAATTGATTTGTGCACAAGTCAATGTGCACAAAACATAAAAGATAATTACATTTTTAGGCGCATTTTGATCTTTAAAAATCTTTAAAATACCAGTCTCTTATGAGACTTCCAATATACTATTTGAACTATTCCAGTCCCTGACTACTAAAATTCATTCATTATTGTATGCTCCTCACTTAGAATAATAAAATCTTGGAACAGTTCATTTCAATACCTGAACAACCTAAAAATAGATGATACCATTATCACTCAAAGGGCAATATTTATAGTGGATAGAGGATCTGCTTTGGAATTATAAAGATCTAAATTCAAGCCCCATTTCTGACACATAGTAGCTGCAAGACCCAGGCACATTATCAACCTTTTAGTGTCTAAAGAATCATAGGAACGAGTAGCTGATCTGTTTCTGGGGTTCTCTACACCCCACTTTCTTAAATTGTGGCTTGTGACCCATGTGGGGTCTCAACTGAATGTGGGAGTTGTGAAATTGTCACTAAATGTTTCATTTATATCCTATTTTATATAATACCTATATATCTGGGGTTATGTAAAGATTTCTCAGGCAAAAATGGGTCACTTACTCTACATTGAATAAACTGCCCATTTAAACCAATGAAAAAACTAAAAGCTAAAAGCCTCCATTGATAGAACTATTCCCCAGTCTGCCTTTAATCCTGTTTGGAATTGGAATAGGAAAAAAGAAATATTTTGGAAGTAATTTTTTAATAAGCCATTAACTTTAGAAAAGAATACATCTTTAGCTATTTCTTTGAAACTGAATTTAGGTAATGATGAATGTTGGAGGGGATGGGGGAAAACTGGGACACTGATACATTGTTGGTGGAGCTGTGAAAGAATCCAGCCATTCTGGAGAGCAATCTGGAACTATGCCCAAAAAGTTATCAAACTGTGCACACCCTTTGACCCAGCAGTGCTACTATTGGGCTTATATCCCAAAGAAATACTAAAGAGCAGAAAGGGACCTGTATGTGCCAAAATGTTTGTGGCAGCCCTTTTTGTTGTAGCTAGAAACTGGAAGATGAATGGATGCCCATCAATTGGAGAATGGTTGGGTAAATTATGGTATATGAAGGTTATGGAATATTATTGTTCTGTAAGAAATGACCAGCAGGAGGATTTCAGAGAGGCTTGGAGAGACTTACATCAACTGATGCTGAGTGAAATGAGCAGAACCAGAAGATCACTGTACACTTCAACAACAATACTGTATGAGGATGTATTCTGATGGAAGTGGATTTCTTCAACATAAAGAAGATCCAACTCACTTCCAGTTGATCAATGATGGACAGAAATAACTACACCCAGAGAAGAAACACTGGGAAGTGAATGTAAATTGTTAGCACTACTGTCTTTCTAACCAGGTTACTTATACCTTCGGAATCTAATACTTAACGTGCAACAAGAAAATGGTATTTACACACATATATTGTATCTAGGTTATACTGTAACACATGTAAAATGCATGGGATTGCCTGTCATCGGGGGAAGGGAGTGGAAGGAGGGGGGGAATAATTTGGAAAAATGAATACAAGGGATAGTATTATTTAAAAAATCACTCATGCATATATACTGTGGAAAAAAATTCTAAATAATAAAAAAAAGAAACTGAATTTAGGAATTTTTCTCCAGGAAGGATCAAGATCTGCTGGTCTCATTAGTATACCTTTCTTAGAAGCATTTAAAACTCTAGTTAGACACTTTCTCATTTGCCCCTTATTTGTAATAACTTTAAGGAGTATTTTCTTGCTTATTGTAAAAGTTTTATATAGGGTAGGATGTACAGCTTCTATCCAGCTTGCAAATATAAGGAGGAAAAGGGAAAGAGTTGAAGCTTCTACTCTCATGATGAATCTGTTACTATAATTATTTAACCAGCAGGTGGCAGTTGGTAACCACTAGTCAGGTTCTATTCAGTGGGAAAGTGCTGGTGCTTGTATCCCTGGTGATAATCCATATTCACTCCACTAATGGGTGACAAACTCTTTATGAATAGATTACTCTGTATCCCTTAGCTCATTTCTCTGCAGGGAAGCACTGACTTTCTATTTAGGGTATGTGAATGAACTCTGGCCTTCCCCAAGCCCACACGGGGACAAACCCTCCCTCTTCCCTGCATTTGCAATATTTTAAAGGGTGCAAGGCCTCCAGTCTTGGGGCAATGCAACTACCTACACATACACAGAGAGACCTAGTACATGGATTGTTTAGTGCCCATAGCTGCTCCTCCTGTGAGCAGGTAAGGGACTATCAATTACTCAGTATAGTTCCCACATGCTATTTATGTACCCAATGGCTGGTCACTATAAAAAGATAAGAAGAATTTAGGGCTTGGTATCTTTCCCAGCAATACTGCAGAACTAGGAATCTAATGTGAAGGGGTTTTTTTTTTGTTGATTCTCCATTTTTGTTTCTTTCCATTCATATCCCTTTTCTCAAATAACTGGAAATTGGGCATGAAGCCCCTAAAAAGGCATATATACTTGAGGGCAAGAAGGAAGATTTCTGACTTCTATTCTGGTTCTTGAGTTCCAAATTGGTTGCAGGGGAAGCCCAGGATAACAATATCGAAGGACTTCCAATTCATCCTCTACTACGTCTGGTTCACAGTACCTAACCATCGTCCTCACTAGGTGCAATGTTGATTTGCCTACATATTTCTTGAGAGGGATATATTCATCACCATCAGGGTGATAATCATAAATGGCACTCCTACTTCCTATTTAGCAATGTCTTTAAATTTTCCTGGCCCTAGACAAGCTGAACTACTTTAGTAAGAACTGGGAGAAATACAAAATTTAGATAAAATATGGATTCTACTCCTTAAAGAGCTTTCAAAGTAGTAAATACATCCTAATCTTTACAATCTTTGGGAAAAACAAAAGACAAATTCAAGACAAGAGTGAACATGGAAATCTCCTTTTCTAAAATAGAACATTAAACTCAGGGTCAAGTCCTGGCCAGGACCCAGAAGCTTTTAAATTTTTTTTCTTTATTTTATTTTTAGTTCTGTATTCTCTCTTGCCCACCTCCCCCATCCCATCCATTAAAAAGGCAAGAAAGACAAAACCTGTTACAAAATGTATATGGTCAAGCAAAATATATTCCCACATCATCCATATTCAAAAGAAAAGAAAAAGAGTAAAGAAAATATACTTCAACATTCACTCAACTCTCTTTCTGGAGATGAACTGCATTTTTCATCATGGCAGAGCTAGGGTGATGGCTAGCTTGTCTGGCACTTAAAAACTGTGTGACCTTAAGCATCATTTGAACTTTCTGAATCTCGGCAAAGGTTCTGTAAAATAAGGTAGATGTTAAGAAGTCTTCCAGCTTTGTCATTCTGCAGTAACCTAGGATAAAACTACTTGTGAAAAACTTAGCTTTTGCCGAGTTCTTGCCTACATTGGATTAGCATAAAAATTTTCCCAGAAAGAAGGCACCATCTTGTGGTCAGTTAGATGAACTAATAGGAACTAATGGGAATAGGAAAAAAATAGGAATAAAATAAATAGACTGTTATGGTTGGAAGGGACTCTCAAAGATCATCCTGTCCCACATCCTTATGTTTGTAGATGATAAAACACAGACCTATAGAGATGAAGTGACTTGGTGAAAGTGTCTCAACTCTCATGTCAATGTTGGTTTCCCCCATGGAACAAAGATACCTCCTGAGGTTCATGGTCCAATGACTGAAATGGACCATCTGAGGTCACTAGTGTTCCTTCCCTTCACCCTGTCTCCATCAGGATGCGGGGTTTATCAGTGCACGCTGGAGATAATAATGTCATTGTTCTGTCATTTTAGACTCTTTATGACCCTATTTGGGGTTTTCTTGGAGAAGATATTGAAGTAATTTAACATTTTCTTCTTTAGCTCATTTTACATGTGAGGAAACTGAGACAGAGTTAAATGACTTGCCAGGGTCACACAGCTATTAAGCATCTAAGACCAGATTTGAACTCAGAAAGAGGAGTTTGACTCTAGACCTGATACTCTACCCACTGTACTTCCTAGCTGTTCCAACACAAATAAACAAGTAAATAAACAACTGAATGGATGGATGAATGTACAAGTAGATGAATAAATATGTATTTGTATAAATTCATATTATATATGTATATACATGTGTATAGGTATACTATGTTTAAATGTAAATAATATTTATATACATATGTGTATAAGTATACTGTATTATACTTATATGATAATGCTAATTATATATGATGCTAAAATATATTTATCATCTATTATCATATATATTACATTGTATCCAAATATACATGTGGCAGTTCTCAGAGCTGGACTTTGTCTGTTCTACTCATTATGCTGAGGCACATGAGGGGTATTTTTCCACTTTATTACACTGGGGTTCACGATCTCCCACTGGTTGGGAGTGGTGGGTCTTGCTTCCTAACTACTGGGATGCTTCTTGTCCTCTACTGCATTCCCCTTTTATATGAGAAAGACCTTTCTTTCCAATCTTCTAAGGTTCTTGGGTTAAAAGATTGTTTCACTCTGTCTTTTTGAAAGTTCTGCTCTTCCAGGATTTGTTTGAGGATGATTTTATTATTGTTTGAAGGTGAAAATGGGAGTGTTACAGCAATTTACATTTTATTCTCCCTTCTTGTTTCAGAAGTCAGTGCTACTATTTTTTGACAGAGAGGTGATAAACTAAGTATATAGAAGGAAATTTTTTTTTGTATGTGCACAGGAATTTGTTTTCTTTGATTATGCATAATTGTTATAAGGATTTTGTTTTTCTTTTCTTTTTCTCCAACAGCGAAAAGAAGTGGGAGGGAGAGAAGGCCAATTTTTGTTCATTGAAAAAAATTAAATAAATTTTTAAAATAAAAAAGCATCTATTTTTATATGCTTTAAACTAAATTCAAAAAGCAGTTGGAATGCCCTTATACGTGACTCCTGTTTGCAGCCTTTATCCTCTGGATTGTCTATAAATTATCATGTGAATTACAAATCAAAATTATTTGAGTGTTGCCTTCCAGTAAAACTGCTGAGAAAGATATAATTGGGAAAGGTATGGCTGTCTCTAGTCTCAGTCTAGATCCTTCCTTCTTCTCTTTCCCACTTTTTTGACTGGAGATTTTTATAAACTTAGAAGAAACTGGAAGATTTAGAACTTCCCATCTTTCCACTGGCATACTAGTAGTATCCCCAAATCAGCTGACAGTAATAGCTGCATTGAAAACAAGAAACACATTGGACACAAATTCATAGTTTTTTGAGGAAGAAAAAGGGACTTCCAGCAGCAACCAGAAACTGTAAATTACCCTTTTGCCACAAAAGCTCTCTAAGCTTGAACCCACTTTGCCCTGTATTCTCCCTGTAAACCTGGGACGATGTCTCATAGATTCATGGGATGTTTTGAACTATCTTCTAACCTCAACAATGTAGTAAATACTTATTTCTAAAAGCTATTTAAGACTGGATCAATACATTATAATCAACCAATAATCATACCAGAAGAACTTGCTGTACCAGGGACTAGAAGAAATACCATCCTAATCCCTCAGGAGTACCTCTAAAATCCTAAGGAGGAAATGTAGCCTTGTTCAGAGAGCCAGCCTTGCTCTATGAGAAAGTCAAAAGTTTTGTTTCATAAAGCAAAGGTCTGAGAATGGCTTTCCCTCCTCCCCCATCACTTAATGAATTCCACTGGTTTCCTATCAAGTATCTCTATTTGGCATTTAAAGATCTCCACAATATGGTCCCTTGCTGCCTTTCTAGTCCTTACTCAGCTCCACAAACTCTACTATAATCAAACATGATATTTCATCTCTTGACTTTTCAATAAGCCACCATCTCTCCTTCACTATTATCCTGATGACTGGAATTCTCTCCCCCTTCATCTTTACTGCTTGGCTTCCTGGCTTCCTTCATGACTTAGCTCAAATCCTACTTTCTGCAGGTTTTCCCTGGTTATCCTCTAGTCCTTTCCCTCTGAAATTACCTTTATGTACTCTGTAGATATTCTATCTCTCCCTAGTCATTTACAAGTCATCTTCTCCATTACAATGTAAGCTCTTTGAGGACAGGAGTCAAGTTTTTCCCTTGTTAATTGGCTATTAACAAAGCATCTTTTTTCAATAGCATTTTATTTTTCCAAATACATGTAAAGATAGGTTTCAACATTCATTTTTTAAAACTTTGTGTTCTAAATTTTTCCTCTTCCCTCCCTTAACAACTCCATTCTCCCCAAGCTATCTAATTTAAGATAAATATGTCCAACCTTTTAAAATATATTTCCATATTTGTTATATTGTGCAAGAAAAATCAGACTAAAAGAAACAAATAAACAAATAAAAAGGTGAAAATCACAATCACAATCAATCTCCATAGTTCTCTCTCTGGATGTGATTGGCATTTTACAACCCAAGGTGACTGGATTGCTTTGAATCACCACATTGTTAAGAAGAGCTAAGTCCATCACAGTATTAATAAAGCATCTTATCATTTGTCCATATGATGACAGGACAATTATACAAAGTCAAAATTTCTGTTGTGACCCAATAAAAGCACAAAGAAAAAAAATTATCCAATTATATTCACCCCATCTTAGTTAAGCATAGGTTCTAGCTATAAATCAGTATTTACTTTTTTCAAAAAAAAAAAAAAGGCAAGAAAAGCTTTGCATATAGAAAGAAAACACTAGACAGATAATGAAGTACCCCCCATTTTCTTTCAGAGATTAGCCTCCTTTCCATCCCTCTCTATATTCCTTATATTCTAGGAACCAATCAACCTAATTTCCTTCTTAAAATAATAACATTGTCTTCTAAGATGTGTTTTCTAAGTCCTTTTCCTCTTTGTACTCAACATTTCAACAGAGGTGACATCTGTTTTCCTAAGGGAAGACAAGGGTTGCTCAGAAATTCTAAATTACTTGGTTTCCTTTTCATATCTAGAAAAATAGCAACAGATCAATTAGCAAATCCATCTGAAAGAAGCAGTTATGTGGAATAATGGATAAAGGTTTGTGAAAATAAGTCATGTCATGGAAAGCTGATTTCTTTTTTTGTGTGTGAGGACTGAAATCAAGAAAGACTATAGCAAAAAGCATCTTTCTCCTCCACATCTTCATACTCTATCTATCTTTTCAATGGTCTTGTGCAACACTAACAGGACATGATTTGATTAGGGAGGGTCATGCGACCAACTAAGAATAATTCTTAAGCTGGTCCTTGTTTTGATGTTTCAAGGAGAGGGAAAGGATCAAGTGGAGAGATTCAGTTTCACAGAGTTTCCACTGGCCCCTATAGCAATAGATATTTTTACCCTTTCCTTGGACACTGGAATGGAAATTGTGACTACAACATCAAAGGATGGTACTGGACTTTATGAGTTGCCAGCACTTGCAAGACAAGATTGGAATCTACAATGATTTTGACTAAAAATATGGTCTGAATCCAGTTCTACCTCTTTCTCTCTTCTACACAATTTCCTCTTTGTTCTCTGTGAAGTTCTGTCTCTGGACTCTGCCCTTGACCTTCTTTCTCTTACCTCTTCTCTGGCTACATTCCTTCCCTCTGTGATCTGCTCTTACCAGCTTCAATGATTGCTTTTATGTTGATGACTCTCACATTTCTATCTCAGCGCTGATTGTTCATCCAAGTTCTGTTCCCAGAACTACACTTGAGAACAGGACATCTCCACATGGATGTCCTACTATAAATCTTTACTTAACATGTCCAAAATCAAACTCCTTCATTTGCTCTTAACTGGCTCACTGCAATTTCTAATTTTTTGTCAACAGGCACTACTATTTTCCCAATCTCCAAAACTTAAAAACTATCTTTGATTCCACCCTGTTTCTTTCTTTCATCTATGTTCAATCATTCACCTCAGATTATCTATTCTTCTTTTGAAATGTATTTTACACCTATCTTTCCCCTAATTGTCCCGCTGACATGATGCTTGCTCCATCATCTCACACCTGAGATGCTGCAATGATTTTCTAATTGTGCTCTTGCCTCAGTTTCTCCTCCTCCATTCTGTCCTGGGCACTGCCATCCAGTGCATCTCTCTAAAATATGGTCATTTCCTGCTTAGAATCCTTCAGGGGCTTCCAACTGCCTACAAGATAAAGTTCAAACTCAATCACAGCTCTTCATAACCTCCTTTAAAAAACCTTATCTTTCACTACTTACACTTCAACAGGAATATTGAATACAGGACATATATTTTGCATATCTAAACGGTCAGTTAGCTTCCTCTTGTAATCTCTTCAAGGATGCTCTCAAAGTGACCAAGACATTGTAGACCAATAGCGCCACCTGGAGCCAAGATTGGGAATTGTTATACAATAACGAACACCATCCCCTTCCCCTTTGAGGCGAATTGTGAATATTCATTGGCTTTTTGGGTGTTTTTTTTTTTTTTTTTTTTTTTTTGTATGTTTGTTTGTTTTCTTTCATTGCTCATAGTTCCATTAATTTGATCTCTGCCATGTATGTGCATCCTCTTTGGGCCATAATTCTCACTCAATTATTCAAGAAAGTTTCTGTGACCTCATTCCAGTTATGGACCAAAAATCTACCTCAATCATGGTTGACAAATGTCAGGTTAGTGAAAAATAAATCCTTAAGTTTTGAAATGAAATGGAACATAATAAAGCATCCAGAGCCATTTACTTTTAGCTTGGAATCAGCTCTCTGACAGATCCTCAGAGAAGAATCAGTTGGTCTCATTGTCTGCTTTTTTTGAAGAGATATCACTCAAGATAAATGCAAATTATTCTTTATTTGTTTTATTGCTTTTATGTTTGGACTAATTATATCAAAACAGTACTATTTTTTTCCTATTTTATGTTGCTTCCAAGACAAGTATAATGGGCCTGCTCATCGGAGAGCTGGACTTGGATCTAAGACCTGAATTCAAGGCCTTCCTCTGGCACACACTGGCAGTGTAACTCTGGGAAAGTCATATTTAACTTCTCAGCACTCTAGGTTGCCCACCACCCCTGGAAAGGGGAGAATGGGCCTGAAGGGCTAAGTGGCACAGGGATCCTGGTCTTGGCGAGACCCACCAATATGTTCAGGAAGAAACCCAGGAATCTTCCCTTTCTATTGACACTCGCCTAGGCCCCCACTTGCCAAGAGCATTGCTAATATCAGAGCTATAATATTCTCATGAAAATGAAGATGTCCAGGCTCTACCATCAACCATGCTACCTACTATACCTGGGCATTGCCATCTTGCTTCCTGATGCACCCCAGATTTCCCTAAACCCTGCTACATGCCCTGCTGCAGCCTTAGGAATTTGAGGCTTTTCCCTCTACCCCCATAACCAAACTTACCTACCTTGAGGGAGCAGGTAGATGCCATAGTTATAGTAGATAGAATATTATACCTAGATTCAGAAGGATATTTAATTCAAATTCTGTATCAAACAATTTCAAAGCAATGTGACTGGATACAGTCATTTAAATTCCATCTCCCTCAATTTTTTCAACTATAAAATGCACATATCTCATAGGATTTTTATGAAATTCAAATGAGATAATAACCTAATTATATTATGTATTGTCTCCCTTGATTAGAGTGTAAGCTCTTATACTTTTTAAAAGTTGTATCCCCAGAGCCTACCACAGCATATAACACATAATACTTAATACTTTTTTTATTCATTCAGTTATTAACTGTTGGGTTTGGAACTAGAAAGATCTGGGTACAAATCCACTTCTGATACATTTTAACTGAGTAATATTGGTCAAGTCACCTAATCTTATTGACCCTTGAGAGATGTTATAGAGGTGAAATTGATAGGCCTTGGCCACAGATTAGACAGGGAAGGGGATGTAAGAGATATGAGGAGACTGGTGACATTTGGGTTGTGAGTCCTCTGAGGGACAGGAGGATGGTATTGCCTTCCACACTAATAAGTAAGGTAGGGTATGGAGTAAAGATAATGAGTTTCATCTTAGACTAATCATATTTAAGATGTCTGCTGGGCATCCAATTTGAGATGCCTGAAAGGCAATTAGAGATGCAAAATTGGGGGTCAACAGAAACACTAGAATAGGAGAGATAAATTTAAGAATCATTAACAGTAATTAAATCTATGGGTATTGACAAGATCATCAAGAAAAGTAGTTACAATGTGTCTGACTATGGCTGCTCAGACTAATATGGGGTCGTAGTACTCTGCCACAGATTGGGCACAAATTGTCCCTATGAACATTTGGGGTGGAATCTCCAACTTTGCATATTTCATGTTTCTTTTGAGCTCATTCAATTCTGCTTTGTGCATAGAACACAGCACCTTCTCTGATGAGGGCACTCCATCCTGTGCCAGTGTCTCTTGTGTCATACCATCAGTTCTAAAGTTCTTAAGAGAGACTTTGAAGTCAGATCTAAACAACTGGAAAAAATATCAAATGCTCTTGCATAGGTGGAGAGAATAAAATAAAGAAGAAAATACTCCCTAAACTAATCTATTTATTTAGTGCTATACCAATCAAATTCCCAAGAAATTATTTTACTGACTTAGAAAAAATAACAACAAAATTTATCTGGAAGAACAAGATCAAGAATTTCAAGGGAACTAATGGGAAAAAAAAAGCAAATGAAGGTGGCCTAGTTGTACTAGATCTAAAACTATATTATAAAGCAGCAGTCACCATTTGGTCCTGGCTAAGAAAAAGAGTAGTTAATTAGTGAAATAGGTTAGGTTCATACAACGAAATAGTTAATAACTATAGCAATCTAGTGTTTGACAAACCGGAAGACCCCAGCTTTTGGGATAAGAATTCACTATTTGACAAAAACTGCTTGGAAAATTGGAAATTAGTATTGCAGAAACTAGACATTGACCCACACTTATCACCATATACCAAGATAAAATCAAAATGGGTTCATGATCTAGACATAAAGAATGAGATTATAAACAAATTAGAAGAACATAGGATAGTTTACTTCTCAGACCTATGAAGGAGGAAGGAATTTGTGACCAAAGAAGAATTAGAGATCATTATTGATCACAAAATAGAAATTTTTGATTATATTAAGTTAAAAAGTTTTGTACAAACAAAACTAATGCAGACAAGATTAGAAAGGAAGCAATGAACTGAGAAAACATTTTTACATTCAAAGGTTCTGATAAAGGTTCCATTTCCAAAATATATAGAGAATTGACTCAAATTTATAATAGTTCGAGCCATTTTCCAACTGATAAATGGTCAAACAATATGAACAGACAATTTTCAGAAGAAGAAATTGAAACTATTTCTAGTTATATGAAAAGGTGCTCTAACTCACTATTGATCAAAGAAATGCAAATTAAGACTACTCTGAGATACCACTACACACCTGTCATATTGGCTAAGATGACAGGAAAGAATAATGACCAATGTTGGAGGCGATGTGGGAAAACAGGGACACTGATGCATTGTTGGTGGAGTTGTGAATGGATCCAAACATTCTCTCTCTCTCTCTCTCTCTTTTTTTTCCCCCCTGAGGCTGGAGTTAAGTGACTTGCCCAGGGTCACACAGCTAGGAAGTGTTAAGTATCTGAGACCAGATTTGAATTCTGGGCCTCCTGAATTCAGGGCTGGTGCTCTATCCACTGCACCTCCTAGATACCATTCTCGAGAGCAATTTGGAACTATGTTCAAAAAGTTATCAAACTGTGTGTATCTTTCGTACAACAGTGCTACTACTGGGCTTATATCCCAAAAAGATCTCAAAGAAGGGAAAGGAACCCACATGTGCAAAAATGTTTGTAGCAGCAACTCTTTTTGTAGTAGCTAGAAACTGGAAACTGAATGGACGCTCATTAACTGGATAATGGCAGAACAAATTGTGGTACACTAATGTTATGGAATATTATTGTTCTATAAGAAATGACCACCAAGAGGATTTCAGAGAGGCTTGGAGAGACTTACATCAACTGATGCTGAGTGAAATGAGCAGGACCAGGAGGTCATTATACATGGCAAAAACAAGACTATAGGATGATCTGTTCTGATAGACATAGCTTTCTTTAACAATGAGATGATTCAAACCACTTCCAATTGTTCAGTAACAAGGAATCATCTACACCCAGAGAGAGGACTGTGGGAAATGAGTGTGGACCACAACATAGCATTTTCATTCTTTCTGTTATTGTTTGTTTGCATTTTTGTTTTCCTTCCCAGGTTTTTTCCTTCTTTCTAGATCTGATTTTTCTTGTGCAGCAAGATAACTTTATAAGTATGTATACATATATTGGAATTAACATATACTTTAACACGTTTAACATGTATTGGATTACCTGCCAGCTAGGAGAGGGGGTGGGGGGAAGGGAGGGAAAATTTGGAACAGAAGGTTTTGCAAGGGCCAATGTTGGAAAATTACCCATACATATGTTTTGTAGATAAAAAGCTATAATAATTAAAAGAAGAAGAAAAAAAGAGACCTTGAGAATGTCCTTGTATTGTTTTTTCTGATCACCTTGTAAGTGCTTGCCCTATGTGAGTTCTTCATAAAATGATCTCGATTCAGTACTCAAACAATGCAACCAGCCCACCAGAGTTGTACTTTCTGCAGTAGAATTTTAATGTATGACAGTTTAATTCGAGGATAATGTGGGAAATCAGATTATAAGGAATTAAGAAGAAAGTGAAAGGAAGGAAAGTGGAAGCCATTGTAGCTGGCCTTTTTGAATTTAACTACAAAAGCAGAAGAGGTGATTGCAGGGATGGAAGGACCAAGTAAGGGTTGTTGATTTTTTAAGAACTGGGGTGACATGAGTATGTTAGTAGGCAGTAGGGAAAAAGCCAATAGACATAGAGAGTCTTAAAGTTTAACATATGGAAGGAAGGAATATGGTTCTTATATCCCTACTGCATAGTTAGTGCAATCATGGAATACAATGATAAATGACAAAACTAAGAGGTTGTTAATGTTACAAAAGGTGTTTATGCCCAGTGATCCTTTTCAATTATGTGAACACCTCTGAGTAAATCAGAATGGGGAAAATAATTAGCTTGAAAATGGAGGGAAATGTGGAGAATGAGGAAGAAGAGTCAGCAAAAGAGGAGGAAAAGGAGGAAAGGAAGGAAAAGAAAGAGAAAGGCAGAAAATGAGTAAAGAGGACAAGGAAGAATAAGGAAGAAAAGAAGGACAAGAGAAGAAGGGATTTCTCTTTCTTCTTTCTTCATTAGTTATGGTGTCTAACAACAGAGCTATTTGTTCAAACAGTCCACAAAGCAGTGGAAGAGTCTGTTTGAAACAGTTAAAGGTATAATTTTGGGAATGAAGACATATAACCCACTCAGCCATGGGACACAGTGGACAGAGTGCTGGAGATCTACAATTCTAAGAGGTATGAGATATTTTAGCTTACATATGTGCTTCAGGATTGTTGTTACTTAAGCTTGTGTCCACTAACTCCCCAGATGCTGTGGATATTTGTGGGTATTATGCCCCAGTCTTATTGCCTGGCACAAAAGTGCTTAATAAATATTAATAAATAATAAAACATTTTGTTTGAGAAATGTTTTATAGCTACTATTCTTACTATGCCATTTCAATAGATTCCTTTACTATGTTAATAATACCTTCTTGTTAATTATTCATGGAATGCTCACTTGGTTGGAACTCTTGAGTTATAATAGCAAAGAAAACTGAGGTAGCAGCTATTCTCTGGGGACCTAACCTATGAGTATGAAGTATAGAGTGAGAAGGTTAGCCCAGAGAAGGCATTCCTTTAAACCAGTATTAAAGAAAATATTCAAAATCTATAGGTACTCTGATAACTACAGACATGTCCATTAACTTGGAACTCAAAATAGCCCAAATGTCACACTTATAAAATTCTCTTGGTGATTCTTGGTGATTCTTATTTCCTCTGGATAATCAACATTAGGGCCAAGTCTTCATCACTGCTAGCTCTTTTTATCAAAGAAAGTTTTCTTTTTGTGTTAGTGCTTTATTTAATATTTTTATTTCCCCAGTTACATGTAAAACAGGTTTTTTCACATTTGTTTTTAAAACTGTGAGTTCCTGATTCTCTCCCTTCCTCCCCTGCCCCATTGAGAAGGCATATATGAAGTTATGCAAAACATTTCCATAAAAGTCATGTTGCAAAAAAGAAAAATATCTCTCTCTCTCTCTCTCTCTCTCTCTCTCTCTCTCTCTCTCTCTCTCTCTCTCTCTCACTTCCCCCCTCTGTCTCTGTCTTTCTCTTTCTCAGACACACAGACAAACATATATACACACACACAACCTCAAGAAAAATAAAGTTTATTTTATTTTTATTTATTTTTGCTGAGGTAATTGGGATTAAGTGACTTTCCCAGGGTCACATAGCTAGGAAGTGTTAAGTGTCTGAGGCTAGATTTGAACTCAGTTCCTCATGACTTCAGAGCTAGTACTCTAACCACTGTGTCACCTAGCCACCCCATAAAGTTTATTTTAAAAGTATGTTTCAATTTGTATTCAGACATAATCAGTTTTTTCTCTGGGTTTGGATGGCATTTTTAATCATAAGTTCTTCAGAATAGTTTCAGAGAATGTTCTCACCTCATGAGAAACCACCATCTTGACTTGTGAAATCAGTTTAGAGAGATAAAGTATTTTGTCCAAAGTCACACAGCTTGGGGGCAGCTAAGTGGCACAGTAGATAGAGCACCAGCCCTGAAGTCAGGAGGACCTGAGTTCAAATGTGATCTCAGAAACTTAACATTCCCTTGCTGTGTGACCCTGGGCAAGTCACTTAACCCCAATTGCCTCAGCAAAAATAAATAAATAAAATAAAAAATAAAACAAAGTCACACAGCTTAATATGCATCTTCCTGACTTTCCTGATATGTTGCTCCTAATAAACCTCCAAGCACCCAAAATGCCTTCTTTACCAAGAAATCTTGGAGGTGAAGTCAATAATACAAGTATTATTATCTTTCTTTTACTGATGAGCAAAATGAAGCACAGCAGATGATTTTTTCAGAGAGATGGACTCTCTCCACAATACAATATTATCTTTTTGAGTGACATAAAGTCAACTGACTAAAATAATATAGGTCTTAGGATATGCTTTCATTCTTATTCCTAACATGTATGTCAAACACGTAATGATGATGTTTTTAAAAAGCACCTCCTTGTAATCTGATATTCCAAAAGTCAAAGGAACTTGGAATACAGCCAATAATAAATTACCCTGCTAAATTGAGCATTTTCTTTCAGGGAAGAAGATGGACACTCAATGAAACTGATGAATTCCATTTATTTTTAATGAAAAGACCAGAGCTAAACAAAAATTTGGCCTCCAAATATAGAACTCAAGAGAATCATAAAAAGGTAAAAAGAAAACAAAAAACATCTGACAACTATTTCTGTTATGGGTATATATTTATATATTTATAATCTGATTTTACTGTTATAATATAAAAAAGAAACTAGAAGTGGAAAGGGGATTATAACAGAAAAACTGGGAAAGTGAAGGTAAAATGAGGGAAATTACATCTCAGGAAGAGGCAAAAAAACATAATTGAGGGAAAGAAGGAAGAATGATGAATATTGTGTGAATTTTACTTTCATCAAATTTGGCTCAAAAAATAATTAGATATATTTGGTTTCACTGAGAAACTTCTCTCACCTTATAGAAAAGTGGGAGGGCAAAAGACAAAAAGGGAAGGGGTAGGCTAAAAAGAAGGGAAAAGAGAAGTAGTAGGGGAAAGTTATAAGAAAGGGAGAAGGTCTCAAAAGGGGGAGGGTCTTGAAAGGGGGAGGACAGCTTGAGGCAAGTAGTGTTCATAAGTAAAATACTGGGGAGGATGGAAAGGGGAAAAGGAAAGAGAAATGTATAATTTGGGGTTAATAAGATGGCAGGAAATACAGAATTAGTAGTTTTAACTGTAAATGTGAATGAGGTGAACTCTCTCATAAAACATAAGCAGGTATTAGACTGTCTTAAAAGTCAGAATCCTATAATATGTTGTTTATAACAAACACATTTAAAGCAGAGCGATACATACAGAGTAAAGGTAAAAGGATGGAGCAAAATGTATTATGTTTCAGGTGAAATAAAAAAAACCAAGGGTAGCCATCCTGATCTCAGATCAAACAAAAGCAAAAATTGATCTAATTAAAAGAGATAAGGGAAGAAACTATATCTTGCTAAAGGGTATTATAGATAATGAAGCAATATCAATATTAAACATATATGCACTAAGTGGCATAGCATCTAAATTCCTAAAGGAGAAGTTAAGAGAGTTGCAAGAAGAAATAGATAGCAAAACTATAATAGTGGGAGATCTCAATCTTGCTCTCTCAGAACTAGATAAATCAAATCACAAAATAAATAAGAAAGAAGTTAAAGAGGTAAATAGAATACTAGAAAAGCTAGATAAGATAGATCTTTGGAGAAAATTGAATGGAGACAGAAAGGAATACATTTTCTTCTTGGCAGTTCATGGAACCTATACAAAAATTGACCATATATTAGGACATAAAGACCTCAAAATCAAATGCAAAAAGGCAGAAATAGTAAATGCATTTTTTTCAGATCACAGTGCAATAAAAATTACATTCAATAAAAGGCTAGGGGAAAATAGAGCAAAAAGTAATTGGAAACCTAATAATTTCATCCTAAAGAATGAATGTGCAAATCATAGACACAATCAATAATTTCATCCAAGATAATGACAATGATGAGACAACATACCAACATTTGAGGGAAACAGCCAAAGTGGTAATAAGGGGAAATTTTTATATCTCTAGATGCTTACTTGCATAAAAGAAAGAAATAAAACATCAATGAATTGGGCTTACAACTAAAAAAGCTAGAAAGAGAACAAATTTAAAACTTCCAATCAAATACCAAACTTGAAATTCTAAAAATTAAAGAGAGATCAATAAAACTGAAACTAAAAAAAAAAAAAAACTATTGAATTAATAAATGAAACTAAGAGTTGGTTTTATAAAAAAAAAAAACCAACAAAGTAGATGAACTTTTAGTTAATTTCATTAGAAAAAGTAAAGAGGAAAAAAAAGAAAAAGGAAAGAGGAAAATCAAATTGTTGTCTCAAAAATGAAAAGGGAGAATTATCCACCAATGAAGAGGACATTAGAGCAATTATGAGAAGTTACTTTGCCCAACTTTATGCCAATAAATTTGATAACCTAAGTGAAATGGAGAAATACCTACAAAAATATAGATTACCCAGATTAACAGAAGAGGAAATAAATTACTTAAATAGTCCCTTTTTAGAAAAAGAAATAGGACAAGCTATTAATCAACTCCCTAAAAAAAAATTACCAGGACCAGATGGATTTACATGTGAATTCTACCAAACATTTAAAGAACAATTAGCTCCAATACTATATAAACTCTTTGAAAAAATAGAGAATGAAAGACTCCTACCAAATTCCTTTTATGACACAGACATGGTACTGTAGGATGAAAAGAAAGAAAAAAATTATAGACCAATCTCCCTAATGAATATTGATGCAAAAATCTTAAATAAAATATTAGCAAAGAGATTACAGAAAATCATCCCCAGGAAAATACACCATGACAAAGTAGGATTTATATCAGGAATGGAGGTCTGGTTCAATATTAGGAAAACTATTAGCATAAATGACTATATCAATAACCAAATTAACAAAAACCATATGATTATCCAATAGATACAGAAAAAGCATTTGAAGGAGGAAGGAATTTGTGACTAAAGAAGAAGTAGAGATCATTATTGATCACAAAATAGAAAATTTTGATTACATCAAATTAAAAAGATTTTGTACAAACAAAACCTAATGCAAACAAGATTAAAAGTAACAAACTGTAAAAATGTTAAAGGTTCTGATAAAGGCCTCATTTCCAAATATATATATAAAGAACTGACTCTAATTTATAAAAAATCAAACCATTCTCCAGTTGATAAATGGTCAAAGGACAATTTTCAGGTGATGAAATTGAAACTATTTCCACTCATATGAAAGAGTGTTCCAAATCACTATTGATCAGAGAAATGCAAATTAAGACAACTCTGAGATACCACTACACACCTGTCAGATTGGCTAAGATGACAGGAAAAAATAATGATGAAGGTTGGAGGGGATGTGGGGAAACTGGGACACTGATACATTGTTGGTGGAGCTGTGAATAAATCCAACCATTTTGGAGAACAATCTGGAATTATGCCCAAAAGATATCAAACTGTGCATACTCTTTGATCCAGCAGTGCTACTACTGAGCTTATATCCCAAAGAAATACTAAAAAAGGGAAAGGGAACAGTAGGTGCCAAAATGTTTATGGCAGCCCTTTTTGTAGTGGCAAGAAACTGGAAAATGAATGGATGCCCATCAATTGGAGAATGGTTGGGTAAATTATGGTATATGAATGTTATGGAATATTATTGTTCTGTAAGAAATGACCAGCAGGAGGATTTCAGAGAGGCTTGGAGAAACTTACATCAACTGATGCTGAGTGAAATAAGAAGAACCAGGAGATCATTATACACTTCAACAACAATATTGCATGAGGATGTATTTTGATGGAAGTGGATATATTCAACAAAGAGAAGATCTAATTCAGTTCCAATTGATCAGTGATGGTCAGAATCAGCTACACCCAGAGAAGGAACACTGGGAAATGAGTGTAAATTGTTTGCATTTTTGTTTTTCTTCCCAGGTTATTTTTACCTTCTGAATCCAATTCTTCCTGTGCAACAAGAAAACTGTACAGATCTGCACACATATATTGTATCTAGGATATACTTTAACATGTTTAATATGTATAAGACTGCCTGCTATCTAGGGGAGGGGGTGGAAGGAGGGAAGGGATAAGTTGGAACAGAAGTGAGTGCAAGGGACAATCTTGTAAAAAAAAATTACTCATGCATATGTTCTGTCAATAAAAAAGCTATAATTAAAAAAAAAGTACTCCAAATCACTACTGATCAGAAAAATGCAAATTAAGACAAATCTGAGATATCACTAACACACCTGTCAGGTTGGCTAAGATGAAAGGAAAAGATAATGACAAATGTTGGAAGGGATGTGGGAAAACTAGGACACTGATGCATTGTTGGTGAAACTGTGAACAGATCGAACCATTCTGGAAAGCAATTTGGAACTATGCTCAAAAAGTTATCAAATTATGCTTGCCCTTTGATCCAGCAATATTTCTACTGGGCTTATATCTCAAAAAGATTTTAAAGGAGGGAAAGGGACCTGTATGTGCAAGAATGTTTGTGGCAGCCCTCTTTGTAGTGGCCAGAAACTGGAAACTGAGTGAATGCCCATCAGTTGAAGAATGGCTGGATAAATTATGGTATATGAATGTTATGGAATATTATTGTTCTGTAAGAAATGACCAACAGGATGATTTCAGAGGCCTGGAGAGACTTACATAAACTGATGCTGAGTGAAATGAGCAGAACTGGGAGATCATTATACATAACAACAAGAAGACTATATGATGATCAATTCTGATGGATGTGGTCCTCTTCAACAATGAGATGATTCAAACTAGTTCCACTTGTTCAGTGATGAAGAGAACCATCTACATCCAGAGAGAGAATCTTGGGAACAGAGTGTGGACCACAAAATAGTTTCCTCACTCTCTCTGTTGTTATTTGCTTGCATTTTGTTTTCTTTCTCAGTTTTTCTTTTCCTTCCTTCTTGATATGATTTTTCTTGTGATGCAAGATAACTGTATAAATATGTATATATATATATTGAATTCAACATGTATTTCAACATATTTAACATGTATTAGACTACCTGCCAGCCAGGGGAGGAGGTGGGAAGAAGGAGGGAAAATTTTGGAACAAAAGATTTTGTCAATGTTGGAAAAATTATCCATGCATATGTCTTGTAAATAAACAAACAAACAAATAAATAAATAAGTAGATTTTTAAAAAAAATTTAAAAGCCCCTCCTTCTCTGATTAATATATATGTACAAATATACATACATGCTTATATGCGTATATACATATATATCCTATTTGTGTCAGTATTCACTTGAATCACATCTTTTTTCTTTACACATTTTATTTTTTTAACCATTACTTAATCTGATTTATTTTTATTTTTTAATTTTTTTTGTTTTTCTAACTACATACAAAGATAGTTTTCAACATTCACCTTTGTAAAATCTTGTGTTCGAAATTTTTCTCCCTCTTTCCCTCAGCCCTCCCACAATTTGATATAGGTTAAACATTGCAACACATCTTAATGTTTTTTTTCTAATGCTATAGTATCATAATTGCCAGAACACGCAGTCTATTTTTTAGGATCTTCTTCCAGTCAAAGAGATGGGGATATCAGGGAGGGAGTGACTGAAAGGAAAGAGAGAAGGGAAGGAGACAGAGACAGAAACAGAAAATGACAAAGATAGAGAGGGATCATTATTATACCTTACATAAGGGAGGGGAAAGTACAATGTATATCAATCAGGTAGTGATGCTGTTTTTCAAAAGCACCTCCTTCTCTGATTAATATGTGTATATACATATACATACATACATATATATACACATATATATCCTATTTGTTCAGTTTTCACTTGAATCACATATTTTTTCTTTACACATTTTATTTTTAACCTGATTAATCCAACTCACTTGCTTAAAATGATTTATTTTTATTTTTGTTTTTCCAAATACATACAAAGATAGTTTTCAACTATAACCACAGAAAAGAAGAGGAGGAGAACAAGAAAGGGGGGGAGGAAAGGGGGAAAAAGAAGAAAAAAGTGGGCTGGAGGAGGGGAAGAGAGAGAAACAGAGACAGACAGAGAGATAGAGATAGAGACAGAGAGAGGAAAAGAGGGAAGAAAGGGAGAGAGAGAAGGAGAGAGGGACAGATAGGAACAGACAGAGACAGATCAATACAGAAAAACAGAGAGAGAGAGAGAGAGAGAGAGAGAGAGAGAGAGAGAGAGAGAGAGAGAGAGAGAGAGAGAGAGAGAAGGGAAGGAAGGAGAGGAGGAAGAGGCAAGAGGCAGACAGTAGAGAGAGAGCAGACCAATATTGCTCTGAGTTATGTGGAGTTTTATTCTACTGAGTCCCATCTAGACATACTGTAGATTGAAGGTCTTCAGAAACTGAACCATTTTGATCCAAAGATTAAAACACTTCCCAAAGTACTAACCACCTTGGAGAACAAAGAATTTGGCTACTTATTTCAACGTTCCATCAGTAAAGACCTCCATAGATTTTCAGAGAAAAGTTTTCTGTCACTAACTGCCTTGACTTTGCAAGATATATGCCTATGACCTTTTTTAGTGCTATCTGGATTTTCAGAAAAGTATAATTTACTGTCAAGTTAAGTAAATTTAAGACTTTTCTGAAAAAAAGAAAAGTCTCCATAAAGAACAAAGACTAAAAGTCACAACCTCAATGTACATTTCCTTCTGAAAAGAGGAAGTTCAGCTGTAAGCCGCCCTCTCATCTTATCAGCTGGTGCAGAAATGCTTCTCTCTCACTTCTGTTTCAAAGGTATGCCTCCATAATTGGGACAAGACAGTGTGTGATTTTTATCTGTTCGATTTTTATTTTGGAAGGCATATTTGGGGCAACCACAGACAAGAGTGCCTCTTCAAAACCCACAGTACAATGACTTTTAAGAGGATCTGACCTTGTCACTTGGACTGTTCAGGGACCAGAGAACAGAGGCCCTAGAATAGCTAAAATAGAATCAAGTTTGACTCCAAGGGTGGCAGACTATTATAGGGCTTTGGGTGACTGTGGCTCAGTGGGGTGGGTTTCAGGATTTGACATTGAATCCTGAGTCAAAAACATACTCGATGAGTGACTTTGCACAAATAACACCTCAGAACTTCAGTTTCCTTTGATTGTAAAATGTGGTTAAAAATACTTATTTAACCCACCTCACAAGGGTGTTATGAAGAAAGCAGTTAATAACTGCTATGGTTAATAAACCATAACCTATCATATTAAATGTTGGAAATTGTGTTGAGGCAGCTAGGTTTTGAAGTGGGTCTAGAGTTAGGAAAACCCAAGTTCAAAGTAAGCCTCAAGGCTTAACTGTATGACCCTTGGCAAATCTACCTTTGCCTCAGTTTTCTAATCTGTAAAATGGGAATAATACTAACATCTGCCTCCCAGGATTGCTATAAGGATCAAATGAGATAATTGTAAATGTTTAACACAGTACCTGTGACATTGTTAGCTATAGTTGTTGCTGTTGAGTATCTGCAAAAGTATCTTATAGTGTTATTATATAATATGATGTAACAATATGTGATATTGTTTGTCCTTCATTCTCAAAAAGGACCAAGATATCAGAGAGGTGATGATGGGACATACAAGTGAGTTGGATTTAAGGGAGGGAGGGCTGTGCAAAGTTACCTGCCTCATTTTCCGCTCCAGAGGCATCTGGGTTCAGTTGCCAGATATAGATCAGGACAACTGGGGATGGCCCTGGATCAAGTGGGAGATCTTGGACTTTTTAAATCATAGTCTTTAGTTTGACTGAGGCAACACCCATTCAGTGATTAAGACTAGAGAAAAGAGAAAATGAGGCAAATAACAGCCTTTTTAACCTAATCAGACATAAAATTATAAATGAATGAATCTAGAAGGAGAAGACCCTTTAGGTTTCTAGCCAAAACAACAAAACATCCACTCTGAGACAATCAAGACCAAAACAAAGATCAAATGGGTTTAGCCTGTGACCTTTGTTGACCAAAGAGAGACAGAGTTATTTGAGTTTAAGGCATCGTTCTTAAGAAAGAAATCTAGCTTGAACCCCAAGAAAGGAAGGAAGGAAGGAAGGAAGGAAGGAAGGAAGGAAGGAAGGAAGGAAGGAAGGAAGGAAGGAAGGAAGGAAGGAAGGAAGGAAGGAAGGAAGGAAGGAAGGAAGGAAGGAAGGAAGGAAAGAAGGAAGGAAGGAAGGAAAGAAGGAAGGAAGGAGAGAGCTAGCACGCGATATGATCTTAATAAGTCATATCATATAATTATATTACTTTAAGGGTCACCAAAATTCCCAGAGTTGAATTCACTTCTTTGGTTAAAAAAATAAAAACGAAAGAAACCCAGATGAAATATATCTGCATTTCTTCTTAGAATCCATGTTTTCCTTCCATACTCAGCTCAAGAGCCTTTCTGGATTCTTTTCTCAGCTACTCATTTCTCTCCCGCCCCAGTTACCAAGTTCAACTTCAAACACCCTGTCCTACCAGGTCTTCAACCTCCTCAATTCCCTTGCTTTCTGTCTCTATCTCATCTAGATAAATAGAAATGACCGTCTCCACAGTTTTCCCCCATGTCCCCCACATACATAATTAATGAATTGAACTCCTGGTGCCAGAATTACTAGTTATGTATGCAGTAAATATAGTTAAGATATTGTGATGTCAATTGAACCTTCCTATTTCCCCTTCAACCTCTCTTCTGGGGGTGAAAGGAGGAAGGAAGGAACATGAACCGAACACCCTCAAAATACCTGGGCCATCTATGATAAGAACCCGTTTCCTTTTGCCGACCAGTGAGAACTGGTTTGAAACTGTACAGCTCCAGCTCTCCTTTTCATCTTGTTGGAATAGTACTGTTATGGTTAAAATTTCTATTTCCCTGATTTTCATTCTTTGCTCCACAATAGGTATTTTTAAAATACTTTTTACTTTATTGGTCACATAGAAAATAGGTCAGTCTCCTATTGGTATTATGCTGGCACTTTGTCTCAAATGGTATATATGGTCAAGTCCTGAGGAATTCTGGCCTTTGACCAACGCATAGATATCCCTATCATAAACTGCCTACTATGGTCATGGAGAGGACATACTTACCCAGTCCTATTAATAGCTGTTCTTCTTCTCCCCTTGTGAGTAGCAAAGTATGTTAAAGCTATTTCCTTTGGGCCAGATGCTTATCCTCTGAATTCCCCAGTATTTTCCCTATAATGCTGTGGGTGGAGCTACATTGGGAAAAGGAGAGAAGCAAGGGCTTTTGGAGATTAGCAGATATTGTTGGAAAGAAGGATCTCAAGAGAAAAAAAAAAATTGTCACAGAGAGGCACTGGCTGCCAGCAAGAGGCTCCATCATTATGGGAGCCACAAAGCTGTCACTGTGAACAGGACCTCACTCAGGGTCATGCTGTAAGATTGAAAAATGTCATGGAAAGCTGAGGGAAATACAAGTGACCTCAGAAAAAAGGAGGCGAATGAAAACAAAGATGTAGATACTTCACCTGTCTTGGGAGCAATGCATTAATACCCTTGGTCACCTGGGTTTTTCCCCCATTGTCTGTGAACCCATTGCAGAGTCTAGAACAAACCATTCTAGTGGGAACTGGATTCCCACCTGGAATTCACCTGGAGGTGGAATATATGTTTTCCTTGCTAAGAGGGCTAGGATACTAGTCCTTCCTCTATTCACAAAGTCCTGAATAATTATTCTATATGTTAATATTTATTTATTGTTTTCAGGAGAAGAATTAACTCAGAGGGCTAAATCAAGAGAGATCAGAATATTGATAGAGAGGATATTTGCTTGAATAGGAGGGATACAAGGCAGAGTGTAATGAATGTTCCAAGATTCAACTCGTCTTTCCAAATTCTTGGGCAATTGGTTATACATGTTCATTGGACCTTGCTGCAAACTAATGATGAATGCCTCAGTCAAAATCTACTCAGAGAAAAATTAATCCAATGGTAAGTATTTATTAAGCACCTATTATGTAAGGTACTAGGGAAAGAAAAGAGGGAGTTTTCTCATTAGGAATTCTCAATACCAGTGAAATCATAGCTCTGGACAATTTTTTTTTTTTATTCCTTGCATTGTGTTTCAAATAATAACGACATCAAGAAGATGTTTAAGAGGTTGCCTGCCCTCAAGGAACTTACAATTTCTTCAGAGAAATAATACAAACAAGTAAAATCATTAAAGAAACATTCAATATATTCCTGGTCTCTCCCATCTCCCCCTATGAAAACCTATTCACCAAAAAAAAAAAAAAAAAAAAAAAAAAAAAAGCTGATTAACTTGTCTACACTAAATGAATGAAATGCTGGACTTGCAAGTCAGGAAAATCTGAGTTTAAATCCAGCTTCAAACTCTTACTAGTCGTTGACCCTGGACAACTTGACCTTGATTTCTTCATCTACAAAATGGGGACACTTAGTCCCTTTCTCAAAGTTCTTGTGAAGATAAATTGAGATATTTATAAAGTACTTAGCATAGTACCTGACTTCTAGAAAACACTTAATAAGTACTTGTTTCCTTTTTTCTTCCCTCCCTACTTTCATTCCTTCTTCCCTCCTTTTTTCCCCTTTTTTCCTTTCACCCTTTCTTCTTCCTTCCCTTCCTTCCTCCCTCTTTTCCTTCCTTCTTCCTAACCTCCCTCCTTCTTCCATTCCTCCTTTCCACTTCCTTCCTCTCTTCTCCTTCTCTCTTCTCTTCCTCCCTTCTTTTTCCTCCTTCTTCTCTCCCTCCTCCTTCCCCTCCTCCTTCCCTCTTCTTCCCTCCCCTTTCTTTCCCTCCTCTTTCCTTCTTTTTTCTTTCTCTTTTCCTTCCTTTTCTCCTTCCTTCTTTTCCTCCTTCTTTCCCTTTCTTCCTCCTTCCCTACCTCCAAACAAGAGCTGTTTGATTTTGTCTTTGTCTCTCCAGCACCTAGACCTGTACCTGGAACATAGTAGGTTTTTAATAAATACTTGCAGATAAATTGATTGGGTGTTTTCTCCATCAATGAAATCAATGTTCCCATCCCCCATTCACCCCCCAAAAAATCTTGTTCATTGTCAAATATAATAAATGTTCATACCGTCTCTTGCTAAAATTAATCATTTCCTAATTGTCCTTCCAGACTTGAGTCTTCTCCCTTTAATCCATCCCAATTGCTGCTGAATATGACCTTTTCATTCCTCTCTCCTAGGAGCCTCAATGCTTTCCTATTGCTCCCAAAATAAAATAAAAATTCCTCTGTTTGTTATTTAAAAGACTTTACGCTGTTGTTGTGAGGGTACAATGAAATAATATTTGTAAAACGCTTCCTGAA
This sequence comes from Sminthopsis crassicaudata, assembly GCF_048593235.1. Lineage (NCBI taxonomy): Eukaryota > Metazoa > Chordata > Mammalia > Dasyuromorphia > Dasyuridae > Sminthopsis > Sminthopsis crassicaudata. The sequence continues at coordinate 196,315,883 of NC_133620.1, read as the reverse complement.
CCTTAAAATATTATGTAAATGCTTCCTATTAATCTCATTATAAATGTCTGTTAAAACAGTACAATGCTTTCCCCAAGTTTGCTGTGATTTTGCCAGAGAACAAAGTTTTAAACCAAAGAAAAGAAGATTATTTCAGCCACACTAGTTGCTTCTGTCTCCTTCAAAGACTGGTCTTGCCCTGTTTTCCTCTTGAAGAAGCAAGGGAGGAGGGGGGATCTTATTCTGTCTCCCTATGCCAAGAGTTAATGAGCTATGATTTTCATTTACACCTCTGTCTTTCTTGATCTAGAAAATTATTAAACTAATTTTAAAATCTATTACATATGTGATATGTCTTACCCAGAATGTTGGATCCAAATGTATTTGCAGTAGGTGTCACTAGCTACCTGACACCTTTTATTTTATATACTTGGAGTGAGAATATATTGCATGCAAATTTATGCAAATAAATGTAAATTGATATTTTGATCCAAGAACCCTGGCATTTTTTTAGGCTTTCACTTCAGGGTATTCAAACCATCTGGTCCCTTCCTATACTCAGGACAGGAGATGAGTATTAAAAACAACACAGGACTTTTAAATGTGTGATATGAGAATTTATTATGTGACCTCTGTAGAAGAAGAAAGTTTTTATAAAGCAAATTGACCCTGAGATAAACAATTTGAACTTTTTATAAAATAATATATTACCACTTTCTATACCAACTTTGTTGGAACACATTTCTTCCACAAGTCAAAGGCTAGCTGAAAACCAAGGGGAGCCTTTGTTGTTCTTGTTCAGTCATGTTCGACTCTTCATGAATCCATTTGAGGTTTTCTTGGCAGAGGTACAGGAGCAGTTTACCATTTCCTTCTTCAGTTAATTCTACAGATGAGGACACAAGAGGCAAACAGCATTAAGTGACTTGCTCAGAGTTACATAACTAGTAAGTATCTGAGACTGGATTTGAACTCATGCTCTGTCAACTGCTCCATCAAGTTGAGGAAAACCTTAGATTAAACTATAACACTTTAAAAATTTTTAAAGTAAAATTCTTCCTCTTTAACATCTGAGAGGAAACACATTGTGAAAGTACTAGTGCTATTACCCTACTCTTCAACTTGCTTTTTGATGAAACATGAAATTTCAACATGAGGACCATGAGAGCTTAGACCATGTGTCTGTCAGCAATGGTTTATACACATAGAACCATAGAGGCCATTTCACTCAATTTCTTGGTTTCAGTGATGAAATAACTGAACTAAGGCAGCTAGGTGGCGCAGTGGATAGAGCACCAGCCTTGAATTTAGGAGGACCAGAATTCAAATCTGGTCTCAGACACTTAACACTTCCTAGCTGTGTGACCCTGGGCAAGTCACTTAACCCCAACCTCAAAAAAAAAAAAAAAAAAAGGAAAAAAAAAAAAGAAAAAAGAAAAAAGAAAAGAAATAATTGAACTCAGAGAGATTAAGTATTCTTACCCAAGGTTACATAAATTGCAATTTGCTGAGAGGAGATTCAAACCCACATTCTTTGACTTCTCTACTGATTGTTCCACATTCTTCCTCTGTAGGCAGGAGCAGGCAGCTTTTTAATAATTAGCATTTATATTTCAAAGTATGCATAGCACTTTACATATATTATCTCATAGCACCATGAAGAGCACTCCATTTTATAGATAAGGAGACTAAAGTTCAGAAAAAATACAAAATTTCCCTACAATCCTACCAGGAATCAAATCCAGGTATTCCTGACTCTAAGACTACTATTCTATCCACTATGTTGTACTATCTCTAAGATAGTATCTAAGTAAGATAAGGATTTAAGATACATCTCTAAGATGTACAAGGATCTCTTTTTTGACCAAAATAAAGAAATGAGCTTTTGGTATCTCTGGGTTTTGACTCATTACATTAATGGCAAAGGGGTTAATACCATAATGAATTCTGACCTTGGAATACAGTTCAAGCCCACAACCTTGATACCTGCTCTTTCTTCCCTCACAGTCCAGGGCATATAAAATCCCCACTTGGTTACACCATTTGGGCTTCTCTCCATAGGAATTGTCCCCTCCCATTCACTTATCTCTCACATGTCAACCACTGATATGTTTCCCTTTCCTTCTATCCTCTGAGTCCAGATACTCCAGGTTTTCCAAGGTGACAATGAGCAAATCTGACCATTGTAATTTCTCTACCTGCATGTAAACATTAGAACAAAAAGCTTTTTGAGGCAAATATTGTCATTTGATCTTTTTTAATGTGTTATATATTTATTGATATTGACAAATGTTGTTAAGACCCAATGTTGTTGCTGTTGTTTTGTCAATTAATCATGTTTGACTCTTTGTGATTCCATTTGGAGTTTTCTTGGCAAAAATACTGGAGTAATTGACCATTCCCTTCTGCACCTCACTTTACAGATGAAGAAATTAACAGGGCTAAGTGACTTGCTTAGGATCACACAACTAGTGTCTGGGGTAAAATTTAAATTCAGGAAGATATCTTTCTGATTCCAGGCCTAGCACTCTAATCTACTACAACACCTAGTTGCCCTAAAATCCAATACTCCCAATTAAATACTCCACCATATACAATTTCCCAAAACAGCTAAGTAAAACAATGTAAGAGAAAAATTGCATTTTATATTTCACTTTTAATCTATTGGTGTTAATGAGTATAACTTTTTAAAATTTTGGTATTAAAAAATTAAAAGGAACAGAATGTCTAGAACTAAGCAAGTAAACATCTATGTTACTCTTCCCTGATCTTTCCAAATCAGACCACCTTTGGAATTTTGCATTAATTTCTGGGTCCCATATTTAGGAAACACATTGACAAGCAAGAGAGTCCAGAGGAGGGCAATGAGTTTGGTGAAAGAACCTGCGTCAGTGCCATATGAGGAGCAAGTGAAAGAACTGATCATGTTACCTTCAAAAAGAAAAAGCGTTCAAAGGGAACACAACAGCTGTGTTCAATAGATCTCAAGATCTGACGAGTAGAAGAATTTGATTTGTTTTGTTTGGTCCCAGAGGGCAGGACCCCAAGCTCTGGGTAGAAGCTGCAAAGAAGCAAACTTAAGATTACTGTTAGGACAAATTTGACAATTCAATACAACTTAAGTCAAATTAACAGACATTATTAAGCTCCTACAATACACAAACAAGTCCCAGTCTTTGAGGAGTGACAGAAGGATACAAAATTCATAGAAATTAAATACAAAATGGATACAAAATAATTTCTTGGGGGGGAAACACTAGCAAAGATAGACTTCCTGGAGGATGTCCCAAATGAAATGAGATTTGAAAAAAGCTGAGGATTCCTTGAGGAGATTTATCAGCAAAAGCTAGATGGCCACTTGTCAGGTATGGTACAAAAGGGATTCTCAAACAAATAAGAAGGCGTTTGAGGTCCCTGCCAACTCTGAGACTGGGGGAAAGGATTGGGAGAATGCACACATATTTCATATTGTATATGTAACAGATTATTATAATATGATTACATATAATCCTAGGGCAGCTAGGTGGCACAGTGGATAGAGTACTGGCCCTAAAGTCAGGAAAACTAATCTTTCTGAGTTCAAATGTGACCTCAGACACATTCTAGGGCAAGCCACTTACCTCTGTTTGTCTCTGTTTCCTCATCTGTAAAATGAACTGGAGAAGGAAAGGGCAAAACAACTGCAGTATCTTTGCCAAGAAAACTCCAAATGAGATCATGAACAGTCTGACACAACTGAATAATATATATATATATATATATATACATATATATATATATATATATGTAATTTTATAATCAATGTAATTACATATTCTTACTTAATATATGCATGTATATACATTTTTGAACATATTTTATACATACAACTACATGTGTGTTTTAAAATTTTTCTCAAGATATATTCTAAAACCACATTACCAAAATAGGTATTAATGCTCTCCTAGTCTAGGTTCTTACTCCTGAGACTTTGTTTGCAAGAATAAATAATGGCCGCAAGGTGGCAGGATCAGCTTATGAAATGGCTCTCTACAACTTAAAAAAAACAAATGAAGAGAACATTTGCTTCCTTGTTGAAGTAAGTGTTCAGTCAAGTACTTTGGTACTCCAAATGCAGAATGCATCTTCTAATTTCAAGTTCACAATGAATTAAAACAAAAGAATAATGAGAGAAAAAATATTTGCAAGAGTCCTTCCATTCGAATTTGATTCAAGTTCATGAATGAAAAGGCTTAGCATAAAGGGAGTTCTAATTTTGCCTCTCCTGGAGGCTTTTCTACCTCCTCTTGAATGATTTACTATTTCCTTTGTGCCTATTTGTGAATGGAAATTCTAATTACTTTCTACATAGGTAAGCATGTGATATTGTGGGCAGGAAAGATTATTAGTAAGAAACTTTGAGCTCAGATGAAAAGTACTGCATAAGGATGAAATTAAACTTATCAGCTACCTTGCCTGACCCCTCAAGGTCTTATCCTCTCTCTAGGTCAATAGTTTTTTCTACGTAATTATGTACATAGAGATTTTTCTGGTGGAAAGAGAGTAATGGTCTGGGTCACAAATGTTAGCCCAGAAACAGCAACTACTTGACCCTTAAGCAACAGACAGCAAGAGGGGAGAGCTAGTATCCACTTAGTAAGTGTTTGTTGAATTGAATGAATGGATAAAACATATCTGCAAAATGAGAGAGAAGATTTAACTTCAAATTGCTCATATTTAACATATATTAGATTGCCTGCTGTCTGGGGAGAAGGAAAGGGAAAGGGGAGGGGGAAAGTTTGGAATACAAGATTTTGCAAGCTTGATTATTGAAAACTATTTGTATTTTGAAAATAAAAAAAATTATAAAAAATACTTCATTAGGCTGCTTCAGAGAATACAAAGAGACTCCCTCTAGCCATTTAGAGATTATTTTATACAGTTAGACAATATATTAAAAATCATCTGGTCCAATACTTTCATTTTCTATAAAGAGAAACTGAGGCTTGGAAAGATGAAGTGACCTACCTAACCGTGGCCAGATAGCTAAGTGAGTGACCAGGCAGAATTGAAGCCAATTGTTTTCTGATTTCAAGTCCATTGCATCTCTCCTGCTCCAAAAGCCCCATATTGGACTCTATTTTAACTGTTTTGTTCAATTCAACAAAATTGATTATGAACCATTAAGTGTCTACCACGTGCAGTACACCATAGGTGATACAAGATTTGGAGCATACACCTCAGCAGAAGCCACAGTGCAAACACAAGTAGAAAATAATGTAAAATAATATGAAGGCAATTTTCTTTCACAGAACTCACAAATGCATGCATAAATTACTGTAGCATAAAATATGGTAAGAATTTAAGAACTAACCAAAAGGTGGGAAAGATGACCCAATACTAAATCACAACAGTAGCCATTTGGAATGATACCTTCTTTTCATTATTTTTCTAGGGGAAGGTTTTGGCAAGAATTAAAGGGCTAAGTGGGAGGTAAGTGCTTTATTTGTAGTGGTGGTGGTTGACTTTAAGGTTTGCATAGAACTTTATAAACATTATCTCATTTGATCCTACAACACAGTCTCCTTAAATAGCCCTGTAATCGTTTATAGATGAGGAATCTGAAGTTCTGGAGAAATTAGATGACTTATTCAGGCTCAGTACTCTAGATAGTGGCTAAGACAGGATTTAAACCCAGATCTTACTCTTTGATTCCACACTGCCTTTCCTCTCTCTTTGTACCTCTCCTTTTAGATTTTCACACTCTATCTGTAGTATAACTATTTGTGTAACAATCTTAGCTCCCACTACTAGCATGCCAGTTCCTTGAGAAAGACAGAATCAGTGCCTGGCTTTGTATCTCTCACAAACTTGGTGAAGTTTGAGGAAAGAGAGGACAAGAAAGGAAAAGAAAAGACAGGGAAGGGAGGAAGGAAAGAGAGGAGGAACAACAGAGGAAGGAAGGAAGGAAAGAAGGAAGGAAAAAGGAAGAGAGAGAAGAGGAAAGGAAAAAATGAAGGAACAAAGGAATGAAGGAAGAAAGGAAAGAAGGAAGGAAAAAGAAAGAGAGGGAGGGAGGGAGGAAGGAGAAACCTAAGAAGGATCTGAGGAATAGACAAAAAGAAGGCTGAAATATGAAATACTAACAATGTTGGGTTTGTCCTCCCTAATTTAACTAAGGACAGCCCTGGTTGGGTGAAGACATCAAAGTTATGCCTTAAATTTGTTTTTAATGGCATTTCCTAGTCATCCTGTGTTTCAAGTGCCCTATTTCTTTCTCATCCTTTGTGTATGGGCTTCCTCTCGTTTTATACATCAATTTGGGCAAGGTATTACACTATACACTAAAGGATGAAAGACAGAAAGAGAGAGAGAGAGAGAGAGAGAGAGAGAGAGAGAGAGAGAGAGAGAGAGAGAGAGAGAGAGAGAGAGAGAGAGAGAGAGAGGAGAGAGAGAGAAGAAACAGTCTCTGCTGGTGAAGTTTGGAAAAGGAAAGAGAATGAGGGTGTGTATATGTATGTGTGTGTGTGTGTGTGTGTGTGTGTGTGTGTGTGTTGTGCACCTGCTTCCTAAAAGTCACCTCAGTTTTATAATATTTATGTTGTTATTATATTTCTATACATGATGCATCAAAACTCTTAGTGCAGTTTTAAGTTTAATACATTGAGAAACAAAATGCTACAAACAGAAAAACTAAATTTTAAAGATTAATTATTTAAAATTTTTGAATATTGGTGGCTTTCTTGGTTAACTTAACCACCATCTTGAGCCATGCTCCAGTCTTTTTCAAGCTTTGTAAAAACTTTCTTTGGTTGTTGCTCAGTGATTGATTGAAAGAATTATATTTGTAGTCTTATTGTTAAGATCATCCAAAAAAATAAGATTTTGATGTGATTCCATAAGTCTAATGGAGGTAGGTCAAAAGGTAGACAAGCAAGAGGATTTCTTCTAATCTAAGAAAGTAAAACAGTTGAATGCACCATGACCAAGTGCCCCATTTTGTTAAAATTAAAATTTTATCATTAAAATCCACAAAATTCAATAAGTACAAGCGAAATTTAAATAATTAAAGTTTCTAATCATGTTTTTATAAACTTATGGTAGTTATTGTTATATAGTTATATAACTTCTGAAGTTATTGCCCTAAGACTTTTGTATTTTTCACTTCATAGGGGCTTAGTCTCTAGGAAAAAAACAAAACAAAACAAAACCTGACATTGTACATTTTAATTTTAACAAGAAAATCATTCTTTCTATTTCATGTGAGTCTTCTATGCTCACATCCATTACCCTTTACATTTCCCACATGCATTTCACCAAACTGCATTTGGATCACAAAAATTCAAAATGATAATAAACTATATCAGACATTGAGAACCCAACCTTTAAAGCATAGTTTCTCTCAAGGGTTCTCTACAATTTTCTACAAGATCTTATCCTGTATTAATAAAATGAATTTCCAGTTGACTTTCCAGAGTGACTGAGGAATCATGGGAAAATTTCTGGTTTAGATGTAATTTGAGAGACAGCATAGAACAAAAGCCTTCAACACTAATCATCTGTGAAACAATAATAATGAATTTCTGTCTATAGTTTATTTGTGCATAATTGTCTTCATGTTGTCTCCTACCTTGACTGTATGCTCCTTGAAGGCAGAGCTGTTTCTTTTTGTCAGTGCTTAACACTGTTCCTGGCACATATTAATTAGGTGCTTAATAAATGCTTCTTGACTTGAACTCCCATTCAAGTAAGCAGTATGGGTATTTTTACCCATTGCCCATTACAGGAAGTAGGTAGTATGGGTATTATTATGCCCAAAATGAAGAAACTAAGATAAAGGTGAGTTGACTTTCCCATACTCCTGTGATTCCAGGTACAATACTCTTCCTACCATATCCAATTTTATTTCTACTTTGAGTTTGATCTCTTGGGAAAGGATGAAGCCCAATAATTAAACTGCAAAAATAAGCCTGACAGTTTATTGAGTAGTGATTTTCCCTGATAAGCAAATTGGGGAGTCCAGTAATCCAAATGACGCCTCCCTCCAAAAAAATAGGAAGTTTGGGGGAACATGGGAGGAACTGACAAAGGCTGTTGAAGACGTCAATCAGGGGAAATATAGGAACACAAGGAAAGCTACAATCGAATTAACAGCAGGATTGCTGGCAAATGGTACAGGTTGATTACACCTACTGTGCAGATGAATGCACAGAGGGACGTCCTGATGTTGTATTGCTTTGCATGGAGCACTGGGGGACAATAGCAGCCCAGCCTTGGTGGTGGTAGGGAGTCCTCAGCCAGAGGGTTAATGACAGTCCACAGTGATTCACACAAAAGGGCTGATGTCAAACAACTCTGATGGAATGCTTCCAGGAAGAATAACAGTGGAGAAGAGAAAGCCCTGGAATATTAGGAAAGCCTTTGATACCAGGGCACAAAATAGACCAATCCACATCAGTTAATTACAGGGTTCTTGATGGCAAACAAAGGAACTAACACTGACTAAGGCTCTCACTGACATCTCTCCCCCCCCCCCCATTTCCCTTACTCAGATCTTTCTGAAAAATTATCCTTTCAGGGCACGAATTTTTCATCTTTGGGCTTAAGCCCAAAAGTGACATTTTAATTCCTTCCCTTCCCCCCCCCCGAAAATCACACAAAGGTAAGAGTTGCATTTTTTTTCCTTTTTGATCTGATTTTTCTTGTGCAGCATGATCAGTGTGGAAATATGTATAGAATAATTGCACATGTTTAATCTATATTGGATTATTTGCTATCTAGGGAGAGGGAAAGGAGGGGAAGTAGAAAAATTTGGAACACAAGGTTTTGCAAGGATGTATGCTGAAAACTATCTTTGCATATGTTGAAAAATAAAAAGCTATTTAAAAAAAAACTAAGATGATTTGTTTTTTTAAAAAATGACACCTCAATTACAAGGATTCATCATGGAGTTCAATGGGGGAAAAATGCTTTTCCTTTAGTCTAATATCTTCCCTTCAGGGGCAATGGGTATAATGGATAGAGAGCTGCCCGTGGGGCCAGTACAAGCAGTTGTTCAAGGTCTGTCTCTGATACATAGAGGCTGTGTGAACACAGGCAAGTCTAAACCAAAACCAATATGATTCTAATTGACCACCAATAGGTCATAGGCCCAGCCTCATTTGGTCATAGTTTGGGTCCTGATTAATTAATTTTGAATGTAAATAGCAATTTTCTGCTATGGTCAGAAATATGGAGAATCTTCTCCTCCCGGATTCATTTATTTAAATTTGGGGGGGGGGAGGGAATAGATGAAAAGAGGGGATTTTTTTTTTTTGCCTCAACTGCTACCTATCCTTAATTACTGAATGGATGCAGCTTCAGTCAAACTGAGTCCTATTGAAGACCTTAACTTAAAAAGGCCAAGGTCTCCCATTTCATCCAGGGTCATGTCCAATCATCTTGATCTATATCTGGCCAATGGACCCTGATGGCTCTGGAGGAGAAAGTGAGGCAAGTGACCTTGCCAGCATTCTCTCCCTTAAATTCAATTCACTTGCATGTCACCTCATCACCTCCCAGATATTATGGTCCTCTTCAAGAACAAAGGACAAACTGCAATCTCTCAACCTCTCAACCTCTCAACCTCTCAATGCCCTAGGTAACTTTCTAAGATTATAAATTCCAGAAAAAGAGCAGACTTTCATGAGTAGAGGAAATTCTTCCCCCTGAAACTTCCTTTATCAGTGAAATCTCAGGTTTACTCCCTCTCCCTAATCTTTACTTATCTCAAACATTTTCATTCCTGAGATGCTCCTGGGGCAAGATTTCCATCTTTCCTATTTCATCTGGGGATGTAGCAAAAATAGCAGATGTTTATTGAGCATCTTAAAAGGCACCTTGTTGGATGCTTTGAGAGAGATGCTAAAAAAAACTGATTCAATCCTTCCCTCAAGGAGATTATAATCGAGTGTAAAAATTCATGTGCACAGGGATCAAAGTGGTATCTTTGAGTTGGTAGACACAGAATTTAAAATAGTTAGGGCAATTGGGACTTGATTTCTACTTATGAGTTCTCCATAAATGATGCAAATTACTAATGACTGATACGAGGAAATGCAAAGCTCTCTTTGACATCCCCCCCAATTTTCCTTACTCAAATATTTCTGAAAAATTATCCTTTCAGAGCAAAAATTTTTCAACCTTGGGTTTAAGCCCAAAGGTGACATTTTAATTTACCTGGTTCCTGGTTCCATTGACATAATAATTGGTGCCACATGACAATACTGGAAGCTTTTGGGAAGGAGAAAGAATAAAGAGAAGGTAGACCTATGATACAGATACTGCTGCCAGAGCTACAGATCAACAGAGTGTGAGGCAAAGAGTCAGCTCTTGCCTCAAGTGATCCCTTAGTTATGGAAGATGGATATTCAGCACTTCTTGGTATAAAGATCAGGAAATGAGCAAGTTTTGTTTGGATGCTTTCCTAGCTTCCATCTAATTCCTGCTCCTCCTCTCCCCATGAATTGAGGTTGAACATTTTGTGTAGGCTTTGGTTTGGGATACTCAGCACTTGCTGCCTCCCACCTGAGTACATTTTTTGTACAATTCTACAAAAATAAATAATCCTTTATTACTTAATGCCTACTATGTGCAAGCAGAGCAAAATTGAGAGCATATCAGGGGGCCATAGTGCAAACACAAGAATGGAATAATGCGAAATTATCCATATTACATTCTCATGCCTAAAAAACTATAGCCAAAAAACATGATAAGGACAAAAGGTAGAGAATAACCTAAGGTGGGGAAAAAATGTTTTAATATGAGGATCATTATTAGGAGAGACAGGGACATTAACAAGGCATAAAATTTAATGGGGGAAAATATTTAAAATCATAATTTTAAAAGCTCGTGCAATTTAAAAATTGGTTACAGTTTCATGTTGTTCTCAGTTCCACTCCAGCAGCAGCAGAGAAACTTAATTGGTAAAAACAATTCATTAAACTAGGAAACTACCTAATAGTTAGCTTTCTTCTTCTTACCTAATTCAGCCCCAACCAACCACAGATTAATTTCTCCTCTAATCCTTAAAGATATCTCAGGATTCCAGAATTTTCCCCAACTAGGGGACTAGCATTCTTTGGTCTTTCCTACAATGGTAAACTTAAGAATGTGTTTGTTGGATGCTGCTTGTGGAGCCAGGAAAGGGGGATTACTAATTAGAGTTTTGCTTAAAGTAAATCATGTGAATCATTGAACTTCCTCATTTCCTCCTCCCTACCCCCAAAGTATAGTTTATCCCTTCTTCTTTATTCTCAGACACACAGCAGTAGTGAGGATAAATGAAATAATTCTTATTTTAAGATACCTGTCAGAGGTCAGGCTGCAGTAAATCACAGTCAGCTAGTTCAATCAATCAATAAACAAGTATTAAGCACCTACTATATGCCAGCCACCATGCTAAGAGGTTTGGGATACAAAAAGAGGTGGGAGATAGTCCCTAACCCCAGGAAGTTTACAATCTAAAGACTAAGTGGCACAGTGGATAGAATACCAGCCCTGAAGTCTGGAGGACCTGAATTCAAATCTGTTTCAGACACACTTCTGTGTGACCCTGGGCAAGTCACTTAACCCCAATTGCCTCAGCTAAAAAATAATAAAAAATGACTAGGCGGCATTCTGGGCTTAGAATTAGGCAGCCCTAAATTAAAATTCTACCTCAGACGCTAAGTGATCATAAACATGTCACTTAAACTTGGGTGGGGGATTGGATTCAACGCCATCTAAGGTCCCTTTCAGCTCTAAAACTTTAACATAGATTCTTTAAAAATTATTTGGGAGACCTCATGCATGAGTCAAGATGTGAGAGAATTAGACTGTTAGAGGTGGAAGTTAGAGATTATCTAGTTCAACACTTTTACTTTATAGATAAGGAAACTGAAGACCAGAGTGCGGAAGTGAATTGCCTAAACCCACACAGCTGGTTAGGAGCAAAACCCCAAAAGAGCAGTGACTAGAGACTTTTCTCCTCCTGGTGGGAGGAGGGGGAGAGAATGTGCTGTTGGGCATCTAATAACGAGACAGGAGAGAACGGATTAATTTTGAGCAAATCGGTGGAGTAGTTTTTCCTCCTTAGGAAAAAAAAAAGTGCCATAAAAACAAATGTTCTCATTTTGGAAGGGGAATAAGATGTAAAAAAGAGAGAAGCAAATAGGGAAGAAGGGTGGCTACTCAGCTGTTTTTGATAGTTTTTAAACTGAAAGCACCAGGAAGTTGAAAGGGGGCAGCTGGCACCAAGATTCAACACTTACTCAATACTTTAAGAGCCTATGATTTTATCACGCAATTAAGTCACATAGTAGATCAAGTAATGCACTTGGAATCAGAAAGATTTGAATTTAAATCTTGCCTCAGATACTAGCTATGTGACTCTGTACCAGTCAATTAACTAATGAAGATCTTTCTGATCCTCTGCTTCATCTATAAAATGAGGAGCTGATCTCACCAAGGTTCTGTTTATCTCTAAATCTATGATTCTCAAATTTCATCTTCTGCATGAAGTGCTTCCTGGTGTTCCGGCTACATCAGGGGGAAGGAGGGAGGGCATAATAGGAGATTTTCATGCAAAGTTACCTTGTATTTGTTTTGTATTTTGGATATATGTATGTGTCCATGTGTGTGTATTTATATATATTATAATACACACACACATATACACATATATTCTCTCTGTTAGAATTCAAGCTCCTACTTTCCAACAAGCTGCTTAAAGACAGAGAAGATTTTATTTTTAATCTATGCAACTCCAGAATATTGAATAGTGCCTGGCACTATTGCTTGTTAAAGGACCCACATGTGCAAAAATATTTGTAGTAACTCTTTTTGTGGTGGCAAAGAATTAGAAAATGAGTAGATGTCCATCAACTGGGGAATGGCCACATGAAGGTAATGGGATATTACTGTTCTATTAAAAAAAATGATGAATAAGCTGATTTTAGAAAGGCCTGGAAAGACTTACACAAACTGATGGTGAGTGAAACAAGCAGAACCAGGAATACATTGTAAACAATAACAGCAAGAAGGTGAGATGATCAATTGTAAAGACTTAGTTCTTGTCAGAGATTCAGTGATCCAGGTGGCGTGGATAGAGCACCAGCCTTGAATTCAGGAGGACCAGAGTTCAAATCTGGTCTCAGACACTTAACACTTCCTAGCTGTGTGACCCTGGGCAAGTCACTTAACCCCAGCCTCAAAAAAAAAAAAAAAAAAAAAAAAAAAGAGAGAGATTCAGTGATCCAAGGCAAATCCAATAGACTTTGGATAGAAAAAGTCATTTGTATCCAGAAAAAGAACTATGGAGATTGAATGTAAATCAACACATACTATATTCACTTCTTTTTTCTGTTTTTTTTTTCCCCTTTCGCTTTGTTTTTCCCTTTTGCTCTGATGTTTCTATCCCAACATGATTCATAAAGCAATATGTATTTTAAAAAATAAAATAAGTAATTGCTTGTTGATTGGTTCATCAGTATAGTTACCTTCTCTACTAACTACAAATCTAAACTCTTCAGCACAGTCATTTACTACTTAAGATTTTAGGGTCATAGATTTAGACTTTGAAAAGACCTTAGAAGCCATCTATTCCAATCCCCTCATTTTAAAAATGTAAACTTTGAAGCAGCCCAAAGTAATTAAGAGATTTAGCCAAAGTCACAAAAGAAAAAAAGTATTTGGATTAGAATTTGAACTCAAAAGCTCCAGGGGGCAGCTAGGTGGTCCAATGAATGGAGCACAAGGTCTGGAGTCAGGAAAATTCACTTTCCTGAATTCAAGTCTGGTCTCAGTCAATCATTACCTGTGTGATCCTGGACAAATTATTTAATCCCGTTTATCTGTTTCCTCATCTGTAAAATGAAGTGGGGAAGGAAATGGCAAACCAGTCCAATAACTTTGCCAAGAAAACCCCAAATGGGATCATGAAGAGTTGGACCCATCTGAAATGACTAAACAACAACAACTCTGTCTCCAAACCTAATAGTTTTTCTACAGCACAACAATCCTTCTCTAGCTAATAGTCTCTCCGTCTCCATTCTTTCTGCTCCCTCCTTCCTTCCACTCTGTTCTAATTAGGACATAGCCAACAGATTGTTATTCCTCAAATACCAATTTCATCATTTACTCCTATATTTTAAATTCATCAATGGTATCCCTCACCCCTACTCCCCCAACCCTTCCACATTGTCAATAAAATAAAGACCAAATTCTTCATGCTGGCATTTAAAATCCTCTCCCAAAACAAATTTTACTTCTTTGTAGCCAACCATGGGAAGAGCCTCTCTGACCTTAGCAGGGGTCTGTCTCTCAGATGAAGAGCATACTGTCCATAACTGCCCCCTACTTGGTAGTCTGTTAAGAGTTCATTGGTGCTGGAGGAAGGATTTGGAAATGATTGTTTCTCAATTAGAACCCCTCTAAGATCAACATTTAAAAAAATTTCTATAAACAGGCTGGGTGATTTTGTCAATTCAGCAGAAACAATCTTCCAGGGAAGCCTATTCTCTAAAGTTGAAAGCCAGAAGAAGCAGGGAATTTGATTATAATGGTTTTCCTTACTCCCTTCCTTCACTCAGGAGCACTTAGCTGGGTTTATCACAGCCAAGATTTCATTGGGTACTGGCAGGAGGCTTTAATAATTCTTTTTTAAGCAAACAAATTCTCTTCAGACCCAAATGAGGAGCCAGATGATAGCACATTCCCTTTTATAGTCACCTAACTTTAGAACCTACCTATCAATTGAAACTATTTTAGGGCAGATACCTTCCTTTTTACTGTTCTGGAGCCCCTCACAAGGACTTGTATGTAGCTTGGACCAATGGATATTTGGGCTCAATCCATAGTTCTGATCCATCTTTCATTTTGAGTCTAGCACTGGATGCTGTAAAAAGATACAATAGAAATAGCAAATAATATAAATTTCTGCCAAAGAAGGACTAGGAAAGGAGTGCAGCACGGTGGAAAGAAGAATCAAGACTTAGTTTGAATTCCCATTAGAATGGGAGCTCCTTGAGGGTAAGGAACTTTTTTTTGAGAGAAAAGACTTTCTTTGTATCCCTAGTACTTAGTCCCAGTACCTCCTTCCTTCCTTCCTTCCTTCCTTCCTTCCTTCCTTCCTTCCTTCCTTCCTTCCTTCCTTCCTTCCTTCCTTCCTTCCTTCCTTCCTTCCTTCCTTCCTTCCTTCCTTCCTTCCTTTCTTCCTTCCTTCCTTTCTTCCTTCCTTCCTTTCTTCCTTCCTTCCTTTCTTCCTTCCTTCCTTCCTTCCTTCTTCTTTTTCTTTTTCTTTTTCTTCCCCTCCTCCTCCTCCTCCTCTTCTCCCTTATCCTCCTCCTCCTCTTCCTACTTTTCCTCTTCCTCCTCCTTTTTCTTCATCATGATGATGATGTTGGTAGTGGTGAGATTGTTGTTGATGACAACAATGATAATAATGATCCTGGCTCTGCTACCTACTACTTATGTCATCTCAAGTAGTTTAGTTTCCTCATTTGTAAAATGAAGGGGTTGAATCTCTAAGGTCCCTCTCAGATCTAAATCTGGGATTCTTTGAACTTACAATCTAATGGGGAAAATAGGAAAAAGATGTATGAACACATAGAGATATACATTTGGGGTGGTGGTGAAGGAGAGCTCTAGGCTAATAGTTTCATCAGTATAGGGACTCTTGAGAGTCCCTGGAGCAATGAGAGATTTAATCCAGATCCTACTGACTCCAAGGCTGATCTTCTATCAGCCAAACCACCCTATCTCTTAGAGAGATCCATAAACACAGGCAAACTTACAAACTCTGGGTCACTTTGTGACTGTGTTCTATACAATAATGATTAAATACTGAATTTTATTAATCTTTCATATTCTAGTACCTTGAAGGCAGGAAATTTTTTTTGATGGAAGGGACTTTCTTTGTATCTCCAGTACTTAGTCCCAATACCTGGAATACAGTAGACACTTAATAAGTTCTTCTCTTTCCCTTCCTCTTTCTCCCTCTTCCTTACCCCCTCCTTTTTCTCCTCTTCCTCTTCCTCCCCCTCCTCTTTCTCATACTCTTTTTCCTTCTCCTTGTCCTTCTCTTCCTCCAACTCTTCCACTTCTTACTCCTCCTCCTCCTCCTCCTTTTCCACTACTTCCTTCTCCTGTTTCTCCTCCTCTTCCAAGATGTTGGAGTAGTTTAACATTTCCTTCTCCAGCTCTTTTTTCATTTGAGGAAATTGAAGCAAATAGGCTAAAGATATACCCAGGATCACACAGCTAGTAAGTATCTGGAGTCAGGTGCAAAATAAATGCTCGACAGATGAATGGATATATATATATATACATATATGTATACATATATATATGTATGTATGTATTCTACTTGTGGGGAGATATGTATCTATAGATATATATCTTCCCACAAGTAGAATGCCACAGGCTCCTCGTTTTCCAAATAAAAAGATTAAGGTCCAGGGAAGTAGTTGGACTTGCCCAAAATCACAAAATTAAGTTAGTGGCAGAGACAATAATAAAAATCTCAAATCTCCTGAATATGAGACTTAGTGGTCTTATGGAAAAAAAAAAGTAGCTTATACACTGAGAAATGATTGCATAAAAATGACTGGTTTCCTTCCTACTTTAAAGGCAGTGATGACCATATAAAGGCTATGCTGTTAATTTGGAGGCTGAGAACATATGACATGGCAATTGTCATATGGGGCAGTTCCTGATTTGCAGCCATCATGCTAATTTTTCCAGAGCATCAGTAGGTTTTCAACTCACTTGTGAATAATATAAAGACAAAACATCATACAGTACCTGATTCTGAAAGAGACTTGCTGGATTGAAGTCAGATACCAGTAGGAATGACCTCACCACATGGTGAACTATTGGACCATTGCCCCACTCCAAAAAGCCTTCCAGAGTTTCAGGGCCAAATGGAAAGTTAAAAGCATTATAATATCATTTCCTTCCAAATATAAACTGTACTTTTTGCCCCGGAGTTGGCTCATGCAAAAGTTAACTTCAACACATAATAATACTTTTATGAAGAGGCTGATCCTCCCCCAAAAAAATTGATGATGAAAGGGAAGAGCAGCAATGATACAAATGTATGAAACATCTCCATTTGAATGAGGAGAAAATGTTTAAAGTTTTCATAGAAAATGTACCTTTATATGGTCATTATTGCCTTTCGAGTAGGAAGGAAACCAATCATTTTTATGTAATTATTTTTCAGTATATATCTTTTTTTTTCCTTTCAAAATGATCTCTTTTTAGGGTTATATTCTGTTTCCAGACCCATACAACACCATGGAGTTTTACACTTCCCAAGAAGTTAATTTCTTGCAATGAAGATCTTTTTCACTCTCTAGGTCTGTGAACTAAATAAAGGAGACTTTAAAATGGAAAGTCACAAGTACACACTTGAATATCCAAATCTAACCCACAACTATAGATTTCTAGTGTTTCCAACAGACTCCAAAGAACCAAGAGAGGCTACTTTTTTTTTTCTTTTTTTCCCTCCATTATGGGGATCCTCTAAGAGCTGGTGTTCTTACTCTTCCTCTTGGCAGAAAATGATCTTTTTTTTTTTCTTCCCCTGTAGTATACCTCTGCATTTGTTAATATGTAGAACTCCCTGTGAGGAAACTCCCTCCATTAAAGCACATTCCCAATTGTTTTATAATTACTAGTTTTAGAAATTTGGTTCTTTCTGGACAGATAGTGAAATTCTTCAAATTGGACAGGAAGGAAAGAGTGGACTGGATTGCCTTTTGGGAAATTACAAAGTTCTTTATGTGACTCCAGATTTCTCCTCAAGACAAAGACCAATCTTTTTGGCACTGGTTACAAAGTGTTGTTGTATGACTTCAAGGCATAGGACATTACGGTCTCTGAAGGATTGAAAAGGATTTTCACCCAGAGGGTACAGGGCATGTGCTATGATCAGGCTTCAATCCATTAAACAGGAAATTACAAAGAAAATTGAAATAAAAGATATCATAGAGAAATATATGAGTTAAAAAAAAAAGATGGGCAAGTCACATGAGAACAAGGAGCAAGGCAATTCCAATAGACTTAGGATAGAGGATGCCATCAGCATCCAGTGAGAACTGTGAAAACTGAATGTGGATCAAAGCACAATATTTTCACCTTTTTGTTGTTGTTTATTTTTTCTTCCTCGTGTTTTTTTTCCCCTTTTTGGTCTGATTTTTCTTATACAACATGACAAATATAGAAATATATTTAAAATAATTTCATAATGGGGGCAGCTAGATGGTGAAGTAGACAGAGTACCAGCTCTAGAGACAGGAGGACCTGAGTTCAAATTCAACCTCAGGGTTCCTAGCCATGTGACCCTGGGCACATCACTTAATCCCAGTTGCCTTGCCGAAAGGAAGGAAGGAAGGAAGGAAGGAAGGAAGGAAGGAAGGAAGGAAGGAAGGAAGGAAGGAAGGAAGGAAGGAAGGAAGGAAGGAAGGAAGGAAGGAAGGAAGGAAGGAAGGAAGGAAGGAAAGAAGGAAGGAAGGAAGGAAGGAAGGAAGGAAGGAAGGAAGGAAGGAAGGAAGGAAGGAAGGAAGGAAGGAAGGAAGGAAGGAAGGAAAAGAAAGAAAAGACATTTAACCTAAATAGGATTTCTTGCTGCCTTGAGGAGGGGGAGATAAGAGAGGGAAGGAAAAAAAATTTGGAACACAGTCTTACAAAAATGAATGTTGAGAACAAGGGGAAAATTGATAGATGACTGGAGTGTTCTATTGATACCATTATCATATCTAGAGAAAATAAAGAAGCCCACAAACATGTTGAATGAATCTTATGACCAGACCTTATAGATAGTTCATAGAGCAGACTTACAGATAGAAGGAATCATAGATGTTATAGGTTCTTAGTTCTATGAACCAAGATCTTAGGAAGTAGTAAGTGGCAGGGTCAGAATTCACATTCAGCTCTTTTGACTCCAAATCTATCACTCTTTCCATTAAACTACATGAATCAGAGTTGAATTGGATAGGCTGTGGGTTATGAGCTATATCCTTGGAAGAAATATCTACATCAGTAAGACCAAGTTTATTTTTTATTATTTTTGAATAGTAATATTTTATTTTCCCCAATTATGTGTAAAAATAATCTTTAATCTTCTTTTAAAAATAATTTTGAGTTCTAAATTCCCTTCCACCATCTTTCCCTCCTCTATCTTGATAAAGCAAGCAAATTGATAAAGATTATTATATTTGTAATCATGCAAAACATATTTCCATATTACTCATGTTGTAAAAGAAAACATACACACATGCACATAAAAATATGTTTAAAAAAAACAAAACAAAAAACCAGTATACTCAGATCTGCATTCAAATTCCATCAGTCAATCACAGCTTTATTTGAATCCCATTTGTCCTACTTATCTCACAGGAATTCCTGCCTTCAGATAAACTTTGTTCCCCCTGGGCAATTGGGGTTCTAATATCCATTCCTGCTAAGAAGTTCTGTAGCTTGCATCCATAAGTGATTCGCCTAACTATGGAAGGCTGTCTTATTTTTTTCAAAGGAGACTATTAGAAGGGTTTGGTGGGATCAGTAAAGGTCTTTTACTACCTCAGGGAAAAAACAACTAGAAATTTAGTTCATGCCCTTGTAAGGGTAACCTGCTCTGTCATTTTCATCCCTTTAAGGTGTTTTATTAAAAATCAAAGACTATTTACTGTGTTTTCTAGGTAGTCAAATGGATACAGAATAAGCCTGAGAGTCAGAAAGAGCTGAACTAGAATCCAGCATCAGACTCTAGCTGTATGACCCTGGGAAAGCCAGTTAACTTCTAAGTGCTATGTAAATGCCAGCTATTTTTAAAAACTGTTATCTACTGTTTTTGCATCATTTTCATTTCCCTAGTTCCCCCCAATTAAAAAAAGAGAGAGCTAGCCCTTAAAAAAAGAACAAAGAAAGAAAGGGGGGCAGTTTAGCTTTATTAATAAACACACTAAGTTTAAAAGTATATGGAATAATGTAGTGATGTAAAACAATTTCAATAAACTTGGGATGGAAAATACCATCTTCATCTAGAGAGAGAATTATGGAGACTGAATATGGATTGAAGAACAGTATTTTTTTTTGTTTATTTGTCTGTTTTTTCTTTCTCATGTTTTTTTTCCCCCTTTTAATCTGATTTTTCTTACACAATATGACAAATATGTAAATATGTTTTTAAAAGATTGCACATGTTTAACTTATGTCAGATTGCTTGCTGTCTTGGAAAGGGTGTAGGTCGGGGAAGGAGGAAGAAAATTTTGGAACATTAAGTCTTACAAAAATGAATGTTGAAAACATATACATATATTTGGAAAAATAAAATATTACTGTCTTTTTTTTTTTAAGTATATGCAATATTCAACATCAATAATCCTCCATAAAGAAAAGAGGCAAGTACATTCTCCTATCTCTTTTTATGGGCAAAGCTTGGACAGTGTTGATGTTTCGTTTTTTATTCTTTTCATTTAAATTCCCATGGCCATTGTATATGTTGTTTTCCTGGTCTGCTTTGTATTTTCAAAATCTTATTTTCACATTAAGCTAATTGAGAGACCCAAAAGGTTCAAAATTGGTTTCTTAAAAAGGGGGTTTTAGTAGTGCTATCAGGGGAAGGCTGCTCTCCCAAGGAAAAGGGAAAAAATGGCATCCATTTTAGCAACTAACTCAGTGTTCTCACCTTCAGGGTATTTCATGAATTAGAAAGTACAACAACAGTTGAGATGCCTTTGCCACCCTTGGGTTAATCTAAAATTGAATACACAACTGTTGTAAAGATCCCCAGGGCAGCAAAACTAAAGTGGAAAAAAAAAAAAAAAAAGGTGAATTATAGAATCACAGAGAAACTATATTTAGATATTGGGAAGAAAAGTGTGATTCTAATTATTCACAGGAACAATTTCTACGTAATGTTGAATTCGTAGGGAAAAATGGTTTCATGCCGGTTAGCTGATGCTCAGGGGAATATCTGCAAAAATAGAGATCCAGGGTCTCAAAATCTGTTACTCAGTTTTGCAGATTCAAAATCTTGACTTTATTCATTTATCCGGGTGATCAGAAGTTGATTTGTTTATTGAAAGGGCTTCTAGGTGATGAAGGGGATAGAGTGCTGGACCAGGAAGCAGGAAAATCTATCTTCCTGAATTCAAATCCTTCTTCAGACATTTACTACCTGTGTGACCCCGGGCAAATCACTTAACCCTATTTATGTTTCCTTATTTGTTAAATGAGCTAGAGACAGAAATGGCAAAACCAGTCCAGTATCTTTGCTAAGAAAACCCCAAATAGAATCAAAGAATTGGCCATGACTAAAACAACTCAACATCACCATACCATACCATACTCTAGATTGAAAGCTGGAATTAGATGCAACCAAATTACAGGATTTCAAACTACCAAATTATTACCCAACCTTGATTTAAAAGACCCCAATTGGGGAGGTGAGAGGAGGGACACCAGGAAAAGGGAGACGTGGTGGAGAGGGAAAAGAAGAAAATACATTATTTTCTGAAACAGCCTCTATATTTATAAATACCTCTACCTACTATTTAGGCCAATATTCTACTTTTACAGATGAAGAAATTAAATTATTTTTTTGAAGGTAATATGAATGGCAAGTAGTAGAGCCAAGCATCTTACCATTATACCATACTTGCTCTGAACTCTAAAACTTCTAATTTTGAATTGCAGGACATATTCCTATCTAAGCTGATATTCCTTTAAAAAAAAAAAAAGTTTGACCATACAACTCTGTTGAAAAAACACCCATGGTTCCCTTCAGTTTTCTTTAAACTAAAATACAATTTCTTCTTGGCATTTAAATCCTTCACAATTTGGCTTCAAGCTATCTTTCCAAATGGATTTCATATTGCTCTACATCATACACTCTGCATTTCAGCCAAACTGGCTGACTTGTTGTTTCCTCTATGTCACATTCCATCCTTCTTAAGAATTTGTCCCTTATATTATTACCATTATCACTCTAATCTTTAAAAATGTTTTCCTTATCTCCTTGGCTCCTTCCTTACAGGGTCATATCCAGTTGTCCTGATCTACATTTTGCCACTGGATTCAGATGGCTCAGGAAGGAAAAGTGAGGCTGGTGACTTTGCTCACCCTCCCTCACTTAAATCCAATTCACTTGCATGTCCCAGCATCACCTCCCTGATGTCATGGTTCTCTTAGAGAAGGAAGAACAAACAAACAACAATACTAACAACGTCTGCTGTTCTCACACGTACTCAAATTTCCCCTGTCCTTTTTAAAAAAGGATCTTGCTGTTCCTTCATATCATCAGCCTCTATTTCTCTCCCCCCCTCCTTTACAGCCAAACTCTCTCTCTCTCTCTCTCTCTCTCTCTCTCTCTCTCTCTCTCTCTCTCTCTCTCTCTCTCTCTCTCTCTCTCTCTCTCTCTCTCTCTCTCTCTCTCTCTCTCTCTCTCTCTCTCTCTCTCTCTCTCTCTCTCTCTCTCTCTCTCTCTCTCTCTCTCTCTCTCTCTCTCTCTCTCTCTCTCTCTCTCTCTCTCTCTCTTCACATATATATATATATATATATGTATATATATATATATAACTTCTATTTCCTCCCATTTCACTTCTCAACCACTTACAATATGGGTTCTTACCTCATCCCTCAATTGAAACTGCCCTCTCTAAAGTTACCAATCATCTCTTTACTGATAATTCCAATGGCCTTTTCTTAGTCCTCTTTCCTTACCTATTTTCAGATTTTCATATTGTTGACCATTCTTCTCCTCCATGAAAAACTGGGCTCCTGGTTCTCCTCTTACTTAATTCTTTTATCTGTTTTGCTGAATTATTATATATGTTTTATGACCCTATTTGTGAATGTACCTTAAGATTCTGTCCAGAGACTTCTTTCTTTCTTTCTCTGTATGCCCTCTTTGAGTTCTCAGCAGTTTCTATGAGTTCAAATATCATCTCTCTGCAAATGACTCCCAAATCTACATATCTGGTCCTCATCTCCTTGCTGAAGGACAATCCCACATCATAAACTAGTTGTTTGCTAGTTGTCTCCACCTGAATGTCCCATAAGCACAGGAAATTAATCATGATCAGAATTTTCAAGTCCCATGAATCCATCCCTCTAATTTCTTATTTCCCTTTCCTGTTATAGTAGAGATAGTGGTTTCTTGACACAGCTTCTCTGACCGTTATACAATTTCCTCCCTTCATGAAGCATGACTAGCCCCAGCTTCTCTGATGTAGCTTCCAGATCTAGGGATATAAAAGGTCCTAGTCAAGAGTGTTCTCAGCCTTTCCAACTTGAGGGGTGTCTGAAAGCATGGGAGTCTCTATATCCTGATGACTGACTGAAAAATGTGTTTCCAGATGGAGATGAGGGAGGCTGTGTCCAGAGAAACTAAGAGCATCTTTATCTTTGCTATGTTTGGACCATGTAAACTTACTTTCTTCCCAACATTGAATCTGTACTCAGAGAGTGCTGGCTTTAAAGTCATGTTTTCAACAAGGATACCATCATTATTCTTATCCAAGTAAACCATATCAGAACCCTCTGACTCTGGACTCTCTATTAACTGCCACTTCTAATCAGTTACCAAGTCTTGTAGATTCTTCCTCCACAGTTCTCCTATCTGTATTCCTCTTTCCAGTCACTATTGTACACAGTCACTACTCCAGTTTGGATTCCTATTACCTCTAGCCTTACTATCACAATAGTCTCCTAATTAATCTGTTTGTTTTTATTTTCTTTCTCTCTAGTCCATCTTCAACATAGCTGCTAAATCATATACCTAAAGGACAAGTATAAACATTATCATTCCCCTGTTTAAAAGGTTTTGTGGGTCCCTCTTACACCCAGGACAACATATAAGCAAACTTTCCCAGCTAGGCATTTAAGCCTTTTCAAAAAAACCCTCCAGAATGTTTGCCTGCTACACTCATAGACTTTGCATGCCTACTTAATTATTCTCTATACATGACACCCCAGAAAGGTCAATTTTCCAGTTATTATTTGTCTTTATAGAATTGATTCTCTTATCATCATTATTTGCTTTCTAGCTGTTGATATTTATCAAGTCACTTAGATGTGTGAAAAGTACTCCAAGTGGTCCATTTGAAAAGCAAAATTTGCACAAAAAATATCAAAAATTGTATGGCCATGTGTAGTACAGATGTGCTACTGAAATAGAACCTCACATTTTAGGAATTGGACACTTCCTCCTTTGCATTTGTCTCAATCTGGTGATTCTGCCATTCCTTCTATCTTCTGTCTGAGCTGGTGTCTTCCTAGAAATTAACATAAATACTTCCTAATGATATACTAATAACCTCTTTTTCCTGGTAATTAATAATCAATTTTTAATTAAGCTAATATATAATCAATAAATCGATGATCATTGTTTTTTCTCCATAACCAAAGATAGCACAAAAGGATTCTTTTCTTTCCCATTTAACAATATATATTTTTTCCAATTATATAGAAAGACAGTTTTCAATATTCACTTTTATGTTTTTGAGTTCCAAATATTTTCTTCCTCCCAAAACAGTAAGCAAATTGATATAGATTTTACATATCATATTAAACATATTTCCACACTATACCCACTTTTAAAGGACCTATAAATCATTCTGGGGTGCAGGAGTAGGGAAAAGAAGTGAAGGTGAATAACTACTATAATGAGATTACATTTAAGGGGAAAAAAAACCCTCTTTTTCTAAGAAAAATAATACATTGTAAACTTAAGGAAGAGAAGATTATGTAATTTTGTAATTGCTTCTGAGGAAAGTATTTTAGTTTCCCTCAGGGCAGATCAATCAATCATCAAGCAAGCATTTATTAAGAGTTTACTATGTGCCAGGCATGGTGTTAGGTGCTAAGGATACAAAATAAAAATAGTCTTGGCCCTTAAAAGCTTACATTCTATTGGGAAAATTCTATAGTGAAAATACAGGAGATACTAGGAGCTAAAAATATCACCAATAGGATAAATATAGATCCAACATGTGAAAGGAGAAGAGATTATCAAAGCTACTTCATTAAGACTGCTATGTTGTCTAGGGCTGATAGACTGACCATCCAGGACTCCCTAATTAATCAACAAAATTCTTTTTAACAAGAGGCAAACCAAAACAAATTTCTCCTGTGGAGATACAAAAATCAACATGTGCGGTCCACCATTGTAGGGAGAGATTTTGGCCTCTAGGATATTGAATTACTTAATATTTTTCATGGCTTCTGATTGGTACCTGTCTATATTTTAGCAAAGATCAGAGCTTTTGTACTGAGAGCAATGTGGTATCATGAGAAAATCCCTGGAAATGAAATCAAATTCTGAATTTTAAATCCTGTTGCTGCTCCTTAGTAATATATGTCTCTGAAAAAAAAATTTGTTTCACTTCTCTAGTGAAAACAAAGGGTCTGAACTCATTGATCTCTAAAGTATTCTTCAGTTTGGGATTCTTTGCATTTCTCATATCTATTGACTCCAGGATTTATTAGCATTTCCCCTGTTTCACTGCTTTGCCTTTTTCCCAGGGGATGGATGGAGGTAATAATTTGATCTGATGCTCCTAAAACCCTCCCCTCCACTTCATGATGACTTCCTACTGTTATATGCCAGGACTTCTTTGCACATTGGTGGATACATAAACTTGCAGTAGGGAAGCTTAGTTAGACACACTGAAGAGTAATGAATGGTTCCATATGGTCTTAATTTTTTTAAAGTATAGAACCACTGTCCTAAAGCAATTTGTATTTAATTTTCTAATTACCAGACCTTTTAAATAGACTTTTGAATGAATTGGCACACATACTCACTTCACAAGTCTCAGTGAATGAGAAGTGGTGGGTAGTGACTGCTTACCCAGTCAAAAGCCATCTGAGGCATCCTCAGCATTTTTATACATTGCCAACACAATCCAACAGCAAGAGATACAAAGAGAAATTCCATTCAAAATAACGGTCGATAGTATAAAATATTTGGGAATATATCTACCAAAGGAGAGTCAGGAATTATATGAGCAAAATTACAAAACACTTGCCACAAAAATAAAGTCAGATTTAAATAATTGGAAAGACATTCAGTGCTCTTGGATAGGCCGAGCGAATATAATTAAGATGACAATACTCCCTAAACTTGTCTATTTATTTAGTGCTATACCAATCAGACTCCCAAGAAACTATTTTAATAACCTAGAAAAAATAACAACAGAATTCATATGGAACAACAAAAGGTCGAGAATTTCAAGGGAAGTAATGAAAAAAAAAATTAAGTGAAGGTGGTCTAGCTGTACCTGATCTAGAACTGTATTATAAAGCAACAGTCACCAAAACCATTTGGTATTGGCTAAGAAATAGACTAGTTGATCAGTGGCACAGGTTAGGTTCACAGGGCAAGATAGTGAATAAAAATAGCAATCTAGTGTTTGACAAACCCAAAGATCCCAAATTTTGGGATAAGAATTCATTATTTGACAAAAACTGCTGGGAAAACTGGAAATTAGTAAAGCAGAAACTAGGCATGGACCCACATTTATCACTATATACTAAGATTAGATCAAAATGGGTCCAAGATTTAGGCATAAAGAACGAAATCATAAATGAATTGGAGGAACATGGGATGGTTTACCTCTCAGACTTGTGGAGGAGGAAGGAGTTTGTGTCCAAGGGAGAGCTAGAGACCATTATTGATCACAAAATAGAAAATTTTGATTACACCAAATTAAAAAGTTTCTGCACAAACAAAACTAATGCAAACAAGATTAGAAGGGAAGTAACAAATTGGGAAAATATTTTTACAGTTAAAGGTTCTGATAAAGGCCTCATCTCCAAAATATACAGAGAATTGACTTTAATTTATAAGAAATCAAACCATTCTCCAATTGACAAATGGTCAAAGGATATGAACAATTTTCAGATGATGAAATTAAAACTATTTCCACTCATATGAAAGAGTGTTCCAAATCACTATTGATCAGAGAAATGCAAATTAAGACAACTCTGAAATAACATTACACACCTGTCAGATTGGATAAGATGACAGGAACAAATAACGATGAATGTTGGAAGGGCTGTGGGAAAACTGGGACACTGATGCATTGTTTGTGGAGTTGTGAAAGAATCCAACCATTCTGGAGAGCAATCTGGAATTATGCCCCAAAAGTTATCAAAATGTGCATACCCTTTGACCCAGCAGTGCTACTCCTGGGCTTATATCCCAAGGAAATACTAAAGAAGGGAAAGGGACCTGTAGTGTCAAAATGTTTGTGGCAGCCCTTTTCATAGTGGCTAGAAGCTGGAAGATGAATGGATGTCCATCAATTGGAGAATGGTTGGGTAAATTATGGTATATGAATGTTATGGAATATTATTGTTCTGTAAGAAATGACCAACAGGAGAAATACAGAGAGGCTTGGAGAGACTTACATCAATTGATGCTAAGTGAAACGAACAGAACCAGAAGATCATTATACACTTCAACAATGATACTGTATGAGGATGTATTCTGATGGAAGTGGATATCTTCAACATAGAGAAGAGCTAATCCAATTCCAATTGATTAATGATGGACGGAATCAGTTACATGCAGAAAAGGACACTGGGAAATGAGTGTAAACTGTTATTTTTACCTTCTGAATCCAATTCTTCCTGTGCAACAAGAAATTCGGTTCTACACACATATATTGTATCTAGAATATATTGTAATATATTTAACATGTATAGGACTGCCTGCCATCTGGGGGAGGGGGTTGGGGGGAGGAAGGGAAAAAATCTGAACAGAAGTAAGTGCAAGGGATAATGTTGTAAAAAATTACCCATGCATATGTACTGTCAAAAAAAAGTTATAATTATAAAATAAAATAAAAATTAAATTTAAAAAAAAGCCATCTGAGGCTAGCCAGCAAGCAATTCTCCTAGAAGAAGGTTCTGTTTAAGTGGTGTCTTTGTAGACTATTGAAAACTAGCCACAATTCTTACCAGCTAATGTTCAGAGAGGATTTGAAAACTAGAGGTTTCATAGATTTAGAACTTGAAGGGTGCTCAGAGGTCATTTAGACCATTTCCTCATTTTATAAATTAGAAAACTGAGACCCAAAGAAGTGAAATTACTTGCCACAGAATACACAGATAATAAATAAGAGATTCCTGGTACTCTGTCTCCATAATCTAGTGCATTTCCTACTATATGGTGCTATCTTTTTCTAAGTGGTAACAAACTTGTAGGAATTCAGATTTTAACTGGGCATGCAGGTATTAAAGCAGAGATATGAAATGTGGCTACTCTGCATCTACAAAGTTGCTAATGTCTCCATCAAAGCTGGGATGTCTCTGATGGCAGAAGTAGTATATGTGAAGAGAAGTAGTAGCTATTAGTCCTGCTAAGTAGCCATTGTATCTGCTGATCTACAAAATGCACGGTCAGGAAAAAGCCATAATTTCAAAACTTTTGTACTCTAGATAAAAGACCAAGTAAATAGAAATTAGTGGGGGTTTTTAAGGAAAAATATAAGATTGATTAATTCTGTACAAAGTTCATCTCTGTGATGTATAAAATATATTTGATTTAGGTGTAGGACTATAATTATGAGTTCTTGCACCTGGGACAAGGGCCAGGGGAAGATCTTCTGGAAAGACCATAGGCCATTATTTCCAAAATATATAGAGAATTTACTCTAATTTATAAGAAATCAAGCCATTCTCCAATTGATAAATGGTCAAAGGATATGAACAGATGAAATTGAAACTATTTCTATTCATATGAAAGAGTGTTCCAAATGATTATTGAGCAGAGAAATGCAAATTAAGACAACTCTGAGATATCATTACACACCTGTCAGATTGGCTAAGATGACAGGAACAAATAATGATGAATGTTGGAGGGGCTGTGGGAAAACTGGGACACTGATGCATTGTTGGTGGAGTTGTGAAGGAATCCAACCATTCTGGAAAGCAATCTGGAATTATGCCCCAAAATTATCAAACTGTGCATACCCTTTGATCCAGCAGTGCTACTACTGGGCTTATATCCCAAAGAAATACTAAAGAAGGGAAAGGGACTTGTATGGGCCAAAATGTTTGTGACAGCCCCTTTTATGGTGACTAGAAACTGGAAAATGAATGGATGTCCATCAATTGGAGAATGGTTGGATAAATTATGGTATATGAATGTTATGGAATATTATTGTTCTGTAAGAAATGACCAACAGGAGGAATACAGAGAGGCTTGGAGAGACTTACATGAACTGATGCTGAGTGAAATGAGCAGAACCAGGAGATCATTATATGCTTTAACAACAATACTGTATGAGGATGTATTCTGATGGAAGTGGATATCTCCGACATAGAGAAGATCTAATTCAGTTCCAATTGATCATTGATGGACAGAATCAGCTACACCCAGAGAAGGAATACTGAGAAATGAATGTGGACTGCTTGCACTGTTTTTCTTTCCAGGTTATTTTTACCTTCTGAATCCAATTCTTCTTGTGAAACAATAGAACTGTACGGTTCTGTACACATAGTATATGTAGGATATACTATAACACATTTAACATGTATAAGACTGCCTGCCATCTAGGGGAGAGGATGGAGGGAGGGAAGGGAAAAGTGGGGACAGAAGTGAGTGCAAGAGATAATGTAAAAGATTACCCATGCATATGTTCTGTCAATAAAAAGCTATAATAAAAAATGAATGATGAAACTTTATATGCATTTGGAAAAATAAAATATTAGTAAAAAAATTTTAAATAAAAAAAAAAGACCATATGCCAACCATGGAAAAGAATTATGCTGTGCAATAAACTGGGAAAACATTTTTATATTCAAAGATTCTGATAAAGCTCTCATTTCTAAAATATATAGAGAATTGACTCAACTTTATAAGAATTCAAGCAATTCTTCAATTGATAAATGGTCAAAAGATATGAACAATTTTCAGATGAAGAAATTGAAACTATTTCTAGTCATATGAGAAGGCGCTCCAAATCACTATTGATCAGAGAAATGCAAATTAAGACAACCTGCAACACCACTACACACCTCACAAATTGGCTAAAATGATAGGAAAAGACAGTGATAAATGTTGGAGGGGATGTGGGAAAACAGGGACACTGATACATTGTTGGTGGAGTTGTGAAAGAATCCAACCATTCTGGAGAGCAATTTGGAACTATGCTCAAAAAGTTATCAAACTGTGCATATCCTTTGATCCACCAGTGTTTTTACTGGAATTATATCCCAAAAAGACATTAAAGAAAAGGATGCACATATACAAAAATGTTTGTGGCAGCCCTTTTTATAGTGGCAAGAAACTGGAAACTGAATGGATATCCATCAATTGGAGAATGGCTGAATAAATTGTGGTATATGAATGTTATGGATTATTATTGTTCTGTAAGAAACGACCAGCAGGATGATTTCAGAGAGACCTGGAGAGAATTACATGAACTGATGCTGAGTGAAATGAGCAGGACCAAGAGATCATTATACACTTCAACAACAAGACTATACAATGATCAATTCTGATAGACATGGCTCTCTTCAACAATGAGATGACTCAAACTAGTTCCAAGTTGATAAAGAAAGCCATTTACACCCAGAAAGAGACCTGTGGGAACTGAGTGTGGACCACAGCATTCTCACTCTTTTTGTTGTTGTTTGTTTACATTTTATTTTCTTTCCCAGTTTATTTTCCTTATTGATCTGATTTTTCTTGTGCAGCATGATAATTGTATATATATATATACATATATATATATATATATATACATATATATATATATATATACACACACACACACACATATATTGGATTTAACATATATTTTAACACATTTAACATGTATTGGATTATCTGCCATCTAGGGGAGGGAGTCGGGGAAGGAGGGGATAATTTGGAACAGAAAGCTTTGCAAGGGTCAATGTTGAAAAATTACCCATGCATATATTTTGTAAATAAAAAGCTTTAATTAAAAAATTATATATAAAAAAAGAATCATGCTATGAGGGAACAGGGAGGGCAGAGGGATTTATTTGGGGTCTGTATCCTCCAGATTCTTTCCCCAAAGACAAGCTGACTTTAGGTTTTATTGCATCATGGAACCATGGAAAAAGTGCCAACTGTAGTCAAGAGACCTATGTTTATATCTCTATTCTACTATTTTCTACCTATGTGATGAAGAGAAGAGAAGGCAAGGGAAGGAAAGAAAAGGCAAGGAAAGGGAAAGCAAAAGAAGGAAAAGGAAAGCAAAGGAATGAGCATTTATGTGGTTTCCACTATATGCTATGCACTATACTAAGTATTTGACAATTATCTTATTTGATTCTCACAACAACCTGGTGAGATTGGCCTTAATAATTACAATTATCCTTTCCACACCTTGACTTTCCCTATCGAGGTTTCAAGATATAGTCAGTTGACATGAGAAATTAAATGGAAATTTGAGAGGAGTTTTATAGAGGTGGAAGACAATGCTTGAAGATGAGCTGATGACATAGAAATAGTTTTAAAACTCAGAAATATATGATATCAACTCAAATTTTACAATAAGATACTATAAACACTCCATAAAAGAAAAAAGGAAAAATTAGACATCTTCTATGGTATAAAGAGAGAATCAAAAAATTTTATGAGTATTTTCCACATTCCTGAGAGAGGGAGGGAATACAACCCCTCAAGTGGAAGGGATAACTGTATCCCCATTTTACAGTTTGAGAAACCAATGCAAAAAAGAGGTTAAGTGACTTTCCTAAGGTCACATAACTAAGAAGTATTAACTAAGAAGTTCCTGACTTCAGAAAATTTCAGATACCTAGCTGCCCCAGTGGACATTTCTTTTCTTTCTTTTCTTTCTTTTCTTTCTTTTCTTTCTTTCTTTCTTTCTTTCTTTCTTTCTTTCTTTCTTTCTTTCTTTCTTTCTTTCTTTCTTTCTTTCTTTCTTTCTTTCTTTCTTTCTTTCTTTCTTTCTTTCTTTCTTTCTTTCTTTCTTTCTTTCTTTCTTTCTTTCTTTCTTTTTTTTAAAATAGCTTTCTATTTTTTCAAATACATGCAAAGATAGTTTTTAACATTCACCTTTGGAAAACTTTGTGTTCCAAATTTTCTCCTTCTCCCTGCCCCTCAACAGCAAGCAATCCAAAAAGTTTAAACATGAATTTTTCTAAACATACCTTCATATTTGTCGTGCTGCACCCAAAAAAAGCAATCAAACAAACAAAAAAACCAAATCAGATCAAAAAGAAAAAAAAAACACTAAAAAGGAAAGGAACAAAACAAGCAAACAAATAACAATAATAAAAGATGAAAATACTATGCTTTGATCTACATTCAGTCCCCATAGCCCTCTCTCTGAATGCAGATGGAGCTTTTCATCTCATGTATTGGAATTGCCTTGAATCACCTCATTGTATAAAAGAGCCAAGTCCATCACAGTTGATCATCAAATGATCTTTTTGTTACTGTGTTCCTTGGTTCTACTCACTTCACTCACCATCAGTTCATGTAAGTCTTTCCATGTTTTTCTGAAATCATCCTGCTCATCATTTCTTATAGAGCAATAATAATCCATTACATTCATATACCATAATTTACTTAGCCATTCCCCAATTGAGAGGCATCCTACAATGGACATTTCTGCATCCTGGATCTCATTTTCCTCTTACCTAAAAGGAGGAGGTTGGGTTAATGATCTTTAAGACCCTCTGATCCTAGGATCACTAGTGGCTTTTTTAGGAGGTTGAGGGAAGAAAGAAGTATGCTGGATGCTATTAGGCAGGCAAAGTGGTAGCTCAGCTCCCAGGGAAGGTGAATTGTGCCTCCTAGGAAGAATTAGAGAGTAGAAGAACCTATAATAGTTTTTTCCCCCCTCAATTCTGGGATTCACTGAATACCTGTGTTAGACACCACAGTACCTGAGCCATCAGAAGAAAGACTTCCTGGGGTTTGTATCTGGCCCAGGCAGGGGAGCTAGGGTATTTACAGCAGAAATCAAGCAGTTAGATTGAACCTGAGATTATACATCACTCAACCTGCTCTTTCTGCAACCCATTCAGTTTCTCCTCCCCATGTACTTCAGACTTTGACAGGTCTGCCCTCCCTTCTTCCTCCCTACTCCCCTGCCTCATTACTATGAAAACCCTTTTCTTGCTGAGATATCTATTATGGATCGCTCATATTGAAATTCTTAAACTTAAACTTATAGAAATCTTCTCCTCCCTAGGCTTCGGAAGCTGGGAGTTGAGTGTCAGGAAGGAATTTTTTTTTTTTTTTTTTTTTTTTTTTTTTTTTTTTTGCAGAAGCCTGTGAGACTTGCTAGGAGTTAAATTAAAGAAAGCTTTGCATTAATAACAGTTCTTACAACTCCCCTACCCAGGAGAGCACTTAACAACTTGGCTGATAAGTTGAATGGGGCTGTAAACTTTGGGGAACAGGTAAGGAATTTAACCTATAATAGAGATATAACCCTGTTATAATTTAAATAGGTTAAGGCTCTGGTTTCATTAGTTTTATTGTGAGCTTAGTATTTATGTATTTAGAAACAGTCTATGAATCAATACACCCAGATCTAACCACATGAAATGAATAAAGTCAAAATTCTGAAATTGTATCCCAAATCTCTGTTGGCAGATACTTTCTGAGGAATAGCCTGAAACAAGTCAGCCAACTTTGTCCATTTCTTTCTACAAATTTGACACTGCATAGAAGTTGCAACTATATTATCTCTACCTATATCTACCTATATCTATTTGTTCAGTCATTTCAGTTTTGACTCTTCATGACCCTAATTGGAGTTTTCTTGGCAAAAGATGATAGGGTGGTTTGCCATTTCCTTCTCCAGATCATTTGACAGATGAGAAAACTGAGGCAAATAAAACTAAGTGACTTACTCAGAATCACACAACTAGTAAATGTCTAAGGCTAGATTTGAACTCAGGAGGATGAGTTTTCCTGACTGCAGGTCCAACACTCTATTCACTACATCATTTGGGCTGCTTCTGTACCTGTACCTTTATCTATTTATAGCTATATCTATATCTGTATCTATTTCTATCTGTCTACTGGCTTATCTATCAATCCTAGATCAGAATGGTGAAAAAAAAACAGTCCTACAGGAATTCAGAAAGTAAGTCAGGGCTGGTTGAGACATAGCCTGAGCCATATTGAGTAAACTGTGTAAGAAACAGAATGTCTATGCTCTTAATGATCTGATGATTGAAATTAAATTGTCTGTAACTACCTGGAAGAAGTGATGCCCCTTTAAATTTTGGTGCCTTAGACAAAGACCCATTCATTCTTCTCAATTTTTTAACACTGCCTGGATTAGAATTTCAACTTTGACATCCAACTCTGTATCACTGAATCTCAGGTTGATTTCCTCATCTAAAAAAAAAAGATAATAATCTTATACTATTTATCAAATAAAGTTGTCATAAGAAAATCACTTTGTAAACTATTAGGTTATATAAAAAATGTGAGCTATTATTCATTCATTTGATAAAGATTTTTTGAGCTTCATGGACAGAAGAAAGCATTGAACTATAGTTAGAAATACTAGACCCTGGACCAAAGGCAGTTTTAGATACCCTACCTTGTTGGTGTAGTCATATTAGGATAAGGACAGCTTCTCCCTAAGGCTTTCTTTTGAACCTCCATAGCACAGCCAATGATCCTTGATTCCCCTAACCTCTAAGAAAGAAGTGAGAAGGGAAGGAGAAAGGGGAAAGAGGGATTAGGACCCTGGTGGGAAAAGGTCTCATGGAGCTAATGGAAGCTCATGAAGCATTGAAATGAAGGGCTAAAAACCACTACAGGGAAGAAGAATATTTCACAGGTGTCTGCCTGGGGCAAAACCTGGACACCTCATCTTGTTACAGTACTGACACTGTGGGGGCCAGACAGTGTGGGGCTATGAGAGTGATACAGAAAGGCAAGAGTGCTGGATTTGGAGTCGGAAGACTTGAAATCAAGTCTCACTTCAGATACTTAATTAGCTATGAGCAACCTTAGGGGCTTTATCTGCTAAATGGGATTAACAGTAGCACCTACTTCACAGAGCTGTTGTAAGTATCAAATGAATGAGCATTTTGTAAAGCTTAAAATTGTGTATGTTATATTATAACATATTAATATGTTATATCGACACATATTATTATACTATATTAATGATGTTATATGTAAAATTATATATTATGATACAAGCTTGAGAAATGGTCCCTATCTTCAAGTACTTTATCATTTCATTGTAGAGACAGGATATATGCATATGAAATAGATACCCTTATGATAAATATTTAAATTAATTTTACCAAAAAGAGTTCAGAAATGAGGGAGATCAATGTGGGCTAAAGTGGTAAGGAAAGTTGGCCTCCTGTTAATTCTAACTTCATAATATTTCTTTAAATTGTTTCTTCTTTATTTCCTTCCTTACTATCCTACAGCAGACTTTACCATCTCCTTAAATTATTACAATAGCCTACTTATATGTCTTCTGTCTTCTGGTCTCTATTATTTTTCTTTTTCTAATCCATCTTCCTTTATACTGTTATAGAACTCATCATTCTCCTGCATAGATCTGGTTGTATCACTACTCCCCTGCTCAAAAATTTCCTTTTGCTCCCTATTGCTTACTGAGTCAGTCAACATTATTTGTATAGTGCCTACTATGTGACAAGTACTCTACTAAATGCCAAAGTGAAGTACTAAGTCCAAACTCCTTTTTTTTTTCTGATATTCAAAGACCTCTGGAATCTGTTATCGTTAACTTCCCAGCCTTATCTAGAACTGCTTCTCCTTGTACTGTCTATTATACCCTTCAGCCAAGACTCTCAGTCCTTCTTGAACATGCACTTCTATGATCCTAGCTCATTATTCCCATGATTAGTGTCCTCCCTTCCCCTTTTTAAATAAAAAGCCTAGAAAAGCTTTAGAGAGGGGAAGCTAAGTGGCACAGTGGATAGAGCACCAGCCCTGAATTCGGGAGGACCCGAGTTCAAATCTGGTCTCAGACACTTAACACTTATTAGCTGTGTGACCCTGAGCAAGTTACTTAACCCCAGCCTCAGAAAAAAAGAAAAAAAAAAAAAAAAGAAAAGAAAATATTTAGAGAGTGTTTAGAGCAGGTGTTCTTAAGCTCCAGTCTATGAACTCTTAAAAGAAATGTTTTAATAACTGTATTTTAAAATAAGTCAATTATTTTGTAATCTTATGCATTTTATTTTATTCCTTTTAAAAACATCATGCTGAGAAGGATTCTGTAGCCTTCATTAGAGGGCCAAATGGATCCATGGCCCCCAAATGACAAGAACTACTGGTTTAGAGAATGGTATTTATGTCTTGTGCTAGCTAATAGCATGGGTGAATTAGTCATTCTTGCTGGGGAAAGCTGAAAGCATGTGGTGCCCAATGATGTAAACTAGGGCACACAGGTAGGTTTGCACACATATGAAATCCTTGGCAACAGGTGACTTTTTTTAGCCACATACCCTTGGAGGGATGGGATATGGAGTGAGCTGTGGGGATGTGGAGAAGGGCTTCAATCTAAGATGCACACAGTGATTAAGTATGTACTATGCATCCTGCCCTGTGAGGCTGCTAGGTGGCTCACTCAGTAGAGCACTAGACTGGAGTCAGGACAAATATGAATTTAAATTCGACCTCAGACACTTATTAGCTGTGTGACACTGGTCAAGTCACTTAATCACTAAATTCCATGGATAGTATGATCCAGCGTCACAAAGAGTTAGACAGGACTAAACAACAATCCTGCCTTTTGCAGGATTTATCACAAGGGATGTATAAGAAAAGTCTAGAACTTGTTCCCTTTCCTACAAAACAAAAGGCCAGGGAAAAGAAGCTAATCGAATCCATTGTAGGAGACAGACTTTCCAACTTATTTGAATTGGTGTGAAAACAATTTAAGAGAGTGTTTGATTAAGTGCTAAATGGTGAAGTGGTTTTCTTTCTTCAGGGCTTCATTTTTTTTCTTTTCTTTTTTTCCCTTCAAAAAAAGTCCCCTTCCTATTTCCCAGTTCTATTATCAGGGCTGAGTCAGACAAAAAAAAAAAAAAAAAAAAAAAAAAAATGACTAGGACTTTAGCTCCTTGTCTAATTTCCAGGTAAAGTGGCCAGATAAAAAGAGAGGGGTTTTTACATAATAATTACACACACACTCACACACACACAATTTAGTAGGGGGTAACCAACAGAATTTGGGGAGAGTGTATAGAAAATCAATATTGGATCTGCTGCAAGGATAAAGTTAGTAATCGAATTTTTAAGATAGAAATACTATAGCCACCATTTCTCTCTCGGATCTAAGTAACCTCATTGTTTTGACTAACATGTGGCTCCTAGAACCTATGCAAGAAAGTTTACCTGGGTAAAAAAAAAAAATAGCTCAGATTTGTATAGTCAAAGAGTAATCAAGCACTTAATAACCATATACTATACATCCAACAGGCTCCCAACTCTTGGATGAGTTAGAAGGATGATCATCCCAAGCATGTGAGGGCTCCCTTAGGCAGAATGGACACGTGAGAACAATTTATTCCAACAGCCATGAATGATCTAAGCAGGTACTTCCGTGGGTTTAGAGCTTGGTCTGGTGCTGAATAGGCAGAAGCTATCCCTAGAATCTGGGGCCATTGACAGTCATCTCGATTTTTGTCCTGCCACTGGATTTGGATGACTCTGGAAGAGTGAGATTGATGACTTTATGCAACTCTGTCTCACTTCAATCCCCAAAGACAGCACTAAAGAGATGGCCCAGGATACAGGGGATGAAAACAAGACTATGATACTTCTTCTTTTTTTTTTTTTAATTGAAAACAAAGTCACTTTATTATAAATTTTTGACAGTATATATGCATGAGTAATTTTTAAAATAACATTATCCCTTGTAATCATTTTTCCAAATTATCCCCTCCCTCCCTCTACTCCCTCCCCTAGATGACAGGCAATCCCATACATTTTACATGTACAGTATAACCTAGATACAATATATGTGTGTAATTCCCATTTTCTTGTTGCACGTTAAGTATTAGATTCTGAAGGTATAAATAACCTGGGTAGATAGACAGTAGTTCTAATAGTTTACATTCACTTCCCAGGGTTCCTTCTCTGGGTGTAGTTGTTTCTGTCCATCATTGATTAACTGGAAGTGAGTTGGATCTTCTTTATGTTGAAGATATCCACTTCCATCAGAATACCTCTTCATACAGCATTGAAGTGTACAGCGATCTTCTGGTTCTATTCATTTCACTCAGCATCAGTTGATGTAAATATTTCCAAACCTCTCTGTATTCGTCCTGCTGGTCATTTCTTATAGAGCAATAATATTCCATAATCTTCATATAGCATAATTTACCCAACCATTCTCCAATTGATGGACATCCATTCACTATGATACTTCTTGATGGTAATAATAAGTTGATATTTGCATAGGATTTTGTGGTTTAAAATTGTTTATACATATCATCACATTTGATTCCTACCACCTCAGATAATTCATGAAAGTATTTAGCTTGAATGCCTCCCAAAGAAATGGGGTGTTTTAATAAGCCTGAGATGAAATTTACATTATTTTTTTTCTTTTTTTTTTATTCATTTTTCCAAATTATCCCCTCCCTCCCTCCACTCCCTCCCCCCGATGGCAGGTAATCCCATACATTTTACATGTGTTACAATATAACCTAGATACAATATATGTGTGTAAATACCATTTTCTTGTTGCACATTAATTATTAGCTTCTGAAGGTATAAGTAACCTGGGTAGATAGAGAGTAGTGCTTACAATTTACATTTGCTTCCCAGTGTTCCTTCTCTGGGTATAGTTATTTCTATCCATCATTGATCAACTGGAAGTGAGTTGGCTCTTCTTTATGTTGAAGATTTCCACTTCCATCAGAATACATCCTCACACAGTATTGTTGTTGAAGTGTATAGTGATCTTCTGGTTCTGCTCATGAAATTTACATTATTTTTACTGTAGCTAAAGAGAAATTACTCTTGCCTTACAAAGTCTCTCATGGACTCTGTTTTGTTTATTTGTAAATTTCCTCCCCAGCCCTTAGAACAAGGGACTTAGAGGTCCTTAAGCAATATTTATTAACAAAATGAATACCCCATCTCATTTCCAGTTCCAATGATTTCTTAAATTGTTCTTATCACTTAAGACTGGTTAGTATGCTTTCTATTTTTTATCTCCATCACTGAGCTGAGTTCTAGGTGTTCAACCTAATGCTTTTTAATTCCTGTCAACCAACAAGCATGTGTAAGTACTTACTGTGTGTTAGGGCTAAGTGCTAGGGGGAGGAAAGAAAGGCGAAAACAAACCAACCTCATCTCAAGTCCCTCAAAGAGATTACATTCCAATGGGGAATATAGCACATAAATGAATAGGTACCTAAAAGATATATACAGAGTAGAAGTGAAGTAATCTCAGAACTGAAGGCACTAACAGCTTTTAAAAAAAAGAAGAAGGAAAGAAAGAAAGAAAGAAAGAAAGAAAGAAAGAAAGAAAGAAAGAAAGAAAGAAAGAAAGAAAGAAAGAAAGAAAGAAAGAAAGAAAGAAAGAAAGAAAGAAAGAAAGAAAGAAAGAAAGAAAGAAGGAAGGAAGGAAGGAAGGAAGGAAGGAAGGAAGGAAGGAAGGAAGGAAGGAAGGAAGGAAGGAAGGAAGGAAGGAAGGAAGGAAGGAAGGAAGGAAGGAAGGAAGGAAGGAAGGAAGGAAGGAAGGAAGGAAGGAAGGAAGAAAAAAAAATGGAAAAGGCCTCAAGAAAAAGGTGGAATTTTGAGAGTTAAAGGAAACTGGAGATGCTAGAATGTAGGATGAGGAGGGAGAACATTCAAGGAAAGGAGAAAGGAGATGGAGTTTCCTGTGGGGGGAATAGAAAGTAGGGCAGTATAGCTGGTTTATAGAATGTGTAGAGGGTAATACATTGTTGTTGGTCTTTTATTTTCAAAGAGGGCCAGTGGCATTATGGTCTTGACTCTCTGGTAAATTGGATCTAAGTGAGACAGCTGCACAAAGTCATCAGCCTCACTTTTTCTTCCAGAATCACTGAAATCCAGGATGCCTGCAGATGGCTCATGATTTAACTTCCATGCCTGGATGTGCCTGTACTATAACTTCTTAAAAACTGTAAGAAGATTGGAAAGGTAGGAAAAGGTCAGGTTGTAAAATTCCACATTTAAGATTTTATATTTGTTTTTGGAAGTAGCAATTGGGGGTTTAAGAGTGAGGCGTCAAGCCCCTTTAACATGACCAAGTCTGCACTTTAGAAAAACAAGTTTAAAAATAATTTATTTTAATTTTAAGTTCTGAATTATCTCCCTATCTCCCTCCTTCCCCACCTTGTACTAGAAAAAAAAAAATATATATATATATAATCTATGCATGTAAAATCATACTATGTATACTATTTGTCAGTTCTTTGTCTGGAAATGGATAATATCTTCCTTCATAGGACTGTTGTAGTTGATTTGAGTATTTATAATATTTATATATTTATACATGTATTTATATATATAATATATAATATATTTATAATATTCAGAATATTTTGATCATATACAATTATTCTTCAAACAATATTGCTGTTACTGTATTTAACATTCTTTAAACATGTTCATTTAACTTTTCATTATTTCATGCAAATATTTCCACTTTTTTTCTAAAATCAACCAGCTCATCATTTCAAGAAAATCACATTGTCAGTTTTGTAGAAAGATCAGATAGAAGACTGTGGCAGTGGTCATAGTGAGAGGTGATAAGAACCTGAATTAAATGGTTGGCTTGTGAGTATGGAAGAAGATCTATTTGAGACACAGTGTGAAAGCAGAAACAGGAAAATAAAAAAAGTAGAAAGTCTCTTTTTTTTTTTTTATTTATTCATTTTTCCAAATTATCCCCTCCATCCATCCACTTCCTCCCCCCATGGTAGGTAATCCCATACATTTTACATGTGTTACAATATAACCTAGATACAATATATGTGTGTAAATGCCATTTTCTTGTTGCACATTAATTATTAGCTTCCGAAGGTATAAGTAACCTGGGTAGATAGAGAGTAGTGCTAACAATTTACATTTGCTTCCCAGTGTTCCTTCTCTGGGTATAGTTATTTCTGCCCATCATTGATCAACTGGAAGTGGAAACTCTCTTTCTTAAAAGCAAATTACTTATTTTGTAAAGTTATTTTCCCAACATGGACAATCATTTTAATAATAGTGAATCTTCTCAAAACTTTGAAAGGATTTTTAAAATATGTAGTTGGGAAAAATAAAAACATTATTTAAAAAGTAATAGTAAGTCTTTACCAATATGTCATGGAGAGAGCTTGGAAAGAAGGGCCAACAAAAATTCAGCTTGCATGAATGAGATGATTTTTGGCCAGAAAGTTATGCTTAACTGTCTTGGAAAACACATGGGAAATACATATGGCATTTTATTACAGAGCAGGAAGGCAACTGGAGCATTTAATGGAGGATTTCCCAATGTGGGACTGGAGAGGAAGAACTGGACTGCATCTTGGGAATGCTTGTTTGTTGGGTGTTTTCTTTTTTTTTCCCCTTCCCTTTCAACTTTGTTCCAGATTTGCAGTGTGGTCTGGGCCAGATGCTTTATCTTCCTATTCTCCTTCTTAGTTACACCTTCCGTAAAATGAGATCCCTGAGATCAATCTAAGATAGTAAAGAGGCTTGTAGAGATAGGTAGGTCAC
This sequence comes from Sminthopsis crassicaudata, assembly GCF_048593235.1. NCBI lineage: Eukaryota > Metazoa > Chordata > Mammalia > Dasyuromorphia > Dasyuridae > Sminthopsis > Sminthopsis crassicaudata. The sequence continues at coordinate 196,274,200 of NC_133620.1, read as the reverse complement.
TGGAATCCTCCTGGGACATCCCCTTCCCTTTTCTAAGAGCATAAAAAAGTGAGCTGCACCACGTAGGATTGTTGATTGAGAACTAAAAGAGATCATAAAGGCCCAGGGGACAGTCCCTTCCTTTTTTTGGGGGGAAAAAAAGCTGAGGTACAGAGAAATTGCATGACTTGTTCACACAGGTTTGCAAACAAGATTCAGTGGGAAGGTGTTTTCTGTGCAGCCTCAACTGGCTATGTTTTTGACAATAACTGTTACCTAGTCTAAATGAATTTAGCTTGAAAAACAATGGGAAAAGTAATTTTAAAATAAAGCAAGATAAAAGGATCACATACTTAATTCTGGAAGGGTCTTCAAAGGAAATGTTACAATTCCATCATTTTACAGATGAGAAAACTGAGATCCTAAGAGGTTTAGTGGTTTGCCCATGATCACTCAAGGAAATAACTGCCAAATTGTATTTTATATTATGTGTCTGCCTGCAAAGAGAAGTAGAAGATTGTCTGTAATATTCAGTGTCCCAACCCCTCCAATTTTCTAAGTTTTTTTTTTTTTTTTCTTCTTCTAGCAACAGCAGCATGATGTAAAGTAATTAGGTCTGGGATGAGAGGGCTGGGATTCAAATCCCAACTGTATCACTTATTTCTTTTGGTAGAACTTGAAGGAATCTTGTAAGTTTCTGTGCAAAATGGACTAGACTAGGGAGTTTTAGCCTGTGGTCTCTCATATCTAGGAATCCTCTGAAATATAATTTTTATTCTGCTCCTCTAAGACAGAAATCAGAAGGTGTTAAAGTTGGGGGCTAAGTAAGGTATAGGGGTGGGGTAAGGGTAGGATTAGGGTGGTACACAGTAGAAGAAGAAAAATTCAATAAATATTAAAATGAGGGGAAAATTTTTCAGGCAGTCAGAATTTGGAGAACACTCTTGGCTACATGAGTTCTGAGTTTGTTTCTGTAAACTAAGTCAAGTTCTTACAAGAGTAAATTCTCTGGATCTGATGTCTGTTTACAAAGTTATGTTTTACTTTGCTTACCATTTGAAGCTTACCACTCATTTGGCTCATTTGTCATACAGTTCTTTATGAAATCTTTTATTTTTATTTGATTTTCAGGTGTCATTTCCCTAGTTAGATCCTAAAATTTTTGAGGGTGCTTGGCCCAATCTTATACTTCTTCACATGTACAATGTTTAGGGCAAGGATGGACCACAGAACAGATATTAAATAAGTACTTGTGGAATTTCAGTTATAAGCAGAAAAAAAAATAAAGCCAATTCCACCATTTATGGTACATTCTTGAGGAATGTAAACAGTCAATGAATTTTTTTTTTTTTTTAGTGAAAAACTTAATGAAAGAGGCACATCCAAGTGTAAACATCTGTTTCCTCTGAATGCTTTCTCCCATAATTCTATGTCTTCATTTTCTGATAAAAAATAAATGAATAGGATTGCAGTTCACTTGGAAAGAAATATTTCAGTAACTTTTTGTCACCTTTCAACCTGTAACAATATGCAATAGAGCAGCTCAATCATCCTTTTGTGTCTACCTCTGCTGCAAGTTACCATTATCCCTAAGAGGTCTTACCTGAATTTCATGAACACAAGTTCACAAGATAACAGTGGCTTTCAAAAGGAAAACTTAAAAGAGCCACTCCAAAACTGGATTATACTGCATAAAAACAATAGAGATAGGGACTTAACAATAGTGCAATGCAAAACATTTAAAAAAAAAATTAATGCTTTATTACAAGTCAGGAAGCTCCATGGCAAAGTAGATAGGGTGAAAGGCCTGGAGTTTTGAGTTCAAATCTGAACTCAGTAACTTACACTGTGATTCTGGGAAAGACACTTAACTTTGTTTGTCTGAATTTCCTCATCTGTAAAATGATCTGAAGAAGGAAATGGCAAACCACTCCAGAATCTTTGCCAAGAAAACTCCAATGGGGTCATAATGAGTCAAACCAAATTGAAAAATAAACAAGTAAGGTATTGTGTTAGGTGCTGGAGGAGAGGGAAGATAAAAACTCAAGTTTCTGAAACCTTGAAAGAGTTTACAATGTAGGGGGAAGGGATATAATTCATACAAAAATAGCTTTGCTATGAGGCAGAATATAATAAATGCAAGGGAGAAAAAAGGTCATAAAATACTGTAAGAAACTTGATGTTATAGAGAGATGAGTACAGACAAAATATTTTTTAAAAATATATTTGTGTTGATTTTGAAGCATGGCTAATATTTTTACATAACTTCATATGTATAATTGTTATCATATTGTCTGCCTTCTCAGTGAGTGGGGGAAACAGTTGGGGGGAGGAGATATCAAAACTAAAAAAAAATGTTAAAAATGAATGCTTAAAATAATTGTTATCTTAAGGGAAAGATTCCTTTAGTGAATTAAGGAAGGGCTTCACAAGGCACCTGAGTTGAGCCTTGAAGGAAAAGGCAGTATTGTAGAGGGAAGTCTACTGGACATTTTAAGGCAAATAGTCAGCACAAATGAAGAAGGAAAAATGGCTTTTAGTTTCATAGATAAATCACTATAAGGAATCTTAGAAGTGAAAGCATCCAACCCCTCAACTTTGGGTAGTTATTCTCAGGAAACAGGCAGAGAGGTTGACTTTGGTAAGGTCATACGGGTAACATAGGGGCAGAGAATGGACTCAATTCAGATGCTCTGATTGTAGGTCTGCTCTGATTTTCCATTGCCCTAAACTAAGAGTAAATTTTCTGAAAAGGAGTGAAATAACAGATTGGATCCAAATCATGGAAGGCCTTGAATGCCAGGCTAAGGCATTTGTATCTTATGCCGTAGGCCATGAAGGCAGATATGGTGGTGCACGGGATAGGGCTCGGAACTTGGAATCAGGAAGATCTGGTTCGAATCTAGCCTGATGTTTACTAGCTGTGGAATCATGGCACCTCACTTTATGCCTATTATTCCTATTATGCAAAATGGGGACACTGGGGAAGAAAACAGCAAAGCACTTCAGTTTTGTTTTGTTTTTTCTTTTGGCCAAGAAAACTCCTCGGACTTGACCACGGTGTCCGGAAAAGTCAGACAGAACAAGAATAGGCATTCAAGCAACTGAAAGAGCACTATCAAGGGTCTTTTAGTCACTACCATAATGAATTATAGAGGGACAGTGAAGAAATCTGAAATACTCCCAAAATAATGAAATTGGAACAGCCAAAGAGTATCTGGAAACCAAGAGTTTTAAATTATAAGAAAAGGGAGCATAGGGAGAGTGTAGAGGGAGGAAAGATTCTCCTCCATTCGGTTTTAATTATTGTCAAATTCTTTTAAATTTCAAAGGCTCTGATAGCAAAATCAAGGCTTTTGTAATTACGACCACCCACTCGGACAATGAGCTCTCCTTTACGTCACCAACGCTTTATGGCCGCATGGAAAAACATGAAAGCAGTGACATAATGGGACAGCCACGCAAACTGAGGGCACTACAAGGATGTGGGGATGAATTTGGCCCATGCCTAAAGAGACAGTGGCTGCCGCGGCTCTAAAAGCAAGTCCGGCTGAAGTAGATTCCGGGCCGGCGTGAAAGGAAACCCCTCAAGATCTGCTAGAGAGGGGAGAGAAAACGCCTGCGCCCCACCGGCCCAGGCTGCAGCCTCGGGAATACGTAGAACTCTGGTTCTCCCTGGGAATGCCAGACACCTAAGGAGGAGAAATCGGGGCGAGGGCAGAGAGGGAGAAAGGGGAAAGGGAGGGAAGGGAAAGGAGGGAAGAAGGGAGGAGGCAGAGGGAGGGAAGGAGGAAAGAAAGAGGGAGAAAGATCGAGAGATAGGGAGGAAAAGGGGACAGCAAAGGAAGGAAAGAAGAGAAACTGAGAGGAGATTGACCGTAGAGGAAGGAGACGGAGAGGCAGAGATTCAGAGGGAGGAAATTGGGGAAGAGAAAAGGAAGAGAGGAGAGACAGAGAAAGAAGAGGAAATATAGTGGGAGAGGGGAAAAGGCGAGTGAGGGGGGAGACACACTCTGACGGGGGCGGGGGGGGGGGGGGAGGCGCGCGCTCCACCGCTTCCCCCAGCCAGCCCGAGGCTGCTCCACGCGTCCCCACCTCGGTGCGCCGCCGCCAGCACAACATTCCATTTATAAATAACACCCACGTGCGCTGGTAAATAAGCGCGCGGTGGCTCTGGGCGGCCGCCGCGCAGCGTAACACGCGAGGCTCCCGCCGAGCATGCGCCGGCACGCCCGCCCCTCCCCTCCGCACGTGTCCGCCGACTTCCCTAGCGCCGCCCCGGCTCCGTTCCGTGCCCTCCTCGAGACTGAGCTCCCCTCCCACTGTTAGCCGCCGGGCTTTTGGACGCCACTCTCGGGCTCTGGGCTCCCGAGCCTCCGGGGTTCTAGAGATACCCTAGGTCCTTCGCATGCACAGGGAACGTTCTATCTCACCCCTCCCTTAAGGAGGCTCACGCAGGAAAAACAAAACAAAACACCCCAACCCATTTCTGGCCCGTGCGTTCTTTTTTTCCCCTTTCATCTTCCAATTCCTTAGGATTTTACTCGATTGTTTATTATTTGCGGGGCGGGGGAGGGGAGTGGTGGAAAGGGGCGGGAAATGGGAGGCCGGAGACTGGCACCTAAGGGCCTAGGCCAGTCAGCGTGCGGCGTGGCTTGATGGCTAAGACGAGCAGCGAATAGCGGCGCGGCAGACTGCACGGCGGTCACGCGCTTATTGATACAATGACATCATCTGTTTGTACGCGTCGAACTAGCTTGGTGCAGGGGCGGGGCTTCACGTCACTTGAGTGACTGACCCTCTGCAAAGCTCAGAGTCCCGCGGGCTCCTACCTCTTGGGGAAGAGGAGGTGGAGTAGGGAGGGGGAGGGGATAGAGGGGCGCGGCTTGGCAGGCAAAACTCAATGGATGCGCTTTTGAACAATTTCTGATTACGAATGGTTAGGACTAGAGTGCTAGCGGCTTGCGTGTTCCCAGAAACTTCTCTGGGACATTATGTAATAATAAAAGAAGTGTATGGCTTAAGAAATCGACAGCCTTTGATATTTAATTTCCACGTAGCATAGGAAAAGACGAGCACAAGTAACCTGGCGTCCAGCTTTAGGCTCGCCTCCGTAATGCAACAAATTAGGAGTGAAAGATGTAATATACGTAATTACTAAAATCACTTAAAAAGTAAATTTTTTTTTCTAAGATTTGTGATTATCGTTCTCCACTCTCAAATGTGCTTTTCTGTCGGCATTCATTATTTCCTTCCTCTTGTCCTTCCCTGGCGATCTCTCTCCTCTCCTCCCATAAAACGCATTAAAAGCAAACCTCGTTTCCTACATGAACAATTGTGTATAAACTGACAGCTGAGTTAAAAGCGTTTACTTTGGGTGTCTGCGTCTGCGTGCCTGCTAGGAGTCCCCACGTCAAATAAAGGGTTTCTGTTGGTTATTCCGTGCGACTCGCAATCTCTTCCTTAGGATGTCTTAAATGCGATGAGTTCGTTCATCCCACCCCCACTCTCGGCCTATTCAGTCTTGCCCGTCTCCATCCAACGTCTTACTACGGAAAAGCGCAGTTATTAAACCTCTCTTCTCCTTGTCCGGGGCTCATGAGAATACATACTGAATCTCCTCCAAAGTGCAAACGAGGGAACTCGCGACTGTACTGCATCCCGTGTATCCAGGTCCATGGAAGTCTTGAATGAAATTTCCAAAGAGCAAAACATTTTTACACTAGGTCTTAAGTTTCTTGGCCCTTGGGAAGTACAGCAGGACAAAGAGAGGGAGACGGACAGACTAGTGTATAGCTTTCAAACTAAATTATGCTTGCGCTTGCGGGAACGATCCTTCTAATAAAGATCTCAGCGGAGTTTCTCAGCGCCAGGTTCCCCTCGAGCTTTCTCCTCCCCTTCCTAGTCCAGCGTGGGCGCGCACGCACACACACAGATACACATATCCCCCCTTCTGCCAGCCTTCTCGGTCTTCCCTCCCCCTGGGCGGGGACCTGTCTGCTGTCAGCTTAGGTTGAGGCTCCCTGCGTGTGTCTATAACTTTGTGTTGCTGCTGCTGCTGGTTGTTAGGAGAAGGAATGTGGAAGTCAGCAGTGTGGAGGGTGACAGGCTGCCCGTGCAAGCTGCAGGAGCGGCAGCAGCAGCAAATGCCTAAACCCTTCTTACGCGCAGATTCTTCGCTTTCTTTTTTCTGTATTTTTGGGAGACGTGCAAAATTTTGCTTTCTCCCTCATCGTTTTTAAAGGGAAGGTGCCGCGGTAGACACAGGAACTATGCAACGGGGTTGCTGCTTTTCTCTCCTGTGACTCCGGATCTGTTTTTGAACAAGCTCAGGTTCTTCCCTTTCCCCTCCCCTTGACTTTGTCTTTCTCTCCCCCTCCGCCGTCTTCCCCAATCCGCCTCCTCCCCCTCCGTTTTCTTTCTAGTGTTTTTAAAGGACTTGAGTGAAGAGGGGGTGGGGGGGAACTGTCAAGATGGCAGCAGCAGGAGCAAGGAGGTTATGAATGTGTTAGTACTGGATCTTTTCACAGCCTTAGGGGAGACTTGAAGCTTCCAGACCTGTTGGAAGATTTCTGCTTTGATTTGCTTTTTTTTTTTTTTTTTTGAGAGGCAAACGACGTCAGCAAGATCATTGCAAAACAAAACACCAAAGTGGCTTTTCCTTACCCAGTTCATCTTCTTGCGAAAAGCCTTCGTTTCTAGTCTTTTGGTTTTTGAAAGTAGCACGGACTGGCCGGGCCTGAATTTAGATGCATATTAACCCTCCCTGGCCTTTGGGTCGAAACGACGAGGGAAAGGGAAGTGGGGGAAAAAGTCATTGTGGTAAAGCAAGATCCCAAATCTCGTCTCTCGAAGCAAGACAGAAGCCTGAGCTGCTCGCAGATGGATACAGTGTAATTTCTGTGGTGTGGAGTCTCCTCGTCGGTGGGAGGGTGGGGGTCCGAGAAAGATCGGAAGACGCCACAGACTTTCTCTCCTTTGCCACTGAAGGAAGCACTTCTGCATCTGCATGGAGTGAAATATAAACAAACACACTCCCAGTAGCAGAGCAGGCACGGAGCTGCACCACTCAACTGCGTTTGGCTGCTCCTTGCTTTAAAGGGACAACCCTCCCTCCCCAGTACCCTCCTCCTCCACCTCCTCACTTCCCCCTCACCCCTCCCTCTCCGCTCTTACCCCACCCCTCCCCCTTCTCTCCTCCGCCCTACCTTCCTCCCTCTTCCACGCCCCAGCCACCTTGTCCAGGAGAGACCTGCCTATCTGACCGCAGCTGGGGGAGGGGGTTGCCCCATCAGTGCCTAATCCTCCGATTGTCCCCACCCCCACCCTCCCGCACCCTCAGGCGGCGGCTGCTTAGGACTGGGAGTCGCTCGCTCTACCAGGTTCACTGGAAGGGACGTTTCCAGGTCTGCCTGTTCCCCTGGCTTGGCGAGGTACTGATCTGAGAAGAGGAGGCAGCGGCGGCAAAGGTCCGCCGAGGACTTCATTCCAGCTCAGGATAACCAACTCTGTCCCCCATTTCCCTCCCTTTCTCCCTCACCCCCCAACCCTTCTCCCCCCTCAGACAGCGATCCTGATCCTTTAGCCTGTTCTTTCCCCCCTCTCCTCCTTCCCTCCCCCACTTTACCCCGCCCCAGCGAGAGAGCAAGGAGGAGAACCACCGCTCGAGCTAGAGAGCGAGCGAGGGAGAGAGCGAAGGAGCGAGCAGCAGCAGCAGGCAAAAGGCAGCCCAAGGGCCAGGGCGGCGAAGATGGCAGAGGCGCCGTCCTCCCCGGCCCCGCTCTCGCCGCTGGAAGTGGAGCTGGACCCGGAGTTCGAGCCCCAGAGTCGGCCCCGCTCCTGTACGTGGCCCCTGCAGAGGCCCGAGCTGCAGGCGAGCCCGGCCAAGCCCTCGGGGGAAGCGGCCGCCGACTCCATGATCCCCGAGGAGGAGGACGACGAGGAAGACGAAGACGGAGGCTGCGGAGCCCCTGGGGGCGGCGGAGGAGCCGGCACGGCCATGGCCTTGGGCGGCGTGAGCGGCGTCCTCGGCCCGGGACTGCACCCCGAGGAGGCTGCCCGGCTCTTGGCCCCTGGAGGGCAGGACTCGGGATCCGGCGCGCCCCCCGGGACAGGCGTGCTGAGCGGGGGGCAGCAGGCGCCGCTGCAGCCTCCGCAGGCGCCGCTGTCGCTGCCCCCGCCGCCGCCACCGCCGCTGCAGCCTCAGCAGCCGCAGCAACAGGGGGTGAGTGGGGCCGCGGGGCAGCCGAGGAAATGCTCCTCCCGGAGGAATGCGTGGGGAAATCTGTCCTACGCTGACCTGATCACCCGGGCCATCGAGAGCTCCCCGGACAAACGGCTCACCCTGTCCCAGATCTACGACTGGATGGTGCGCTGCGTGCCCTACTTCAAGGATAAGGGCGACAGCAACAGCTCCGCTGGCTGGAAGGTGCGTACGGACAACCCCCCCAGGTGGGATCGGGAAGGATGCACGGCATGTAAGCCCTTGGTACTTTTCCAAGCGCTTTCGCAGGTTGCGGAGGTAGTTTGAGAGGTTGCAAATAAGGGGTGGAGGGTTCCTACACGCAAGAAGAGCGGACGATGGAGGAAATGGGGTTCATTGCTTACCATGGGAGGGGATGGGGTGCAGCAATGCTGTGGGATGCTCCAGGGAAGGGTGTTGGTGAGGATGAGGGAAAGGGATCGTGATGCGTAGGGAAAATTGGTTGGGGGAGTCGAGAAAGGCTCCCTGGGACGAATTCTGGAGTTGGGGGGAGTTTAAAGAGTAATGGGAGGGTACCCGAGAGTTTAAGAAAGGAAGAGTGGTCTTGTCGAATTCCATATACAGCGCTGAGGCAGGTAGGTGGGAAGAGGGCCAACTTTATCAGGGTAGTTCTTCATTTGGTGATTACGTGACTGGGTAAGAAGGGGAGTGTGTGGTATGAGAGTCTATGTGCGTGTGTGTGTGTGTGTGTGTGTGTGTATGTTGCCTAGAGCGTCCGGGTAGATGTGGGGACATAGATTAGCAAGAAGGTGGATTTTGGGCTCCTTGCACTGCGGAGTTCAGTGTTTGTTTCTCTGAAGATAATGGGTATTTGTAGTAGGTTGGCTCAGCATCGTTGATCAGATGAGACAACCTGTGGCCCTTAGGTTTAAGTTTTGGGACAGATAGCAACCGTGACATACTGTACCTGTGGACGCATCAAATCCTTTGAAGAAAATAAAAGAAGGGAGTACTTAGAGAAATCTTATATTCCAGCCTAAACCTTTGCTGGCCTAAGTCCCTATCCTTTCCTCCTCCTCCTACCCGACCACCTACTATATTCATCTGCAGTGCATATTGCTTAAGGGATGCCTTCTAATGAGCCTTTTGTGCAGGAAGGAAAGACTTGGACCACTAGAAACTTGGGCATATAGCAGAGGCTGAGTATCCTGTCTCTGTTTCCCATCTGACTTTGTTTTTCCAGCCTGTCCAGCACTTGTCTTATTTTTGGACTTAGTTCAGATCCCGTCTCACTGCTATTACTGCCTGTGCCAGAGCTCTAGTGTTTTATCAGTGAGATGGAGCAAGGACGCCTTGGTGGCGGGCAGAGAAGCAAAGAGAGACAGACACTTGGATAATGGCTTCTACCTGTAAATGAACCGGGAAGAAGGAGACTCTCCTGTTCCTTTTCGCTCTCTTGGGGCTTCGGGCACGTGGTTGAGAGGGAGGTATGGAGAGGCCTATGATGTAATGACTCTTTCTGCAGTTGGGCATCTAGAGAAATTAACTCTGTGCCTGCTGGTTGTTCCTTCACCCTTACCGTCTTCCACCCTCTCTTCCCCAACTTCATAGTGCATCCACTGCAGAAAAAAATTAAGGTTTCTAGTAGCAAGAGAGCAGGTATTCTTTATCATATCCCCAAACTGTGAGGACTTGGGTTCATAGTCTTCCCTTTTGGCTTACTTGTGTGACCTTGGACAAGTCACTTAAGCACAACTTGGGCCTCAGCTTCCTCCCCATTAAAACAAGGATGCTAGACTAGATTAGCCTCTGAGATCTCTTCCAATTCCAGATATGTGATCCATTGGTCATATGTAAAATTTGATTTTTTTTTTTTTAATTTGAAAAGACATCTCTCCTTCCTTCCCATGCTTATATTTGGGAATTTTGTCTCCTTAACTTCTTACAGAAAGCTTAGAAGATGTAGATCTGAGACAAGATTAAATAAAAAAAAAAACTTTCAGGAAAAAGATTTGATCAGAAAGAAAATTACATTTTAATTTGCCTTTATAAAAGAAAGTGCTTTTTTGGGAAGGGGGGCTTGCAAGTCTATAATCAAAGCTTTGTTTCACAGAACTTAAAAGTAAAATTGTAGAGCCAACCTGTGAATCAGTTTCCTTCAATATATTCCTCTATCTTATCAAATATTGTATGATGTTACAGCCTTTACAAAGGTATGTCAATCGTGTGATACAAGTGCTGTTTTCAAATGAGGTGAGATTTGAGCAATTCAGTTTCTTCCAAATGCTAATATTGGGTAACTTTAAAGACTGTTTCAGAGTGGGTGACAGAAGCCATTCTTTGGCAGTTGTTCCTTGTCTTTTTTAGCATTAAAGGGAGTTAGGAACTTACTGGACCCGAATGTAGTGATTTGGGAGTTTTATAAAGTGGAAAGGTTTTCCTGATTTTTCTGTCTTGAAAACTATTTTTCCTTTTGAATTCAGACTAGTATATTTTTTAGTGGGAATTTAATTGCAAATAAAGAGTTTTTCATCCTTTCTGTGATTTTAAGATTAATAAGCCAAGAAGTGTAGTGCAGTAGGAAAAGCACTGGGATTCTTACTCTGATGTTGGCCAAATCACTTAACTCCATAGAACCTGTTTCCTTCTCTGTAAATGGCTGAATTTGATTAGAAGATCTTTAAGATCTCTTGTAAGATATACTAGAGTAATATTATCATCTTTTAATGTACATAATTGCTTAATACCTGACTTTGAAAATATATACACAAAAATATTAAAGTGGCTATAAATTGAGATTAGTATGTTAACAGTGTAAATTTTCCAGTAGAAGTGTTAATTTCAGTCAAGACCTTTATAAATATTGGGTCACAACCAATATTTTATGTCATGGTTTCATATTTCCCTATAGCTATCTCCTATGTCATTTTAAATTGAAAAATCATGTAACTAGCACCCTTCATAGTGTGCCAGACTTTCTGACTATTTTAATTCAAATTTAGATATTCTACTTCTACCTAACAAGTAGCTGGGAATTAGAGTTAATTTAACACATGAAAACTTTGATCCTTGGAGACCATGGGGAGGTAATTTAGTTCAAAAGTTTTTGTAAGATGACCTTCATTAAAAGATGCAGCTGGGCAGGAACTACCAAATCTTCTTTGAATGTGGAAGCCCTTTGAAACTGAGGCTAGAAATGCTCAACACCCAGTATGACTAGTGACTCCAGATTGGTTTTCCAACCTTTTTTGAGTGTGTGTGTGGCTGTGGTTTAGTGTGGGTGGAAGAGGAGGGAAAGAAGAGAGGTCAGGAGCCAATTGTGACCTATTTCCAGGCTTCCAGATTTCAAGAGTTTGATTCTAGTATGGTTAGTCATTCTGGAGAGATAGAAGGAGAGAGGAGGGAGGTGTGTGTGTAATCTTACACTGATGCACCAGTTCCTTGACACACACGGATAATCCTGGAAAATGGGATAGAATTTTAGCCTCCCTTGTTTCTCTATGTAAAAAAGCACAAAAGACAAAGTGGGTATACTTTATTCATTTGTTTGAAACACATGTACAAATAAAATAAGAAATAATTATGTTCTAAATTCAATTATTTATTAATAAATATTAATAAATAACTTATGCTTGAAAGTGTTTTTTCCCTAATAATGATTGGGATAGATGAATTTTAAAGGCCTATAAGTAATTCCTAAACTTTGTTTCCAGTTTGGCAAATAACATGAATTCTTGGATTTGACAAGTATTTATAAATACTTCTTATGTGTGACACACTCACTAGGTTGATATTACTTTACTAAAATCTATTTTTGCCTTTTTAGAAAAAAATACAACCATTCTGACCATTATTTCAGCTGATAGGATAAGTCTGTTTGAGAAGAGAAGTTGCATCTTTTATATATGAAAAGATATAGGTACTTTGAAAATATTAGGTAATAAAAGGATAATTTTCAATATAAAAAACTAGGCACTGAATACTTAAAAAAATAATCAGTGGTAAAGAGATATTTTTATTACTGGCAGAAGTCAATTCATTTTGTCAGAAGTCAGAAGTTCTGAATTGATGTACTGTTTGTGAGTTCAGGTACATAATTCCCATTGAAGTGATAGCTATCTTTCAGGGTCTCCTTTAGCTCTGTTTCAAAGGAGAAATGAAGATTGAGGGATGAGTAAGGGGGGGAAGGATGATCATTTCCTTGAATTCAAATTAATGTTGATTTGCCCCCATGCTCTGCAGCAGAATTCTCATCTTCCATTAAGAAAGTACTTAAAGATTTGTTAAATTAGTTTTTCCATCTTGGTGCCCTAAGTATGAAAAAGATGTAGTATATGTGATGATGGGAGTGGTTAGTGATAATGAGCGTGTGAGTGTATGTACATTCTTTTGTAATGTGCCTTTGGAATCTTTTCCAAAACATGGTAAAATCAAAGAATATTTCATGACCCTGCTTATTTCTACCCATGTTGTCTAGTCCTACTTGAGATAAGTGCATCTAGTCTCATTTCAAAGAACTATATAAAGGAAAGTTTTTTTAGTGCAGCTGAAAATTGTGCTCTGTGTGTGTATGTGTGTGTGTGTGTGTGTGTGTATGTTTGTGTTTTCTAAGATAAAATTAGAATAATTTTCTTTTTGCTTCCAAAATGTGAAGTCAGATGTGTTTTAAAGCAATTCTCTAAAGGACTGCTTATGGCCATGTCTAAAGCTTCTGTCTTGTGCGTGGTATTTCTTGCCAAAAGGCTATTTTGTAATTTCCTTTAGCAGTGCTGTACTCGTCAGTGATTCTCAACGAATCTCCTTCCTCTTCCTACAGCAGCAGTACACTAGGGGGACTGTTTTTCCTCTTTTTTGAGCTGTGTCAAAAACCTAAGAAATGAAGAAACTGGCCCTTTGTGCCTTTGATCTGTGAGTTTCTGACTAACTCATATATAAAGTTCTTTAGTGTCAGACTTATCTCTTTCATGGAAAATGAAGTGGAGCCATTGGGGATATATTTTGGGGGAAATTTTAGGCAAGCTCTACCTGAAGGAATACCATGAAAAAGTCTAATGTAGTCAGACTTTTTTTTTTTAAATAAACATAAATTTTACTTGTAATACTACTTGAAAACTCTTTAAAGTATTTCCATTTGGACAATTGAAACCCATCCTTCTCCTCTCCTAGTTCTTGGAAATTTTATCTGACTCTAACCAGAGACCATGATGGAAAACTAAGAATGTTTCCCAGAAGGGAACCAGTAGGCTTAGGGATCCTAATTAAATACCCTTCCTCCCAGTAGCTAATTCGAAAGATCCCTAATAAAAATAGGATTCTAACCTATAGGTTAGAGGTCTAACTCTCATGGGGTTGTTGTAAGTAAGGCTTAAATGAGATAATGTATGTAAAATGCTTTATGATGACAGTGATGAGAGGATATAAAATAATCTTGCTCATTTTTGCATACTTGCTCATGCATATGCTTCTAGGCCTGGTAGGGGGCTCAATTCTGACTTTGACCTTTTGTTTTTTCTCTAGTCCTGATATGACTGTGTAGTGGAAAGAATGCTGGGTGTGGAATCAGCACCTGGATTTAAATCTCATCTCTAACATTGATTGTGTGAATTTGGGGGTGTCAATTTTTTAATATATTGGACATTATAAAACCTGAGAGAATTTTCTCTAAATAGTATAGAAAATGCAGCCCAGGGAGGGTAGTAGGAGTTTCCACTTAGAACTTCATGACAGTAAAGTCATGGTTCCAGGTCCTTCTATTTCTATTTAAGGCAGTTGTGGAGTGATGATCTAGAAAAAATGGTCTAAAAAGTGGTGAAGTCAGTGTCTAGAAAGCTCAACCTCATAGGTAGGAAGATCTGAAATTTTTCCTGCCTTTCCCAAATATAGCTGTCTGATGCTGGTCAAGTCACTTAACTTTGTATGGTTTAATTCCCCTGGACTAGAAGGTGCTGACCAACATTGGGAAGGGAAGTTTTCTTGTCTGGGGAATTACTCTTTGATAATACAAGTCCAGTCTCCATCTACAACTCCAGAGTTTTCAAGTAGGATTACAAGTAAATTTACCTCAGGTAAATAATTTCACATTTCTGAGCCTTAGTTTTTTCATATATAATATTTGGAGTTTGGATCTCATGGCTTTTAAAATCCCCTCTGGTTTGCCTTTGGTAGTTACTTGTTACTTTGGTATCCATGTAGCTCTTGCTGTTTTGTTAATTTAACCCATGTCCATTGTGGCTTTGGGAACTGGGATTATTAGGGTATGGATAGAGGGTTGTTGGTAGTAGTGTGCAAAAAAATAAAAGGGAAAATTTGCTATCTAATGGTATTGTTTTGGAGGTGGAGAGAAGGGAGTGAGGGGAAGAGACCATCCACTGCTATTATCACAAGATCTGAGTACTTTCTGACTCAACATAAGGGCATCAGTTTTTAACAGGTATAGGTCACCACATTGTTGACATATATGGCTACTGCAAGGCATAGGTCAGCTTTGGGCTGTTATTGATCTTTCACTTTAAAAATATAGGACAGACTCATTTTTCTTTTTTTTAATTATAGTTTTTTATTTACAAGATATATGCAGGGGTAATTTTTCAGCATTGACAATTGCAAAACCTTTTGTTTCAACTTTTCCCCTCCTTCCCCCCACCCCTTCCCCCAGATGGCAGGTTGACCAATACATGTTAAATATGTTAAAGTATAAGTTAAATACAATATATGTATACATTTCCAAACAGAAATGTATTTTGCTGTACAAAAAGAATTGGAGTTTGAAATAACCTGTGAAGGAAATCAGAAATGCAGGTGGACAAAAATAGAGGGATTGGGGATTCTATGTAGTGGTTCATATTCATCTCCCAGAGTTCTTTTGCTGGGTGTAGCTGGTTCAATTAATTACTGCTCTATTAGAACTGATTTGGTTCATCTCATTGTTGAAGAGGGCCACCAAAAACATTTTTCAAGATGTGATAAACCATGTTAATACTTTACAAACCCATGAAAGCACATTATTTGTATCAACACAATGGTAAATAGCAATAATCTCAATAAGGGATTGTGGGGGAGGGGGAGAAAGGGAGACAGGAGATGGATTTCTTTGGCAGTTTGCTAAAACAAAAGACCCCTTCTCAGAATGTTTTTGAATGAATAAAATACCATACATAGGATTTATAAAGAAAGCCAGTTATATGTTATCAGATTTTTAAGTTCATAGATCTAAGAACCCCGATAAATCAAAAATTTAGAGCTGAAAAGTGACATTTTTAGAAATCATCTAGTCTAAAAATTCTTCATTTGTGAAGTTAACTTGGACAGGATGGCATAAATAAACTGGCTGAGTGAGGATTTGAACTTGTGTCCTATAACTCTACAATTCATCATGCTATTCCATTGTATTCTACACTGACTCTACCATTGGTTTATATTTAGTGACATAGAGCAAGAGCTTCATGAGCTACTATTAACTTCATACTAATTGCCATTTAAAGCATGCTCCAGGCTAATTTTAAGAATTTCTTCCCAGGGTCCAGTTCCTTTTCCTGGGTGTATAATTGTAAACTATTTGTCTATAGAAAAACAGATGATCAATCATTTCTTCCTTCAGTGATGACAGCATCCTGTATGTCAGAAGTCCTAGTTAAGAGTACCCTATGTAATTCATTCTCAGGAGCCAGTTAGATAATCCCATGGAAAGTAGATTAGACCCCCAACAGGCTCAAGAGCTGTGCGATTGAGTCCTACATCAGGATCTCAAGAAGCTGTCTTGTCCACACTCCTCCTTTACAGATTAGGACACTCAGACCCAGAGAAGTAAGTAATTTCACTGGAGTCACATAAGTGCTAAGAAAACCAAAATGGAATTTTTACCTCTGTTCTCTGACTCCAGAGTTTTGTCCCAAAGAGAAACTGCTAAAATTTTGTGACGCCCTTGGAGATACAGGACCAGTGTAAAGATAGCTTCCATAGTCTATTTTAGCTTGCACCTCCCCAAGCTCCTTCAAAATAGGGGTGTCTCAGGTCTAGAACAGATTTCTCTTGCTGGAGAGGGTAGTTCAAGGAAATTTGTGGCTGTTGACCTTATTTCATTTGTTTTCAGTCTGACTCTTCATGATTCCATTTGGGGTTTTCTTGGCAAAAGACCCTGGAGTGGTTTGCCATTTCCTTCTCCAGCTCATTTTACAGAGGAGAAAACTGAGACAAATAGGGTTAAATGACTTGTCCAGGGTCACACAGTGGCAAATGTCTGAGGCTGGATTTAAACTCAGATCTTTCTAACTCCAGGCCAGGTCTTTCTATCTGCTGTACCTCCTAGTGACCCATTCATCTTATTACTTCCTAAGAATCTGAAGCCAGAAGGGGCTTTAGCAAGTATTGGAAATTAAGTGACTTATTTGGGATTATACTGTTATTTCTTTGAAGTCAGAGGGATTATGTTGGAGTCCTGATCTGTCTCTTTGAACTGTTTGATCTTGGTGAAATCACTGAACTTTTCTTAAGTCCATCATCATACTTTATAGGGTATCATGTGGGAATGGGTGATGGTGGTGGTGCATGAATGCTCTGTAAATTCTTAAAAGAAGTTTGTAAATGTGAGCTAGTAGTAGTAGTAATAGTAGCAATTATAATAGTAGTGTAATAGTAGCAATAATAATAATAATAGTATTAGTAGCAATAATAATAGTTGTAGTAGTAATAGTAGCAATAATAATAGTAGTAATAGTAGCAATAGTAGTAGTAGTAATAAAGATAGTAGCAATAGTAATAATAGCAGTAGTTGTAGCAATAGTAATAATAATAATAGTAGTAATAAAAATAATAGTAGCAGTAGTAATAATAGTAGTAGTAGTAGTGTATAAAGTACTCTACTCTCTTAACTCCTGAGTCAGGGCTTTTTTCCTCACCCTTCTATGTTGCTTTTGGGGGAGAACAAGCCATACAGTCCACTCCCTGTTTTGCTAGGGCAAGATGCAGCTCTGTCTCCAAGGAGCACTGCCTTTTTCACAAGAGAAGGAATGCTTCAGTGCTTTCTTTTTTGTGTGGATTTTCTCTTGTCTTTTATCCCAACTTGAATGAATATGTTCCTGTCTTCTTGACCAGACCACAGAGGACTGAGAATAGAGTCCATTGACAGGAGCAGCCATTTATTCTTGTAGCAATTAGACCAAAAGGAGCTAATTGTCTTGCTTGTTCAAAGAGCTGAACACAGAGAGTTGAAAAAGTAAGTATAAAAGTTTTGAAGTTAGACCAAAGACTCCTCTTTCTAAGTACAAATCTGGCCTCAGATACTAGTTGTATGACTCTGGGTAAGTCAATTAATCCTGCTTGCCTTAATTTCTTCATCTGTAAAATGAGCTAGAGAAGGAAATGGCAAACCCTTCCATGTATGTTTATCAAGAAAACCCCAAATGGGGGTACAAAAAGTCTGACTGAACTTGAACAACCACAGCTTCCTGACTCTAAGCCCAAGACTCTATCCATGGTGCCATCTAGCTTCCCCTCTTTGAAATATAGTTCCCCGTCTGGGAAATAAGAGGGTTGGAGGAAATGACCCTTGTAAGTTTCCTCGTATGTCTACCAACATATCTTTTTTGTAGGTGGCAAGACTTTTGCGTGGCACAGCTCATTCCTAATCTTTCTTGCTTCATGTAAAAGATAAAGAAACAGACCTAGAAGAAGTTAAGTGATTTGCTTGCCCAAAGTCACTGAGCTAGTTTAGTGGCAGGGCTAACACTAGAACCCAGATCTTCTGACTCCTAGCTGAGAGCTCTGTCCAGTGTATCATTATTTCTTATGAGATTAGTCATAACTGTGTCCCAGATGTCTCCATCAGGACTGCATTATTTCAGCATGATTGCATCTTGGAATTGTTTCACTAGGTTATCCTTTGCCTAATTGTCTTGTTGATTCCCTCTAAAGAAATTGCTTGAGAATGTGGTTGCCTTCCTTTTTGGATCTGCCCCAGTGCAGCTCACTTATGTGATTAAAACTACACCTTAATCAATACCTTCTCTAGTTAATATCCCCCCATTATTTATGGGACTTAATTTGGTCTATGTGAATTTGCACCAATTTGTCTATTTCGACATAAGTTGAGTTTTTCCAGATTTATAAGTGACTGACATTGGCTAGTGGCTAGTATATAGGCAGGAAGACCTAAGTTCCAGTCCCATCACTGGTACTAAATTTATGTGGACTAGGCACTTAATAATCTGAACCAGAAAAAAAGCATTTCTTTAAAAAGGAGATAATAGTCTTTGCCTTCCAGTGTTATTGTAAGGCAGAAGTGGGATAATTATATAAAACACTTTGTAAATCTTAAAGCTCTATATAAACATCAGCTATTATTATGTTACATTTTCTGAATAGAGAACATACTTTCTAATCTGGTTCTCTACACATACATAGATACATATACAGTATACCTACATACATTTAAGGAGAGCAAGTTTTCTGTATATTATGACCTTAGTTATAATGTGAGATTGGCTATGTTCCAGGACTTTTAAAATTAGAAAGGGATAATGTGAATAATCAGAATGACCTAGGGTATCAGGAATGTAGTGACATCATAAGTGGAGTCTTCAAGGCCCTTTGAGCTATAAAAGAGGGCATGGGCTTAGAACCCAATGGCAGTGTTGTTGAAATGATACATTATAGAATTTAAATGATACTTGGACATCCTCGGGGGCACGATTAGTGTATCAGACTCTTTAATAGTCCCAGAAGACTTCACAGATGCCAGAACCAACAACATCATCAACTACCACAGAGAAGGAGGGGGAAATATGGCCTATGCAACTATCTTGGCATCTTACTACATTGTAATATCATTGTGGCTTGCCCTCAACATATGTGCTGTGCTTTAATTGACTGTGATTTGTGTCCAGCACAGTCTGTGCCTGGCATATAATAGGTACTTAATATTTGTTGAGTGAGTGAATGAATAAATCAGATAAATAAGTCAAAAGAGTCTTGTGCAAACAAAACAAAACACTGGCTTTGGAGTAAGGGGACCTGGATACTTCTGTCAGTTTGTGCTTGGGAGATAATGGCCAAGTAATTGAACCTCTTTGCCCCTCAATTTCCTCATATGTGGCACATATCTGTAAAATGTGGATATATAATAGTGCTTAATTCTCAACTTTGTGGTGAGAATCAAATGAGATAATAATTATAAAAACCTTAGCACAGTGCCAGGCACATAGTAAATGCTGTATAAATAGTAGCTTTCATTATTCTTATTCTTGCCCTAAATCTAAAATCTTGTTATCTTCTTTAGTAAGCAAAAAATCTGTTTTTACCTAAATAGATGCACTAGTAAAATGTGTCTTTAATTCTTAATTTTTCTTAGTAACTTTAAAATGACTTCACTTAGAAACATTTTATTTGCATGCAACTTTTCAGGAATATAGCTGTCACAGAACTAACAAAAATAATAGGTCACATTTATAATGATGTTTTGCAGTATTATATTAATCATTAATATTTACATGGGGTGTCCCAAAAGCCTTAGTGCAGTTTTAAGATATTAATTATTAAAAATTTAAGCTACAATATAAAAAATGTAGCTTAATGTATATATTAATATATTTACATATATTACATAATATAATTATAATTTATATTGTATATATGAATATATAGTATATAATTTATATTTTATTCTCTATCCTAACCTTTAAGCCTTTAAAACATAAGATTTTTATCTATTATAAGTTAAAACTACTTTTGAGACATCCTTTATAGTGCTTTAAAGTTTTTACAGAGTACATAATATATATTATCTCATTTGATCCTTCTAAGAACTATGTCATGTCTATACTGTGCACTGAGGAAACTATACTACACATTCCGTAAACTACAAACTGAGTCTCAGAGACTAAGAGATTGGTTCATAGTCACAAAAGTAGTGAGTGTCCTAAGTCAGTATTTGAACTGAAATCACCTGACTTTTAAGTTCAACCTTCTCTCCTTTCTGCCTTTTAGATGGACCCAGGAGGATGACAGATGGATCAATATTGATGCCTTGGGAAACTGACATGATAAGATAGTGATCATGAAGTCATTGGGTGTTAGAGATTTAAGGAAACTCAGAGAGAAGTTGGACTATCTGTCTCATCTTATATGTTTGGGAACAGCACTGTGTGTGGTGATTTGTCAGTGAGTGGCTGAGAATCCATGCTTTATTCTTTGATTCTGACATTCTTAATGATAATGCCTCAGTTTAATAAATTTGAGATTTTAGTGGTGCCATGTATTAAGGAATTAGGTGGATATGTTTGAATACCTTGGAAAGAAAAGCAAGTCACTTGGGAGAGATGAGGTTGATAGAAGCATCTGGGCTATTGGAAACTGTGAACTTATTATATCCTTAAGTTTGTTTATCCATGTCCCTAGAATTTCTATATGTTCTATTTCCATTTAGGTTCCCCACCTGTATAAAGACATTGACCTGTGTAATAGCTACCTCTATGGAAAGCTCATTTCATGGTTTTATAATCTCTCTTTCCAAATTGGATTTTCATGTTTTGAATTTTTCTCTTTTCTCTCCTCTTTTTACAATATCTCAATCCTACTTCCCCCTCCCCAAAGTTATAGATTTTTTTTTTTTTCATTAAGAGATTTGTGATGGGATAAATACCAAGAAAATGAAGCTGATTCAGTTCTTGTTCTCTCTTCTAATATAGAAAGCCTTCCTGGGCAGCTAAGTGGTGCAGTGATAGAGCAGTAGGCTTGGGATCAAAAAGACTTATTATCTTCATGAGTTTGAATCAGGTCTTAGACACTAACTAGCTATGTAAATCCAGGCAAGTCACTGAACCCTGTTTGCCTCAATTCCTCATCTGTAAAATGAGTTGGAGAAGGAAATGGCAAACCACTCCAATATCTTCACCAGGAAAACTCCAAATGAAGTTACAAAGTCACAAGTGACTGAGAAGACCCTTCTAGTGATTTTATTTCTCCTTCAACTAGTCAGATGGCAGGGATGAAAAAGCAGGGTTGTTTTTTTTTTTTGTTTGTTTGTTTTTGTCTTTTAAATGAGAGCCTGTGGCCACAGAAAGCTCTAAAAAGAGCTGAGGCCCAAAGTAGTAAAGGGAAAACTATCTTTTGCTGAGTCCCACATTTTGCTTAAGAGGGAGTGAGTCTAAAAACACCTAAAAACAGGTTTCACTCTATAGTGAGTAGATAGTGAGTTCCTTGCAAATCATCCTTTTCTTTTGACAATTAGGAAAGGGGTTTGGGTTCTCTTTTTTTATGCTTAGAAAATAATACTGGTCTATACCTCCTCCCCATCTGTACCCCTTTGTTTCAAATGTCAGAGAAATGAATAGCTTGACTTGTGAGAACATTGATTACCGTACTTAAGAAGTGACTTTGAGGATAGAGCCAGCAGAGGGAGTGTACAAGTTTTAAATCTATTCTCAAGCTTTTTTTTTTTTTTTTTTTTTTTTTTCTCCTCCCTAGATGCCAAAATACTCAAATGGATTAAAAATAATTCTGAGACGTAGAAATATCATGTTCTTGCATAGCATCATTAGATAAGTTTGGACTTGAGGTCTAAAAACCCTAATTCTTAAAAAAAAAAAAGATTCAAGAACTTGGAGTAGTAATTAAATTCTCTCTTATCAATTGCTCTAAACTGGAAGCTTTAAAAGTAAGAATTCCTCCCCTTTTTGGAGGGGGGATTCAGTGGAAGGAGATCATTTCTTGTCACCCTTCCCTGTTCTCATTGAATTCCTGAATGATTTTAAGAGGGTGTCTTTCTTTGTAGGATAATAAATTTAGAACTGGAAGGGACCTTACATATTAATTAGTTCACTATAATCCCCTCATTTTACAGATGAGGAAACTGAGACCCATAGAGATAAAGCACCATGACCAAGGTCACATAGGTAGGTCACAGTAGATTTGGAACCCAGATCTTCTGAGTCCTAATTTCCTTTGAATAATATTGCCTTAAGTTTAGTCTGTTTCTGGTATGCATAATTAAACATGCATGGGGTTTTTCTGTTCTATTTGTTTTCTGTTTTCTCTCTGGGTTTCTTCTATTCTATTTAATTCTCCCCACCTTTTTATGCTAAGAAAACTCCAACTGGGGTCACAAAGAGTTGGACTTGACTAAAAAAGACTCAACAACAATAGCAGCATAATGAGGAGGCAAGAAGGTAAGTGATTTGATTAGAATCAGACGATTAGAAAGTATCTGAAGCTGAATTTAAACTCATCTTCCTGATTTCAGGCCCAAAGTTCCTATCCACTGTTATCACGTAGCTGACTCTGACATGCTTCCTAAGAGAAATTTTGGTAGCCACTGGCCCCAGTAGGAACTGGCCCCAGTAGGAACTTGTTTTGTTATCAGCCTTATTCTTAAATTCTCCTGGAAAGAAAGAATAGAAGATAAAAATTTTTTCCTGGATTTTTAACTAGAATTTATACTTTTTTTTTTGTATATGTGTGTTTTTCCCATACTTTTTTTTTTTTTTTTTTTTTTTTTTTTTGCTCTTTGCATTGTTGATGCTCTTACCTGCATCCTTCCCTTAGGATGCTGGTATTCACTATGGTGACTTATATCATTAGCTACAGCATAGTCGGGACTCTCAGAGTCATTGTGGCTTGTGAAATAGTAGCCAGTGGTTCCCACTGCAAAAACTTTAAAAGAGATCTCTTCTTCTAGTTTTTAGATTGGAGAAGTGAGAAAGAAGGTTGCCTCTGAAAGATGTTGGAGAGGGGAATAGAGAAAGGGGAAAGATTTACTGTGGATAGAAATTAAGGGTCACTTTCCCATGGGAATTTTCACAGAAATGACTTGGAAAGAAGGAAAAAAGGGGGACATATACCTATCGTGTTAGCATGGGTGCAGAGATGCCTTTATGCTTCCCCCCCACACTCATTGTTAAAAACACAGCAGTTGATCAGATCCCAGCAAGGGTGAACAGCAACAATTATTCAAGACCTCAGAAACCACAAACAAAGAGGTCACAGCACTGGTGTGGGGCTTGGGCTGCCACCTGCATCTCATTTATAAAATGATGTGTTTTGCATCAAGTAGAAGCTTGAGAAACCTCATCCTGTCTGAGGAGTACAAGACAAATGAGGATTTTAAAATAACCTATCAATGTTAGGTTATGGAAACCTTATTGGTAGTTTATCTCTTAATAATCTTTTAATACAGCAGTCATTCTTTAAAGACAAATGGTATCTTGTTTATTTTTTTATTTTTTTTCTCCCCTTTTCAGAAGGATTTCAAGTGGTAAGTCATATTTTCTCATTGACAAAATAAACATAAACAGATAAATCTTTTAAGGTAGCTTGCTTCTTTGGAAGTAAAATTGGATTTAAAATCTGAGAACCTAGGTTCATATTCTGTCTCCCTGTTAATTGGTAGTTACTATTAGAATAGAAGCTTTTTGAGGTCAGGCATTGTCTATTGCCTTTCCTTAGTGCTCAAGACTGTAACAAGACACATAGTAAGTGCTTAATATGTACTTATTGATTGACTGACTTTAAACAAGTTATTTCACTTTTCTTCTCCTCAGTTTGCTTATCCTGTAACATTATGGGATTGGAGAAGGTGGTCTCCAAGGGTCCTTCCAGCTCTTGATCTGTGAACCATGAAGAAAGAAAGCCAGTCATAGTTCCATCTCATTGAACTCGCTGAATAATTCCCTCTGTTCCCTACTAATTCTGTGGATATACTTCCCTTGACAAATCCATTCCTTTATTCTGCATTTGTTGAATATGCAGACTCTTATGTTCCTAATGGCCTGACTTTTCACTTGTTTTCCTTTTTATTCCCCTCCTTCTCCCAAGTGAACACCAGATGTAGATCTCGAGTCACTTCTAAATAATAAATGTTAATTACTTATTTCAAGCTACAACTTTATATGTAGTCTGGGACAATAAATACAATTGTCAGGGAACAGAATTCTGTCTGCTTTCAGAAGTAGGTGGCAAACTTGACAACTGCCTATATGCAGATCATCCTGCATATAGTTTGGGTGGTTTTTTTTGTTTTTTTTTTTTTTGTTTTTGGATATCCACCCAGATTTGGCAGATGCAGACAATAAGTTAAAGCAATGGTTTTGAATGGATAAAGAATAAGAGTTTCCTGTGTGGGCAGGTCAGGTGCATTTCTGATGTTCATAGTGATATGATTAAGCCACTTAAAAGAACTTCTGCATACTAATGAAGTGCTAGGTTATAATCCCTATGTTTAAAAATATATATTCTTAAAAATAAATTTCATTGTGCTTTTTGTTTTTACATCATAGTCATTTCTGGATGTCTCCTTTTCCAACCTCTCCTCCTCAAAGTGAGTTCTTTTCCATAATAATGAGGGAAGTTAGGCAAAGATAACTGAAACTGTGACTCCACCTGTTTTTAAGATGCCACATTAGACCCCTACCTCTTCCTTCAGGGAAGGGAGATTTCTTTTATTATTTGTTGTTTTCCAGGACTTTTTCAGATCTTTTTTAGCAAGACTTCTTTTTTGCCTATATTGTGTTATTTATTGTATGTATCATAGTTCTGATTCTGCTTATTTTAGTCTTTATCTCTCAAAGAAACAGCATATACATACATACATATATATATATATATATGTGTGTGTGTGTGTGTATATATATATACACACACATAGATATATAAAATGTGTCGGGCTCTAGCAAATCCTTGTTCTCAAAGAGCTTGTGTTCATAGAAATTTCTTGTGTTTTTCATAATTCCTCCTATCGAATTTCTGTCCTTCCCCAGGCTCTGTGTCAGATGGCCCACTATTTAAAGCTGACCATGATATACCAGGCTTGTATCCCTCCTTTCACTTCTTTTTGATGTCCAAAAGCATTAATGAGATGAGCTGCAGCTCTCACTGAGTCTACAGCATTTATCAGGCTTCTGCATTATGCAGAGCTTGGTGCTAGGAGTTGGCAGAGGTAGTGCTTCCAGACACGGACAGGCTTTTGAGGGAAGGCCATTGATCACATACAGATTGCTAACCCCCAATGTCACACAATTTCTTCATCTGTCAGATGGTTATAATTGAATCACCACCTTTGTTATGAGGATCAAATGGATTTAACCTATCTGTAAAGTACTTTGCAAGACTTAAATAACCTAAACATGCATTGGTAGTTATTATTGATTATTGATTGTCTGTCCCCATGTTGTCCAAGTGGCTTGGTACCCAAGTATTGGGTTTGGAATCAGGAAGTACAAATTTGACCTTAGAGATTTAGCTGTTTCAGTCTGTCTGCCTCAGTTTCTTTAATTATAAAATGGGAATAATAATAGCTCTTACCTCCTATTATCATGAGGATAATATTTGTGTAAAGCACATAGAAATTTGTATAATATTAGCCCTGCATTTAGTGGATGCTTAATAAATTTTTTTTTCCCCCTTCTCTCAAGGCAGCATAGCTTGTCTAATCCCACAAGGTCCAGAATAAATTCTAACCTGGCAGCTAAAGTCCTATACAATCTGATACCATCTTATCTTGATACCTAGTCTTTTCTCATATTACTCTTTTCTTATATATTCCATTCTGCAGTCAAACTATTCTTTTTGATTCTCCTTTCTCCTCCCCCCAAATTCAGTGTTTCATCTTTCTCTATGCCTTTGTTCAAGGGTTATTCCCTGTGTGTAGAATGGTTTTGCTCCCCTCTTTTTGCCTGTTGACATAGTACCCTTGAGACCCCAACTCAAAACTTCTTCCCTGAAGCCTTCTGTGATTTCTCAATTTCCTCAGATGTCACATAGCACTTTACTTCATAACTTTCTAATACACTTCTCATGCAGTATCATGTATTATAGGTATTCATGGTGCTTTTATCCCCATTTGACATTAAGCTTCTTGAGCAGGAACTATATTATATCTAACCCAAGTTTCTCTCCCAATGTCTAGCACTTTGCACCTCATAGTAATAATTGTTTGATGATTTTTTTTTTTTTTTTGTTAAAAGTCCCAAATTAGATTAGATTAGATTTCCTCGTGCTATGCTTAAGCTCAACATTAAAATTATTAAATCAACAGGATACTGGAAAGGGTGGCCTGAGAAAGTCATGTAATACTTAGTGCAGGGACCACCCTACCCCAAGAGTCCATTAAGAGATTTCATGGGGCTTGTGAACATGGATGGGCAAAAGTTACCTTTCCCCCTCCTCTAATTTCTAGTGAAAATTAGCATTTCTTTCAATTGCAAATTTAAAATATCTGAGAAAGGGTTTTTAAAGCATCACTAGGCTGCCAGAAGAGGTCCATGGCATACAAAAAAATGGTTAAGATCTCATTGATATGGTAGGGAGAGCAATAGATTTTGAGGCAGAAGACTATGTTATGAATCATAGTTTTGCTATTTATTAGCTGTACGACATAGGGTAAATTATTCAGTCTTTGTGCTTCAGTTTCTACAACTATAAAATGCGTATGCAAGTATGTTTACATGTATAGACACACACAAATCACATACATACTTCTGTCTCTATATATTTTTTGCACTACTGAGAAACACTTGTAAACTCTAATAGTAGTATATGCATAGGATATATATATATATACATGCTCATATATGTATATATGCATATATACATAGCTGTATACACACATACATGTTATATATACACATATCTATGTATATGTGAAATTTAGTTTTCTCCCTCCCTTCCTCCCTTCCTCCCTTCCTCCTTTCCTCTCTTCCTCCCTTCCTCCCTTCCTTCCTTCCTCCCTTCCTCCTTTCCTCTCTTCCTTCCTTCCTCTCTTCCTTCCTTCCTCCCTCCCTTCCTTCCTCCCTTCCTTCCTTCCTTCCTTCCTTCCTTTCTTTTCTGCCTAAGTGATTTGCCTAGTCACACAGATAGTAAGCGTTAAGTTTCTGAGATCAGATTTGAACTCAGCTCCTCCTGACTCGAGAGCTAGTGCTCTATCCATTGCACCATCTAGTTGTCTTCACAAGACTTTTTTTTAATGTTTAATTTTTGGAAGTAATGAAGACCAAGTAATAGTTCAGTTGTAACCTCAGATTGGCCAGAGAGGAATGTGTTCAAGTAGAGAGAAGTCAAAACAATCTTTCTGAAGCAGCTGAATATCTAATTACAAATTGATTCAGTAGATTAAAATATAACTGGAAAATATTTGAAAAAATAAATAAAAAATACAATTACAAATAGATAATGTGGTTTTCTAAGTAAGGGAGCCTTATGGGTAGTTTAACTGCCCCATTTCTGATCTAGGACTTTGAAAGGTTAAGGGATTTGCCCAGGGCCACAAGACAGTCAAAGCTGGCTCTATCCATCATGTACTATGACCTTTCACAAAAAATCTAATAGTAGGCACTTCATTAAGTGCTTGTTGATTTAGTGTTTGAATGCTATCTCAGGAGTTTCAATTGTTGATTGAAATCATATGTTATTGTCCACCCTCTTAAAAAATAAGTTTTCTTAGGGGTTGGTAATCTGGTTGAATAATTTTTGGTTTAAGTACTTTAAACATTTTTTTTCCTGTATTGGTAAGGAAGAGGTGTAAATGAGCCATGTTAGAGGCTATAGAAAGGGTTATTCCTACAGCAAAAATAATAGCTTGTATTTTTGAGTGCCCTTAAGATTTACCAAGTACAAGTATTATTTCATATATAATAACGAATAATAACAATAAAAATAGCTAACATTTATATAGTACTTACTATTGCCATGCATTGTGCCAAGTGCTTTACAGTAATCTCATTTGATCTTCAACCCTGTGATATAGGTAGTACTATTCCCATTTTACAGATGAAGATATGGAAGCAGACCTTATTTAAGTAACTTGTCCAAGTTGACCTAACTAATAAGTTCAGGTCTTCCAACTTCTGAGCTATCTAGGTACCACAGAAAAAGCTTGATCACCTTGTTTGAATTCATTTTTTTCTCAGTTTCTTCATCTCCAAAGACTATGAGCTCTCCATGGCTTGCTTCCACCTAAAAAACTCTTGAATTCTTGAGTTTAAAAGTCCTTAGAACTTTTGATGACCCATAGATACTAAATGATTAGAGAAAATACAGACAATACGAATCCCTCTTCTCCCTCAGGATAGTTTTCAGGGGGGAAAATTTGCCTAGAAGTTTGGCTGTCAGATCAGATCTCCTAATTAAAGATATTAAATTTTTTTTCTGAGGTAGTTAGTTGCCTCTTTGCTACAGTCACTGGTTCATGGAAGTTTGCCAAAGCAGAAACAAATAATGTTGCATAATGTGAGTTTCGGGCCAGAGCAAAATGTTTATATTCTCCAGTAAATGCCCAACTACTTTGTCTTCAAAGTAAAAAATGTGGTGGAGCAGGGCCTAAAATGGTGGTTTTAATTTGCTAAAGGAATGTGAATCTGCATGGGTTCCAGGCAGACAGACTAGCATAATACAAACTCAGAATGATGTTGCATGTTCTTGGGTACCCTGGGGCAAACAAAACCCCAATCCCAAACTTTCTGCAACTGCCAAGTTCAGAGTGGAGATGGAGAGCAGCCTGTGGAGGGTGTCTGTGTTCTGGGGCTCTTTGATAAATAAAGAACAGGCTCAGTGGTTCTGACTGATAGAGAACGAAGTACCCTGAGAGAGTCAGAGTCATGGGTGGAACTTTGAAAAGTACCAAGAGTTAATAATTCACATTTAAAGAGGGAGTAAAATTAGGCTCTCTAAAACTTATTAAGCATCACCTTGAAGGCCTGGTTTACATTAGCTGGATCAGATGGATGTACATGAATATTCCAAAAGGTTAATTAAAGGGCAACTTTTTTTTGACCACCTCATGAATTTTTATAGTTTATTTTCTCAGTTCTGTATTTTATTGGCATTAACTCAGGTTTTTCTTTAAAGTTTGCCTTATTATATTTAGCTTTTTCCTTGTCCTTTATTTTTAATTTTTTTTAATTAAAAATTTTTTTATACAACTAAGAGAATTGGATTTGTAGCTTAGTATAAGTCTTGGCTTCATGTATCTGAGTCTAATTCTTCATCCGAAAAATGAAGGGAGTTTTGCTATCTGATCTCAAAGGCTACTTCCAGCTCTAATATTTTATGATTCTATGGGAGCCTCTGTGGATTAATTTTTTTCTCTCTCTGCCCATGTTTCCTAAAGTAAAACATTTTCCCTATATCAACTACATTTTAACTCTTTATGCTGGTAAACAATTAAGAATAAATCTAATTTATTTGCATTTGGGAAAAACTACTAAATTGAGGCTTTCATAGTTTTAGTCATAATTTGCCAGAATTGGTCTTTATTCTGAAACAGTTAGAGCTAGTGTTGACATAATTCTTTAAGATTTGCTAACCATATTACACATCTCAGTTTATCTTTACAACAATACGGGAACATATCTGCTATTTTATAGACAGATATGTATGTGTGTGTGTGTATATGAATATATATATACACACACACACACACACACACACACACACACACACATATATACACAAACATATATATGTATATATTCCATTTTACAGATGAAGAAACTGAGGCAAACAGAGGTTAAAGTAACTGATCTGCCCACATGTATATACCAAAGACTAGCAAAAAGTCAGAGATTGAATTTGGACCCAGGTCTTTTTGACACTTTTTAAAAAAAAATAATTTAATTGATTAATTTAAAAAAATACACATTGCTTTATGAATCATATTAGGAGAAAAGAATCAGAACAAGAGGGGAAAACTATGGGAGAGGAAAAAGATACAGAAAAAAGAAGTAGTGAATATAACATGTGTAAGGTTTTTCAGACTTGAGGGTAGTTAATCTGGATTTGAATTCATATCTTCCTGTCTCCAAGACTGGAGCTTTTTCTTTACTGCACATCTATTTCTTTATTTATTTCTTTATTTATTTAATTTGCTCTTAGCTCCTGTCACCAAACGTGAATTACTTTCATTTTGATTTTTGAAATGACTTCACAAAAATAATTTCGGTATGCAAGGAAGACTAGAAAATAGTATTCTACATGAAACTGTGAACTTAGGCTTTTTAAAGAGATGAACATCTAACATTCTTTCTACTGCTTCCTTTTTTTTTTTAAACTGAAAGTCTAAACTTAGAAGTATTTCAGTTCTTGCTGTTTCTAAAACTGACCAAAAATATTAGACATCTTCAGTTTATTTGAATACTTAGACAAATATTTGACCATATGCATGAAAGGAAATACCCACCCACGAAATCATATTAATTAAGTGATGAGCCATAAAAGAAAAATTGGAGAGGAAGGGGATCCATGTGAGATATTTTATAAGTAGTCTATTTAAGACTTGAAAATAGCTAGATATGGGAGTGGAGGGGAAAGAGAGGAGATGACTGAGAGAAAGATGGTTTTGGACATGGGGAACTATGCTATCATCAGAAAGTGAAGAGTAAGTTTGGGCACAAAAGATAGTAAGCTTAGTTTTAGCCATGAATTTCTGGTGAAATGTCTGCTTGTAGAATTTCTTTCTTAGGCAGCTCTATCTGCCTCAGTTTCCTCATCTTTAAAAGGTAAATAATAATACCAGGACAAAATAATATTAAAATTAAATAATATTTATAATAGTATTCATACTATTTAATATTGTTAATTTAATTTAAATATGTTATATAATATAATTATTAAAACATGCAATGTATGATATATTAATGTGTGCTGTATTATATAATAATTATAATATATAATATATTGCATAATACACATATATGATATCTATATATATAAATTTAATAATATGGGGCAGCTAGTTGGTGCAGTGGATAGAGCACCACTCCTGAAGTCAGGAGGATCTGAGTTCAAATTTGACCTCAGAACCCTAACACTTCTTAGCTGTGTGACCCTAGGCAAGTCACTTAACCCCAACTGTCTCAGTAAAATAATTTGTAATATCTACATAAGTAACATTTATAAATAAATAATATTTATAAAATTTTTGCAGACTTAAAGCGTTATATAAATGCTGTTTCTATTTACTGTGCTCTCTTTTGAAGATCATCTGACCTTGTGGAAAGGGAAATCAATTTGGAATGGAAATCAGAAGATTTGGGTTTTATTGTGGCTCTGCTTACTCAGGGCCTGTGTTTTCTGATCTCCAAAATGTTCATTCTAAATGATCACTAAGGAAGTCCCTTTTTGCTCTATAGCTTGGGATCTGTTCTCCCTGTCTTCCTTCTTTTTTTGTAGTGAAATATTTACCTAACAGCAAGAGAAAAACATTTTATTCTTTGTGCTTTTTTCCCCCTTTTTTTCCAAATGGCTCCAACTTAGCAGCAATGTCTGCGTAGAAAGAAATTAAAGTAGAAGAGGCCAGCAGACTTTTTTTTTTTTTTTTTTTTTGGTGGTGAGAACTGAAAATACAATCCAGACCAGTCTTCTGAATTTGCACAAAGAAGTGATGATAATTCATTAGATCGGGTACATTATTTAACCCGTAGAGTTTTGAAACGGATTTAGGAAACTGTCATGGGCCAAAAGCTTTGTTTTGATTTGCTTTTCTTAAAGTTAACTTCAGGATTGATACAACACATGATTTTAGACAGTAAGAAGTCATGATATTTTACATGTCATACAGAATGAATAGTCTTATGACGCCCGGTGGAAGGATGCTGACATTTGAATACTGGCTGGGCCCTTTTCCATCTGCATGACCTTGGATCTTACTTAACATCTGGGTCTGTTTCCTCTTCTCTAAATTGAGAAGGTTGGTCTAGGTGGGCTCAGGCCCTGCCCAGCTGTTCTGCCTGCAGCCTGACACACACTTCCCTTCTTTGGTCCATAGAAATGGCTTTCATTTATATCACCAACCTGCCTCAAAAAGATAGGTTTATGGAGTCTTTTATTAGAGAAAGTCTGCTCTCTCCTTAACGGAACTGTCTAAATTCATCTTATTTAGTCTCCATCTCTTTTAAGAAAGATTTGTTTTCCAGATCCAAGTACTACATGATTTCTGCTGTCTGGTTTGTAGCACATTCAACTTTTTTCTTTTTCCTTTTTTAAATTTTTTTTAAAGATCAGAGTTTGGCATCTGTCTCTGGGTCACTTGGAGGGAGGAAGAGAAGGAGAAAGGTAGGAAGAGAAAGAGAGAGGGAGGGGGAAAGGGAGGCAGAGAGGGAGAGAAAGGGAGGGAGGGACAGAGAGAGAAAGGGAGGAACGGAAGGAGGAAGAAAGAGAAGGAGGGAAGAACAGAAAAAGAGAGGGAGGGAGAGAGAAGGAGGGAGAGAGAAAGAGGGAGAGAGAGAGGGAGTGATGGAGGGAGGGAGAAAGGGAGGGAAGGCTAGAGAGAGAGATAAGGAGGGGGAGAAGGAGAGAAGAAAGGAGGGAAAGAGGAAAAGAGTGAGAAGGAAGGAGGGAGAGAAGGAAAGGGAGAGAGGAAGAGAGAGAAACACATACACAGAGAGACAGAGTGAGATTGAGAGACCCACTGAATGTGTGTGTGTGCAAGTACACATGTGCGCACATGCTTTGCCCACTTTTGTTGCATTATTATCTGAATGCTACTAGTAAACTTCTAAAAATACAGAGAATTCTTCATTATTATGTTAGAGGTATGATGATTAAGATAGAATAAAATATCATATGAAAAAATAAACAGAACCAAATCTTTATGGTACTATAGATCATTATCAGGTACTTTAAAAAGTGGTATTTAAAAATAGTTTTATAATATAAATCAATTAATATTGTCCATTCTTTTCGTAATTTTATTTATAATATCCACGTACCCTAATCTATAGCTTAAGATCTTTAAAAGTTATGTGGTTTATTTAATCTATAACAGATTGCTTGCTGAAGTAAGGGAAGGAGGGAAAAAAATTTGTAACACAAATTCCTACAAAAATGAATGTTGAAAACTATCTTTACAGGTATTTGGAAAAATAAAAAACTACTGAAAATGTTTAAAAAGTTATGTGGTTGTAATATAAAGTGCAACTATATTGGAGGTTTTTAGTATAGGCTGCCAAGTTCTAACAAATTAGAAATGGATGCATATTATATCATGTAACATTTGCATATTGGTGAGACTGCTCATTATTCATTGATACAAAATACTTATTTTTACAGGTTTTATTTTATGTTTAGGCTCCTGTTCAAATGGTATTCAATATCTTTAAAAAAACATTTTATTGATTCTTTTTATAGTTATAGTTATTAACAGAAGAATTGATAGACAAGTTAGGTCAATGTGAAAACATCACATAATCAGCTTTTAGATCTTTGAAAGACTGTACAGATCATTTCTGTTTAACCCCTCCTTGTTTTACAGATAAAGAAACTGAAGCCTTTTTTTTGTAAAGTACCTTGCCTAAGGTCACTCCATTATCTTCTTAAAAAGTTAGTTTATTTAATGGTTATTAATATAATTTAATATATTAATCTAATTTCAATTATTTAAATTAACATTTAATTTATTTAAAGCTAATCTTTATGTAGTGTCTAAAAGTTTGCAAAACATTTTATATATATTTGCTCATTTGATTTTCACAACAATCCTAAGAGATAGGTGCTGATATTATCCCCATTTTACAGATAAGGTCACTGAGGGTAAGATAGATTAAATGAGTTGATCCTGAAGGAGAAGGCAGGGTTTGGGTTTGAACTTATACTGATTTTCAAGTCCACTACTGTATCCACTGTACCACCCACTATTATATTTGTGATCAAACAAGGTCTTCCTCTATGTGGATCTTATGCTTTTTGTTTGATAGATACTTAAACCTAATAAATAAATAACAGTACAATATTATACATGTATATGTAATATAATATCAATATTGATATTTTACATATTAAATAATATTTTAATTAATAAATTACCTTTAAATTTTTTAAAAAGATATTTTAAAGACTTCTCTAGTTTATAGTGAACTCCAGTTAATGTATATTGAAGTTTCCAGGAATAGGAAAGGAGAGCTGTTGCTATTTCAAGTCATTGTACAAGATGTGTAAGCTTAGTATCTCTCTTTTGTGCAACTTAATCTGATATATGAGAAGCTTCTCTCTCTCCTGCCACTTAACAGTCATTTGCCAAGCCTGTCAGATTTCTCCCCATCCAGAGGCCTGGGTGTCAACTTTTAAATTCTGGGACTCAGTATTTCAGAATAGGAGTAGAACAATCAGCTGGCCACCATTTATTGAGGATTTACTCTGTGCCAGGCACTTTCCTAAGTACTTGGGTTATAAAAAGATAGTTTTTATATCTAGTTCCTGCCCTCAAAAAGCTTACAAAAAAGGAGTCAGGATACTGTCTGTGGAAACAAAACTTAAGGACTTCAGTTTATTCACTTTGTTGTAAGCTGCCCCTCAATTCTTGCTGCCCTTCAGTTTTTATTTTTGTTTTATTTGTATCTAATTTTAAAAATTTGGGGGGGCAGTAAGATGGCTCAGTGGATAGAATCAGGAAGACCTGAGTTCCAATGTGGTTTCAGACTCTTAAAACAGTTATTAGTTCTGTGATCCTGGGCAAGTCACTTAACCCTAATTGCTTCTTCCCCCCCAAAATTATTTATTATTATTATTTTTTTTATTTTTGCTGTAATTGTAGAGGGAGTTCCACATGGCCTAAGACACTGAGTTCAGTAACTTGTCCAGGTGTCATAGACAGGATGGAGCAGGGGAAAGCCTTGATTCTGATTTTTTTTTTTCTTTTTAAAGCTTTTTATTTTCAAATATGCACGGATAATTTTTTGAATTTGGATCTTACATCCATCAAGACTGACTCCTTTTCGTCAGGATACTCATGCTTTCTCTAAAACTTCAGTTTTCTAACTAGATTGATTCCCTTCCTCCCGGGTGATAACAGGAGAGATTTATTGAGGGAATGGAGTGTTCTGTGTGCTGTGTTCGAAGGATCTCTGTTTGGGTTGGGTTTTTGTGGTTGTTTGTGTCTTTGGGGAATGTTCTTCATTTTAAGACCAGCAGCAGACAGGGGAGTTGTCCGTACTGACTCATCCCCAGACAGACAGGGTTCATGTTGGAGAAAGATAAGATTAAAATATGCTGGGTGTAATCAGGACATGAGAGTGACCAAAGTAAAGGGAAGTGTACTTAGAACTTGCGCTCCTAAATGAGATTGGAACAGGGGGAGGGAACCAGGAGAAAGAGTTTCTGTGTTGGCCCAGGTTCACAATCTCTATACCATAAGGTAAAGTCAGGTAAAGATCAAAATATTATCATTCAGTGCTATAGGAAGGATCTTCATATATGATCATATGAGATGAAAGCAATGGCCCACAGAACATTTATTTGCCTTATGTGACATGTGACAAAAAATTTTTTTTGGATCATGGTTTTAAATATTCCACTCAA
Organism: Sminthopsis crassicaudata; assembly: GCF_048593235.1. Lineage (NCBI taxonomy): Eukaryota > Metazoa > Chordata > Mammalia > Dasyuromorphia > Dasyuridae > Sminthopsis > Sminthopsis crassicaudata. The sequence goes on along the minus strand of NC_133620.1, from coordinate 196,238,745 downwards.
AATCAGACCTCTGTTTCCACCAGTGGTAAAAAAAAAGGCAATGGAAAGAGCACTCAACAATCCTTGGCTTCTCTTTTAAGGACCTCTGGATTGATCTTGTGGGAGGTCTGGGATACTTATTACTAGACAAGTCTCTTAAGAATCATTATTAGTTTTCAGAAGAGCTCTTAAATATAAACCATGGGTGATTAAATAAGAAATATATAATGTCACACAAAAGGCAGGGAGAAAATTAGACAGAAAAAAAAGACAGAGCAGAGTTTGGAGGCAAGTTTTAAAAGTGTAAAACCATAGTGGCGTTTGGTGCTGATTGTTCTTGTCCATCAGGGTGGGTGCCACTAGAACTGGACTGGTTCAAGGTAAAGGAACACAGCCAGAGCTGCAGAGACTGCTCATGGAAAGGAACAGGTAGGCACAGGAAAGAACCGCTTATCCATGTGGAGCTGTCCAAAAATGGGATGCATTGTTTTGGGAGGCAGTAGGTTAGATATCTTCAATCAGACTCAGTGACTGCTTGTTGGAGATAATGTAGAGGGGATTTTTGTTCAGGGACAGGGTGGATTTGTTAGCCTCTGAGGGCTTATCCAGTTCTCAGTTTCTGTGATTGTATGAAGTTTGTATCCCCAGTTTTATTTTCTATGAGTCCCACTTTGCCAGATTATTAGTATTTGGGGAGGTTGGCAGGGGAAGGTGATGGGAAAGGTGAACATAATAAAGGTAGAGATTCTTTTTTTCTGAGAAGTAGAGTTTTTTTAAAATTAAAAATATATATATATATGTAATACACATACCACATACCTGTATACACATACGTCATTAAAAATGTATAAAATACAAATATATTTATATAAAAATAGCTTCATAAATATATATCTATATAAATACATCTATTTACCTATATCTAAATATATGTGGTTTTTAATATATATCATAAAAAATACATAATACCTATAGAAATACCTATCTATATATACTAACTCAGTCTCAAATCTGTTGTTTTTACAAAATATGTATTATGTAAAACTTTATATTTACAGTTTTGTTAATATAAGTATTCTGAAAATATATAAACACTATATTTATAAATTATGCACATTAAATAATTATATAAATGTTATATGCTATTTAATATATTATAATACATTAACTATATTTTAAAATTGTCATGATATAATAATATAATATTAAATACATATTTTAAATTCTGTTTGCCAAATCTCAGAGCATTTGGCTTATTGTCCACAAAAAACCCTGGGTCCAAGGCTTCTAGAGACCAGAACTTAAGATTTTAGTGTGGTTCTCTTACTTAGCCTATCTTTGAAAATTACTTTCTATAGAATGAACCTTTAATTTCTGGTAAACTGAAGAAGAAAGGTTCTGTTCTTTGGCTTCTGTGATACTGAATAGAACTAAATTGGAAATAAATACCATGATTGTTGGGTGGCCTTTCATGAAATTCAAAAAAAAATTATAAGCCCCAATAGAAGGAAAAGTAATTATTTACATCCAATTTTTCTTAGATGTGGATAAATGTTGGCTCTTCCATTAAGCTAGGAGTAAAGAGTTGTTAAAGACTTTTCTCTGTTCTCCTTTAGTGATCTTGTGAAGGGAAAATGAGCAAAATTCAGTCAGTGCTAGTATCAAAGTGGTATGCCTTTGTTGCATGTGTGTGTATAAATTTATTCACAATTTCCAAGTCTCCATCTCTTTTAGTAAATAAAATCTACAACATGAATAATTTGTCCCGGATAGCTGAGGTTGTGATTTTTCAGCATGGGCCAAAACCTTCTAAGAATTTTCTTTCCTTCCATCTGTATCTCATCCAAGTTTAGATGGAAGAAAAGGCGAGTAAAGGCAAATATCTGGATTTGCCTAATGTAAAGATTGATGATGGGTTTTATCTCCTTTTTTCTCTTAGTTCATAGCAATTTTAAATCTACTAAGCCTAAACAGCTTTAACATTTTTTTTTTAATACTCTTGGAATGTATACATATTTTTAGGAATAGGTCTTTGTTTGCTTTATATGGTTTCCAGGCCTGTGCCATTTTTGTAGATTCTGATACAAAACTGAGATTTTTTTTTTTTTTGTGGTAATACTGTATTATTGTTTGTATTATAACCAAGTTTGACTGGTGGAGATATGCCTTTTGTTTTGTTTTTGTTTTTGTTTTAAACTTTGCCCTTGACTTAGAGTATCAATCTGCATCAGGAGAAGGAGTTTCTGCATCCCTACTAATGAAAATGCAGGTCCAGCTCCTGTTCTTTTGGAAGTAGAACCTGAGAGGGAAACCCAATACATTTTAGGACATGGGATTTGAAATAAAGGGTCTTCTGGCTGAGCTTCACAGATTGGAGCCTGTAAAAAGAAGGGACAGAAAGAAACAACGAAAAGAACTTTTAAAAAGATGGCTAAGTGGCTAGGTGTTTGAATGACATGGAAACCAGAAAAAGAGAAAGTAGCAAAAGTTCTGGGAAGACCAGGCTCTCTTTTAAGTGTAAGACATGGTGGAATTTCCAATTGGGACCAATAGGGTATTCTAGTAGGCTTCTTTTAAGACCTAGTAAATCTATGAGGTGTTATAGATGTGGTTGTTAAGTAACAATATAATGGGGGGAACTAGGTTTTCATTGGCCTTTGCTTTCATTAAAATGGTAATGGAATTTGGAAACATGTTGAAGGTAGTGAAACCTTTGCCTGCTTTTTTTTTTTTTTTTTTAATAGTTTTTATTTATCAGATATTTGCATGGGTAATTTTCTAGCATTGACAATTGCCAAACCCTTTGTTCCAATTTTTCCTCTCCTTCTCCCCCCCCCCCAAGATGGCAGGTTGACCAACACATGCTCAATATATTAAAGTATAACTTAAGTACAATATATGTATACATGTCCAAACAGTTGTTTTTCTGTACAAAAAGAATTGGACTTTGAGATAATGTACCATTAGTCTGTGAAGGAAATAAGAAATGCAGGCGGACAAAATTAGAGGGATTGGGAATTCTATGTAGTGGTTCATAGTCATCTCCCAGACTTCTTTCACTGGGTGTAGCTGGTTCAGTTCATTACTGCTCTATTAGAACTGACTTGGTTTATCTCATTGTTGAAGATGGCTACTTCCATCAGAATACATCCTCATACAGTATTGTTGTTGAAGGGTATAATGATCTCCTGGTTCTTCTTATTTCACTCAGCATCAGTTGATGTAGGTCTCTCCAAGCCTGTCTTAAATCCTCCTGCTGGTCATTTCTTATAGAACAATAATATTCCATAACATCCATATACCACAATTTATTCAGCCATTCTCCAAATGATGGGGATCCACTCAGTTTCCAGTTTCTGGCCACTACAAAGAGGACTGCCACAAACATTCTTGCACATACAGGTTTTCCCTTCTTTAAGATCTTTTTGGGATATAAGCCCAGTAGTAACACTGCTGGGTCAAAGCTTTTTCTGCTTTTTTAAAGATGATTTTTCAAATATCTCAAAAATATAAATCATTAACTTAACTGAGCTGAAAGAGTCTGTTGTGTTGACAAAAGGGGAAAAAAAAGAGTAAGGTTTCTAGTTCAGACATGGGGAAAGTCGAAGCAGTTTGGTGGAAGGCAAAATGAAGCCCCCTTCTAAACGTAGAAGGAAGAATGAAGAAGCTAAATTATCTGTGGCTTGAAAGCAATAATAATGCTTAGTGTTTTTCCCATGCATCCCAAAGAGTCCAGAATTATGAATAACTTCTTTTAAAATTGGGCTTAGGGCCTTTTGGGGGAAGGAGATGCATTTTTTTTAAAACAAAATTTTCCAAAGTCACTAGTGTTTTGGGACAAATTAGTGAGAATGAAGAAATAAGAAACTTCAGACAAGGGCCTTGTCTATTTCCCCATTGTCAGCCTTTCATTAAAAAAAAAAAAAAAAGATCTGTGGCCTCTTGCCAAGACTTTGTTAAAAAGAACTTAGCTGTCTGGGTATTTCTCATCTGCATGAAAAATGAGGAATGTCTCAATTTTCCTGAGATTAATGGTAAAGATAAATGCTTAGTATTTTAAAAACATAGGCTCTAGGTTGTCCAAAAAACAAAACAAAACAAAAAAACCCTCTCAAGAATGTGGTTACTTTTGTATTACCTTTTATCTGAAAATTTGAAAATTTTCAATTTTCAAAATAAGACAATCTCCCCCGTCTCCTCAGACTTTATATATACTATATAAGTAAAGAACTAATTCTTTTTTATGAATGAAATGACAGAAATTTATCCATCATTAACCAGCTCTTCAATCAATATACATTTATTAAATTTATTAAATGTCTGCTCTGTGCCAGGAACTAACTACAACTAGAGATATAAATATGAAGAGATAATTCCTACTCACAGGGATCTTATCTTCGAATGGGGAGACTATGGGGAAAGAAAATGAGGCAATAAGGCCCTTTTTGTTGTTTAGTTGTGTCTAACTCTTTGTGACTCCATTTAGGATTTCCTTGGCTGAGATATTGGACAGATTGGCTATTTCCTTCTCCAGCTCATTTTACAGATAGGCAATCGGAGCACACAGGATTAAGAGATGAAGAGGAGGATTTTTAGAAAGACTTAGATGAGCAGATGCTTAGTGAAGTGAGCAGAACCAGGAATACATTGAACACAGTAACAGCAAGATTGTGTGATAATAGATTTAGCTCTTCTCAACAATACAGTGGTCCGACAATTCCAACAGACTTGGGGTGGAAAATGCTATCCTTATCCAAAGAACTATGCAGATTAAATATGGATAAGAATGTTATTTCCACTTTTTTTTTTGTTTTTGTTTTGCTTTTTTTTTCTTTCTTGTGAGTTTTCATGTTCTGATTTTTCTTTCCCAACGTGATTCATATGGAAATATGTTAAAAAAAAAAATTGTGCATGAAGGAGGTACATAAAGGAGGATGGGAGAAGAAAAATTTATAACTCAAAATCTTACAAAAATGAATGTTGAAAAAAAAAAAACACCAAAATAGCTAGCTAGCATTTAAATACTGTCTACTATGTGCTAAGCACTTTGCAAATATTATATCATTTGATTGTCACAACAACTTTGAGAAGTAACCATGATCCCCATTTTATAGATGAGAAAACTGAGAAACTAGGTTAAGTAACTTGGCCAGCATCATACAAATAGACATTATGTAAGGTGGAATTCAGATTTGGTTTTCCTAGTCTTATTGGAAGTTCATTCTATTTGAAACTTGCCTGCCTCCAACTAAGCATATGGCTGCCTGGAAAATTATATTAAATAAACACAAGTTAATTAAGAATCATCTATTTTTTTTTTCATATGTGGGAAACAGGGACTTGTGATCTGCCTTTGGATACTATGTGAGTGATGGTAAAGGAAAGTTGGAGGCATATTCAAGACTCATCCTTGAAGAACCTCACAAAAGTTTAAAAATACATATAGTCAGCTCTTATACTTTTTGTCCCTTTCCTTTTATATAATTGACTTAACACTGGAGAGCTGGAGAGGACCATCTGGTCCTATCCTTTCGTTTTACAAACAAGGAAATTGAGTCTTTAAAGGTTAACTGATTGACTCAAAGTCACCCTTCCTAGGAAGCCCAAATTCTATCTTTGGATAGGATCCTAAATCATAATAACTAACATTTATGTAGTGTTCTTGAAATCAGGCTGTTCTGGCTGCAGGCCCAACTTTCTATCCACTTTGCCACCTAACTGCCATAGATTTAGAATTGTAAGGAATATTAGAGCCATCTAGTTCATGGGCCCCCTTCATTCCCTATTTTACAGGAAATGGGATTCAGAAAGAGAAATTAAATTAACTTGCTTATTATTAGCAAAACATGGCTAGTAAATAAATGGAGAATTTTAACTTCTTTTTCATTAAAATTAAGATATTCTCAGAGCCTGAAAGAAAATAGATATGACTTACTGTATCTCCCCATCCTCCTCCTCCCCACTAATAAACTTACTTTTATAATTTATGACCTTTCCTTTAGGTTTTTGTTAACATTGCCAAATGATGAACCTAACTTTCCCCTTCACATCTAGAAAAGTGCAAGTATTTTGTTCTGTCCACTGAGATGGAAACAAGCTGCAGTTTCTTTCAAGATTCTCCCTTGCAGCCATTTATCTTTGTGACTTTTGCTGAAGCTGTCACAAACTATTGATGCTCAGTAAATGTCAATTTCAGTCCAATTTCAGCTGCTGTCTCATTGGGCATGGTGCTAGGTGGTCCTAGACTACCTAGAATCCCATCCTGGATGTGACCATAAGCAAGTCAGTGATGCTTTTAGTGTGTTTTTTTCATTTGTAAAATGGGAACAATAATACCTATGGTATTGTTGTCAGAATCAAATGAAATAATATGCATAATGTATTTCCCATACAAATTATAAATATTTATTATTATTCTCATCACCCTCACCATTAGATTTTTACAGTAGCCTTTTGGTAATATATAAATACTTAACCTGTGCTTGCTTCAGCTAGATTTAGAATTTTTTAGAATTGTGCCTTATTACATAGTCACACTTAACACATTTGTTGACTTGGATTTGGAATGCAAGGACTACCTTTTATTGTTTTTTCTTTTCACGTTTCTCAATCCCTCTTCTCTTTCTATATCTCTCCTTGGCCACTACCCACTCACCCCCTTCTCTCTCTCTCTCCCCCCTCCCCAATCTTCTTTCTTTCTTTCCCTTCTGATTGGCTACCTGACCCTTCTTTCATAAACTGATGAGCTCATATTGCTCCAGGACAGCTGCCATATTGAAAAAGATATTCCTTGCTCGGGTTCCTTACCATTTGGAAGATCACTGGTTTTAAGATTCATCCATCATGAAAACTTTATCATTTAAAGTATATGCTATAGAAAGGAGTAACATCATTTTAATTTTTCTTTTCAAGTGGAAAAAGAAGGGGGAAGGAGAAGGTTTTAAAGGAACAATAACTTAATTTCCTTCATTCATAGTTTGTAGCAGAGCCAGGTTAAGAATCCAGATCTTCTACTTCCAAAATAAGTGTTAATAGATTAATTGGAACCTCCAGAATAATATTAGATCACTTTTGTTCTGAGTAGAAACGCAGCTGTTCTGTAGTAGAAAAGATATTTGTGATGGAATCAAGAGATTTCTCTAACTTTGAGACTGCCTTCTTTGAGACTTAGATCAGGAAATGATCTAATAAGGCATGCTTTTTTTGCCTTCTATTTTACAGAATTGTTGTGGCAGGCAGGTAAAGTATAGATAAAGTTTTCTTATAAGCTATCAAATGCTATGTAAGTGTAAGATATTAATAATATTAATATTATTTTAATATTATATAATTAATGACATATGATAATATATTGTTAATAATATTTCTGAGGGAAAGTTTGACCCTGGCTACAGGATAGTATCTTATGTTAGCGTGTATGTATATACTTCAAAATTTTTTAACATTTTCATTTTTCTTACATGTAAAACAATTTTTTTACATTTGTTTCAAATATGTTTCAGATTCTCTCCCTTCTGCCTCATCCCCCCACCTCCATTGAAAAGGCACATGTAAGATTATGAAAAATATTTCCATAAAGGTCATGCTGAAAAATAAATAAATTTTATATATATACATACACATACATACATACATACACACATACACACACTCTTACACTGCTTACATACTATGGTAATGGGCAAAGCCCCATTATTGTCACATATGGTCTCTGATAGTGTAAATTACAGACAAATCAGTGGAAGAAATTCCCACTAACAACAGAATCATAGGACCATGATTTATGGTACCTACTTTAAAAGTCACAGAAAAGTATCTGTGTCTAGAGTAGCTTTTACTTTCAGTGTCACCCTTTTAGAACCTGTGGTGGCAGTAAGTCTGGGGGTGATAACACAGTACTTAAGGACCACTGTGTTGGGATGTTCTTCCAACCTTGAAGGACTGCTATTAGCAACAGGTTTATGTATCTAGAATCTGTACCTAGGTTTTTGTTAATGCAATTGTGACTTTAGGAAAGAATTAGATTGAGTGTAATGTTGCCATGAATTGGAGGTTCTACTGGCTAGGATGCTGCTGGGACATTTAGCTAGATCAGTGACTTTGTACCATTTCAACCTTTTGCCGTGATGGGCAGTGCTTACATGGAATATTGTTTTGTAGAATTAAATGTTTTCCATTGGGAATACAGTTCAAATCAATAATGATTTATAAGTATTATAGGGGAAGTAATGGCAGTTTTTCTCTTGTTCATATTCCATCTCTGACTCTTACTGCCTATGTAATCTTGATCAAGTCAATAACCTCACTTGATCTGTTTCCTCAACTGTCCATAAGTTTATAATCTCAGATCCTCTGATCCCTGTGACTTAAGTCAGAGCTTTCCAACCTTCAAACCACACAAATGAACCATTGTTGTTCTACAGTCTGGTGTAAAGCCCTTAGGAAATTGTAGGTTCAGGACCACAAGCTAGCAATAGGAAGAAACAGAATGGGAGATAGAAGGAACAAGATCATGAATTAAGAGAAATCAATTTTTTGAAGTTTCTAAGGTTTAAGTAATAGTAACTGCAGAAATTTTGCTGCCTGAGAAAAAGTTGTTTTAGAAAGTTTATGGATAAACTTTTAGTAAATACTGACCAACTGATATGCTTTCATATATATATAAACTGGATATCTTTCAGATCTAAATATTTTTCTAGTTTTGGCTATCATAAAGTAATTCTACTTGTTATATCACCAAAAGATTTCTGTCTCAGCAATAGCTTATAAAAAGGCCTGTAAAGTTAGACTGATTTTATACCAGACTCATATGACTTATAAAGATATGAGTAAATTTTTTTTTTTTTTTTTTTTTTTTGATAACGTGATTAGCAATTGTTCCTCTGGGAACAAAGTTGTTGGAAGTTTTTTTTTTTGTTTGTTTTTGTTTTTTAAACAAAGTCTTACATGGGGATAATGGTAAGTGAAGATCATGTTCCCTCTTTGTTCAACAGCTAATTTTTGCTGTTTGTAACTGCATGGTGGGTATGGCTTTTATTGACATATAGGCTTATTTGCTTCCTGGGACCTGTATTTCAGCTGTAGAAAACATCACATACTGTTGATTATAGATGTATTTTACCAGTCAGATCCTCTGCAGCTTCCAGAAGGAAAAGATGTAAAACAGACTCATGTGATATATTGTCAGGTACAAAGACTTGGCGTTCTCTATCCTACTTTCTCTTTGGCTTTATTCTTTGTTTGTGTAACTTCGGTAAAATTATTGAGCCTGTCTTTTGTAAAGAACTTGGCTCATCCATAATGTGCAGGAGTGTTGTGTGGATTAATGAGTAGAAGGCATGTAATAATATGTAGCACATTTATAGTATTTTGATGATTTCATCTAGAATCTTGCCATCTGGAAATTTGTACATTTACTAGAAAACCGTATCAATGATATTGAGTCTAATGTGTGTTTTAAATGGTTTATATATTTCAGCTTGTATTTAGAGATTCTGATTTGCCTTGGAAGTTATAGATTAAATTACTCCAATAAAGCCCTTATTAAATCAACATGGGGACTTTTGCACCAAGACAAATTCCTCTCCTCTCCCCTTTCCACTAACATATGCACTAGTTGAAGTGTTCATTAGATGTTGGAAATAAAAAGAAAAATTTATATCCTAGTGCCCAGCCTTTTTGGATGAATCTTTTTCAGTGTAGCTAGACTGATCTTTCTGTGAGACTCCATTACTATATCCATAACTAAAGACTTTTTAACTTGGTATAGATGGAATATGCCTTCTTAGACTCTAGGTCTCACCATCTTGCAGCCTTAGATTAGGATTTTAGTGAAGGTAAATTAATATAAGTGAATATAGTATAATTAATAATAATACCTTTTATTGTGGAACTCAGAATTCCTTAGTTTTCCTTAGAATATCAGTATTCATTATCATTTCAGTGAAAAGCAATGTGGTATAGTGAAAAGAACTTATGTACTTAATATCCTTGAGCCTCAGTTTCCTCATCTATAAAACTATTTTTTCATTACCTACTTAACAGGATCATTATATCAAAAAAATGCTTGTTAAATATGATTTGCAATTATTATTTCATTAGAGTTGAAACTAGGACTAGACTTTTGACCCCCATCAAATTATTTCCCTGGTCCATGCTGCCTTTCAACAAGTTTTCAGCCAGAAATTTCCCCATTTATTTACTCAGATACTCTCAAATAGGAGTACTGAATCACTCTTTTCCCTGACAAAGCTTAAGATTTACTTAAGGGGGAAGGAAGAACTCATGGCAAAGACATTCTCCTCCCCTACACTGCTAGAGTCTTTTCGATATGGACATCACCCTTGGTGATTTCAAGACTTTGGAAAGATGAAAAGGATTTCTTTTTCACTTGGGTACCTAGCTGTTGTTCATGTGCTATGGAATGATGAAATTAGCAGTTCCTAAGACAATATGTGTTTAGTTTTTACCTCTTTCATAAAGAGAAATTAGATCCTTTTCTGTTTTCACAACGCAGGAATTCATTGCCTCACCAGATACATCATCCTTGTGGGATTAACTTCAGGGTGTATAAGTAAACCCAAACAGAAGAGTTTCTAGCTAGGATAGCCTTGAGGTAAGATATTATGACACCATGACAAAGATGGCTGCATTTGGAGTCAGAGAATCTGGGTTTAAACCTTGATTTAAATTTCTTCAACTTGTTATTTGAATGATTTTAAACAATCATATAACTTCTCTGGGCCTTAGATTCCTTATCTTTAAAAAAAAAAGGAAGAATTTAGATATGTTCAAAGAAGATCTATATATTTCTTATGAGACATTATTATAGCATTTTTATGTTCATAGACTCTAGAATACTCCCTAGGGAAGAGATATGAGGCATGGTACTGGATCTCTACTTCCTCACTAGATTTCTCTTTCATCCATATCCCATTTTGAAATCCCTCACTACTTCTAAAAATGGAAATATCCCATGTGTTGCCATTCCTAGACTGAATCTCTCCAGGGAAGGCTGTCCTTGATTGTAAGGGCCAGAACTATTTTAGTTTTTTTGCAATTCATGTTAGATTTTAAATTTAGTTGTTTAAGGTGATAAGATAAAACAATAGCCTGATTTGAACTTCCCATTGATAGAGGGCACATATGTCTCTCTTTGGCTGGATCCATTGGCTTGTCTGTTATTGTATTTTTTAAAATTGGCTGTTTGGTTTCAAGGTAAAAGCTTGTCCTTGTTCTTCTTTCCCCATTTTGGTAGGAATGATGCCCTAAACAGATAGAGCATTGTTTGAACTACAATATACTCCCTTCCTTTGGGGTTGTCATAAGAAACTCTTGATGAAATATTTAATTTGTTTCTAAGATTATTATGTAACTAGTTGACTTGTTTAATACTATATTGAGCTCTGGAGGGTGCTCTTTAAAGTTCAAATTCTTACTTTAAAAGACCAAGATGAGACTTCTTCCTCTGCATTTGGCATACTGTATCTGCCAGTCTGCCAATCTTTCTGCACATTGTTCTAAGAAATTTTTCAATTTGTATTTCTATTTATTTGGGGCTCTAATATGTATTTTAAGGGAAGTAAATCTTGAAGAGGGAAAAACACTTCAAGATTTAAATATTAAAGATCTCAAAAGTTTACTCGATCATTCAAGATTTCTTAGGAGATATTAACTAAAATAACTATTTAGTGATCTTCTGGCCATTGAGAGGAAAAAACTGGTAGACCTATGCTCAACCAAAATTTTTTTTCCATTGTGATAGAAAAGATCCAAGTCAAAAAAATTACTTGTGGTCAGTAAGATCCTCCAGGTGCTCCTGTTTGTAGATGACATTGTATTGATTGCACCAAGCCCAGAGGCTTTGCAGACTCTCCTGGAAGAGTTCTGTAGACAGTTAAAGGACCTATTTATTCATATAGAAAAAACCAAGTGGATGCACTATATGGATTTCATGGATTTCATCATGCATTTAAATGGATATTCTGTTGAGCTCACTTATCTAGTATGTATATCAAGGACAGATGGTACAGATGGACAGTGAGCAGAGGCCCAGACTTGAAAAGAAAGAGTGAATTGAATGGGTAAGAGAAAGATGCCAAAAAAAAAAAAAAAATTCCCAGATCATAGGCTTTTCACAACTGGGAAGGTCCATCTTTTGAATACAGTCATTTTAGTGATGTTGTTATATGGCAAGACCTAGGACATCACCACCTCCATAGAACTAAAGATGAGCATTACCCAGAGGCAATGAAAAGGAACATGAGCAGGTTACAACATAGAACCAGGAGTAAAGGCTATATTGTATAACATAAAAAGAAGATTCAGAGTCTCTGGATTACTCAATACATGGAGGGGAACAAGATATAATAAGACTTGAAAGGTAGGAAGGGATCAGGTTAGGAAGAGTTTTAAAAACCAAACAGAAGATTTTATATTTGGTTTCCTTGCTCTAAGCATTTTTGCATATCCCCTATATCTCTAATGCTTTCCTTCCTGAGCTGTACCTCCTAAGTACTCTGGTTTCCTCTAACTCCTAAGTCCTACCTTTAGCAAAATTTTCCCAGTCCTACTTAGTTTTAGTGCCTTTCTTCTAAGTCTATCCCCACTGTCTTCTATATCTAATATATCTATCTCTTGTTTGTACCTAATTTAATGTTATCTCTCCCTTTTGATTGTGAGCTTCTTGAGAGCAGGGACTCATTTTTGCCTTTCTTTGTAACTGAGGCACTTAACAAAGTGTTTAATAAACGCTAGTTAACTGACTTGATTGTTAAAGTATTCCATTCTTACCTATACAGTGTCTGGAAAGATTGAAGGATGCCTTCAGCATTTGGGGAAGACCTCTTCAGGTGAATTTTGGGCAGGCATATGGGTTAATAGTTGCACAGCATGGATAAAGTTTCCATTTGAATCACTAGAGAGAAGTTCTCAAATCGATGAGATCCATTTCAGCATATTTTGTGAGAGAGGTGGGGGGAACTTTAGATTTTAGAGTTCCATTTATTAATATCCCCCATAAATTTAAAATGAGGCTTGATTTTAAAAAAATTAAGCATATATTCAATTTTGTTATAACTTGTTCATTGAGCAAAGCAGTGAGCTGTATTAACTGTGACATACTATACCAGAAGGCATCCATACTCTCTTCTCCTTAGTTACTATCACTTACACCTTCCATCAGGCTGGCCAAAAACTAGACGAAAGGAGTAAGGAACCCCAGAATGCTTTTAATAATGATTGCAAATGCCTTGATTCTTTGGAAGAAAAACTTAATTTAGTTCACCCCCCCCAAAAAATAAAAATAAAAAAAAGCTTTGGACTGGGTATTACCATGAAAAAGGGAGTCTGAATGAGCACTGACCTTAGGGATAGTTCCCGGGAGTGGGGGTAGGGGTGATGGGAGTGGAGGAGGTGTGAGTGCTTCCCAGATTCTGCTGTGCTAGGAAGATTTCCTCTAACCGGGACAAAAACAAACACCTAATTCGCTCTGGTACAGCCGGAAAAAGTTTGAGGGAACGTGAGAAACTTTGGCTAAAGAGAATTACTATAGTGCTCCAGTTTATTTAACATTAACTATTCGAACAGTGTTGTAAGTTCTACAGAAGAACATTGGGTCATAGCTGGGTGAGTTTATAATACAGAACAGGTAGGGCACAGATAGATCGATTGGGGGCTCACAGAGAACCTCCCAGGTTTTCTGATCTAACCCCTTCTTTTTGAAGATGAACAAACAGATTCAGAAAGTGTCGGGGAAAGAATTTTGACTTGCTTCTGGGCTCAAGCCCCATCTCTGACTTTTAACTAGCCTGTGGGCAACTCATTTAACTTTCTGCTTCCAGTTTTTAGAGACCATAAATTACGGGATGGCTGTTAATCTGCATTAGTTGGGGAGGGGAAGGGTGGTTTCCAGGGGATACCCGGTACCGATGAAATCACAGGTCTGAATTGCTGCATGGGGGTCGTTCCCCACCCAACCTCCCATTACTGAGACACACAAACACATTTTTATTCCCAGTGGGGGATGACATTTGTTGGGGACTACTTTTATTTGGGGAAGAAGTATGGAATCCATCCTTTGAGTTTACCGCCAGCTGCTGTTCTCTCTCCAGCCTTTTTGTGTCCCTTCTTTTTTTCTTTTAAACAACACTGATGATTAATATCGAAAGGAGGGGAAGAAAGTTATTGAGAGAAATGTAAGTTTGTATCCGAGTTGGACTTTGTGTCAGTTTTATGAGACAGAGTATTACAGCCCATGTCTGGGAGACCTTATGACGCATGTTCTCTTAACTGTAGTCCAGAATTCTTTAGCAGGCAATCCCAGCTAGGCTTGTGCACATGCATGCACACACACACACACACACACACACACACACACACACACACACACGGCATTGTTTACTTCCTCTGCAAAGGCTGCTTAGGACATTCAGTACCAAGGAGGCTGATATGCTTGCATAAACACTCCTGCCAGATTTATCTCTCAAGCCTATCTTTCCTTTCCAGTCTTGGAAAGCTATTAATCTGCGAGGGAGGCTTTTGTTCTTAGAGTGCAGACATTATTCTCTAATCATTTAGAGTTCTACAGGAATCTAGTACAGACTTGCAGGTTCATTTCCATGCATTTTAACCCTAGGCTGAAGAGTAGTTGATTGGGAGTCGGGGTGGGGGTGGGGAGGAATCAAGCTGGGAGAATGGGGCTTGTTGGATTTGTGAAGCTTGGTTGAACTTCAGTTACTGTTCTGGAACGAAGTATTATTTAGAAAAGCAGTATTTTCTTTGTATGCTTATCAGAAATTTAAGGGACTTTTGGACTGATTATACTGTTGCCTTGTACAGTTTGTGTTTTGTTTTGTTTTAAATAGAAAGGCTCCTTACTGTTAAATGTGTAAAAATTATTTCATACAGGATCCAGGATCAGAGGAAGGAGTCTGTGAAACTGAGAATAACTTTGGAGTTAATTGGACCCAAGTTAAAATTCTGCCTCTTCCTGCTACTATCTATATGAACTTGGCTAGTCACATTGGGGTCCCAGTTTCCTTTGCGGTGAAATGAGGGGGATGGTAGATGACATGGTCTCTAGCCCTAGAGATCTAATCTTTAACCTTAAAGCCTATCTAGTTAGAATCCCTCATTTAAAGAAGAAACTGGGGCCCTGAGAGAAGCAATTTGCTAAGGTCATACAGGTAGGAAATAGCAGAGCTGGTATTTGAATTCAGGTTCTATTGAATCACTCTCCTGCTCTTTCTTTCCGTTATACCATTGCTTCATGTCAGAGTCAGTACCATGGATAATCAAGACAATGTCAAATTGTCAGGTTATATTTATGCAAAAGCAGGTGGGGTTTTTGCCCTTTTTCTTAAAAGAATTTTCTTTTACCCTCTATGTTCTCGTTGGCATAAATAAATTCATTCCTGGTCAAAGAAAGAGATCATATTCTGTGCCACATTTAGTCATCACAATGAATCAAAATTTAAACAACCACCGTATTGAGGTAGAAAGAAGATGTATAAAGTTAAATCTGAAAATTTTAATTAAAGGTTTTAATTTGCCTTTTTGACTGTTTTTATCCAAGTTGTATGAAAGAATATTAAGTTAGTAGAGGAAAGGAAAGGATTTATTTAAGACTAAAAATTTTGGAAGATTTCTGTTTTTTGTGGGGTTTGGGGATTCCTATAAAATTTATTTATAATGTGCACACTCACTACGATGAATAAATTGCAAAATAAGCTGCTAATCTTCATTAGTAAAGGGAGTTTCCTACACTACTGAAATCACAGGTCATTTTCCTTCCATCTTGATGGAAAATGTTTACTTTCAAAAAAAAAAATCTAACAGGAATTTTATAATATTTGAATCTGAAAGGATTCCCAGAATCCATTTATTCCAGTCTCTTCATTTTACAGATGAAGAAAGGGAAATCTTGATTTGCTCAAGGTCACACAGGTAGCAAACATAAGAGGCAGGCTTTGAATCCAGAAACTATTATTTAAGAACTTTCTCTGTTATACTATAATAGTTTGGTTTGTATGCATTTCTTCATAGTAGAAGAGACCTTAGAAGTCATTGGGTCCTAATCCTCTTATATGACAAAAAAGCTGAGACTGAGAGCCTTAGACCTGTTGAAGAGCTTAGTTTAAAAAGGCCAAAGTCTCCCATTTTAATCAGGGCCATCTCCAGTAATCTTGATTTACATCTGACCCCTGGAGCAGAAAGTGAGGCAGGTGACCTTGCCCAGCCCTCCCTCACTTAAATCCAATTCTCTTACATGACAGGGTATCACCTCCCTGAAATTGTGGCTGTCTTTGAAAATGAAGAACAAACAAGAATACCTTAACAGCATTTTGACTGTACCTTTCCAGCAAGACATCGTAGGAGTAATGGATTTGGAATTTCTTATACTTGGTGGAAGCTAGGTGTTTTAGTGGTCTGGAAGACCTAAATTCAAATCTGGCTTCTGATACTTAACTTCTTAACTTGTCTTAATCCACTGGAGAAGAAAATGGCAAACCAGTCCAGTGATCCTTGCCAAGCAAATCATGTGGACAGTGTGGTCCATGAAGAATCAGAAGTAACTCTGCAGAAGTTCGACTTAACAGGTTTTTGACCTTGGACAAGTCAATTCTGTATTCTCTAAGTCATTTTGAAAAGGTAGGACAGTTTTCTGAGGTCTTTTCCAGCTTTAACCATAAAATTCTATGACATCTATAAGAGAATGATACTGGTAGTTAGTAACGCATCTCTCCTCCTCATTCCTCTGATTCTGTCTATGATTCACTTGATTCCCTCAGACCAGTGTCCCATTTAGATCCTCATCACCTCTCATTTGGGCTAATGCCATAGCTTTTAAGATTGTGAGACTGAGTCTCCCTATCTTCAGCTTGATCCCAATATTGTTCAAAGGAGAAATTTTAACCTGCATTCTCTCCCCTCCCTACCTGGGCAAGCCTGGTGGCCATCTTAGGGCTAGCCATATTAACACTAGATTTTAGTTTAGAATCTTTCAATTCAAGCAATCCTTAATTGGTTTCCTTTCCCTCTCTATTCAGTTCATTCTTTATCAAGCTGGCAGCTAGTGAATATTTATTAAGTACCTACTCCTTGCCACCTTAGGAGCTAGAGTGTAAGAAACCTTGAATTCAAATTCCACCATAGACATTTCCCAGCTATGTAACCCCGAGCACTTAACTCTGTTTGTCTCAGTTTCCTCATCTGTCAGAAAATCAAGAGATGAAAGTAGCAAATCAATCTTTGCAAGAAAGCCCCAAACAGGGTCATGAAGAGAATCAGACAACTGTCTCTTGTGTTGACAACTTGATATTCCTAAAGCATGAGTCTGACTATTTCTCTCCTCTCAAATAGCTCCAGTGGTTCCCTATTGCCTCTAAGATGTACTATAGACTATCCTATTATTTAAAGCAATTTATGATTTGTCTCACCTACCTTTTCAGGCTTATTATATAATTTCCCTTTTACTTTCCTTTTCTTTGTTCCATTCAGATTTCTAGCCTAGTTGATATCCTGATAGAAAACAGTCCTTGCTTTTGTACGGGATATCTCTTATGGAAGGAAGGAATTTTTCCCTCTTTAAAGAGCAGTTTCTTTCTTTCTTTCTTTCTTTCTTTCTTTCTTTCTTTCTTTCTTTCTTTCTTTCTTTCTTTCTTTCTTTCTTTCTTTCTTTCTTTCTTTCTTTCTTTCTTTGTAAGGGACAATGGGGTATAGGTGACTTTATTAGGGTTCAATTCTTGTATGTATCTGAGTCAGTATTTGAATTCAAGTCCTTATGACTCCAGGGCTGGTGCTCTTAATTACTATTGATATCTAATTGCCCATGCCATTTTCTTTTAAGACTCAGCTTTTTAAGTATTTTCTTCTGCACAGGGCCTATTCTGATCTATCCCAGCTTCTACCCCCTCCCCAGCCAGTTATTTTATATTTATATATTTCTCTAATATATTATATATAAATACAGAATAACTGGCTGGGGAGGGGGGTAGAAGCTATATATATATATATATATTATATAGTTGTCCCTGATAAGAGTTTTCCTGAAAATTTTGAGGTGGATGGCTGTTTTGTTTTTGTTTCTTTTATGTCATATGCATTATCCCTTGCCAAGAACATTTGGTGATGCTTGGATTCATGGATTTGAAAGGTTTACCTTGAATACACCATAATCACAATGTCAGTGCTAAATACCTTCTCTTAGCATAACAACGGTACTAATGGGGGAATGGCGATTCAGATTTGTGGTCACAAATAACTCTGTAGCCAGCCAGAGGCTGGAGAAGCAGAGTTAAATGGTACTAGTGTTCCCTGTCAGCAGGCCAATTTGACAGACAGGAATTGCTTTCTTAAGCATTTTTTCCTTTGTATGTTCATTGCTACCACTGAAAGTGCTTGGTGCTTGCCAACCAAAACAACCTATTTTCCTTTTGATTCCCAAAGGTGAGAAACTATATCGGGCACTCGAATTTATGGAGAAAAAGGGCAATTTGCTTACCGTGAGCCAAGCTGAAAACGTAGCAATAGCTTGAGGAAGGAAAGAGTTGGGTGTGTTTTAAATCAGAGAGGCAGACAGAAAATTCCTTTCTCTTATGGTTTGCTTTTTTTAATGTTTTAAACTGTAATTACAATTCATTTTAGTGTTTTCTGAGGTTTTCTGTGTTCTCAGGCTTGGGAGTGGCTGGTTTCCTAAAGGGAATTTGGCTTTTTCATTTACTAACTAGGTTAAAATTTTTATTATGAACAATGGCATATAACAACACCCCCACTTTTTCTCTTCCCCCTCACTCTTGAGTGAGGAAGTGAAATGAGAAAAGGAAAGAAAACCATATCTCAGTTATAAATGGCTTCATTTGGTTGATCATCTGCTTTGGGATGGGATGTGTGTTGTGAGTAAAAACAGTGAGGGGAAACTTAGGAGTCAGTAGCAGCTGCACTATGATACTTGACTGAAAAACCCAACATTTTAGGGCAGACATTTCCTACAGAACGGATGGAATCCTAATCTGAAAATACATTTGAAAAGTGGCCAATGTACGCTGTTTAATCTTTCTGCTCAATCCAGAAAGTCTTCAATTTACAAGCAACTCTGAGAACATTGAGTACTAGAAATAGGATTCCTCCCACAGGGACCGCAGTGGAATCCCAAGTGCTCCAACCGGTGCCCTCCCTTCTCCTTCATTTCACACCCCAATTCCCCTCCTCTTTATTTTCTCCACCCCCAGAATTGTTCCTTTTTTTTGTTGTTTGTTTGTAAACTTCAGGCTCTGGGGAGGAGAGCATTGGGAATTCAGAGCCCAAAATTCTGAATAATCTTGCAAAGGCAAAAGGATCGGTACCCATATTAAAGTGCAGCCTGAAGTTCACGGTTGGGTCAGGAATTCAGGAAACAGTGCATGAAAAGTTGCCCAGGCTGTATTTCCTCATAACTCTTTGGCGACTTGAAATAATATCTTGAGCTCTGGAAGTAAACAAAACTCAGGTTAGATTCTTCTTTCTCTCTGATTTTAGCCCCTCCTGTTGTAGGTAAAAGAAAGAAAAGATAGAACCATAATAAAATAAGGAACCAAATCAAGCAATAAGCATATTGTATGTCTGGGGACACAGGCTTTGGAAAAGCACGGGTGTAGTTTCTGACTGTGGAAGGAAAAATTTGCCCAAGTAGCCTATTGGAAAGAGTCAGGAGACTTGGCTGCTAGTAGTCCCTATGACCAGTTCTGTGACCTTGGACAAATCCACTTCACCGCTGGACCTATTGTTTCTCTGCCTTTAGGATAGGATAACACAGTGTGCCCCTAGAAAGGCTTAGCACCCCCAACACTTATACACAGGTAGGTTGTGCCTACCTGTGATTTTTTAGTGTGGGGGGAATTTCTGGTAAGAGAACACCTTTTAGTAATGCAAATTCTCACTCTGGTTTGAAAACAAAAAATCCTCCTCCCTATGCATTTTTGCTTGCAGCCTTTGTGGGGATATATTTTGGTTGACTGTATACTCCCTCCCTCCCTCCCTTCCTTCCTTCCTTCCTTCCTTCCTTCCTTCCTTCCTTCCTTCCTTCCTTCCTTCCTTCCTTCCTTCCTTCCTTCCTTCCTTCCTTCCTTCCTTCCTTCCTTCCTTCCTCCCTTCCTCCCTCCCTCCCTTCCTCCCTCCTTTCCTCCCTTCCTCCCTCCTTTCCTCCCTTCCTCCCTCCTTTCCTCCCTTCCTCCCTTCCTTCCTTCCTTCCTCCCTTCCTTCCTTCCTCTCTTCCTTCCTCCCTCCCTCCCTCCCTCCCTCCCTTCCTTCCTTCCTTCCTTCCTTCCTTCCTTCCTTCCTTCCTTCCTTCCTTCCTTCCTTCCTTCCTTCCTCCCTCCCTCCCTCCCTCCCTTCCTTCCTTCCTTCCTTCCTTCCTTCCTTCCTTCCTTCCTTCCTTCCTTCCTTCCTTCCTTTCCCCCTCCTTTCCATCCATCTTCTCTTTCTCCTTTTTCTTCCTTCCTCCCTCCTTCTCTCTCTCTCTCCTTCCTTTCTTCCTTGAGAGGAAAAATATACTAGAAAAAATAATAAAATTGAAAATAAAATATAGAGAGAAAGGAAGACCTGAGCTGAAATCCAGCTTCAAACATTTACCAGCTGTGTGATTTTGGTCACATTTATTAAGTCACATTTTTTTTAAAAATAGTTTTTTATTTACCAGATATATGCATGGTAATTTTACAACATTGACAATTGTCAATCTTTTTATTCTAATTTTTCCCCTCCTTCCCCCCCTCCAAGATGGCAGGTTGACCAATACATGTTAAATATGTTAAAGTATAAATTAAATACTATATTATATATATGTCCAAACAGTTGTTTTGCTGTACAAAAGAATCGGTTAAGTCACATTTTTTAAAGTGACTACTGTGTGCTATGCAGTTGCTAAACACCTGAGTTTTAAAAATGGGGATAATAATAGCTCCTACCCTCCCAGGTGACTGTTAGGGTCAGATGAAATAATATTTGTGAAGCACTTAGCTCATGTTTGGCACATAGTGGATGTGTAACAAATACTTATTTCTTCCCAATATCCATTCTTCCTTACTTTGCCTTATTGTGATATTGTCTATAGTTGATGTGTGTGTGTGTGTGTGTGTGTGTGTGTATAAATATACTGTTATAAAGAGAATTGTTGGTGGTGTCTTTAGAACAATACTGCTAGTCTAGTTTTATACAACAATAGCAATTTTGCCCTTTTGGTTTGATGTTTTCTAGTTATTTTCTCAGGTTTGCTGTCCATTTTCTATCCACCTCACCATTCTCATCCCATAATTTTGCAATAAAGAAGCTATTTTTCAGAATGGGCAGCAGTAATTCTTGCCGTTAAGAAACTCAGATCCCTTTTCCAAGTGGGCAACTGTATTTTAAATCAACACAGTAGTTATTGTGTGTATGTGTATGTGCTTAGGCTAAGCATGAAATCCATCTCAGGAATGGGATTGCTGTGGGTGGAAGGAGCCTGATTATTTGGGGGAGTAGCAAGCACATACTCATTTTCAGTTGTTCTGGTGGATTTGCCCTACCTATTCACACCTGTTTAAACTTCTGGGTTAGCACTGAGGAGAGAAAAGGGTGGCAAGAATTTCTGTCTGGCATTTGTTCGCTACAGCTGGGACCTCAGAATTCACCATTTGTTGCAGTTTTCCGAAGGCCATCTGAGAAACCATTTAGCAGCCCAGTTCCTGTGAGAGCTCTGATAATGGTCATTGAAAGCAGTAATCCCAGAGGCCTAAGGGAGGATAACAACTTTCAATAATATGTCTGCCAATCTTTAGTCTTAATCATAACATCCTTAGCATTGAGGGAGGGCTACTTTTCTAATTGTGCCCATGGAGAAATGGGCCCGTGGCAAAAAATAGACAATTGAGTGTCATCAGACTTCTGGGTTTTGTGAGAGAAGGGATGTGCCTAATTTTTTTCTCCTTTTTAAACCAGAGGCTTGTGTATTTGTGGAGTGAGATTGATTTTGTTAGCACAGCAGGCCCCCTCTTCCTGTTTTTGATAGACAAAGATGGCCTGAAGATTTGGTATGAAGTTTTTTCTTAGAAGGAAAGATTATATGTTATAATACCATGATTTTTTTCTTTGCTTTCTAAATGAATCAGAAGTTGATTGTGAAATGGGGGTTGACAGTGTTTAGATCATCCCCATCTTTATATAGAACAGCTTGTGGGTGAATGCATGGGAAATGATTATGTCAAAAGGTAAAATCCAAGAAAAAATGAAATAATGAGGAACCAAGTGCATTTCCTTTTTTTTTTTTTTTTCACATTTCTATTGACTTTTTGTGTTTTCTTGCAAGCTATGCATTACAAGGTGTCAAACTATTAAAAGGAGGGATATAGCATTGAAATATCATTAACCCAGCCTCTCTTTCACTTTAACATTAAAAAGAAAAAAAAGTGAGTTTTTAAAAAGAAGATACTTTGAAATTATTTTCCTCCTCTCCTCCCTCCCATCCCCACTAACAGATATGTAAGTAGATCAGAATAAGTAAAGGTTTAGCAGGCTTGGGAGGGAGAAGAAAGAAATTGAAAGGGAAAAATGGACCTTTTAAATATGCTTCTTTCCCTCCCTCTCTTCTCCTGCTTTCCCTGGTTTTCACCAGCCTCTTTTTTCAAAACCTCTTCCCCCAATTCCTCTTTCTCTCCTTCTCTCCCTCCTTTTTCTCAGCCCTCACTCTTTCTTCCTTCTTCCTCCCTCAGCCTCTCATCCCTCTCTCTTCCTTTCCCTTTTCTGTGTCTCTTTCCCGTCCCTCCTTCTTCCCCTCCCCATCTATCTTTATGTATCTATCTCTCTTAAGGGAGGCATGGTATGTCAAAAGTTATGTTTTAAAATCCTCAAATCTGGAAATTCGGAAGAAGAAAAAAATAAGCCTTTGGAGTTGTGGAAATCCTAGGTTTGCTCTTTAATAGAACCCGAAGGTCTAAAGTGCCCTCAGCAGCACATCTGTTTCCCCTAAGAACTTTTAAATTTTGCAGGAGGACTCTGTCAAGTGAGAAGCAGGCAGTTAATTAGGCCCTCTCTCCTCTCCTCTCCTCTCCTTCTTCCATGTTGTTTTTGTTCTTGCTGCTTCCTTGCCTCTAAAAATATATAAAGCAAATTTGAGCCCGGTCCCCATCGCCAATCCCCCATAGGCTTCTGTTGGGCCCCTCCCTCTTGCCTCATTGGCCCACTGGCTTTAGCTTGGCTCAGCTGACTGAGAGTTAATATAGGTCAGTATCGCAATGTGGAGTTGACGAGCTGTTCTCATTCCCAAATCCAGCTTTGTTTAATCTGGCCAGCCTCCAGTCCTTTTTAAATACTACTCTTGCCCAGCCTTATGAACTGTGATAAGAACAGGCTTTACAGGAGCCAACTTTGGTAGGGGTTTTTCCTTCCCCTTACCTTCCATCCCCTCCCCGCCTTTCCCTAGAAAATATATAAATGTAAAAGATTAAAACATGTGTCCAAAAACAGTTTCTGTAAGTACTAGAATAAATATGTGACTAAGTCCTTTGGTGGAGAGGAGAGGCGATTAATCCAAGGCATTTTCACGGTGCTTCCCCAAACAGAACAGGCAAGAACTAAAAGTTCAGTTTATCCCCTGGTATTTTAATACTCTGCCCAAGGAGAGATATTTTGTGGAGGCGTGTCTTTTTCCCCCCCTTTTCCTTCAAGCGGCTAAATCTTGCAAACCCTTGTTAGACCCAGAGTGTGCAGATCCTGAAAGTTTTTAGAATGGTTTTTGTTGTCTTTTCCCCTGATTTGTGAGAAGTGTGAGCACTCCGACATAGTATTTTTGGGTCCTGGTGTGGAATGCAAATCGAATTTTTAGGAATACTTGGGGAGGATCTTGAAGAGAGGGGGGGAAATCCTTTTCATTAAAACTGCCACCTTTGGATCCTGTGATTTCATCTAATTATAATTGCTGCCTTGTGAACGTTTTAGTGTTTGAAGAATTTATTTTTCCAAATACAGTCTTTGTTTTGCAAAAATACGGCACATTTAAGTATCTATTTTTAAAGACCCAACAAAAACCAACCCAGAGAATTTTTTTTTTTGCTCTGTCACCCAGACTATATATAGAGTTACTTTTCAGTTTCTGTAACAGTCATATTTTGTGCTTCTGATGCTTTCTGTATAGTTTCCACTAGATAGTATGTATATAGTATATTTATTTAAGAGCATTTCTTTACAGAGATGAGTTATTTTTAATATAGCTCCTCAGGATGTAGTATTTACTCTAAAAAAGGAAGGAGGTTTTTGTTTATTGTCTTTTGTGATGAGGAAAGTTTTCAGGATAGAGAATTTGAAGGAAGCAAAGGATTTATGGAGGCTTCCCTGTGTCCTGGTCCTTGAGGTTTTCGGAAAAGCCCCTGTTTCTATGTTTGTAATGGTTATTTAAGAGTTCTGCTAGTTGGATGAAATTACAGCTGATGCAGGCAGTGCTTCTAGAAGGAGGGGCCTAGTATTAGTAGTTACTGTACCACTGTGCTCTTTTTTTTTTTTTTAAGACTTTTAATTTTTTTTTAGTTTTTATTTTCAAAATATATGCAGTTTTCAGCATTCACCCTTGCAAAACCTTGTGTTGTGATTTTTTTCTTCATTCTTTCCTCTCTCCCTCCCTTAGCAAGTAATCCAATATTTGTTAAACATCTGCAATTCTTCTATACATATTTCCACAATTATCATTCTGCACAAGAAAAATAAGATCAAAAAGGAAAAAAAAATGAGAAAAAAAAAACAACGCAAGCAAACAATAAAAAGAGTGAAAATACTATGTTGTGATCCACAGTCTCTACAGTCGACCTCTCTCTGGATACAGATGGCTTTCTTTATCACAAGGTCATTGGAACTGGCCTGAATCACCCTCACTGTTGAAAAGAGTGATAAAAGACCTACTTAAAAAAAAAAAAGTATAAATACTTTTGTTTTGTGTCATAACAATCCCCCCCCCAAAAAAAACCACCCAAAACTTCATTACCTCCCCAGTAACTTAAAAAGATTTTAAAATGAAGGAAAAAATAGCAGCGTAGCCAGATTAATCAGCATCTATAGCCCCTTATCTCTATAATAAAACTGGGGAAATAAATCCATTTGGCTCAACTTCTCTTACTGAGCCTGTTCATTATAATTACATGATATTCAGTTTTATTTTATTCTTTGTATTTACAGTGGCATCATTTTATGTATATTGCTTTCTTGGTTCTTAATTATTTTGTTTAATTTATATAAATTCTTTCCTATTACAATTTTATTCTCCTGGAGATCTAATATACATTAAAACTCCAAATTGGAAATATTTATAGTAGCAAGTAAAAATGAGTATTTTAAAGATGGCAGCCAAGTTCATCAATAACTTTTCAGCCTTCTTGACCCAAACCCACCTTCTTTTCTCCTTTGCCTACATTGCTCTTGCTGGAAAAAAATTTCTGATAAACAAAACATATTTATTTTAACAAATGTGTATAAAGTACCTACTATTCAACATGCTATTCTGTGTTAGATTCTGAGGCACTACATGCCTTCCAAAGAATGTAGAAGTGTTATGAGATAAAACAAATAATTATGTACATGACAAATATAGTCAGTATGCAGAGACCTAAGAGATTTGAATAGAATTTTGGATCCTAGAAGTTAAGGGTTATTTCATTTTGGTCTTTCGTGCTACTGTCCCAATTATGAAGAATATGAAGTTTGTTGTTCAATGAAAAAGTGGGGTGTGCTCTTGTTCAATTCTTGTTACAGAAGTATTGCTGAGACTAAAGCTTTTTTGGCTCAAAATACCATGATTTTACTTTCTATTCTAGTTGTTTTCTATAATCTGAATATGCATTTATAATTACATATTTAAAGACAATCTTTTTATTTTTCTCTTTTACATGTGGTGTAGTGTTTTGGAATAATTCATGATACCATGTCATCATTTGTAAATTTATTGACAGAACTAGTAGAATTTAATAGAAAAGGCTGAAAGGAGGAATGGGAGAAAAGTTGGAGTAAAATCCTGGCCTGAATTAATTTAATTGAAAAGTTTTATCACGGAAGTGGATATCTTCAACATAGAGAAGAGCTAATCGAATTCCAATTGAGCAATGCTGGATAGAATCAGCTACCTCCAGAAAAGGAACACTGGGAAATGAGTGTAAACTGTGAGCATTGTTTTGTTTTGTTTTGTTTTGTTTCTCTTCCCAGATTATTTTTACCTTGTGAATACAATCCTTCCTTTGCAACAACAACAAAAAAAAGAAAAGTTTTATCACTTGTAGATGGTTAGTAAATAAGACTTGGAAAGCAGATAAGGACATCTGTAGAAAATCAGAGAGACTATGTTGTATCATAGAAAGAAGTATCATCAATCTTAATTTTAGGAGATATTGACTCAGGATCCAGCTCTGATAGTCATCCTGTGTGATTTTTGGCATTTCATGTAGTATCTCTGAGCCTCAGTTTGTTTATCTGTTAAATGGAACCAAATGATATTTTTACAACTTGACTTCAGAAGATTGTTATAATGAAAGCCCTTTGTAAATCTTGGTATCTGGGATTATTTCATTTTTGTCTTTGTGTCATCAGTGCTTTACACAAGGCCTTCAGCATTCATAGTGTGTAATAAATATTTGTGAGATTTTAATATTTCTTCCAATTACATATAATATACAATTTTTAACATTTTTTTAAAAACAAATTTTGAGTTCCAGATTGCCTTCCAGTCTCCTTTCCCTCCTCTATCATTGAAAAGGCAAAGGATTTGATGAAGGTAGTAATAAATATTTGTTGAATTGATCCAGTCAAACTGACCTCCTTCTTGCTATTTTGCTCACATATAACAATCTCATCCCAGTGCATTTGCATAATCTGTCCCAATGTCTAAAATGTTCTTTCTTCCCCATCTCTACCTCTCAGGATCCTCATTTCTTTCAAAACTCAGCTCAGTTGTCACTTTCTAAACATAAAATGTTTCCTGTTGTCCCTCCCCTCCCCCTCACCCCAAGCTATGAGTACTTTTACCAGAGAATGACAGCTTGTTTATTTTATACATATTTGGTTGATTTTGATATCACACAGTTGTCTCATATTAAGATCAATGAAAGGTAGAGGGACTATTTATCTTGGAGAAGGAAGTTCTTGGTTAGCCATTTCACATATTTGAAGGATTCTCCAGTGGAAGAGACTTGCTCTGGCCCCAGAGAGCAGAAACTGGAGTTATAGATAGAAGCCACAGAGAAGCAGAATCTAGTTTGAATAAGAAAAAAGTACTTTCCAAATTAGATCAGTCCAAAACTGAATGTCCTGTATTAGTTGTGAATTTTCCTCTATCAATAGAGATGTTGGACAAGAGTTCCTAGCTCAAATCCAGATTGGATTCCAACTCAGACATGATATTTCTATTGCTTTTTTTTTTTTTTTTTTTTTTTAGTTCTAGAAGCATACATTTCAGGAATCCCAAACTACGAATCCTTTCATTTTAGAGATGATTAAATAGAGGTTCCCCAAAATAAATATCAAATTTGGTATTCTTTGTCAAATATGGGATTTAAATCCATTTTCTTTCAAATCTAGGATTGTTGATACCAAACTCCTAAAAGGTAAAAATAACTGAGGACCTTTCTAGTTCTAACATAGTTATGTTTGACATGGAGTTTCTTTAAGAATTTTTGATAGACCACAGTGCCCAGAATGCCAGATCTGAGAAAAGAAGGGTTATTAGACAATTTCAACAATACATTCCCTTTATCTGCTTACTGTGCTCTCATACTTAAGAACTGCTTCTCTAGACCATTGCCCCAGTCTGCCAGGTACATATAAGCTACTTTTAATATAGGTTAAACATGTGTAATTCTTCTATACATATTTCCACATTTATCATGCTACATGAGAACAATAAGATCAAAAAGAAAAAAAATGAGAAAGAAACCAAAATGCAAGCAAACAACAATAAAAAAGGTGAAAATATTATATTGTGATCTACACTCTGTCCCCACAGTTTCTGAGTGCAAATGACTCTCTTCATCACAAGATCATTAGAACTAGTTTGAATCATCTCATTGTTGAAAAGAGCCACATTCCCTCAGAATTGATCATCGTATAATATTGTTGTTACTATGCATAATGATTTCCTGGTTCTGCTCATTTCGCTCAGCATCAGTTCATGTAAGTCTCTCCAAGCCTTTCTGAAATCATCCTGTTGGTCAAGAACAATAACATTCCATAACATTTATATAACATAATTTATTCAGCTGATGGGCATCCACTCATTTTCCAGTTTCTAGCCAGTACAAAAAGGGCTGCCACAAATATTTTTGCACATGTGGGTCCTTTTCCCTCTTTTATGATCTCTTTGGGATACAAACACGATGCAGCAGAGATACTGCTGAATCAAAGGGTCTCAAAGTCTGGGCCCTTTGACCCTGTTAATCAAACCTCAAGAATGTCTTCATTTCTCATTGAGTCATTCTCAGGTCCATCAAAGATTTGAATGTCTCAGCGCTGCTAACTTCCTACTCAGGCTTGTTGAGTCAGACACATATGGAGAGTGGACGAAAGAAGAATGACTTAGCACTTCCTGAGTGGCAAGTTGAAATGGGGTAATCCTAAGCAAAGCAAAGAAAAGGAATAATAGCTTTAAGGTGTTTAGGCAGTATGGTTTTATTTAGGATTTTCAGAAAAATAAGGCAAAAAGTCCAGAGAAGGGACACCAGCTATTCCTTCAGAAGGAGGATTTTTCTCCTATTAAATATTAAATAGTCTCCTGTACTTAATAGCTGTGTGTGCCTGTAGCAAGTTGCATCATCTGTTTGCCTTGATTTCCTCATCTGTAAAAAGAGAGAGACAGATTAGATGGTCTCAGAGGTTTCTCCTAACTATAAATTTATGATCTTGTGACCCTTAACTTCCTCTGTCATGATCCACTCCTCCCCCCAAACACATGCACACTCTCATGCGTGCTATAGAACTGAAATTTTAGTTTCTTTATCTGTAAAATGAGTGGGGGTGGACTCAGGGATTTCTAAGGTTTTTCCCATCCCTAAATTTGTGAGCCTGTGAAATAGAAAGGTATCCATTTTATAGCCAATGGTTTACTGGAAATTTAGCCTCTGAAAATGGGAAAAAAGTCAGGAAGGAAAAACTCCAGAATTGATTCCCTTGATCTTTCTATTGATGGGATTCTGTTGTAGCTTTTTAAAGATAATTTGCACTCCAAACTTGTTCTTAGCTGTTTCTATCTTGTCTTCTGTCTTCAGCAAGATTTGAACAGTTGCCACTTTCTTGCTGCTGGAGATAATAATATTAACATTTGAAATCACACTGACTTTTCAAGTAGTTTTGTGCTGGTGGAAAAAGTAAACATTATTTGGGAATGCCCTTTTTTTTTTTTTTTTTCTCTTTTAGTTTTAATTCTTGTGAGAAGCTACTGACAGTTGTTGAAGTTGTCAGCTACTCTCTTTAATGAGAAACTTGGAATCCAAGCTCATTTCATTAGAAAGTTGTCAGCTACATTCCAATTCCTAGAAAATGCTTTCTATTCAATTGCTTTCATCAGTATCTTTACAACATCAGTGATCATTTTGAATTTAAATAAATTTCAGGATATTCCCCAGAAATATATATATTTTAAAAAATTAGTATTGTTGCCCAATATTTGTTGGAGAACAAATAAATTCTTCTATAAATAAATTTTATGTTAGTTATTATGGGCACAGGGATTAAGAGTTATATTTCTACTAGTTCTTCTTCATCACATCCTGAATGTAGATTAGCATTGCTATAGTCATATCTAGAATCAAGTCAAATCAAGTATAGGAAATACCCCCCCCCTCCCAAAAAGGTGTGACTATGGTCCTTTTGTTTAATGGAGAAAATAATATGCAAATAACTGTGTATAAATAA
The DNA here is from genome assembly GCF_048593235.1 of Sminthopsis crassicaudata. Taxonomy (NCBI): domain Eukaryota; kingdom Metazoa; phylum Chordata; class Mammalia; order Dasyuromorphia; family Dasyuridae; genus Sminthopsis; species Sminthopsis crassicaudata. The sequence goes on along the minus strand of NC_133620.1, from coordinate 196,208,877 downwards.
AACATATGCAGGATTAACTGTAGATAATCTCAGAAGAAAGATAGTAAGATTAAAGGGAACCAGAAAAGGCGCTTTTGAAGAAGGTTGGGATTTTAGCTGAGCCTTGAAGGAAGCCAGAGAAGACTGAGTCAATCAACTAGCTTTTATTAATCCCCATCATGTGTATTAAACACTGAAGATGTAATGAAAGTAAAAAGTTTTTTTAAAAAGTAAAACAAAAACAAAACAAAACCCAGTTTCCACTAATGGAGAAGATGATATTTAAATGACTTTGTACAAATGAGGTGAAGGGCACTAAAATTAAAGAAAATTGGGAAAGTCTTCTTGCAGAAACATGCATTTAAAAGACACTGGCCAATCTAGGAGACAGAGACAAGGAGGGGCAACATTCCTGTTATGGAGGACAGTGAAAAATGCACAAAGTTGGGAGACTTGTATTGGGAGTTCTTGTTTGAGAAATATCTTGGAGCTGAAAAGCTGGATTATTATGTGATAAGGAATAAAGTGTAAGGGGACTGGAAAGGCAGGAAGAAGAGGCCAGGTTTTGAAAAATTTTATAAACCAAAGATTTTCTTGGAGGTACTAGGGCATCTAGGTGGAACATTGGATAGACACTTAGACCTGGAGTTGGAAAGACTCACCTTGGACTTAGTGTGTGACTCTGGGTGGGTCACTTAACCTCATTTGCCTCAGTTTCCTCATCTGTAAAATGAACTGGAGAAGGAAATGACAAATAACTGCAGTATATTTGCCAAAAAACAAACAAACAAACAAAAAAAAAACAGATGGGGTCAAGAAGAGCTAAATATGACTGAAACAACTTTAGTTTATTATATGGGATAGGTGATGGGAAAAGGGAAAGGATGACATGTCGTTTAGGTCTTTAAGAGATAAATGGAAGATGGACTGTGGTGTGGGGGATATACTTTGACATAGGGAGACCAGAAATTTCTTAATGTGGGTGGTTTATATAAAAATGTACTTCCCCACATTTGAGTGAAGCTCAGAGGCTGGTTTAAGAATCGCCTTCAATCTAGCCAGCAGGGCTGTAATTAGTTTAAGATTAAGGGCTTTCTATAATGCTACCGATAATAACCATCAAACAATTCTAGTCTTGCCCAATGGCTGGCACTGTGGCAGAATTGTGTTTTGAGGAAAGTTCTTAGGGCCTTTCCTCCAAAAGGATTTCCATGTTTCAACATGCTGAATTTTGACTGGGTTTTTGTGAATTAAGCTTTATAAAACTTTTCCCTTAATAAAAAAAAATTAATACACGTTGACAAAGGAGATTATTAAAATCTATTAGTAAGTGGTCTTTTATTAGCCCTATTTTAATAAGTATTTTTATCAGTGACATGTCATAAATGAAGACATACATAGTATTTGTACATGATTTGCAGGTGATAAGAACCTGGGAGGAATAGCCAATATAATATACTAGACAAAATTGTATTCCAAAGTAGAACAATGGGCCAAATACAGTAAGATGAAATTTCTTTGCTTTGATGGATCTATAATTTTATGGCTAGATTAGACATTTCCTTCACCAGGATAGATTGTAGCCCATCCTCTTCAATTCTAATCTGCCTGTTAATTCTCTGTAGAGATTGTGCCCACTGTTCTGGAGAACTTCTCAGTATTTCATTTTTTTCCTACATATTGCCACTGTATGCATTACCTGCTTTCTCTCCAGCTTGACCATTCCTTTCCTTATCCTAGATATCCTTCATATTGTCTCTTTTATCCCTTTATATGCTACTGTCCATAGCCACCATCTACTGAATGGCTGATTGCCTCAAACTGAGATCTATTAGAGCTTAAAAAGCTTAAAAAGGCCAAAGTCTCCTATTGCATCCAGGGCCATCTGCAATCATCCTGATCCGCGTTGTTCCCCTGGCTCCGAAGGAGAAAAGAAGGCAGGTGACCTTGCACAGCATGGCGTCATCTTCGAGAAGAGGGACAAATAACAATTTTCCCATCACTATTAGGGTAACAGCCAATTCTTTTTCTTCTCAAATCAGTTAAAATATTTAAATGTAATAATCTTCCATCATTTGTTGGAAAACTAAGATAAGCCTGTGTTCTGCAATAATTCATAAGCTTCTTAATTATTTGAGAGCACTGAGAGTTTAAATAACTTGCCCAGTCATTTAGATGTGTTTTAATTACCAGAAAATGGGCATGTATGTTTGTTTGCATCTTTTCTTGGCTTTTTGAAAGCTTAGTTTGGAGTTTTGTTTTTGTTTTTTTTCTGATCAAGGATTCTTTAAAGAATACTGAAAAGGCATATCCCATTATTTTACACTTTTCAAAGAAATTTTTCTCTTCCCACCCACCCTTTCCCCATTTTCATATCTTTAATGTCAAAAGTCAAATACTTTTATAATAGTTATATTCCTTCCCCTCTCACTCGTTATTTTACATGAATGAATAAACAGTAGTAGGGTTGGAATACTTTCCAGCAAGGAAATTTCAGATGAAAATTTGAAATATCACTTAAACTAAGAGGTAAATCTAATGAACTCAGGCTCTAGTGTAATGTCTGTTTTGATTGATTAAACTCCTTGGCATTAAAAAAAAAAAAGAAAAAATATGCAAAACAAAACAAAAAAATACAAATAAATTAAAATACTAGTGAATTAATTTACCCATTTAAAATTAATGAGAGTTGAGAAAGTGAAGGTAGTAGGGCACAATCTGGTGGGCATCTTACTTTAGCCACAGATAACCCCATGTAGAAAACTGAGCTTACATCATCAACAAAGTCCAACAGCAAGAGATAAAAAGAGAAATTCCATTTAAAATAATTGTCAATAGTATAAAATATTTGGGAATCTGCCTGTCAAGGGAAAGTCAGGAATTGTATGAACACAACTATGAACACACTGTCCACATAAAGTCAGATCTAAACAATTGAAAAAATATCAAGTGCTCTTGGATAGGTCGAGCGAATACATTAAAGATGACAACACTACCTAAACTTATCTATTTATTTAGAGCTATAGCAAACAAATAAACTATTTTATAGACTTAGGAAAAATAACAAAATTCATCTGTAAGAAAACTGTCTTTTTCTTCTCTCAAATAGTTATTCCCTTTATGATATTACAAGGTAGGGAGCTGCTTTGTCCCAAAGAATGAGTGTATAAAAGCTAGTAATCTTTTCCCTCCTTTACTTCATTAGGGACATTGGCGGATAAGGTTGTGGTATCCACGCAGTATCATTCTAGAATTAACTTTACTCAGTCTCCAAAACCAATGTTATGCTCCCAGACAATCATGAATTGGCACTTGGGTCTCAGTCAGGCTTTACCATTTAAAGGTGAATATGTTGCAAATAGGTACTTTCATAAATCATAATATACTTCTTCATTTGTCATAAGCCCAAATGGTAAAAGATTGTCTAATAATAATTATAATTAGTAACACTGTAAATTCCTTCTGTTCTGGTCTTGAGATGAATAAGACATGCATATTGGGACTTCATTTTTCAGAATATCTTGATTTTTTTTTTACATTTTTTATTATAGCTTTTTATATACAAAACATATGCATGGGTAATTTTTCAACATTGACCCTTGCAAAAATTTATTTCAACTTTTCCCCTCCTTCCTTCCACCCTTTCCCCTAGATGGCAGGTAGTCCCATATGTGTTAAATAGAATATCTTGATTCTTAATGAGAGAACTGTCCATGGACAAAGAAATGAAGTGGCTAATTGAAAGAATGATTAAGCAAATGTTATTATCAATTTAATTTTAGCCAAAAGAACACCCAAAATATTTTTAACAGAAAATCCTAAGAATTTAACTGGAGTTGTTACATGTTTTCTTCTTGTCATTTTCATTTCATTTAAGTAATTATCCTTTAGTAAAGAATTAATTTTATTAATATATTCAACATACATTTAGGACATGAATGTACAAAAATAAGCCCCCCCCCCAAAAAAAAAAAACACAGCTCCTGTGATCAATGAATTTATTTTCTTCTCAGAGAAAACAACATGTAAACAAATCATTTGATTAGGGAAAGGGGGAGAAGCATAGGAAAATTTTCCCAAATGATGATAGCTATGAGCCTTAAGGAATTTCAAGTCCCAAAGTTGTCTTCCATGGCTAAATTATTTGGAAAAATACTGCTTCTAATCCAGTCCTATTGTCTTTATTCTTGATGGTGGAAACCAAGACCCAGAGGGGCTAAATGAAGTTGTTCAAGGTAGGGTGACTGCTTCAGCAAGTGGCTGTGGTAGGACTTGAAAGAAGCCAGATCTCCTGTTGCCCATTCAAATGCACTACGTCATACTACATCAAATTTAAAATTCTATTTTTAACATTATAATGTACTTGTAAAACTCAAAAAATAGAATCCAAGGATAATTCTGAAACTGGTTTTTAGCAAATCATTTCTGTTCCCATCTCAGATGGCTTACCAAAACTCAAAAACAAAATCTGTTGAAGGAATTTTGGGGGACACCTTGCTCATACTTAATGCAAATGAGCTCTAGAAAATGACCTATAATCAGTCAGTTCCAGATTATACACAAACTAGATAAGCAGCTTCTGTTTTTAAGACTGTCTAGGCAGTTCCACAGGCCCAGGCCATCTTCATACAATAGCAGCACTCCGTGTTCAAAACTAGTGGCTGCTTCTTACACGTCCAGGAGACTATCAAGAAGTTATATTGTTGGTCATGTGATATTAATGCTAGTAGTTAGAGTAGAAAGCATATTGATCTGGAAGTGAGAAGAGCTATTATTTGGCCTTGAATACTCATGAACCTTTTTCTATCGAATGGAAATACATGGTGATAATGGTATCTTAGTTGAGCAAATTGATCAATCAGTTAATCAATACATATTTATTAATCACCTACTATTTATCCTAGAGTAGATAAAGGGAAACTAGGAAGACCAGGTTTCCGATTGAAACTTTAACAGATACTGGCTCAATGACTCTGGGCAAATCAAAAATTCTCTAAGTAATATAAATTGTAGGAAAGGTACTTCCATTGGTAGTGGGAAGTTTCTCACCTTGCTGTTTCCTATACCAGTGAAATCTCAGATCTAGTCCTTATTACTTTTTTTTATCCCTACTAAGGTGCTAAAGTAGAACATTGATCCTGGAGTCAGAAAAACCCAAGTTCAAATTCTGCTTTACTAGCTGTGTGACTTTGGGCCAGTCACTTAATCTCTGTACAATCCTAGTCTTGCTGTTAATACTCGGTAGAGATTCTGTCCAGATGAGGATATTAAAACCTATCTCCCAGGGTTGTGAGAATAAGATGAAATGATATTTATGTATGAAGTGTTTTGTAAACATTAAAGCACTACACAAATGCTATATATTGGTAGTAGTATTATTAATTATAATAATCCAGCACAGCCAAAACTCTCGATGAGTTTGCATCCCATGAATATAAGGCAATGTGAATACCAGGCACCTTTAATGGGAAGGCACCAGGAGCTGAAGGTGTAGGTATGAATGAAGTGCTTTATAGACTATGTAAATGTGAATTATCACAGTTTTGTGATTGGACTCTATTAAACCAAGGTTGTTAAAGACATCAGAATTGTTGTTGTCCATAGATGTTTCTTAGAAGTTTGACAAGTGAGATCCTGGTTTTTCTCTCTGTATATTTCAAAGGTGTTATATATTTGTTTGTTTGTTTGTTTTAATGATTTCTCTGCTTTATTCAACTTATGTTGGAAGTCTGGCTTCTGGATTTTTCCATCTCACCTACTTCCATCTTTTTTTTTAGCCTTTAAAATCATAATAAAACCACTAAGACCATGTTTTGGTTTAAAAAAAAAAAAAAAACCTTGAAGGAAAAGTGGTTTAAAAAAACCTCTCTTAGAGGTGTTAATCATGGGTGTGCTGGGGGGTGGGCAAGGGTGGGGGAGATGGGAAGAGAATGGTTTTGAAGAATTACAGCTTGCTCTTTCACTGAACTGCATTGCCACAGTGGGCGTACTACCTTTCTGTGTCTTATTGTGTCATAGAGTTTAGTATTCTGAACCACCAGACTGGAATAATATTGTTGTAACTAACTTTAAATTTTAAAGATGTCTTGCTCACATATCTTCCTGCTTGTCTTGACAGCCTCAGACTCATCATGTTCAGAATTGAATTCATCAAGACAAAAACAAAATTAACAACAACAGACCAACCCCCTTTTTCCAGCTTTCCTTGACTAGAATGGTCGCTCAACCCTAAAACCTCAGTTATTCAGACTGCAATCTTTCATGGTTAAGGACATTGTCATAGTAAAACTTTGTTACCCTATCTTTGCATGTATTTGGAAAAATATAAAATACTATTAAAATTAAAAAAAAATACTTAAAATGCTTTGTGCATCAGATTTGGTGCTTCTGATCTGTTATTTGTTATATGAGGATGAACTGGGCCATAGAGGGACAGAAAAAGCCTATTCATGAAGCAGTGCAAGAAAAGACTAAGAATGACTGGGAAAGATGCAGGGGAAAAGAGAATTTTGCTCCTTAATTATGTCACACTCTTTGGAAGGATAGAGACTGGCAAGTGAGGGGGGAAAACTTTTCCATTATTAAGGTCATATATTTTATATATTCACTGTTCAATGAAATTTGACCTATTTTCAAGCCAAAATTTTTAATATTGCTTAAGTTTTTGTTGTGTGTGTGTGTTTTCTTAGTCAACTGGGGTTAAGTGACTTGCCCAGGGTCACATAACTAGGCAATGTTAAGTGTCTGAAACCATATTAGAACTCAGGGCTGGTGTTCTATCTACTGCGCCACCTAACTGCCCCAAGATTTTGTTTTTTGTAAAAAAACATAATTTTACTTAAAAGTTTCAGCTATACACCCAGCAAAAGAACTATGGGAGATGAGTATGAACCACAACATAGCATTTCCACTCCCTCTATTTTTGTCCGCTTGCATTTTTTATTTCCTTCTCAGGTTATTTTTACCTTATGTCTAAGTCCGATTTTTCTTGTGCAGCAAAATAACTATATGGATGTATACATATATTGTATTTAACATATACTTTAACATATTTAACAGGTAATGGGACTACCTGCCATCTAGGGGAGAGGGTGGGGGGAAGGAGGGGAAAAGTTGGAACAGAAGGTTTTACAATTGTCAATGTTGAAAAATTGCCCATGCATATATCTTGTAAATAAAAAGCTATAATAAAAAAAAGTTTCAGCTATTCAAAAATTTAAAAACAACAAACAAGCCTTTGTTACCTTCTCTAGGGTTTAACACATCCCTGCATTCTTTTTTCCCTGTTAAACCAGACACATCCTCCCTTACTCTTCAATCCTGAATTCTTACAAGCCTTTTTTTCCCTTAGCTCCATTTCTTCCCATTTAAATCACTCTTTATTCAAAAGGTTCAGTTTTAGGAACTGTCTTACTACATAAAGCATTCTCTGATTTCCTCACCTGAACACGACTTCTCCCTCTTTGAATTTCTTATAGATCTTTTGTTTTCTTATTTTTTATTATCTTATTATTTAGGTCTCCTTTGTACTTTTTACATCCACATTTAAATCATCCCTATGTTCTTAATCTTCCTTTACATAGATTATAAACTTCTTGAGAACTAGAGCTACTTGATTTTTTAAAAGTTTGTATTATTCCAAGGGTCCAGGGGTTTTATACCTAGTAGTAGATGCTTAAGTGTGTATTGACTTGAATGTGAGATGCTACTTGAAGAGGAATAATTAATATAAAAAGCATAAGTGAATAGATACTAATTTTTAGAGCATCATAGCACAGTGGGTTCTTAGAGCTAAGGGTTAAGTGGCTTTTTAATGGAAGTGCCCAGGGAAAAAAGAGATAGGTGAAATGCTCTTTAATTCTCTTCCTTTGTGCACTATATTGTTGAGTGTTTCTCTCTCTGACTAGAGAATGATTTAGCAGGAATAGGAGAGAGAGATGGAAAGTATATTGGGGCTCAAGGTTTGAAAAGCACTCTACATAAATTACTTCCTTTGATCATCACAACAGTCCTAGAAGAGTAGATAAATACACATTTAAACAGATGAGAAAACTGAGGCTTAGAATAGTTACCTAACTTTTCAAAGTTACACTGTCACATTGGTAAAGTGTTTCAGTTAGCACTTCAGCTCTGCCACTCCTTTTGACTCCAAATCCAGGTCTTTTCCCATACACTCTATTGAATAGAACCCCTAGCTTCCTTCCAGGCTCAGATTCAGTATCTATCCCCCTCCCTCCCTCTTTTCCTTCCTTCCTCACTCCCTCTTTTTCTTCCTTCCTTCCTTCCTTCCTTCCTTCCTTCCTTCCTTCCTTCCTTCCTTCCTTCCTTCCTTCCTTCCTTTTTCCCTTCTTCCCTTCTTCCCTTCCTCCCTTCCTCCCTTCCTCTCTCCTTCTCTCTCTCTCTTCTTCCCTCCATCCTCCCTCCTTGGAGAGCTGCCATTATCTCATGGATTCACTGTTCTCCAACCATGGGACTGCAATCAAGATGAAGCCTTCCTCTTAAATACAGCATCATGGTTGTCAAGAGTGTCTGTTCTTGTATAGATATGAATAGTGGTTGCACAGTGTGGAGCTAATTGCTCAGTTATTGCAGGGTGGTATGATTTGGATGGAGCCCCTTGAACAAGAGGCCCGTGAAGGATACTCATGCTGATACCCACAGTCAGTGTACCAGCTTGTGGGGGGGACACTGGCCTGCTGAGTAGCTGCTGGGAGTGGGGAGCAGCATGGGAAGGAAAGGAGCTCCCCCTGGCTCCCCTGAGGACTGTGAGTGCTGTCAATAGATTCTAAGTTCCTTGCCCTGAATTAGACTCTGATTATCTCACCTTAGTTACACCTCTGAGTTCAAACCCTATACCTCACCCCACCCTCATTCCATTTTATAAATAAGATAAGCAGATGAAATAACCTCCCCTGGAGACCTCAAGGGAAACAGCCACACATAGTTTTTCCTTGTGGCATTTGGTTTTGTACTGGTGTGTTGTAGGCCTGGAAAGATTAAGTGATTTACCAGAGCTAGTTAATGGTAGAGCCCAACTTGGACCTATTCAATATTTGAACTATAATTTTTAAATTATAAATGGAAAAAATGAGAAAAAAATATATATATAAATATATAATTTAATGCATACCTATGGGAAATCAGAAATGTGGGAGGGTGATTAATGCTTACATTTGTATATCATTAACAAATGATTTTCCTTCATTTCCTTGAGAGATTGATAGTGTGAGCATTATTCTCATTTTACAGATGAGAAAACTGAGGCTTAGAAAAATCATGTGATTTGTCCATAATTACACAGCTAGTAAGCAATTGAATTAAGTTCCACTGTTCTTTCCACTACATCTTATCTTTTTTTAAATCAAGATTTATTGAGATTAGAAACTTTGTTATTTTTATAATACTTCTATAAAGAAGAAAAAACTACTCCTGTGTACTAAGAAGAAACTTAAAGACTCTTGATTTTATTTAGTAACAAATTTAGAATGGATTTGGAAGATAAGAGTAATTTGTTAATCTGTTTTGTGTTAGTAAGTAAGGAGGTATGTTTTTGTGTGACTCACTTTTGCATTCCTATAAGGCTCTTGCTCTGGATTGTGCTTGGGTGTTTTTGATTTTTTATTATTTTGCTTTAGGTGACATTCTTTAAACCTTTGAGTATATTCACCTGAAGTGAAGGGAGTGTATCATCCTTGGAATGACAGGTAGGGGTTTTGGTGTGTGTTTCCATTCTGGATGCTACACTCTGGGCATGGTATGGTGATTTGTTTTTCCACTGGTAAATTAAATGCCCCTGGTTCTTATCTATGCTATTCCCCAGAAGAATAGGCTGACTCACTTGGGTTTTTGTCATTTCTGCCTTTTTAGAGAGCTACTGTGACCGAAGAAATAACCCCTGCAAGAGACCTGCAGAGAAGTAGCCATTTTTGGTGGTGTTGAGTTGTTTTGGTCTTGTCCCACTCTTGGAGACCCCCATGTTTCCTTCTCAGCACCTTTTATAGATAAAATAATGGAGACAAACAGGGTTGAATAACTTGCCCACTTAAAGAAGCCAGATTTGAATTGGGGAAGTTATGTCACCTAGCTGCTCACCTAGGATAAATAGAATCTAGTTCTATTTAACATGGATGTGACAAAGAAAAATAAAAATTTAAAAAAAAAAAAAAACACTGAATAGGGTCTGACTGGTGATTTGGAGCAAACCTCAAATTCAGCCAAAGCAAACAGCTGGTTTAGATAATTCAGGTCTTCTCCAAAACCCTTTTTTCTCTTCAGAAACAGGTTTACTTGGCTTGCATTCTCTAGTAATTATTTCTTTTCTTCACTGAAACTTTCCTTTTTCAACACAGAACTTTAATGCCTGGCTATAAAGTTCAGACACTGTGTATATGTGGAGTTTCAGAGCCTTCTTCTACATTCAGTTACCAATGTTGTACACCTGCAAATTATAACTTTTGATGGTCTGATGAAAAGATTGGAGAAAAAGTTATTTTAAACTGACTGCCATCTGTTTTGTGGATTTTTCATGACTATTCCACAGGGTGCTGCCCTCCTGGCTTTATTTACTTAAAAAAAAAAAAAATCAAAAAGTTTTCTTAGGCCTGAGCGAACTTTTTCAGATAAAATAAATTCAGTCCCAAAGGAAATCTTGCCAGAAGAATTCTGTGAACTTCTTTAGAGGGTGCTAGAAGGCACAGGATGCCCTGAAATTGACCTGTAGAGTAGAAGCTTTTTTTTGGTCCTTGTTCTAACAATTTGGTGATCAGAGTAGTTGAGCATTTAACGAATATTTAGATTAGTTCCATAGATGTAGTGAGCAGCCTGGATAACTGAACACTTCTCAGAGGGTATATAATGAGAAAGGGTAAAATAGCAAATTAGAAGCTCTGTACCCAATATGAGATAAGGTAAAATATCAAATTAGAACAAAATGGAATGAGGGCAGAGACACAGGAATCAATTAAAGCATAAAATGTATTGCTTTTAGAAACATACACCAAAAAATTTGTATTGTATTGTGAATTTGTGATGCTAGATAATTGTTTTTGCAAATTATTGGGAGAATATGTTAGGGGTTGATCGTAATTGTTATTGTTGTTTCCCCCCTAATTTTTACAAGTAAATTAAGATCTTGTCAGTTTGTACCACAAAGCAACTTAGGATAGAAACAAAACAATTATTGATATAGAAAAGGTGGGCTAGATCAGAGAGGAGCTAATTTAGTATTGATGATTTGGAGAAGTAGGGTTTAGTCTAATATGAGGAGGAGGTTTCTTCCCAGAAGTTAGTTCTGTTTCTGATGATTTATATCTAACTACTTATTTGGTGCAAAAATCCAGGTTTGGTGCTAAAGAAATTCTTTGGGGGTGAATTTTTGTAGGATATTCCCTTTTTAGAACAACTTTAGGCTTCTCTTCCAAGAAAAAGTCTCTAAAATCACAAGGGACAGGTCTTCCAGAAAGACTGATGGTTTCTGCTAATTAAATCTGTTTTCTGATTGTAGTGCCATTCTTCCTTGCCCCAAACTCTCTTATTTGGTTCATGATACTATAGTGGCAAAGGAAGGAAGGGGAGGAAAATCCCTATTAAGCTGATTAGTCAATGTTGTTATGTCTGCTGTACCCCCAGAATGTACACTGTTTATCTTTAGGAAATGCTATGGAAGACTTTACACATGAAAGTTGAAGCCAGAAGAGACTTTGCCCACATTTATAGATAGGAAATGGATACAGAGAGGTTAGTGATTTGTCTAAGATTACACAGGAAGAAAGTAACAAATGCAAGATTGGAATTCAGGTTCTTTAACTCATGAATATTAAGTCATTGATTTACAAAAATTGTTCAAATGTTGAGTCATATCTTCCATTGCCTCTTGGTAAGAACATGTCAGGCTCTTCTATCCCTATCTCTTGAAGTCTGCTGAAGTTCATGTTTGTTATTTCCATGACACTATCCATCTCATCCTCAGCTATCCCCTTCTCTTTTTGCCTTCAGTGTTTCTCAACATTAAGATCTTTTTCAGTTAGTCCTGTCTTTTTTTTAAAACATGGCCATAATCATAAAAGTAGATTTAGAACCTAATTGATACTTTTTTTAAAAAGTAAAATTTATAATAGCTTTTAAAAATTTTTTTTCCCAAATACATGCAGAGATAGTTTTCAACATTCACATTTGCAAAACCTTGTTTTGCAAATTTCTCTCTCTCTTTAAGCAATCCAGTATAGGTTAAACATGTGCAGTTCTTCTAAACATATTTCCATATTTATCATGCTACACAAGAAAAATCAGATCAAAAAGGGAAAAAAGAAAACATGCGAGGAAAAAAAGCAAGCAATCACCATGAAAAGGTGAAAAATACTATGTTATGATCCATATCCAGTTCCCATAGTTCTTTCTCTGGATGCATATGGCTCTCTTCACCATAAAACCATTGGAACTGACCTGAATCACCTCACAGTATAAAAGAGCCACATCCATCAGAACTGATTATCACATAATCTTGGTTTTGCTGTTTACAATGGTCTCTTGGTTCTATTCACTTCATTTAGCATCAATTCATGCAAGTCTCTTCAGGCCTTTCTTAAGTCATCCTGCTGGTCGTTTCTTATAGAATAATAATATTCCATAACATTCATATACCATAACTAATTCTGCCATCCAACTGATGAGCATCCACTCAATTTCCAGTTCCTTGACATTAAAAGGCCTGCCACAAACATTTTTGCACATGTGGGTCCTTTTCACAAGGATACAAGTCTAGTAGAGACACTGGATTAAAGGGTATGCAGTTTGACAACCCTTTGAGCATATCTTCAAATTGCTCTCCAGAATGGTTGGATCAGTTCACAATTCCATCAACAACGTATTAATGTCCCAATTTTCCCACATCTCCTTCAACATTTATCATTCAATTGATAAACTTTTTAACCTTTTCCCCCTGCTTGATAAGGATTATAGCAGTGATGTCTGATTAGAAGGACTTAAGGGTCAGCTAGACAGAATAGCTAGAGCTCTGAACCTGGAGTCAGGAATATTTGGATTAAAATCTAGCCTCAGACATTTAGTAGCTGTGTGACCCTGGGCAAGTCACTTAACCCTATTTGCCTCAATTTCCTCATCTGTAAAATGAGCTGGAGAAAAGCAAACCACTGCAATATTTTTGCCAAGAAAATCCCAAATGGGATCATGAAGAATTGGACATGACTAAGATGTCTGTACAACAAGGAGGGTTCATATCTAGCCAGGTTGACATGTTTATATTTCCCACGAAATAATTATTTTGATATCTAAGCCTATATAGCTATAGTTACTCATTTGGTTGTTGGGAAAGTATATTACCTTCTGAGCTTCAGTCCCACTTCACCACCTGGCTCTTGGACATTTAGAATTTGATGCCCCATAGACTTCTCAAATTAAAACAAAAATTGAATCCACTCAGTACTCACTTTCACTCCACTTCCATACTTCCCTTTATCTGTCTTGGTCACATCCTTCATTTACCTATTTTCACCATCCCAGTGTCATCCTTGGCTTAACTCTCACTCTAAGTATCTAATCATTTGCCAGATCTCTTCATTTCTTTTATCTCAACATCCCCTACTCTTTATTCAAATGGTCACCACCCTAAGTCTGACCTTCCTAACCTCCCACCTGAACTATAGCAGAGACCTTCTGATTGATCTCCCTGCTGGGAATAGAACTTTTTACAAATACCTTCATGTTTGATCCTTACAACAATCCTGGGAAGTAGATGCACTTATTATCCCCTTTTTACAATTGAGGCTGACGGGGATTAGGTGACTTGTTTAAAGTCACTTAGCTAATTATGACTAATTGAGCCTGCATTTGAACTCAGGTTTTGCTAAACTCCAGACCTAGAACTCTATTCTAAGCACCCCTTTAGCTGCCAAGTCTCCCCCCATCTATCCTGACAGTATAATTTTTGTAAGGGGGAAGTACTGTCTCCCCCTCTTTAAAAAACCCAACCCCCCCCAAAAAAAAAACATACACAGGATTTATCCCAAAGCTAAGCTTTTGCTAAGGCTGGAGACCTCTTCTAATCTCCCCAACTTGTCAGTATCTTCACCTCCTAGGTACCCCGTATTTCCTTTGTGTTTTGTATATACTCGTATGTATATCCTGTCTCAGCATCACCCCCACCACCTACAACCCACTGACTGCTTCTCAGTTATCTTTATATCCTTTTCCTAGCACAGTGCCTAACATTGGATAGTTTCTTAATAAAACTTGATTAATTGAGGGAAAGAAGGTAGTGAATTCACAGAAGCTAGCTCACTATTATAGTTGGAAAACAAAACAAAAAAAAGCAATAGAAGTATTGTAGTTGGAATTTTTAAGCACATGCAAGAAAATAATTGGAAACCAGAGTTGAAGGAGGGAAGGGGGTAACTCAATCCAGCAGGTTTCAGTAATTTCATGAGAGTGGGAAGTCTTCAGAGTTGGGGTAGCCAAAGGTTAGGAACATTGTTTTCTCATCTAGGTCTTCAGATTTAAGTAGGCATATGTTTAGGTAGTCTTGGAAAATGGAACTTAAGCATATTTTACATTTTTCCATATTTTATACATTTGCTTACACAGAGAAAAACATTTATATATATGTAAATATATATGTATGTATACATATTTACATATATACATACATACACAAATTTGTTCATATTTATTTGATAATGACTCCCAACTCTATCCACGACTTTGGGTCATTAAAGCCTGGGCCATTATCTTCATTTCTTATAAAAAATCTGATATCTCCAATACCTCATCCTAATCCTTAACTCTGCAGGATTTATGTATCAAAATTCTTTGATAATTTTTTCTTTCTGTCTCAAAGCATTTGTGGGAGAGGAACATAGTATTAATTAATCAAGGCAACTACTAAAAAGAGTTTTCCAGAAACAAACTGCAATTTCCATTTTGTCTTTTAAGCACTCTAAAGCAGTGGCAATACAGGGTACACAGATTCAGGGAAATGCCGGCCTCTTTTACCTCTGTTTTACTGGTTCTAGAACCCTTTTATCACTTCTGACTGAATTTGACCCTTATACTGAATTTCACTGGATTTACAATAGGAATTAAACTAGTTTTGCTTGATCTCTAAAGGCAGAACCAGGAGTAGTGAATAGAATTACAAAGACCTGTTTCTTTTGTGCACTTGAAGTTATCATAGAGGAGATTCTTACTCCTAATTTTGTTTGTATTTTTTAAATTCAATTTTATTTTATTTTTATGTTCTCATTCGCTTTTTCCCTGTCTATCCTTCTCCAACCCCACTGGGAAAGCAAGGAAGATAAGAATCACTAAAAATATGTATATTTAAGCAAAACAAATACCCATGTTGGCCATATCAAAAAAACAAACAAAAAAACAAAAAAACTACCATACGCTCTCTATCTACAGAGAGGGAACATATTTTCTGCATCCTCTGGAACTGTGGTTTATCATTGTGTTGATGAGAGTTCCCAAGTTTTTCAAAGTTTCTTATCTTTTTAGTTCTGCTATTATATAAATTCTTCCCTTGGTTCTGCTCACTTCACTTTACATCTGTTCACCCATGTCTTAACGAGGTTTCTAGACTAGATGGTCTCTGAGGCTCCTTCTAACACCTGAGTTTTCAGTTCTCTGATGTTGGGTTCTGCTGCAATGAAGCTTCAAAGCCTCCACTGGACAGTACCAGAAAAGCTTTTAATTCTGTGGAGGAGGGAGGTGGACAATTTCCCAAACTTTCCTGACTTATTGAAATAAATACCCTGGCCCAGCTCCAAACACTGATTTACTGTATAATCAAGAGAAAATTTCTGTTTTTCTGGGCCTTGGCTTCTCCATCTACAAAATGGAGAGAGTTGCCCAATGTGTTCTCTAAAGGCCCTTATTTATGTTAATATTTTATGGCACTTCTCTAAAACATCATACCCACCCTCCCGATTGGTCATAGAATTTTGTAGCTTTTTCCTTTCACCTCTGATTGACCCCAGAGCTGGACTTCCTTATTCAGATCCCTGCCAGGGACTGTGCCAAAAGTAGTTGTGAGTTGGCCATTCTCCATCTATTTGCAGATCTCCCAGGTAGTTTTGCCAAGGAGGATAACTACTAGCAAGGAATTATCTTTTTGGCTTCAAGAGGAAAATAAAACAGGAAATTGTTAAAAGATACAACCCAGACTCAAATTTCTCAAGTGGATGAAGGTTAAAGTTAAAAGAACTTTAAAGAAACTTTCTGCTTCCTCCCCAAAACCAAACCAAACCCAAACTTTCCTAATAGTCCTGCAATTTATTCATCAAAAACAAAACCCAGGAACAAAAATGAATTAGCAGAAACAGGGAAACCAGATATCTTTTCTTACCTGCTAGTCAGTTCTACGGTTTCTGAACACAGTGTACCATTTAAGAATTCTCCGAGCTGCCATTTGATTTGTTTGAAAACATCTTCTACTATGGTTGCAAGCTGAAGAGTATTTAAAAGTGCTTACCTCGGCCATTTGTGAGGGTTTAGTATTTCTCATAGTAGTCCTCTTTCAAACCATTAAGGGAGACTTGCAAGTTCAGGAAAATAAAGCACCACCTACCCACATAAGTTTACTTTTCTCTCTTACCATCTCCTGCTTCAGGAAACTGATACTGTTGTCATGGAATTATGGAGTCCTAGGGTGGAGAGGCAAAGGAAAAGAGGGATTCCTTTAGAGGATGGGTTAGACTCTGATTTCTGGGACTTCTCTTTCAGTTCTCAAATTATGTGCTTCTGTGGTAGTGCTGTTCTGGCCAATCCACTGTTATTACTATTGTAGAAGGCTAATTTTGGGTTCAAGTTCGTCTCTGGTTGTATGACTATAGCCAAAATCTCAGTAGATTTTAAATAACATTCTAAGGCCCTAAGTTACAGAGAATTCAAATGAAAGTTTCCACACTGGCAATGACCTATCATCCTCATCATCATAATTGATGATTTTTAGGATTTTTGTAGTGCTTTAAGGTGTGTAAAAAAATTTTTTTCCACATTATCTCAAGGTGGCTGGTCCCTAAAGTGGGCCTGTGAAGTTGGCACAGTCATCCGATTTTACAGATGAGGAGAGATGGCTTATTTAGGACCATAGAAGTAGCAGATATCTGAGACAGGATTTAAGCCCTCGTCCAGCATTGCCCCATCTAGACCTCCCATCAATGAAATGTCATCTTTTTTTACTATTGCTCTTTCCCTCTCAACTTGAACACTTTTAGGGATAGGAACTCACTAATAAAACTGCTCATCTCATTTTGGGAAAACTTCATTATTAGAAGGATAGGGACATGATTTCATTGACACAGGCAGTTTCCAAGGAGAGTTACTCTTATAGGTAACACATCTTAACAATTATAATGAAAACTCAAGTCCCTCTAAGTTAGGTTAGCAATCTGGTTTACTCTCAAGCTAATGAGTAAACAGTTAATGTTTATTAACATTAATAAATGTGGTTTATGGTAAGACTTCTCTCATAACCTGGGAGTAGCAGCTCTCAGCCAGCCCTCTGCGGTGGAGTGCCTGTGATATTTCAGTAACAGAAGCATAAAACACTGATCTTAGTTTGCTTTCTGCCTTAACTCCAATGAATAGTGGCCAAAGTGTGGTTCAGGAGAGGTTATTGGACATCACTTCACAAATGTCTTCAAGATCAGTCCTCTTCCTATCTCACATCGACTGAAGAGATGATGTGTAACTGGTAAAGTTGAGCAGGTTCATCTCTGAGGCTGTGCTGTTCTGGGCTCTGTCAAAAAGAGAAATGGATTGTGAACCAATTAGTCATTTAATTTAAGAGATTTTCTATCATTGGCTCCTCCTGAGAAGATAATAGAAAAAGCAGTAGACTTGAAGACAGACGCCCTGGGTTTGGGAAAGTGCTTCTGCCTAAAAAAGATACTCAGCTGTGGGCATTTCTCAGTCTGTCCCTTGCCATGGCTGGAACCATCTTTGTCTTCTGCCGATCTCTTTGGCTTCCTTTCAGTGCACACCTTCTACTAGAAAGCTTCCTAGCCCCTCTAATGCCAGTGCCTTCCCTCTGTTAATTACTGCCTGTTTATCCTGTTTAGAACTTGCTTTGCATATGCAGAAACTGTTTTTTGTCTTTTTGTATCCCTAGCATGTATCTTCATGCTTGGTAGGTGCTTAATAAATAATTATTATTTATTTGATATGTAATTTTTTAAAAAGTGATTTATTGGTTTTTTGATTTTAAAAAATGACCCATCAGTAAATGAGCATTTATTAACTACTTAGTACATTTTACACAGTAAGGATTCAGGGGGGCAAAAGTTCTATATTCAAACTGTGTAAAAGTTAAATCAATAAAAGGGATACACTAATGTAAAGGAGCTCCATAAAGGTTTCTAGCAGAAGGTAAGACCTCTGTTGTAGTGGGATGCAGGAGAAAGCAGCATCTGAGAATGGGTGTGGGTGTCCTTGAGATAGGTTGTTGAAAAATCATGGCTTGATTATAAAAGACCCCAAGAAGATACCAGGAGTCCTGGTTTCTAGTCTCTGCTCATCCAAGTAGTGTGACTTTGAGCAAGTCACTTCTGAACTTCAGTTTCCCTTTTGTAAAATGAAGATAATTCCTTCCATGTCCACTTCATAGAATTGTGAGAATCAAATTAAATAGAAGGAGCATGGCTAATGGAAAGAATAATGGGTTTGGGAGAGGAGAGCTTAGTTTGATGAGCCCAGATCTGATGGTTATTGCTTGGAAGACCTTTGACTTGATATCTAAGGTAGCCTTCTAAGCTCTTAGCATTCTGTGACCACTGGGATAAATGGGCAGCATGGTGGATAGTGTGCTGCCTTGGAGATAGGAAGCCTCATCTTCAGGAGTTCAAATACAGCCTCAGGCATTTAGTTGCTATGTGATCCTGGGCAAGTTACTTCACCCTGTTTGCCTCGGTTTCCTGTTCTGTAAAATGAGCTGGAGATGGAAATTGCAAACCACTCCAGTGTCTTTGCTGAGAAAACCCTAAAAGAGGATGATCAGCTGTAAATGACTTTGCTATTCTCAGCAGTACAATGACCCAAAGCTACTCTGAAAGACTTATGATGAAAAATGCTATCCATAAAAATTTTATTTCTCTTTGGAGTTTTTTTTTGGGGGGGGTTGATCTGTTTTCTTTCATAACATAATTTTTAATAGTATCTTATTTTTACAAATACATGTAAAGATTGTTTTCAACATTCATTTTTGAAAAACTTTATGTTCTAAATTTTTTCCCCCTCTCTCCCTTACTTCCCTATTACCCAAGATAGTAAGCAATCTGATATAGGTTAGATATGAGCAATCCTTTTAAACATATCTCCGTATTTGTTGTGCAAATGTTGTACAAGAAAAAAAATCAGACCAAAAAGGGGGGGGAGAACCACCAGAAAGAAAGAAACAAACAAAAAGGTGAAAATAACCATGCTTCAATTTATATTCAGTCTCCATAGTTCTCTCTCTGAATGTGATTGACCTTCTCCATCCTAAATCCTTGGGATCACCTTGCATTGAATCACCAAATTGTTGAGAAGAGCTAAGTCCATTACAGTTGATCCAACATATAACTTTGGACAAATTAACTTTTCCAGAAATGTTTTACATAACTTCACATGTGTCTTAACGGAAAGGAAAGGGGAAGGAAGGGAGAAAACTTAAAACTCAAAAGTTTCAAAAACAAATGTTAAAAATTGGTTTACATGGTACTGGGGAAAATAAAATATTAAACATTTTTAAAAAATGAAAATCTCCAAAGGAATCAACAAAAATATAACATCACATAGCAAAAAGAATGCTAGACATAGAATCAGGAAGACATCCAGATTCTGCCTGCAGGACTTAATATGTGGCTATAGTTAGATTACTTAATACCTTCATCTGTAAAATGGGGATATCTGTAGCACCTACTTCAGTGAGGATCAAATGAGTTATTGGAGGCCCTTTGCAGTTCTTCAAGTCTAATAAAAGTTAACTAATGTTCATGTACATTCTGTAAGCCCTTATATGTGTTATGCATGCATCCCAGTGGGATGTCAGTGCAAAGATTTCATAATATTTTTGTATTTTTCACTCCTAGCCATAGTGTCTAATGTTGTGTAGTAGTCACTTAAAAATCTTTTTTTTTCCCCCCCTGGATTCAAAGTGAAATGAGTAGAACCAGAAGTACATTATACACAATAAAAGCAATATTATGTGATGATTTCCTATGAATACCTTAGCTACTCTCACAAGGCAATTCTTAAGGATTGATGATGAGAAAGGTATTGCCTATCTCCAGAGAAAGAAATGATGGAGTCTGAATGCAAATCCAAAACACTTTTTCTTCACTTTGTTTTTCTTAATTTTTTTTTTAAATCTGTTTTTGGGTTTTTTTTTTTTGTTTTGTTTTGTTTTTCCATAGAATGGTTTTTCATGATTGTAGATAGGTGTATATCTATGTAAAATT
This sequence comes from Sminthopsis crassicaudata, assembly GCF_048593235.1. Taxonomy (NCBI): domain Eukaryota; kingdom Metazoa; phylum Chordata; class Mammalia; order Dasyuromorphia; family Dasyuridae; genus Sminthopsis; species Sminthopsis crassicaudata. The sequence continues at coordinate 196,188,445 of NC_133620.1, read as the reverse complement.
GCTTGTCCTTTAAGTAATTTGGGGAAAGAGGAAGAAGAAAATTTGGAACTCAGAATTTGAAAAAAGAATGTTACAATTGTTTTTTTACATGTAATTGGGGAGAAATATTAAATTAGAGGAAAAAAAGAAATCTTGTTTTTTGATTGTTTACTGCCTGTAATTCTGGAGGTTTCTTAAAATGAATTTCCTCATTTGTAATACGAGAGATATTGGATTGAATTGCCTGTGAGATCCCTTCCTACTCTAGAGCTGAAATGAACTTACCTACATTGTCCACAGAAATGCTCATCCAAATCAGGTGGTTCTACTGTTATTTCAGAGAGAGGGAAGGCTTAAGAAACTCCAGGCCACAGAGCTTCTATTCTCCAACTCTGTCTTTGCCTATCTTTCTTTCCATCTGTTTTCTATGTTACAGATAAGTTCTTTCTTGCACTCACAAAGCCTGCTTTGTTTTACTATCCAGGCATTGGAGGTGGGAGGACATGGAGGAAGTGTCCAAGCAGGCTGACTTTTGACTCTGCAACATGGCCTATCCTTTTTTTTTTCTTTTTTCTTTTTTCTTTTTCTTTTTTTTTTTTTTTAATGGGAGCTTTTTAATGCTTTCACTGAAAGGTATGGTTTACGTTTAAATTGTATTGGTGTTGTTGCATAAAACCTGGGATTATCTTTTAAGGGCCAAGGCATTTGGGTCAGAAGAATATCTTCTTTCTTTGGATAGAAGCTTGGTATTCTCACCTGCCTGCTTCCTTTAATTTCCCCCCTCCCATTATCTGCTTTAAGAACTGAAGTCTGTTTTCATACAAAAATATGCATATATATGTATAAGTACACACAGATACATATATAGATACATAAATATATTTTTTATTATTGAAGGTCTGGTTTTGAAAATTTTTACTGATAACTTTTGTTTTTTACATAACTTTGATTTTCTAAAAAAAAAAAAACCCTCCATCCTCTTGTAACAAAGAATAAAAAGGGGGAGAGGGGAGAAGAACTAACCCACATGTCACCTGAATGTGACAGTATACATAATATCATTGCATATCTACAGTCTTCCATCTCTGCAAAAGGAAGAAAGGAAAGAAACATTTATTTGGCATTTATCGTGTGCTAGTCATGGTTTCAAATGCTTTACAAATATTATTCATTTGATCATCTAAGATAGGTGCTATTATAATTCCCTTTTTATACCTGAGGAAATTAAGATTAAGTGACTTGTCCAGGATCGTACAGCTGGGAAGTAACTGAGACTAGTTTTGAATTCCAGTTTTCCTGACTACAGCCCAGTATTCTATTCATTGCTTCAACTTCCAGTCATATTGGCTACATTTTTGTAAGATATAAAAATGAAAGGTGCAAAGGTTGAGATCTTAAAAAAAAAAAAAATTGCCCCATTTGAGCTCAGATTTTCTGGGTATTTGGAATAGAAATAGACAGAGTAAGCTAATCACAGGGTGCTCTAGCCACCAGAAGCTCATTAACAGGGGAAGAGATTTACTCTTTTTTAAATCTCTGCAAATAAGTCAGGCGGCTGGAACCCTCTGACTCCTTGGTGGAACTCTACTTCCCAGTGTCTAAGCTGACTGAGGAAGATAATGTTTCAGAAAAGAAAGACAGTGGTTCTATAACAAAGAGAATATTACATTTATAAAGGAAAATATAAAGTATCAACTAAGAATGTAATAGGACTGAGACCTGTCATTGGCTTTTTTTGGGGGGGGGTCCTATTTAAATTTCTCTGCCCACCAGTTTAATTTAACTTAATTTAGTTTTACAAGAATTTATTATGCATCTATTCTATGCAGAGAATTGTTGCAGGTACAGAATTTAGCAGCCTTGCCTTTTTGTGCACTCTAGTAAGAATCTAAGACATATACACATGCATAGATAATTGTAATATAAATTGTAATTTAAAATAACATAAATTATACATGATATGTATAAAATATAATCAAAATATACATAATGCCTGAAAAACAAAGAGTTATTTCAGATCAGTGGAAGAAAAATGTCATTACCAATTAGGGAACAAGGAATCAAGGAAAGCTTCCTCTGGGAGCTGGCATTTGGGTTGGACTTTACGGATGGACAAGAATTCCAACCTTTAGAGGTATGATAAGAAGACATTTCAGATACAGGGAATAGAGATTGGAAAGTAGCGACCTAATAGTAAGTAATCCATTTGCTAAAATGGTTTAGGTCTCTGGAGAGAAGAATATTTTTCTCTCATTGCTGTATAAGGTATTTGTATGAATTTACTTGGTGATTAAAAATGAACCTGATTTGTTTTCAAACTTGACTAGTTTTTTTTTTAAAGGCCACAAAATAGTGGCTTCTATGAATATAAAATAATATTCATATTGCAATATCAATAATATTTAATAACCTAGCATTTATTAGCATTCTTAGGTATAGTTTTAATGGAAGTGGGAAGGGAAGAGCCACCTGGAATTAGTTTAATTATGGAACAATGGCAGATAATATTCCACCTGTGCACCACAGACAAAATACAATTCTTTCTGACTCAGGACTTTTGCAATTTTCAAGAGACACCTGAATTTCCTCCAGTCATGATTTGAATAATTGCTGTTACCAGCCTGTCTTTGTCAGTCAGCCAATTAGAATTTATTAGGCACCCACTGGGTGCATGAGGGTTGCTATTCATTGATCTTCATCACTGCTCCCCAGCAGTGCCAAATAAGCTTATTCTAGACTCCCCAACCTATTTTAGACAGTTTACTTACGCCTATTTTAAATATTTCAGGACTATTCTAGGTAATTTTCCTTTTGGAAAGAAACTTTTTATGGACCTTATAGTTTCCACTATTCAGTGCTTATCAATAAGAAGCTAGAAATGGAATCTGCCCTCCTTTTTGTTGTTGTTGTTTCTGGTTTCTGGTTTTTTGTTTTTTAAAGACAGTCTGGGGAGACCTGGATTTGATTTTTGGCCTTTGCTGATGCTTATTAATTTTGTGACTAGCTTTACTTCTAAGCCTCAACTTCCTCATCTGTAAAATGGGGATAATAATAGTACCTACCTCCCTTCCCCCAGGGTTGTTATGAAATGAGAAAGTACATCATATCACTTCACAAACCTGTGAGTGTCCCCTGTGAATGTCAACCCTTATTAATCCTATTCTTAGCTAACTGCAGGAGGGAACACCATCATGAACCTTATTTCCTGAGTGGCCATCTGCCTGTTTGTGTTCACAGTCATAAAGCTGGTTTTTGTTGTTATTTTATTGGGGGGGGGGATTTTTATTTTAAAGGGAATTTTGACAGGAATGTCTCGTTTGGGCAGCTTTGCTGTTTTCCAAACTCTGTGTCTCTGATTAAAACTAAATACCAGCCCTGTCTAAGCATATGTTTCACTACCTTATCTGAAGTCACGGGGGTGTGATTAATGACCTTAAGAGTTTTAATTTGGCTTGTCTTACTCTTTAGTCTCATTTAAGCTTGGTTGCAAAGCTTGACAAATGACAGTCCCATGGCACTGCCTACCCTGGGGTTTGTGCCGCATCTAGGAGAAAGACATGATGTGAATTGGGGTGGGACCTGAGCAAGAGAGGGAAGGTTGGTTGAGGCTGGCAGCTACACAAATTATTCTCAGAAGTTAAATAATGCTAATTGGCAAAAGGCACATTTGGTGACTTGGATGTGACTTTGACTCTCTTGTGTCTTGCTTGACATTTTTCAAGACCAGAAAACTGACCTGTCTTGCCTATTTGCTTTCTGTAATCCAATAAATACAGGTTATTAACAAACTTGTGCTGGAGTCTACTATGTATAGAATTCCCCATTTTTTTTTTTTTTATTTTAAAGCAAAAGCCTTATTTTCTTATGGAAACATGAAATATATACACAATCTTTTAGTTTCTTGATGGTTCAACTTCTTCCTAAAACAAACAGCAGGGAAGAAATAAACATTTATGTGGGGCTTGTTAAGTGCTAAGAGCTTTTTACAAAGACTATCTCCTTTTATCCTTACAAGAATAGTTGGTGCTATTTGTTATCTCCATTTTAGAATTGTGGAAATCAAGGTTTAAGTGAGTGAACCAGGGTCATGTAAAATCAGCTTTGAATTTAGGACTTTGTGACCTTAGGTTTAGCTTCCCATCTATCCACTAAGTCATCAACTGCCCCTGAGAGACAGAGACAGATTGCTTGATATTTTGAAAGAGAAAAAATATTAAATAGAAAGTTTTTAGGAAATCTGAGGTAAAAGTTTTCTCTCCTTTCCCTCCAAATCCAACCCTTTATCTGTTCTTTTTTATCTCTCTGGTGCTGCTAAAACAATTTGTGTTCTAAGCCACACTTCTGAGGCTGATTATGGGAACACTAAGTAATTATTTATCTTGGAAAGAACTAATAGTTTGTTTTTAGTAATAACAATTCAGTTTTACTTTTTTCTTCCTGATCTTGAAGCAGCTGCTGTTGGCAGTTTATTAAAAGTTTGAACACTGTTTTTAATCTGGGGTTAGGATAGGGCAAAGAAGAATTAATGTTTCCTCCCCCCAAAATTAAAAAAAAAAGTCTTTTGACACAAGTTGCCTTATATAGGATAGGAACTCCCGATGACTAGGGAGCGATGCTTTCTCACTGCCACTGGTGTGGCTTTCTATGGTCACTTGGGGACCCAGCCAGAACGATATTGGGCTGGCCAGAGTGTTATTTATTTTGCTGAAGTCTGAGGATGTCCTTATACGAATTCGTTTTAATAGAGAATCTCTGCCCTTGTGCAATTGGAGTTTATGAAACAGGATTGGAAAAATACAGCCTGTAATTGGGCACATCCTGTACTACTTAGTGAATCACCAAAGCAATGTAATGGCCACTTGGCGTTCTGGAAGCCAGGTCTGAGCATCCTTGCTCTGCCTGAAAAGCTGGAGTTGCCTGAACAGCTCATTCAAATCATAGCTGATGATGCAGGGAGTCCCCCGTTCTTTGTGGGCCGCCTTGCAGGGTGACTCCTTGTGTGGTGTCTCTGCAAGTAGAACCAGATCAGTACTTTTCTTGAGCCCATTTGAAATACCCAGTTGAACCAGTAAAATTGGCACAAATTACGTTCTCCTAAAGGCTGTTAACAGTAAGAAAAGGGGATTTTTTTTTAAACCCACATTTTATGCACAGCCTTCTATTATTATGTGTTGTGTTAAGGGTCTGTCTTACTTTCTCAGATGTGCAAATACTTGGAGAATTGGGACTGATCTTAAACATCTTTTGTACCCCCACTCCCCCACCCCCACCTCCAAGATCAAATCAATTCTTGTTGGCTGGTTATATCCTGTTAGTCCCATCCTCCAAGGCCTTTGTGTTTTATTTATCCAAGCATCTAGTGTGGTACACTTAATAAATGTTTGTTGACTGAATGAATGAAAGGACAGAATGACTGGGTGGTCAAATGTGAATTTTCTCATTAACTGAGGAACCATCAAAGAATTGTGTAAAATCTATTTGGAGTTTTTAGAGGGTACACCAGAGTGTATCTCCACCACTTAACAAACATAATAAGCACTTACTCAATATTTGACTTTTTTTTTAGTGCTATTAAATTTGGTGTTAATTTCTCTTAGCTTGATCAGTGGACTTTATTGCTTTGTTTCAGGCAGTTACCTGTTTGGCCAATGAGGTCAGGACCATTGGTTCAGTCTCCATATGGTCTAGTTTAGCTTCACACAGAGAAAAAGCTCTGTTCCACGGACAAAGACAGAAACTTGAATTCTAGCCAGTCTTCTTGTAGAGGCACGCTGTTGGTCACAAGAGGCTCTGGGCAAGAGATTGTGGTTGGCTCAATTCAGGCTATCACTGTGACTAGAAAAAAAAATAGCTTGAAGTGCATGTCCTACTGACAGTGGGTCAGCAGTATCATCTTCACATTGGGAGAGTACAGAACATTAGGCTATCAGTGAAATCAAACTTGAGACTGTATATTGGCCCTGTCAAGAATAGTAATAATAGATATTTATATTGTTGTATTTTAGGGTTTGCACCGTGTTGCACAAATATTAGGTAGGTGCTGTTATTAATAATCCTCATTTAACAAATGGGGAAACTGAGGCAAACAGATTTTATATATATTATATATATATATATATATATATATATATATATATATATATATATATATATATTTTTTTTTTTTTTTTTTAAGTGGCTTGACTGAAGAGTCACACAGCTAGTTAATATCTTAAGGTAGTCCTGACTCTAGGGTCTTCACTTTGCCACATAACTACTACTGTGACCCAGTACTCCCAATATGTTTAGGATCTCTAGTAGGATCAGCTCCAAACAAAACAGGTCAGTTGATATTTGTGGATTTTTAATCTTCTCTCACCCTTCATATAACCCTTTTTCTACCCAAATTTACTTTACTGCTAAAATCTTTTTCTTGTTTCCCATTAACTTTCTCTCATAAACTAATTCACACTAAGGTGTGAATTTTGAGTCCAAAGCTTACTATGTGGATAGAACTAGAGAATATTAGAAGGAACTCCAAAGGTCATACCTTCCTACTCTGTCATTAGGCAAGCTGAAGCTCAATGAGATGAAATCATTTGCTCAAGGTTGAATATTTTGCTATGAGATTTGGGGCAGTATAATAAGTGGAGGGAAGAGAGGATATTTTGGTGTTGGTAAGCATTTCAGCATCTTATCAATTCAAGATCACTTAGGCCCTACCTGCACACCAGGCCAACAACTCAGGTCAAAAAGTATAGGGTAAAGTGTCTAGATACGGGGATTCTGATCAAAGTTTATATGTTTATATATCCTTGGAGGCAGAGTTAGGGATGAACAATAATTCTTTTGAGCATGTTTCTCAATATGTTTCTTGACCCTTTGTTTTTTTGGGGGGAGAGACAAAAAACCTAAAGAGAACTAGGTAGAGAATTAAGAGAGAATGAAGAAGGGCAAGGGACAGCAACTTTTTCCTTAAGATCAACCCATGTATTCTGTTATTAATTCTGTTATAGGAAGAATAGTCGGGAAGAAAAAAAGAAAGAGAGAAGATTTGCTGGGTAACTTTTTCTAGCAATAAAGAAAGAAAAAAGAAATCATCTGTAGCTAGAGGATTTATCATCAGGCTGTAAGAGAGTTTTTGGTTTCTACACACATACACACACACACACACACACGTTTTTCCCAGGATTTCTCTGTTATATCTACTGACATCTCCATTCTTCAGTTCAGCACACCCCTCCCTCCAAACCCCAAATAAAATCAAATTGCTCCCTTAGGGAAGAAACCCCCGGGCCATGAGTCACCAACTGTATTTCACGTTGGACCACTTTAGATGCCTTTCTCTTCCCCTAATACCATGATAATTAACAAAATTAAGGGTCGGTATATCACATGTGGGGCTCCAAATCAATTTGCTTTACTCTTACTCTAAACAAATGTGGTAGCAGTTGTAGCAAGCATCGAGAAAATGACTCATTCTACTCTGATGTCTGAGAGCCCAGGAATCTTATATGCTGGATCCCTCATTCATGCATTCTTTCAGGAATTCCCCTCCCTGGTTTCTGAGAAACATGAGTAATGGGTCTTTGAACAGAAAGTTGGAAATGTTCCTCTTCCCTGAGTGAAGTGGGAGAATTGAAATATTGTAGAATAAATGTGGGACTGGCCATTGGGGATATGGAAGGTGGGTGTGATGTGTGGTATGTGGGGATGGGGAATAACAAGGAATTATCAGAAGTTCAAATTTTAACCTAAAATAAATTTTAAATGAGACTAAAACCATTTGTGACATTTCTTACCTCTGCATTTCAAAGACTTTATTTAGGGGATGGTCTCTTGAGTTAGTAGGGCAGTTCTTTCTGGAGGTTCACTACCTTCTGCTGTCAGATGGTTAGAAATGCTAGTTGATACACTTTTCCCTTTTCAATAAGTGTGATAATATAGATATGCTCTGTACCTTAAAATTCTTGTTTTTTCTACTACTTTGACAACTTAAGAATGGCCCAGGGTATTGGTCTACCATGAAATGGGACTGTGTGATTTGGGGTTTGTGGGTTTCACTGCCCTAACCTTTGCAGAGGAAAATGGCCCACATGTGTAAATATAACTTGAGAACCATTTATATCATGATTCTCTATGTCTTTTTGATAGAACTTTTAAAGATCTAAATTGATGGTAGTGGATTGCTGCAAAAGGAAAAATCACTTCTCAATATCATAAAAGTAACAAAATCTTTAATGTAAAAATATTAGAAAAATGGTTGGATAATCTACACCAATGAAGATCAGCAACTTGACTGCCATTTCATAGTCTCAAAGAGTTGCCTGGGACACTGAGAAATGTCTTGCCTATGTTCTCACAAGTGGATTGTGTAAAAGTCTGGATTTGAACTCAGGTCTTCCTGAATCAAAGACCAGAATCTACTACTTAGCATTCCTTCTCGTAAGTATATATATAGATTTCTTTTCAAATGGACTTTTACAAAAATATTTGTGACTTTTTGTCTCATCTCCTTTTAAAACATAATTGCCTTTTTATTCTTTCTAGCACTCAGTTCCATTCACCAGACAATTATTAGGACTAGCAGGGAGAATGGGATAGCCATTTATTTTATAGGTTAATGATGTTTGTATGGCCAGATATTAAGAGAACTTACCTGAAAAATTGTCGCTTTACTTTTCCTTGGAAGTTTCAGAGAATTTCCCTTCAAGATGGAAGAGATGGACCTCTTGGCAGAAACATTGTCTCTGGTTTAGTTGTTGAGAAGATTTGTACTCAGATCCTGTGAATGGCACCATGGTGGATATTTTGATTGTAGGGAAAGTCTATTTGACTTCATGGAGCTCTTGTTTGACTATTTGCTTCTAAGTTTTGTATCCCCTTTTAGTTTGAATTTATATTATATTTTAAGGCTTAGAAATCACTCTATATACATTATTTCATTTGATCCTTAGAACAAGCCCATGAGATAAATACTATTCTTGTCTCCATTTTACAATGAGAAAATCAATACTGAGAGTTAAAGTCACTTACAAGGGTCACAGAGCTAATAATTGTCTAAGATGAGATGAAAAACTTAGGGCATTCTGCCTCCTATTTCTTCATTATTAACCAGGGTGGCTTCTTAATAGATCCTTATTACTTTGTTACTTGGCCCAATCAGTTTCTTCCCTGGAAGGCAGAGGTAAAAATCCCAAACTTTAATCCTTTAGATCTCATTCTTTTTAGAGCTCTGACCCTTATAGAAAAAAATAGTTGTAAGAAATAAGGTGCAGGCCATTCTGGACTGTGTGTGTGTGTGTGTGTGTGTGTGTGTGTGTGTGTGTGTGTGTGTGTATTTTTGTTGAGGCAACTGGGATTAAGTGACTTGCCCAGGGTCACACAGCGAGGATGTGTTAAGTGTCTGAGGTCAGATTTGAACTCAGGTCCTCCTGACTTCAGGGCTGGTGCTCTATCCTGCACCACCTAGCTGCCCCCCTGTATACTTTGTTAATGTAATTAATCCTCTGCCCATATGTTAGGTGGGGGTTTCCTTTAACTGTAAATAATGCCAACTATAGACTCTGTGGAATAGGAAGGAAGGAAATTCAGGTCAGGAGTTATGGATCCAAAAAGGGGAATTAACAAGGAAGATCTTTTCTCCTTTTAAATGCTCGGGTTGTTTCTGGCTTTTTTTTTTCCCCCCTCATTCTATGACCAGGATAATGATCCAGTCACCGGGTGTTAAGTGTATCATGCTAATCGAGGAAAAAGCAAAGAAAGAAAATAACAACAAAATGATTTCTTGAAGTCTGAGTGTTTTACTGCTTTTACATTAGCCAGGAGTTCAGGGGTTCATGAAAAATGAGAACTCCTTAATGCAAATGGAGAATAGCTTCTTGTGTGGGCAGGAGTCCACAGAATGCCACCAACATTCTAACACCATCCGAAGAGTTGACCGGGCACTAAAGCAGAATGGGGCAATTGTATTATTTCCCCTTGCTCCTTGATTTCTGTGCCTTCTGTCAAACTACCCCAAGTTTATCCTGTACATATATTTGCACATTGTTTCCCTTTTTAAACTAAGAATTCCTTGAGACCAGGAACTAGTTTTTGTCTTGTATACTCATCACATATGTAGCTCAGGAGGCTTTAATAATATTAGTTGACTGACATAGGAACTCCTTTACTCTTCCAAAGGCAGAATGTTTGGAGACATTCCTTGGTAAATATTTAATTTTGCTTGCTTAGAGCAAGGTCCACACTTTAATACCCAAATCTTACAGTACCATGGCCTTTCTAAGAGCTCTTCCTGTCTCCTAGACCAGAAGCTTTCCAGTACCTTTGTGGATAATAGAAAAAAATGAATTTCCTCTTTTGGTACTCATATAAGACTTTCCTTGGTGCAAGCTAATGGCAAAAGGCCTAACTTTAAGTCTGCTCTGGGAAGATACAAATATTTTGGCATAGTTCCAAGATAGGGTAGGCGAGGATTAGGTTTTATATTTTTATCTTGCAATGTTAGTTGGAAATTATCAAATGTACCAGACTAGCAGGGCATTCGCCTGATAAAATATTGCAAGAGGAGAGCCAGAGTTCCAGGATAAAAGCCGTTTAAAAAAGATTATTTGCTGTTCAAAAGTGCAGGTGCTTGCTTGTTGTTTTGAAGTGAGACCATGGATCACCACTTTACTATAAATGAAATAACCAAGAGACCAAGGGTTACAGCTTATGTCTCCATTGGGTTAACCTTCAGAATTACTTTACATCTCTTAAAAATAATCCTTATTATTTTTAAACAGGTTTGAAAAACAAACACATACCTGAGTTAGCCAGTGTTGAAATAAATCATTTATCCTAAGTAGAGTAGAATATTGAAGTTTCCTAGCTTTTTTTCCTTCCCATGATTTGAAATTGTCCAAAAATCCTTGGCTCAAACATTTCATTCATTTAAATATTTGATAACTAACTGAATACTAACGTTAATGCAGCCCAATCCCCTTTATTCTACAGCCTCCTCTTGCCCTTCCCCCCTCCAAACATATAATTGATGGCACATAGAATGGAAGTAAGGATTTTAAGGCCTGCTACCAACCTAGTTTCTGTATCACTGTGTCCAGAAGAAGTCAGGATTGTTCCTTCTTGATTAACCTAACAGAAGGATGCCTGATTATAATTTTTAAAAATCAGCATATGCAGAGAATTGTACTTTTCTTATTTTGATAATGATTATTATATTTTCCACTCTAGTTGAAATTCAGGGAGGTGACTGGTAGGTACCAGTGAGTGAATTTTATTTTATTTTTGGTTACAACCACTCATGAAGGCTATTTATTGAGATATAGAGGAGTTATGAAGTTTAAAAACTCCTATTTCCTAGTTAAAAAAAAAAATAAGTGAATGACTTTTTTTTTTTTTTAGCTACCAAGTGACTAGTCTGATCTTTACTATTAGTGATAATAATTTTCTTCGTCAATTGATGGATGTCTCATAAAAATTTGTATTATGAATTTGACATAAAAATTCAATATACATATATATGTTCAAAACTATTTAAAATAAAAATAGAATTAAACTACTAACAATAATGGATTATCCTTGAATCCCTCTACATTCTTCCTTGTCCATCTCTACCCTTACACTATATAATGTTTTTAATAAAGATTTTTTTTTCTTAGGTCCTGCTTCGGATCTTAATCTGTAGGTTCTTTTTTTATGGCTTTATATGTCACTTGTGTGGAGTCATTGAACATCTGTCTTTCACCTTAACTTTTCTACTGAGTTCCAGTCCCACATTTTCTTCTACCAGCTGGGCTAGTATAGAGTCTGTATACATCCTTCAAACTCATATCATCTTCTACATGGACTCCAAAAGAGTGCCTCCCCCATTCTTCCTTTTTTGAACTCATAGCACTTTGCATTTCTCTTAAAAACATTCCACTTTTTACACTTGTTATGTTCTGTTTTATTCTCAGAAATCTATTTCATCTATCTTTTTAAAAGTCTACCAAAAGAATTGCATGTAAAAAATATCTGCTGAATGGAATTTCAGTTAATGTCAAGAAGGACGGTAATACCTACCTTTGGGCCATTGTTTGTTACATGTGAGGAGGTTAAAATACTCTTTCAAATAAAAAATGACAAATTAAGAGACATGGTCAGTCAATATATTGGACGTTTTTACTTGATTGTTTTTTTTTTAAATGGGAAGGTACTTGAGAACAGTTTATATATTGGGAAGTTATTGTGTCAAAACAATGTGTCAATAAAAATAAACAACATAGTATTTTTATATTTCCTGACATTCCTATTTTTTAAAAAAATAAATATAATAATATCTCTGTAGAGTTTCATATTTCTCAAGAGAAAGCCATTATATCAATCTAGGAAGGTTATGAATTTATCCAAATGTTAAATCCATTTTTAAAAAAAACAACAACTTATAAATCCAAAGTGGCAATTATTGATTTTTATCATACTGCTTTTTTTTTTTTTTTTAGGAAGGCATTAATTTATTTTTATTTATTTTTTTTTTTTTATTCATTTTTCCAAATTATCCTCTCCCTCCCTCCACTCCCTCCCCCCGATGGCAGGTAATCCCATACATTTTACATATCATACTGCTTTTAATGCCATAATTTCTAATCTTGAAATTAATTTTCAAAAACCCTTTACTTACAGTTCCAACAAAGGAAGTTTTTTTCCTCCATGAAAATTCCATGTTGTCCTTGTTTGGTGATGAGGATTTAAATTGGCGCAGAGAGCTATGAAAATGAGTGTCATTTTAATGATGCAGTAATGCTCCCCTTACCTGTTTGGGTAATCAGACTTCTTTCTGGCACTCCATCCTTCCAAGAAACACTCTTGACAGATATTATTCGTTCTACTAGTTGCCTCCAGGCCACAGTTCAAACTTTTCTGAGAGTAGTTTTCAGTTTCAGCTCTGCCCAATTTCTCCTGTGTTGATCATAGATTGGGATTTGTGGCAGGAGAAACAGGGTGGTTTGAATTGGATACCCTGAGAAGAGTTTGAGAAAAGGGACAACATGCCTGAAACTGAGACATGAGTGTTGAAGTTAATGCTGAATTTACTACAGATAACCAATTATACTGGTCTGTAATTCTGAACTTTGAGCTCAAGAGATTCCCCAGCCTCTCCAGCAGGGATTATAAATATGTGCCACACAGAGAGATTGACTTTTAAGGCACTGAGCTAAGTGCTATGTATGAGTGAGCTATTTTTTCCAAAATAAATTTTTCTTTCTATTTTTTGTTTTTACAAAACAGGGAAGAAATCTGCAAAACTAACCAGCACATCAAAAAAGCCTCCCATTCTGCTTTATGACCAGACTTGGTCATTATGATTTTCCAGTACTCATTCCTATTGTTTTACTTTCTATAGTTACATTGGTGTAATCTCTCAGATATTTTTAATAGAGTGCTTTGAGTTCTTTGGAAGCACCGAACTGGACGAGTTCAAAATATTCTTAATGAAGAAGTGTTATCAGGAAAGGCTGGTGCTGTCATCAGGTCTCAGAAGCAGTATTGATTAGGTTATTGGAACAGGTAGGTCTAGTCTCTTAATCCTCCCCATCAGAGAGGCACAGTTCTCTGGCATATGGGCTACTCCCTCAAGGTAGACTTCATTCTTACGCTTTCAATCTTTATCCTTGACCGACTTAACTTTAGCACAGGTGTAAGAGATATGGTTCACAGGAAGAGGTCTTTTTTTTTTTTTTTAAAGATAACCAGCCGCTTATATAACCAGAAGAAAAGATACAATCAGACCTTCCCTAATACAGTTGAAAGTTCCTCCCTGCTCCCCTCCCTTTCCTGAGTTTTGTTTTGCTTTTTGGTTCCAGGAATCACTGGTTGTTAAATCTTAACTAAGCCTATTTCCAGATAATATTTTGGGGGTTCCAGCTGTGAGGGCAGTCAGTCAGTAATAATTTATTAAGTGCCTACTATGTTCTAGGCCCTGGGGATACAAAGGAAGGCAAAAGACAGTCCTTACTTTTAGAAACAGGAGTTTATAATCTAATGAAAGAGACAACACTTATGTAAGAGAAAACAATTATGTTTAAACAGGAGCTATATTTAGGATAAATTGGAGATAATCATCAGAGGAAAAACACTAGAATTAAAGGGAGCTGAAGGGGGCTGTTAGCTGGGGCTTGAGAAAAGACAGGAGCTGGTAGGAATGAAGAGAGAGAGAAAATTCCAGACTTGAGAGCAGTAATGATGAAGTGAGAATACAGCTGATCTCAGGGCAAGCACATAAAACAGGGAGTTTCTGGAAATTAGAAACTGAGGAGGTTTTCAGAATGGATTTGGGTAGACATGGGCTGGTGCTTTTTGTACCATAGTTGCAGGCGATGGAATATTTGAGAAATGTTGAAATTTTAAAGAGCAGACATTTTCAAGTTCCTAATTCAGGCTTGGTGTTCCTGGTAGTATTATTGAGTCCTTTCAGTCCCGAGCAACTCCTGGTGACCCCTTTTGGGGTTTTCTCGGCAAAGATCTTAGAATAGTTTGTCATTTCCTTCTCCAGCTCATTTTACAGATGAGGAAACTGAGGCAGGTTACATGCCCTGCCCAGAGTCACACGACCAAGTGCCTGAGGGCAAATTTGAACTCCAAGCCCACTACCTAGTTGCCTCACTCTCATGTAAATTACTGTTTTCCAGACACTAAGAAGCTGTAATGTTAATGAGTAGAATGAGGAAGATCTGGGTTCGAGTTTATCCTTTGACCCATGTTTTTTGAGCCTGGGCTAATAAGCTCCTCAGGTGCCCTAGGAAGGGCAAAAAGGTGACAATGCAATACTAGGCTAGAATCTGGAAGATCTTAGTTCAGATCTTCCCATAGACACAAAACAAAGTGATCTTGGGCAAATAGCCTAAAGTTTGTTTTTGCCTCAGTTTCCTCAGCTGTAAATGGGGATAATAGCAGCAGCTACCTGCCAGGGTTGTTGTGAAGATCATACCTATTAGGCACTGTATAAATGTTTATGCTCTCTCCCTTCCTCTTTCCCAAGGAATCTTTAAGAATTTAAATTGCCAAACAGGTAGGTGCTGATTCACATAAGCTGAGGATATTTCTTAACATGGTGGATAGAAAGCTGGGTTTAGAATCAGGAAGACTCATCCTTATGAGTCCAAGACATTGCCTAGTTGTGTGACCCTGAGCAAATCACTTGCCTCAGTTTCCTAAACTGTAAAATGAGCCAGAGAAGGAAATGATAAATCACTTTTGTATCTTTGCCAAGAAAACTCCAAATGAGTTGATGAAGAATTAGATATGACTGAAATGACATACTCGACAACAATATATTTTTGCTTTTTTTTTAATTGAAGCTTTTTATTTTCAAAACATGCAAGGTTAACTTTTCACCATTGACCCTTATAAAACCTTGTGTTCCAATTTTCCTCTCCTAGATGGCAAATAACACAATATAAACAACATACTTTAAAAAATGGAGATGTGTAGTTCAATAACAATGCACACTCTCAACTTCCATTTACCTTATGAAAATTTAAGAAGAAACAACGTATTTAAAAAACTGGTATTAAGAAGAAAGTCAGATCTTTACCTGTATCATCAACTTCCTTTTTAAAAAAATATTTAAATTGAGTTTTTTTTAGCCCCACAGTCCTCTGTCTCATTTGGCTGCAAAGACCTTAAATTAACAAGGCAGTATAGTTTTGTGGCCAGTTTTTGTTGTTTGGTTTTTTTTTGTTTGTTTGTTTGTTTGTTTTTAGCCGGAAATATAGTTCTTTTTCTTTATTCCGGAATGAATACATTTGTAATTTAATCCCTCGAGTTATTTGTGTTTGCATGTAGGCATATGAGTGTGTCTGAATATTTTTGGTCGGGGCAAGATCTGGACCTGTTGTTTCATCGGTATTAAGAATTCTAGATATGGACATTCCCCACACATCACACCAACTATCACTAGCTCTGAACTATAACTTTGAGTCTTAGAAAATTACATTGACATTGAGAGATTAAATGACTCACCAGTTTTCAGAAGCAGAATTTGAAGCCATGTCTTCTTGCCCCTGAAGTCAAACCCTTTGTCCAATACCCTTCAAATTCTGTTGTCTACACACACTCATTATGATTATTTCAAGTCTGTTATTTCTTCTTTCAGATTCAAAATTAGCATCTGGCAGCATGGGATAGTGGAATGAACCCTAAAATGAATCAGAGAACTGGATTCAAATCCCACTTTACTTCTTAATACTTGTTTGACCTTGTCTGTTCACTTTGGGGGTCTTAAATATTCTTTGCTGCAAAATAAGAGGGGGTTGGACCCCATGATCTTTTGGGTCCCTTCCAACTCTAAATCTATGAAAATACATTTTTTATGATGACTAGACAGATTTCAGAAAAAAACTTGGAAAAACTTACATCAACCTGATACAAAGTGAAATAAGCAGAACTGGGAGAATACTAAACAATGACCATCTATAATTGACTTAGTTCTTCTCAGTAATACAGTGATCCAAGCAAATTCCAGAGGATTTATGATGAACAGAGAGAGAACTGATAAGTCTAAATGCAGATTGAAGCATACTGTTTTCACCTTATTTTTCTCATATTTGTTTTTCCTTTTGGCCTGTTTCTTCCTCCACAGAATCACTAATATGAAAGTATGTTTTATGTGTTTGTATATGTATAACCTATATCAAATTGCTTACCATTGTGGGGTGGAGGTATATGAGAAAGGGAAGGAGGAAATAAGATTTGTCTTTACATATAATTGGAAAAAGCATAAAATATTATTAAAAATAAAACTAAAAAAAGAAGATACCTTTCTTACTAACTTTATCACATGCCAACAAAAAAAAATTATAATTTCATATCTGTATATAATATCCACTCACTTCCAAAAGGAAAATTTGTCTTTCCAGAGAAAGGCTTGTTTGGTACTTTCTGATGACTAATCCATAGTAGCTATTTTTTCAGGTCTCTATAAACCCAAAAGAAGTCAGATTTTGATAGAAATTTAAAAATACTGTCATTGTGTGACTTGGAATTTATGTGTTTGATTCGTTTGGGTGGTGCTCATTTTTAATTACCTGATTATTTTGATTTATTTTTGTTACTCCAAAGCTTATCATTCTACTTGCTATTTTCTGTTGGCTGGGGGAAGTTGAAGGGCTGGTGATATTAAAGACAAATGTTCTTTATTCCTAAAAAGGATTAGGAGAAGGTGGAAGCATTAGGTAATGTTTTCATTTGATAGCAAAGCATGTGGATAGATTCTAGATTATTTCATAATCATAAGAACTTTCCAAAAGAAGACACTGAATAACACAAATAAAGAATCAGTTTGCTTTCATAGCTTTTTTTTTTTTTTTTTTGCATGAATAAAATAACATGGGTGGTTTTTTTTTTAACCCTTTTGGGTCAATTTAGATCACAAAAAAGGGAAGGAAGGAGTCTACTTTCAGACAATGAATCCTTGATTTAAAAAAATTAGGAATATAGATCAGGAAATTGACTTAAGTTTATTTACTTCAAACTTAAAATGATTTTTCCAAACATGGCTTAGTTTCTAAATATCTAAATAGACAGTTCCTAAACTATCTGATATTGTAGTACCTTCCTTGTCATTTTGGGATGGCACAGTGCATAGAGACCTGGGCTTAGAGTCAGGAAAATAAACGTTCAGATACAACTTCAGATACTTATTAGCTGTGTGACATGGGCAAGAAACTTACTATTTGCCTCAATTTCCTCATCTAATAAAATGGGGATCATAATAATCTCTACCTCACAGGGTTGTTGTGAGATTCAAATTAAATAATAATTGTAATATTGTAAACACAATGCCTGGCACAAAGTAAGTGTTACATAAATGTTACCTACAGTTATTGTGTTATTGAAGCAATTAATATCATGATTTCCAGATATAGACACTATTTCTGTCCATCTTGGTAAGTTTGCTACAATATTTCCAAATACAAAAAAAATCACCTGGTTGCCAGTCTTTCAGTGATCCAATCCTTCTGAATAGCTAGAATGGATCAGAGCAGCAGACTCCACAATCTATTACCCAGAACATACAGTTGTCCTTATGTAAGAGCAGGGACACTCCACTGTAAAGCTTGGAAATCTGTCATTAGTTTGATCTTACAGCTTCAGGAGAATACCAGCAGAGAAGGAGACTCAGAGGGAAGAAAAATTGGGAAGAAGATTGGGAATTGGAAGGAAGAATTAACTAGAAGAAAAAACAGAGAGGAGAGAGAGAGAGGGAGGGAGGAAGAGAGAGAGAGAGAGAGAGAGAGAGAGAGAGAGAGAGAGAGAGAGAGAGAGAGAGAGAGAGAGAGAGAGAGAGAGAGAGAGAGAGAGGAAGGAAGGAAGGATATGGAGATGGAAATCAAAGGCTGAAGTGGGCCACCGGAGAAGAGTATGAGAAGGAATAGGGAAGAATAGAATAAATTTAAGGATATCTAAGACTTTTTTTTTTTTTAAGTGGAAGCATGAGAAAAATTTTCCTCTCCTCTCCTTTCCCTCTACTCCTTCTCCTCTCCTCTCCTCTCCTCTCCTCTCCCTCGCTTCTCCTCTTCTCTCCTTTTCTTTTCTTTGCCATAGACATTGGGTTAAAATACAAACATTGTTAAGGGTGATCGTACCACCCCAGAGAGCAGTTGAACCTGTCCTTTTTATTATGGGGTAACCTGAACTTTTGTGCTTTCCCATTCTGGGGGACTGAACAGTCGAGGCCAGGTCTCTTTCTAGAATTGAGTATCATGGGAATTTGAATTGTTCTATTTTATGTAGCTTGTCTAGTTTACATGACTTTAGCATATTTCGTAAGTGATATAAAATTTCATGTTTCCCTCCATATTTGTGGATGACAAAATCTTATCAGAAATGAATTCTAAGGGGAAAAAAATCAACAATCCAATAGCTTTCTATATTGGCTTTAAGAATATAGTTGTTATTCTGCCTCAGCCCTACAGCTCAGCCTTATATTATCTCTCTAATAGGAGGATATTGCTGTAGGAAGAGTATGATTACCTTGTTTGATCACAACCTCAAAGGTTAGATGGAGACTCTAAAACATTGGGACTTGCTTTAAATAACATAGTATGGATTATCACCACAACCACTGATTGTTATATTATTATGATTCAGTACATTTCTCCTCTCTCCCTCCCCTTACTTTTAAGTGCTTTCAGTATCCCCACCTCCTGTTTTTTTTTTTTTTTTTTTTTTTTTTTTTTTTTTGCAGTATTACTTCATCTAATTTGGTTATGTTGTATGCTAGGGTTTGAGGAGGAAAATCTCTTACCAGTGCTTAATAACAATAGCTAAGAATTCTATAATAACTGCTATATATCAGTCACTAGAATTATCATCTTGTTTGATCCTCTCTGTAATCCTTTGTTATTATGATCCCTATTTTACAAATGAGGACATTGAGACAAATTGAGGTTGTGACCTATCTAGATCTGAGATTAGATTTGAATTGGGCTCTTCCTGACCTTATATCCAGTTTTCTATCCACTGGCCATTTAGTTCTAATAAATGGTTACTGATTGAATAAATGAATATTCAAGTTGACTTTTTTCTTAACCCAAAATATCTAGGTATATTCATAAACCTATGTGTACACTCCTTGATTTTTACTGTATTAGACATTAACAGTGATATTTTCTACATTAGACATTGAATTATCTTATTATTATAAGTTATTAGTGTTGACCAGTGTGATATAACAACAATAAATAATTTCTGGCACTTTAAAGTTTGCAACGGAATTTTACCCATGTATTTAATCAGATCTTTGGATGGTAGATTTTAATATCATTCCCATGTTATATATAAGGAAATTGGTATGAGATTTTTAACAACAAAAATGGTAGAAAGAATTTATGTACTCTGAATAATACAATATATAAACTAATATAATAATCTTTCATTTATTTTGTAGTTGGCATAAAATTATGACCTGTTGTCTTCATCAAAAGCCATTTAAAAATATTAAGAAATAAAATTTTTTTTTTTTTGATATTAGCATCTTTCTATCTCAAACCTACTTCTCCTTCAATCTGTTCCTTATAGAACTATGATAAGCCAAAGAGATTTTATCCATGCAGGAGAATGACTGCTGCATTTTAGGTCTTTATATACCTACTGTAGCCTAGCATAATGTCTAACACATAGTAAGTCTTTGTCTACATTCTTACTCATTTGGTCATAATTTTTCCTTTCCCTTTGAGCCTTTTTAGTTTATTCTTTCCAAAAATTAAACTTTTTGGCTTAAAAATCTCTCATTCTAGGAGAAAGGACTAGGATTTGTAAACCTTGAATTTAAAAAAGTAAGAAAAGCTTGCTTTTTGTGTGCTTCTCCCAGCATTATTAATTGAATTTTAGAAGTTACAACTGAGCTTGAAGCAGGATTATAAATTTTGACCTGGAGGGAACTTAGGAAGCCTGAAATAGGATCATAGATTTGGAGCATGGAAAGAATCTTGGAGGCCACAAAGTCCAGCTTTTAAATTTACAGATGGGAAAGCAGAATTTGGACCCCGGTTCTTTATGAAAAATGAATATTAGATGGGGAAATGCATCACCAGCAGCACAGTTGTTCAATTGGTTAACAAGCATTTATTAAGCACCTAAATCTTAAAAGTTGGGGGAAAGAATAGCATACTCCGGCTAGCTGCCAACTTTATAAAAATTCACTAGGTTTGTGGGAGTGGAGATTTTAAGGTATATATGTGTATGTGTGCTTCTTTTATTGATTGATTACCTGATTTGTGAAATACTGAACTAATCTTTTAAAAAAGAAAAAGAAAGGACTTTTTATTTGGGGGGACATTTTAAGGAAAATCTATTAAAATTTTTAAAAAATTTATTAAAAGCAAAATTTATAAATTTATAACAGTCTATGAATGATCAAAAACTTGATACAAGCCCCAGTCTTTACTGTATAAAGGTCAGATGCTTCAGTTTGTGCTCTTTTGTGTTTGGGGTACAATGAGGTCTTTGATGATATGACCATCCTGTGTTCTTGAAATTAAAGGATCACATGCTCTCAGGCAGAAACTGCATGATCGCTCTTCTTTTTAGGTGCCATATAAGTGGCTTATTGAGGCAAGAAGCAGGGATGGATGGGCTGATTCCAGGTGCCTTTATTCCCAGTCTCTCCATTTTCTATTTAAAATTTAGGACCATGTTGACATCTCATTAAGAATAATTGGGCAGCTTAGACAGCTCTCTTGAAATGGAAGGGAATAATCCATAAAAAACGCAGAATCCTGACCATTTTTGCTCCCTATAACTTGGTAGCAGATTCTTCACCCTCTCCACTCTGAATCATTGTTAAGCCACTCTCTTTTTTTCTTCTTCTGCTCTATAATAATAATTCTGTAAAATGGTTCTGGTGGGGAAAATTAGGCTGGGTCTGATCATAGTTTTAGAGCTAGAAAGGATTTTAGAGGTCATCTAGTCTAATCCCTTCATTTCACAGGAAAGGAAACTGAAGCACAAAAAGTTTAAATGGCTTGTCCCAAGATCCCATAGTCAAGAAAGTAGGTGGCAGGCCAGGATTTAAACTTGTCTCTCTGTTCCTATTCTAAATCCAGCACACTTTACCATTATACCATGAATTTATTGGAAGCAGGAGGTAGGTTCTGTCTCCCATCTGGCACAAACTCTCTAGGTAGTCATTTCTACCAAGGGAAATAGGAGTTTATCCATGAATTACTGAACAATAAATAGAAAACTTCGAGTCAGTCAGCTTCAATTTCCCCTTTCTGTAAAATGAGGGGGCTGGTCCTTTCCAGCTCTCAATCTATGATCCTATATAATAGGCCCTCGGGTATTTATTAATTTTGTCAAGAATTATGTAATGCAGAGGTAAAAATCAATCTATAGGACACAGTTTTTCAGGGTATCCTGTTTTAATTATCTTGTTTATTATAGCACATGGTATTAGGTGACATCTGTTTTAAGTGGGGTGCTATGTAAATATACTCATATCTCTCCTGAAACCCTTGAACAGGTGCCATTTATTGAGCTAAGGATATGAGACCCAACCTTTGTCTGAAAGAAATGGTTTTGGAACCATGGTAGGTACAAAGCTGTATTGTATCAATTTGTATCTATGCTTTGTTTTAGTTCACAAGAATTTTACTCTCTATCCAGGATAAACACTTCCCCAAAACTTGTTAGAGAAAATAAGACATGAGACTGCACATTCATTAGTAAGAAATGACTTATGTTTTTCCTCCCCCACAGTAATTTGGCTATTTTAGTGACATTTGGGAAATGTTTCTGAAAGTAAAATTTATATAATTCACACATCGATTTTACATAATACAAATCAAAGGATTCTTGTGCTATATGACCCTGCTCCTTTTGTCTGAAGATTCAGACTGGCTCAGTGATCCCCACTTAAGATGAACTTCATTTTGACTTTTCCTCTCTTATTGTACTAAGCCTTGTTTTCTGGGACCTTGTCTCTTAAGTAAAGATGTCTGGATTTGGCCGCTGTCTTTGCCCCCTTGATTGTTGGGCCACAAAGGCTGCCCATAATGAAGTGATGTAATCCCTTTCTGAATGCTTCCATTGATTCCAAAGCTCAGTGCTGGATGATGGGTTAAGGAGATGGATAGACAGGCTGACTACATGGCCCAGGCTCCTAGTGGAGGGAGAAGCAGCTCTTTTCTTCAAGGGCTCTGGGACTCGAGGATTTCTAAGCCTCCAAGGACCCTTTGTCATCCATTTTCCCTCCCTTTGTCCTCAGATTATCTCCAGGCTCATGCTCCTTTCTCTCACATAGCCTTCAGGATTTTTCCTGATTTCCTCAACCAGAAATGCTTTTCTCCCTGAATTAGTATTCCTTGCCATTTTCTGTATACTGTCCCTCCCTATATTCATCTATATACATGATAATGATAATACTAATAATTAACATTTATAATATAACATTATGTGCCAGATAGTGCTAAACCTTTATAATTATTATCTCATTTATTCCTCAATGCTATCCTGGAAGATGGATGTGATTATCACCCTCATTTTACAGATGAGGAAACTGAGGCAAAAGTTAAGGACTTGCCCAGCATCACAAGCCAGAGGGACTGGTATTGGAGTTAGGACGATCTGCCTCTAATTGGTGTGACAAACACCAGTTTTGAGAATCACTGGCCTAGATTATATCAGACTCTGAATAATATTATGCCTCATTCACTCACTCACTCACCCAAGGATAGAATGGTCATGTACACACATACCAAGATATTCACTGCAGAATTTTTTGTGTAACACAACTGGGAATACAGTGGGTATTTATTAACTGCGAAGTTGCTAAAAGCATGTGGTAAGCATGTATTTGGGAGGAGAAATAATGTGTATACATATATATATATATATAAAATTGCTAAAAGCAGTGGTGAACATGTATTTGGGAAGAGAATTAAAACATGTATGTGTATATACATATGTATAAAGTTGCTAAAAGCATATATATAATATGCTTATAAAATATAAATATATATAACATAAAAATAAAATTAAAATATAAAGACATTATTTTTTTACAGATAACTTTTTCCAGAATATTCTTCCTGTCTTGTTTCAGGATCCTGTTTCTCCTAAATTAGGAGAATTAGGTCCAGAATGGCAATACCCCTCAAAGTATCTTCTGCTTTGTGAAGGATGAAGCAATCAGAAAAGCAAGTCAAGGATTTTACATTTTGCCCAGCTTTTAGCAGAGAAAAGGTATACAAATAGCTGAAGTCCTCCCATCACTCTTTCATCCTGTTTGCATGCAGGTTATTTCATTAGAAGTTTCATAGGTGTTTGGAATAATGAGACTGAGGTTGATCACTTCTATTTTTGCTATTTTTGCAGCTTCTTTAGATTAAAAAGCCAAAGATGGAAGATGGCTAAGACTTATTCGTCTCATTTTTTAAAAAGCAGGGTGGTTTAAGGCAGCTTAAAAAGAGTTGGGGCCAGTTAGCAGCTTCCAGGACTATCCTGTGGGTCTCAAACATTTCAGCATGGTTTCCATTCACAGTGAGGTATACAGCAGAACATCAGTTAGCTTTCATTTAGACATTGAACATCTCAGCTCAGAAGGGAAGAGAGGATCTTAGCTCCTGTTGTGTGCTGAAGACACCTGGGGTACCTGGCCCCATGCCAGGTGTGCTTGTTCTAGAGGCCAGCATCACATCCTTCCCTTTCTTAAAGGCCCTCTTGTCCTTAGACACCAAAGGAGAACCCAAGTGAACTTTGCATTCATATGCAAAACTTAATCTTAGCACAAGGACCACTCAGAGAGAGAAAATATTTATTCCATTGGTTTCATTACATAAAAGCATTAGCTTTTTGATCAGGAAAGCCTTTGGTTCTAAGTACAGAAACAATACAACTTTTTGTTTAGTTTGTTTGGAGTTGGGGGCCAGACTAAATAAAGGAAACACAGATGCAGAATTTTGCTTATTTGATAATAATAATAGCCCATATTTCTATAGTAATTTGTAGGTTACAAACCTTTTAAAGATAAGGATACATAGATATGTAGGGAGGAAGCTATACCTGTACTTGGGGAAGGGGTGGTTTTTTTTTTAACCTCTGGAGGTATGTCCTCCATCCAGTACTTATGAATTTGTTTTAAATTTTTCTGTTTTTTAGTTTTTTCCATTAACAAAAATCTATTTCTTCTTCCTGGTGCGATGTATGGAGTGCTGGACCTAGTCAGGAAAATTTATCTTTGTAAGTTTAAATGTGGTCTCACATACTAAATAGCTGTGTGACCCTGAGCAAGTCATTTTAACTGTTTGCCTCAGTTTCCTCAAGTGTAAAATGAGCTGAAAAAAGAAATAGCAAGCTACTCCAGTGTCTTTGACAAGAAAACCCCAAATGGGGTCACAAAGAGTCAGACATGACTGAAAAAGTTTTTGCTGTGGAAGGAAATGGCAAACCACTTAAGTATCTTTGCCAAGAAAACCCCAAATGGGGTCATGAAATGACTGAACAAGAACATATGTCTCCTTCCCATCTTCTCTCTGAACCCCTTTCTCCAAAAGAATTACAACAATCACATACATGCACATGGGTTTTTTGAACCCATGTGCAGTTATGCAGGACTTCACATCTATGGATAGTCAATTGAAAAGTTTTTATTAATCACCTACTAAGTTTCAGGTACTGTACTTGTCTCTGGAGGTAGTTTTGTCTTTGTTCAGGCCCATCTGTTAGTCTATCAAAAATCTTCTAGAACCTTAGTAATGGGATTCTGGATAGAATGCTGCATTGTCAGTCAGAAAAACCTGGGTTCAAGGCTCTTCTCTGATATTTACCAGTTATGTGAATTTAGAAAAATCACAATCCTTCTCAGCCTCAGTGTCCCTAGTTATATAATGGGAATAGTGATACTTGTAGTATCAAGCTTCCAGGGTTGTTGGAGGGAGGGCTTAGTGGATGGAGAACTAGAACCAGAGTCAAGAAGACCTAAGTTCAAATTTGGATAAATCACTTAACCTGTTTGCCTCAATTTCATAATCAATAAAATGGGGAAAAAAATATCATCCACCTTTTAAGGTTGTTGTGAGGATCAAATGAGATAATATTTATAAAGTACTTAGCACAATGGCTGCCATAACAAAAAGTGCTATATATATATCCCATTATTTAACTTTTTGCCTGCCTCAGTTTCTTTATCTGTAAAATGGGGATAATAATAGCATCTAACTTCCCAGAGTGGTTGTAAAGATCATACTTTCTAAAACATTTTGCAAACTCTAAAAGCTACATAAATGTTAACTATTATTATGGATATAAAATATATGTTCAACTTTGGAATACAGTAGAAGTACAAACTATTATTATTGTTTGTTAACTCTCCCAGCTTTATGTTATCTGTAAGTTTAGTAGGCAGGGCTTTGCCTTGTTTATCCAACTCAATGAAAAAGATAAAACCTGCCTTTGGAATAGAGAGAGAAAGACAGAGAAAGAGAGGAAGGGGGAGAGATAGAAATAGAGAAAGGAAAAGAAGGAGAAAGAGAGAGAGAGATGCAGAAACAAAGAGGAAGAGAGAGAGAGAGAGACAGAGAGAAAAATAGAGAGGAAAAGAAGGAGGAAGAAAGAGAAACAGAGAAGGGAGAAGTAGAAAGGGAGAGACAGACAGAGACAGAAGAGGGGAGAGAAAAATAGAAATAGAGAAAGGAAAAGAAGGATGGAAAAAAAAGGGGGGGGAGAAATAGAAAGGTAGAAAGGGGGAGAGGAGCAGAGATAGAGCATGTGCACAGAACCATTCTTTCCTAAATTGGGAAACTAATATTGTCTTTCTGAGTGAGAGTATGATCCAGGAACGTGATCTCCACTACCAAGCCACTGAGATATACCCATTTATGAAACTGAGTACTTCTGTTAGAACCTATCACCCTGACTTTAAAATTTTCTGTGTGATCAGTTTAGTTTCTAATTCCAAAGTACTCATGAAATACAAATAGGCATTCAGATTATCTCTCATTATATGTATTGGGTGTGTGTGTGTATATGTATGTTATTGTCTTATTCCCGGCGGATTATTTCCCTCCCAGTTAATGCTCAAGATGGGACTGTATTGCTGAGTAAGTTTGCTTTTCCTGTAATTAAGTGTGACTTTTTCTCCTTTTTGGGAGGAGAAAGAAAGACCCTAGAAGAGGGGAAAACATACTGATTGGGCATGGATGGGTGCAAAGGTATTTTTGTTTTTGAGGACTTTAAATTAAATTTATAAACTGGCAGCCACATCTTTTTAGCAGTCAGGTTAAGAAAAGAGAACATTTGTGTCATCCTTTACCTTTTCCTCTTCCTCGCTCCACTCCCCCCCCCCATTTCCAATTAATTGCTATAGCTAGAGAAAGGGGTTACACATGCATAGCTCAAGTGCTCTCTTGGTGTCCAATAAGATAAAGAGATCAATAAGTAGGGCCTGCAGCATATGGAGTGGATTGATGATTTGAGCTTGACAGTAGGGCCCAAACCGGCATGGCACAGATTGAGAAGGCAGGGATGTTCTAATGATTTGTACTAATGGGTGGAATGGGGGAAGGGTTCTTCATCAACAAGGTCAGAGATCCACCAAAGTACAAATCAGAAACTTAAAAAAAAAAAAAAATCTACTAGTTTTTTAGGAAATATTCAGTGTTATTCTCCTTACCACAGGCAGATTGTGCTACTTTTCAGATCATGACTACATGTTAAAAGATTTAGACCTTCTGTCTCAGACCTTTTATGCTATTACATTTGAATTTTTCAGACAATAATCCAAGAACTCACATGGCTAAAATAAAAAGTAATTTAGTTTAACTTTAAGAATTATAGGGTTTTTTCTTCCTTTCTTTCTTTTTTCTTTTTGGAAAATAGTATGGCAGAAACTAGGCATAGATCACTATTTCACGCCAAATACTAAAAAAGATACATTATTAGACATAATGGGTGATACCATAAGCAAATTAGGAGAGCATGGAATAGTTTACCTCTCAGGTTGATGGAAAAAGGAAGAATTTATGATCAAACAAGATATAAGCAACATTAGGAAATGCAAAATGAATAATTTTGATTACATTAAATTAAAAAGATCTTGCACAAACAAAACTATTGTAACCAAATTAGAAGGAAAGCAGAAGTATAGGAAAGAATTTTTTACAGCAAGTGTTTCTAATAAAGGCTTCATTTCTTAAGTATTTAGAGAACTGAGTCAGATTTATAATAATACACGTCATTCCCCAATGGATAAATGGTCAAAGGATATGAACTTGTGGTTTTCAGATGAAAAAAATAAAACTATCTATAGAAATATTAAACATGCTCTAAGTCACTGATGTTTAGAGAAATCAGCATTAAAACAGCTCTTAAGGTATCATCTCATATAATCAGATTGGCTAATATAACAGAAGAGGGAAATGATAGTTAAAGAAGTGGGAAAATTGGGGCACTGATGCATTGTTAGTAGAGTTGTGAACTGATCCGTTCTGGAGAGCAATTTGAAACTAAGCTCAGAGGATTTAAAACTGTACATACTATCTTTGATCCAGCAATACATGACTTATCCCAAAAACATAACAAAAAAAGGAAAAGTATCCATATGTACAAAAATATTTGTAGCATTTTTTTTTTTTTTTTTTTTTTTTGTGACAAAGAATTGGAATTTGAGGGAATACCCTTCAATTGGGGGTTGGCTGAACAAGGTGAATGTAATGTGTGATGAGAAATGTTGAGCAGGTGGATTTCAGAAAAACCTGAAAATACTTATGAATTGATGTTAAGTGACATGAGCAGAACCAGGAAAACCTTGATCACATAAAATTGCTATTATTGTGTACAATTATGATAGACTTAGCTCTCATGACAGAAAGTGCTATGTATATCCAGTGAAAGAACTATGGAGTCTGAATGCAGATCAAAACATATTTTTTCACTTTTTGGGTGTATTTTATGGCTTTTCCTTTTTGTTCTTTTTCTTCTTTCACAACATGACTAATGTGGAAATATGTTTCTATGATTGCACATGTATAACCTATGTCAAATTGCCATCTTAGGAAGAAGGAAAGGAGGAGAAAAATTTGGAACTCAAAATCATATAAAAATGAATGTTGATAGAGCACCAGCTCTGAAGTCAAGAGGATCTGAGTTCAAATCTCACATCATTTCCTAATTATGTAACTCTGGGCAAGTCACTTAACCCCAATTGCCCCAGCAAAAATAAATAAATAAATAAGGGAATAAAATAAAATAAATGTTGAAAACCATCTTTACTTGTAATCAGAAAAAATAAAATACTATTTACTTGGGGGAGGGGGGGGGAAGAATTGCAGTTTTTGACAAATTCTTTTGGAAAACTACCTAGGACTGAAATTGATGATTCAAAAGCTATTATTTTGCCACTATTAACAATTAAGCCCCTCCTCCAGTGGGAGGTGTCCCTTTGGGATTGACTTGTGGGACCTCTATGTAGTGACCCTCCCAACCCAACCCTGGGATTATTATTTAATCCAGCTTTGGTACTTTAATTTAACCTTTTCCATACATTACCACAAACTGCATCCCAGCAAACTGAAGTAATATTTTCATTCATGTGAGGTCGTTGTGTTCAGTGGCCAAAATACCACACAGCGTGATGGGAGTTGAACCACTGAGCCATTTTATGGCCTCCTAATTGATAATTATTTTCAAAGAGTGCATTATTTGGACATGTGGCTACAATCCAGTGTCATTCCAGAGGCGTTTGATATGTAGGTACATGTGAACGCTATAAGAAATAGGTTTCCTTTTGCCAAGAATGAAAATAGCTTATTTAGAAGAAGAAAAAAAAGTCAGTAGGATGGGAGGTAGAAACCAGTCTTCATGACTGTATTAGAATAACATATCTGGCTTAAATTAGTAGCCAGAAAATGTATAAGTAAAATCTCTCTTTATCCTGTGTTTAAAAAGAAAACCTGGTTGATTGTCTTAAAAATTCAAATTTGACCTCTTTCAGCTTTTATTTTCTAAAATAAAGTGGGAGTCTGAGCATATGTGTTCAGATGTTTGTGCACCGTATTCACATATGAATTTGTGGAATCTGTATAGTTTTTTCCCTTAAGGTTTATAAATGCTAGAGACTATCTATGAAATGATGGTCTCTGGATTCTTAATAGAAGAGCTAAAAAGTAAAGAGATAGAAGGAAGAATCCCTTTCCATACATGATCTATCAGAACGACATTACCAATGTTAGCAAAGAAAAGAACTCAGAGCCTTCCATCAAGATTAAATTGAGGGCAGCTGATCACCAGACAGGGTGAACTAAGGGGAGTTCTTCTAAGTACTCAAAGCTTCCAGATAGTGACTTAGATTCTGTGAACACCTAGTAAATATTAATCACCACTAGTACTGCTAGGAGATAAGGTAACCCTTTTGGAGGTGGGGAAGACAGTAAGGTAATAGACTAGGTTTTTTAACTATCCTTTGGGGTTAGGTAGAAAAAGTGAGTGTTAATACTTTGTTGTACTTAGTATAGTTAAGATAGCAGACAGGAAAAGGAATAAAAGTTACCCCATATATTTTTTTTTCTTTCTTACTTTTTTCTCTGGCCCCTGTTTTGTTCATGGGAATTTCTATTTGTTGACAGACACCTTTTGTTCTCCCTATTTCAGAACCTGCCAAATGCCTCCATCCACCCACTTTCTCTATCCTATACACACATTTCTTTTGCTCCCCAATTCCACCTGCCCACCCTTCTCTTCACCAATGACTCCTTTCTTTCCCTATTCATCTAGTAGGGAAGGGAGGGTTCCAGATAGATCATCTAGGGTCATTTGATGACATTGCAACAGTGGCAGCAATTTATAAGCCAAAGGCAACCACCTTGTTAACTTTATTTTGTAAAATGACATTAAATATTTAGTTCTTAGCAAGGGTGCATCCTGACTCCCCTTTTCAGGCTTCGCTTAGCATCTGTGACTCAGCTTCCTTTTTCCTTTGGAAGGCCAGCCAGGGTCACAGCTATGATTGAATGGACCTGATGAACTTGTTTCTGTGGAAATCATTAATATGGTGTATTTTCTTCCCTCAGAAAGCCTTAGGGGATTGGAAGTGTGTTACTTGAAGTTACCATTGAATTGATTCAGTAATATTTATTCTTGTGATTTTTTTTTTTCACTATATTATGTGTACAGGAAACCTTACAGTTAGTCAGATTTGTCCCATAGTTTTAGACTCTAACTTTAAAAAGGATTCTGATACCGTCCTAGCTTCTCATTTGAGCACTGTGTCATCCTGGGGGAAAGGAAGAGAAGAAGGGAGGAGGAGGAGGAGAGAGAGAGAGGGAGGGAGGAACTGGGGGAGAGAGAAAGAGATGGAGGGAAGAAGAAAGAAAAAGAAAAGGAGAAGGTGGAAAGAGAAGGGGAAAGGAGAGAGAGAGAGAGAGAGAGAGAGAGAGAGAGAGAGAGAGAGAGAGAGAGAGAGAGAGAGAGAGAGAGAGAGAGAGAGAGAGAGAGAGAGGAGAGAGAGAGAAGGGGGAAGGAGAGAGAGAGAGATTTTTTTTTTTGCTTCTAGTAGGTAATTACCTTGCTTCATTGCCAAATACTTGCCCTCAAGGTCTCCTGAAGTTAGGACCAAGTAGAATTACAGAAAGTTGGAGAATTTGAGTCAAGGTCTAAATTATCAGTATCATAATGAAGAACTAGGAAAACAGTATCCACAAAAACTATAACAATATAAGTGGAAAGTCATTTTCCCGTCCCCCCAAAAAAACTTAAACTGAATGTTATGTAATCATAATGACCAAGGAAGAGTGTTGAGAAACTCCATTCTTGTACAGACTGTCAGACATGATTGATGTATTAGTTAGTTTTGCTGAAATGTCTCCCCATCTTCTTTCCTTTTGAAATCTCTGTTACAAGGTATAGCTTGGGGCAGCTAGGTGGTGAAGTGGATAGAGCGCTATCCCTGAAGTCAGGGTTCAAATGTGACCTCAGACACTTAACACTTCCTAGCTGTGTGACCCTGGGCAAGTCACTTAATCCCAATTGCCTCAGCAAAAAAAAAATACACACAAAATGACCTCCAAAGTCCCATCTGGTTTTAAATCATTCTATTCACTGTGCCTTCTAACTGTATTGTATATACACATATACATGTATGTCTGTGTGTGTATATATATATATACACACACATACACATCATAAAAACAAGATAAATAATAAAAAGATTTCATTTTCGGGACACACACAGAGCATAGCTAGGGAAATCTAGTGTCACATAAGGGCTGTACCCATTCCCTTAACACCTCCCTAGAATTAAGGAGGCCTCTGTTTCAGGATTTCATGATGGCTTCCTCTTGCTCTAGAGTATATTCTGGCTCCCTTTATTCTGAGATGAGCTCTTGTAGAAGGGCCTTATTCCAACGGGTTTCTTCCTATATCCTGTATTTCTAAACCTCAATAAAATTACTTTTTTGGGTTGACTTCTGTGTGTTCAGCTCTCCGAGTCCATTACGTAGGCGTATACCCTTGTCTGCCAGTGTATTCCACTTCCTTTTTGCAATTTGACATATTGAACCAAATTTTCTCTTTCTCTTCTTTTCTCCGAATGTCCTGTGTTTGTTTCTTGGGAGGGGTGAGGATGGCTAAGGATTGCCACGAATCCCTGACTCCTGACATCAAAGGCATTCATTTAGGATGGCTCTGGTGGATGAGATTAGTGACAGTAAATACTGTAGGTAGCAAATACTCTTACAATGGGTCAGCTTTACTAAGGCTGAATCACTGGCAGTGAGGTTTGGCCCCTACAGAGGAAATCTTGTATTAGTGCAAGATTACTTGAGTCATGTTTCCAGTTCAGCTGCTTCAGCACTTTAAAGACTTGGGAAAGATAATGGGGTATCCTGGAAAGTGTGTTGGATTTTAGAATGAGAGAGCCTGGGATCAATTCTGCTCCTTCATTCAATTCACTTCTCCAGGTCTCTTATGTGAAAATGGAAGGTGTTTGACAAAATGACTTCCATAATCCCATCTGGTTTTAAATCACTCTATCCACTGTGCCTTCTAACTGTATATACACATATACATGTATGTATGTATGTTTGTATGTATAATATGTATGTGTGTTTTGGGATGGAGGGTTAAAATTAAATATTAAAAATTTTAATATATTAAAAATATTGTCCCTAAAAGAAATATTTCTTCTAAGCAAGTTCAAACTTGGAATATGAAACTGCCATTCATCCCTTTTTGGTTGGCATTTGGTGTCAGGGTGTGGTGCTAATGGAGTGTTATGAGGACTTGCAGATTTTGATGACAGGCTAGCTTTTAAACTAGCCCTCAAGATGTCCGAGTGGCTCTGAGGGCAACTATTGGGGTGAATGTTGATTTGCTAATGGCAAGAAACATATACCTTCTTCCCAAGGGAGTTCCAACATAGAGACTTGGAGCTAGTAGTGGTGTAGTGGTCCTTTTGTTTTTACATTATACCCCCACCTTGAAGCACAGAATGGATGATTCACTTCTTGTTTAACAGGTATCATCCTTTTCTATCATCAGGAATTTAATGCTTTTCTGTTCTGCGGTTTTAAGGGGGGAAAAAAGGATAGAAAGCCATCCTTTGTAATACAGAACCAGGTAAGCCTGTATAGGACTTACCATGGAACAATGAAATGAATCAGAATAGAGTGTTTAGAAAAGGGTCAGTAACTAGACCCAAGAAAAGATCTGTTTCCTTATAACATGAATTAAAGATCTATAAATTGTTTTTTTTTAATCCTTCATGCATTGTAATATGTGACACTAAGACTTGCTTGTGAATACTTTCCTCTCTTCTCCATTGTTTTTGTTGTTCACCTTTAAAATGGAAAGAATATTAGTATCTGACTCACAGTATTGTTGTCAGGATCAAATGAGATAATGGTATAAAGTGCTTTCTAAATTATAAAACACCAAATAAATGTTGGCTATTTTTAGCCAAAGGATCATAGACTTAAAGTTTTAAAGTACTTTACAGGGCCATAGAGTCTATTCTTCTTGTTTTTACAAATAAGACAACTGAGGCAAAGTTATTAAGTAATTTGCCCAGCGTCGGACAGCTAATTAGTCAGAATTTAAACTTACATTAAGTCTAGTGCTCTATTTTTATACTATTGCTCTTCCTTCTCAAATTAGCTTGTACTTACTTTTTTTTTTTTAGTTATTAAAGCTTTTTATTTACAAAACATGTGCATGGGTAATTTTTCAACACTGACACTTGCAAAACTTTCTGTTTCAAATTTTTCCCTCTACCCCTCACCTTCTTCCCTAGATAGCAAGTAGTCCATTTGTATTTACTTATTAAGAGTACATCCTTTCCCCCTTCCTCCTTCCAAAAGGTAAGATCAAAGGACAGGTATTGTTTGCTTTTTCTCTTGGAAATCCCACACCTATCCCAATATCTGACACACAGTTGGTGCTTAAGAAATATTTGTTGCATTATTGACTTGAGTTCCCAATGCTGTTTTTCTCAGATTTTTATTTGGCCTCAATTGAAGTACAAAAGATGGCCAGTTTCTGAAAGCAGGTACTATTGCCCATTTTGTAAATACTGGCACTAATTTTTTTCCATCTTTTCCATTTAACCAAAAAATGTACCTCTGTCCTTCCCAGTCTTTCCAGGGTGTGTGCTTATGTACAACTGTATAAATTGGACAGAGTCGAAAAGAATTTATGCCCACACATTGGGACCTACTTCAGAGGAGCAATAAGGAAAATGGGTTGTTCTTGAAATAACAACTTC
Organism: Sminthopsis crassicaudata; assembly: GCF_048593235.1. Lineage (NCBI taxonomy): Eukaryota > Metazoa > Chordata > Mammalia > Dasyuromorphia > Dasyuridae > Sminthopsis > Sminthopsis crassicaudata. The sequence goes on along the minus strand of NC_133620.1, from coordinate 196,154,250 downwards.
CTCTTATTTTAACCTCCACCCCCACCCCCACCCCCACCCCCCAAGAAGAAGAAGTGTGTATGGAAAGGGTTGGGAAGTAGCAAGTTCCAAAGCCAAAATGTCTAAAGAACTGGTAATACCATGTTGGTCCATAATGTTAAAGCCAAAAGATTCATAAGCTCTAAGGGGAAGGGAAGCAGTTTTCCTGAACCTTAGAAATCAAATTTTCAAGCTCTTTCATTCACCCACTTGATGCCTCAGGCTCTATCCCCACCGTATATATTTGCATTAAATCAGTGATTCCTATTTCTGAAAATAACAGAACAAAAAGAGGAAGAAAGTTAGGGGCTAAAAAAAGGAAGAAAAAGAAAAGCTACATTTCACATTCACCTAGGTGAAGGTTAAACAGGATTCTGACTGCATTGTTGTTTGGCTGGCTGAAATGTGTTATATTTCAGAAACTCAAATAGTTTTGAAGCTGCTAATCTCTCCTGGCTCAATCATAAATTAATCACGTATTTTAAATAGTAACAGAGCTGTGAATCTAGTTCAGATTAATTTCGGAAGAGAAAGGTCCAGGACAAAGGCAACATTTGCCTAAAAGCTTCTCACTTCACATTTTATATCTTTCTTCCAGCCACTGTGAAGCTTGCCCAGGCCTGCAAGCACTGGCAATGGGAAGGGTGGATCAGGCCACAGATTAGCTCTACCTGTAAATGCAATCCTCTAGATTCTAAAGGTGGACCTTGTTGGATGGCTCAAGAATAAATATCAAGCAGTTTGCTTCTCCTTCTGCTGTGTTAATCTGCAAAAGTGAACTTGATATACCCAGACAAGCCAGGATGTGCACAACATGGCCTATTTAACGTTGCCTAGATCCTAGGATCACAAATTGAGAGTTTGAAGGGACCTCAGAGGCCATCTAGTCAATCCCCTTATTTTACAGATAAGCAATCTGAGGTCCAGAATGATTATAACTTATCTGCAGCTACATATAGATAAAAAGAACCAGAGGTAAATGGTCTTTTATTATAATGAAAAGTTGAATTATAAGTATGGTTTGAACAAATAGTATTTTCAGAATCTCCCTCCCTTCCATCCTTCTTCTTTCCTTCCTTTTCTTCCCTCCTTCTTTACCTTCTACTCCTTTTTTTTTTTTTTTTTAATCCTCTTTCCCTCTCTTCTTTCCTCTTTCATTTCCTGTTGCTAAAATGCCCATCAGGTGTAATATCTACCAAATACAAACACTGGGGTACTTGTTGAGTCAACCTGTATTCAAAACATTACAGTTTCCATGAATACATATGAATAGAGATTTTTATTTCCCCAATTTGCTCAGAACATGCAGTGGTTTTTTTTTAATCTGTCCCTGAGGATTATGTGTTTGAAAACATTGCTCTGTAGTCAGTCAGTACTGGGATCTTAGAGATATGGTCCCAAAGTAACCAGTTTGTTCGTTGTATAATATAGATAGAGTTAAGAAGCCCTTTCCCTTTAGCTGGTATATAAACTGATAGAACATAAAAATTCTACCTTCTTATGCCTTACTTCTTCCATACCTGTTATAGTCAGTAAAATCCCTTCTATTTTCCCCTGCTCCAACTCACACTCACTCCACACACCCCAAATTTCCTGTTTCACTCCTTTTTAAGTAATTTCTCCCTTCCTTGAAGCTCAGGCTTCTTTTATATGATATTTCCTATGCATTTGCAATATTATAATTTGTATTATTGTTTTAGTGGACTTGTTTTAGCTCTTTACCAAGCAGTTAATTCTTTGAAGATAAACAACTCTATCTTCATTCACTCTAGAAGTATTGCAGTCTCCCCAGAACTATTTCAAGACTTTGTACATATGTACAAATGTTATATAAACTAATAGTTATTCATTTGATTTTTTTTCCCCCTATGGCTTATTTAAAGACCTCAGATCTCATTTTTAGACTGGAACTAATTTATTTTTAAACTGTCATATAATTCAAAGGGAATAAGAAAGAGACTAAAATACTACTTCACATTATTCACTTTCAGTCATGTCTAACTCTTTGTGACCCCATTTGGGGTTTTCTTGGCAGAGATATTGAAGGGATTTGCCATTTCCTTCTCCAGCTCATTTTACAGATGAGGAAACTGAGGCAAAAAGGATTAAGTGATTTTCCCCAGGGTTACAGTTTTAGTAAGTGTCTGTGATGAGATTTGAAACTCAGAGTTTTCTGACTCCAAGTTCAGGCTCTATCCACCTACCTTCCCTTAGCTCACATTCAAAACATTTTGTAAAGAACTTGAAATTATCTCATCTGATCCTTGTGGTAGTGCTATAGAGAAGTAATATATATATATATATATATATATATATATATATATATATATATTTTTTTTTTTTTTTCCCCATTTTATTGATGAGGAAACTTGAGTTTCAGAAGGTTTAACTGCCTTGGAGGGTAAGTACAGTGGAAAATTCACCAGATTTAGAATTTAGAACCTGAGTTCAAGTCTTGCCTCTGCCTTTTATTATGGTTATATCTTGGGGCATGATATAAACTTTCTGGTCCTCATCTACAAAATAAAAGGGTTATGCTAAATGATCTCAAAAACTTCTGTCTGACTTGGAATCTTAACCTTAGTCCCCTAAAGACCCTTACATCCAACATTCTTTCCACTACATCATGCTGCACTGTCCACCTCTCAGTCTGTAAATCCATCCAACTCTGAAATGGCCTAAGTACCCAGCCTCCTTCCCTAACTCTAGATTTTATAATATTCAGTTCTGTTTTGGCTGATGAAGAGCCTTCATTGATCTTTCCTTTGCAAAAATCTTGAGCTAAAGTAGTTCGATATTGCCATTATTGTCAAATATACAGGGAAGACTTCTTTTCAGAATTAGCATCCTACTCACCATCGCCACCCAAGGAGACCACCCAGGCTTACCAAGCTCAGAAATTGCACCCACTAATGGCTTCCTATCTTTGCATGCAATTATAGAAGTTGGGTTCAGGTAAATGGAAATTTTTATATTTGAACATTTATGGACAATACTCACACTCATGACTCTCCAGCTGGATTATTTGTCTATGGGTCATGCCCAGGACCCAGTTTTCAGCAGTAGGGTGGAGTTGGGGATTAGATTGACTGTTCCAAAACTCTAAAATAAATATTTTAAAAACAAAAAAACTTGAAGTGGGCAGGGTTTGAAGTATTGTCTGTATTATCCACTTTTCTTCTGCCTTTTCATTACTGTGGCTAATCCAAGAATTGACTGACTGTTTATTCCTAAACGTTATTAGAAATAAGAAAGGCATGATAGAATAATATTTATCAGAATCAAGAAGGCCTGGATTCAAGTTTGGCTTCTGACACAAACTAGCTGGATATATTTTAAAATAGGCAAGTTAATTAATTTTTCAGTACCTCTAGAAAACTCTTTAAAATCCGGTCTGTATTGGTAGGGGGAAATTTCCTCACTGATCTCCCTATTGGTTTTTATTTTATTTATTTATTTATTTTTGAAGTATTCTTTAAGGACATCAGTTTGACAGCTGAGTAGATTTGGACTGGAGAGGGGACAAGCATATGAAGCAGGAAGACCAACCACAGGGCTACTGTAGTTTAGGAATGAAGTGGTTTAGGGCCCGTATCAGTATGGTGACAATATTAGAGGAGAGAATGGGGATTTATGGGGAGGGCTGTTATGAAGGCAAAAATCAATAGGCCTTTGCAACAGATTAAATATCAAGGTTGAAAGAGCACGAGAACTTAAGGGTGATTGGGAAAATAGTAGTGCCTTCTACTTTAATAAGAAAAAAAATGTTATCCACCTCCAGAAGAAGAACTGATGAAGTCTAAATGCAGATCAGAGCATTTTTTTTTAATTTTTTGCATTTTTCTTTGTTTTTGATCTAAGTTTCCTTTTGCAACATGGCTAATATAGAAATATTTTGTATGACTGCATGTGTATAAACTATATCAAATTGCTTATCTTTCTTGGTGGGAGGGAGGAGATTTGGAGAGTGCAAACATTTTTTAGTATTAAAAGATGTTTTCATATGTAATTGAAAAAAATAAAATAGATAAATCTTCAAAGAAATTTTTTTCTTTAATCCCATTAATGAGAAAGTTAAAATCCTGGGTTAGTTAACTGATTCTAATCACTTTTTCTCTCAACCCCATGAAATTTCACAATGAGATATCCAACTTTTGCTTTATCAAACTGGGAATTCTATCTGTAATGAAAGTGTATGACATACCTAGATTATATCTTCAAAAGAGCATAAAAATAAAGATGGAAAGGGACCTCTGTGACCATCTAGGCTAAGCCTTATTCTATAAACAAAGAAGCCAATGACCTTATCCAAGATCATTCAGTGGCTGATCCAAAATCTGGGATTTTGAACCCTGCCTAAGAGTGAAAATCGGGTCCTCAGAATCCAGAGCCAGCATTATTACTAGTGCTCCATTATTGCTGTTAATCAAGGAGAGGTTGTCCAGTTGTTCAGTAAAAGGTAATCGGATTGAGTAAGGGTTAGGAAGGGAAGCTAATTAGCACAGCAGATAGAGCCCTGGGCCTGGAGTCAAGATGTGTGATCCTAGGAAATCACTTTACCGGGCTTGCCTCAGTTTCCTTATCTGTAAAATGAGCTGAGGAAGGAAATGGCAAACCACTCCAGTATCTCTGCCAAGAAAACCCCAAATGGGATCGGGAAGAATCAGTCACAGCTGGAATTGACTGAACAACAGAAAAAACAAGGGATAGGGACAAGGATAAAAGTCTTTGGAGAGTAGAAAAGGGGAGTTTGGTGAGAGTTGGGGGAGTGGGTGTGGGCAGAGTGTTGCCAAAGCAGAGTTTGAATGTTCCTCGTATGACGGAAGTTCAGGTTTGGCTTTGAGGAATGGAATGTTCTCTCTTGCCCTCCAAGAACAGAAACAGCTGGGGAAAGAGGTTGCAAAAAAAAAAAAAAAAAAAAAAAGACTGAATTTAAAAACACACACAGAGAGAACACCCCGGCAAAAGTGACTCGGTACAGTGATAGCCATCTGTTTTCATGCTATTTAAGAGGTCTTTCTTACCCACTCCAGTTCTTCCTTTCCATTTGGAGAGGGGGAGGGGGAAGAGGAGGGAAACTTTCCTTTGTGGACTTAGGTGACAGCTCCACCCTACACACACTCTGCCTCCCTCCCTCTGTTCTCTCTCTCTCCCTCTCTCCCTTCCTCCCTCATTTATTGTTCCATGAGTCCTCTTATATTATTCAGGTCCCAAATTTATTTCCATATGTATTTATTCATTTCCCCTTATGAGTGAGCTGGACCTGTCACTTGCCCATTCAATGAAAACTTGAAACAAATGTTAGTTATTAAATATCTTCGTGGGCAGGGGCTTGTTGTCTACAAATTAACTGGAAATCTTGCTTCTAACTGGAAATGTGATGCATTCAGCCAAGTCCCTGACAGTATTTATTTTCAGCACATCATCCCTCTCCTCTTCCCCTCCCCCAAACACTTTAAGGGTTTAAACTTTTAATGTTTTAGACAAGATTCGGAATGGGACTCGTCTGGCAACTCTGCTCTCAGCAGATCGCCTTTGATTTCACAACCCCTTTACACAAAGGCTGGATTCATTTGAGTTTTTATTTAAGTCATATGAATTTGTTTTTCCATTATATCAGGCATCTATACATTCACCGGTGCAAGTTTCAACCTACTTACCTAATAGGTGGAACAGTGGATAGAAAATTGGGCCTGAACTCAGGAAGACCTGATTGTACAATCTAGTCTCATTTACTTACTAGCTTTGTGATCCTGGGAAAATCCCTTAACCCGTGGTTAACCTCAGTTTCCTCAGCTGTAAAATGGGGATAATAATAAATAGCACCTGCTTCCCAGGAATGCTGTGAGGAAAAATCGGGTAGCACAGCGCTCAGCACCTAGTAGGTACTTTATAAATGCTTAAGGTCTTTTCTTTCTTACTTCAAAATGGGATCTTTTTGAACCACGTTTCTAAATTATTTCAAGCCGAAGCCTATAAGGCATTATGAACATGGAGTGTTGGGATTCTGGAACTTTGTCTCTAAGCAAACTATAGTTGTTGGTCTGGGATTTTTTTTTTTGGTGGTTTTAAAATTTTTGGTTGTTTTGGGTTTTGTTGTTGTTGTTGTAGGACTAAACTAATTGTGTGATCTTGTATATATCTTTACATATAAAGATGTATAAGCCTCATCTTTACAAGCACAAAGTTGAACTAGATGTTCTCCAAGGCCCTAATCTGTAAAATTCTCAGTGTTAAAATCAAATGAGATAGTTCGTTTGTATGGAGCTGAACTCACGCTTATGGAAATCCCCACGTTCAAATCCTGCCCCAAGACTCTGTAACCCCTGAAGTCACACTTAAACTTTCAGCCTTAGTTTCCTCATCTGTAAAATGAGAATAATAAGAATAGCTAATTCACAAGATTGTTTTGGGGTTCAAAGTGAATAGGATAGGTTAAGTGCTTTACAGATCTTAAAATATCTTATAAATAAAAGTATTAAAAATGGAGCAGCACAGTCCAAACCCAGAAATGAGAAATGTTTGAAAATGATTATAACCTTCCTGCTTCTCTTTTCAGATGGGCACTGGGAAGGCAGGGGTTATTGTGGTGTTAAGTGATGATAATATTTTGCAAAAACTAGACAGTGAGAAAGGAACCAATTCCTTTCCCAATACTGAAGGTATCCACACGTCACAGTGGGATTCTTTTATCTCATCATCCAGGTGGTATACTACAAGTTAAATTGTTCTTAGATATCTGGGGACTTGGAATCATTCTCTCAATTTTCTTCCAATCTTTTTTTCTTTTTTTAATCTATTTTTGTTGGAGGACATAGGCTTTGAATGGAAATAATTACAGGGAAGAATGTCTCCTATCTTGTACCTTCAAGTCCTAGAAATTAATTGGTCATCATCATGTTCCTTTTCACTCTATCCTTCACCCTCACTTCTTTCCATGTGCTATTAAGAACTGCATTGTGGGATTATTATTATTATTATTATTTTTGTAAATTTCACTGGCCATTTATGGGCTGTCTGCATACAAATTACTAAAGGGATTAAGTAACAAAATTTTGTATTTATTTGTACCTGTTGGCTCTCTTCTCCCTCTTTCCTCCATCCTCAGGAGAATGTAAACTCTTTGAGGATAAAGACTGTCTTTTATTTTGTTGTAACTTATAAATGCCAGAAATACTTTTGCTTCAACTGTGTTTTTCTAGTAAAAGTCAATTTGTCTTAATTATATGGATAATTACCTTAATTCTCTTTTCATTTTTGTATGTATACAGTGGATTTTTTTCCTTACTAATGAGTGCCTATCCTTATAATCTTAATTATAAGAACCTTAAGGACCACCATCACTACCATAATAATAATAATAAGCATGTGTGTATATAAATGTTTATGAAACATTTATATAGTTCTTTAAGCTTTGCAAAGCACTCTACATGTGTTAACTTATTAAGGTAAGTGCTACAGGTATTATTAGCTCCACTTTACATAAGAAACTCAAGGTATTAAATAATTTGCAATCACACAGCTAGCTAGAGTGTCAAAAGGCACAGTTCCATCTGGATTCTTCCAGACTGTCAAGTACAGCAAGCTGCCCAGTACTGACCAATGTTTGCCCTATTAGAATAACATTCTCAGTCTTAGAAGTTTATTAAGGGGGCAGCTAGATGGCACACCAGCCCTGAAGTCAGGAGGACTTGAGTTCAAATGCAGCCTCAGGCTTTTAACACTTTAAGTCACTTAACCCCAAATGCCTTGTCCAAAAGAAGAAAAAAAAAAAAAAGTTTATTAAGGCAGAGGTTCTTTTATGTCTCCCTACATAAAATGAAAACCTGGCTCTGGAGATTGGATTAGACCTGTCATCCATTTCTGAGGTTTTTATTGATAGTTTTTGTTTTTATATCACCTACATTTCCTCTCCCATATCAGAGTATTAGGGTTGAGTTGAAGAGAGACTTGATGACAAATTCCTTCCTAAGGTTTGAGGTTACAGACTGTCAGATGCATTCTCAAGAGGAGCCATCTCTTATAGTAGGATAAGGGGCTAGATTTGTGATTCATTGGTATAAAAAATTCCCAGATGATGAAACTGCCTTGAGGAATACAGATCAGCTCCTTTGCAATTTACAGTCTTAAAAGGCTACCTAGAAATGTGAATTTGGGATTGTTGTGGGGGTTTTTTGTTTGCTTAAAAAAAAAAAAGTTTTTATTTTATCTTTGCCAATTACATGTAAAAAAAAACAATTTTAACTTTAATTTTTAATAATTTTTGAATTCCAAATCCCCTCTACTCCTCAAGAAAACAAGCACTTTGTTATAGATTATATATGTGCAGTCATGCAAAACATATTAGCCATGTTGCAAAAGAGAACACAGTCAAAAAAAAAAAGAGAGAGAAATAAAGTTTTAAAAATAATTTTTGATCCCATTGGATTCCATCACTTCTGTCTCTGAGTGTGGATAGTATTTTTCATAAAAGTCCTTCAGAATTACCTAGGATTATTCTATGGCTGAGAATCACTAAATCAGTTCACATTGATCATTATTAAAATGTTGCTGTGACTATATGCATCATTCTTGTGGTTCTCCTCACTCACTTTGCATAGATTCATGTAAGTCTGCCCAGGTGTTTCTGAAATCATCCTGCTCTTCATTCTTAAAGTGCAGTAACTCCACAACTTGATTAGCCACTGAGGGATATTCAGTTTCTAATTCTTTGAGGCATGAGAAAGTGAATTGTCCAGGGTCACACAGCCAGTATGGGTAATGGGATTAAATTTCAAACAGGTCAGTTCTCTGTCTACTACATTCATCTATCTCTTATTTCTTCATCATTTAATCTATAAACATTTAATACCAATATTCTATAGGCATCGTGCTAGTTCAAACAACAATTTTTCCTGATTAAAAAAAGCCTAGCATTTTGTGAAATGCTCCACACCCAAAGTCCCTCTAGTCCTGCAAAGTAGGAGTATGCAAGGAGGGAATCATCTTCCCAAGTCTCTTTTTAGGGACTTTAAAGAATTTTTTTTCTCCCTCTGGGCTTCCCCTGCAGAAGGTGTAACTTCTCATTTTTCTGAACTGGGTACACACCCTAATACCCATGTGACTCTTTATCTTCTCCTCTTCAGCAGATGCAAATATAGAATTAAGACACTTTGCAGTCTCATTTTGCATTATCAGTGACCACAAGTCCAGCAGAAAGATAGTTGAAATACTGGAGCTTGCAGATGATCACGTGCACAAATGGGGGAGGGGTGAAGGAGGAGGAGAGGCTGTGTTTGCAGGCTGGCTTCTGGAGATGTAGCCTTGAGTGCCAAAGTCACACCAGAGTCACTTGTACTGAATGTGATGATCTGCAAACAGACAAACGTGTAAGGGGGCTCAGGAATTGCCAGCTGCAACTCATTTTGCTGATCTTCCCTCTCTGTTACACCCTGCCCCCTTTAAAAAAATTGGAAATGGGGGAGCTCTTAAGAGTTAAATTACACAACTCCCTTTTTATTTTTAAAGTGAGTGGATTCCTTGTTGCTGTGGCTGAGAATGATAAATTGATACCACATGTTGCTTCTAGACAAAAAAGTCTCTGTTTTGCATTGGAAGCCCTTGCAGCTGGTGTCTGGGTTAATGGACAGGCTTCACAAGGTAAACACAGTTTGGAAGAGGCTGAAACAGACATGGAGAGGAGGAGTTCAGGAATTCTTGAATTTATAAGATGAAGAAGAATGGAGCAATCATCCAGTTGCCCCTGGCCGGTACCAGTGCCAATAAAGCACTCATTAAAAGTTTGACGTTTTTTCAACTTAAATTTCTTCAACTCCAGTTTAATGTATTCAGCAAAGGACTTTAGTAATAAATAATGTGTGTATCTGTGTGTCTGTGTGTAGATAGATAGACATAGATGGGGAGAGACAGAATCTTCAGTTTTAATATATAATGTGGATTACCAATTTTATGATTTCTCTGCCATCTATCTGAGGTGGCTGGGTTGCACAGTGGTTAGAATGCTAGATTTTTATTTATTTTTTTTAATTAATAGGAAGAGAGTTGAAATTCTACTTTAAGCATTTACTGGCTGTGCAGTCCTGGATAAGTCAATTAGCCTCTTGTCAGCTCATTTTTTTTTTCTCTACCTATCTATAAAATGTAGATAATAATAACACTTACTCTCACAGGTTTGTTGTGAGGATGCAATGAAATAATTCATATAAAGTACTTTGCAACCTAATAATGTGAGTCATTATCTTTTCATCAAGGGCTAAGTTTCTTTGGATCATAGATTCATAGTTGTCAGGTTCAATATTTCCCACCCCCACTCTCCAAATGACTGTTGAAGAATAGTCTGGGAAAGGAGGTTCAGTGGTTTGCACAGGTGGTTAGAACCAAGATTTAAACCTAATTTCTTTGAAAATAAATCCGATGCCCTTTCTCTGTCACTTTAGATATTTCTAGACCATCTGCCTTTACTTATGGATTGATTTGGAACACAGAATCAATAACCTATGTTGTAGGTAGAAAATTATTTTCAGTATGTCATAGAAAATAATGATCAGATTCTGTTAAGTAAGGTCATTTTTATGCTAATTCCTTCTAGAAGTGCTGAGCTAGGGAAACTCTTGCTTGTGGTTTACATAATGTAGACTCTGTGAATTGGAACTGTTAATTCCTTAATTCCACTGCCCTCTTGACAGAGCACAGTGCTAGGTGAGCTTATGCTATTATTGCTCTCAAGTGGAATCGGCCAGGACATAGATTTACCACTTCTTTTACTAATTAATCCTAGTGAGTTCTGGGCTGCTGTAGAATTTGCTTCCAATTGAGTTCATTCAAAAATAATATTAAAACTAAAGCATCAAAAAAGGTCGCAAGAATACATATCTTTGGACATAGTATTACTCAGTTGAATCACATAGTCAGCATTTATATAGCATGATTATTATAGATGAGATCTCATTTGGTACTCATGACAACTGTGAGATATGGAGTGCTAGTTATTCCCATTTTATTGATGAGGAAATAGAGACAGAAAAAGGTTAAGTGGCTAGCCCACACAGCTAGTGAGTCTAAATGTCTAAGGTAAAATTTGAATTCAGGACTACCATTTTGGGGCAGGGGAATTAGATGGTCTTTCCCCAAATATGTAAAGATAGTACATTTGTGATCCTGTGCCTTTCCTAGAAGGTTTCTTTCTATTGGGTTACTTATCAGAACCTGCTACCTAATGTTCCAGGGTAAGCTTCTCCAGATTTAGCCAGGCTAGTCCTTAGGCAACAGACAAAAAATAATATCCTGTTATTATATAAGTATTTATACGTATATTGGATTTAACATATATTTTAACATGTTTAGCATATATTGAATTACTTCCCATCTAGGGGAGGGGATGGAAGGAAGGAGGGGAAAATTTGGAACACAAGGTTTTACAAGGGTCAGTGTTGAAAAATTATCCATGCATATATTTTGAAAATGAAAATAGCTTTAATTAAAAAAGAAAGAAAGAAAATAATATCCTGGAAGGAGTTCTGTGTTTTGAATCAAAAGACTTCTACTAGCCAGCACAGGTCCTGGACTAGTTAATGGGAATGCAAAGACCATAAATGAAACATCAGTCCTGGATCTGCCATGTGTATCTTATGTGAACTTAATGAATCATTTCATCTCTCTAAGCTAAAGTTTTCTCATTCGTAAAAGGGGGGGAAGGGATTAGATGAAATGAAAGATTGGTTTCCCTCAAGTTTAGGCTCAAGCAGCCCCTTCTACATAAGACCTTTCTTCCAATTTATAATTCCTCACCCTAAAAAAAATTATCTTGTATTTTTTTTGCATATATGACTATATAAACATGCACGTAAACATACACATACATGGAGAGACAGAGAAAACACAGCTAAATGCTAAGTCTGAAGTCAGAAACACTCATTTTCCTGAGGTCAAATGCAGCCTCAGATACTTATTAGCGATGTGATCCTGGGCAAGTCACTTAACCCAATTGCTTTGGTTTCCTTATTTGTAAAATGAGTTGGAAATGGAAATGGCAACCTTTCCAGTATCTCTCCAGTATGGAGACATAAAAAGTCAGACATGTAAGACTCTAATATGGAGACATAAAGAGTCATGTCTGACTGAAAAACAACTGAACAACAAATAGGTGTTTGTGTATACACACACGTAAACATGTGTGTATATTGTTTCCCCTCCAATAAAATGTAAGCTTATTGAGGGCAAGAACTATTTTTTTTTTCGGTTTAGTGTTATATATGTGTGTGTATATATGTATGTATCACAAAGAAAATGACCTGACATATAATAGGTATAGAATAAATGTTTGTTGAGTGATTAGAAAAGGGCAAATGTCCCAATTTTTGAAAGAAGAAAAATATAATCTTTACATTTATCTTGACTTCTATTCCTAACAAAATTCTAGAATACATTATTAAAGAGATCAGTGGTGAACATTTAGAAAGGAAAGCAGTGATCTGGAAAAACCAACATGATTTCATCCAAAGCAAGTCATGCCAGTCTAACTTCATTACCTTTTTGACAGGGTAATTAGCCTGATAGGTCAGAGGAATGCTAAAGACTGTATGATTAGGTTTCAGCAAAGCCTTTGACAAGGTCTCTCATGCTCTCCTTGTAGACTAAATGGAACTGTACGGATTAGATGATAATAGAAAGGGAATTAGATCCAAAGAAGAGTTGCAAATGATTTGATGTCATTTTAGCTCTGATGGGATGCTTCAGAGATCCGTGCTTGACTCTGTGTTATTCAAAAGCTTTATCCGTTATCATAGATGTAGTATCATAAAGATAATGCTTATCAAATTTGAAGATAATGCAAAGCTACAAAGTATCACACAGGGAAAACAGAAGTAGGATCCAGAAAGGCGTTAACTAAACAGTCTAAGTTATATCACCTATATTTCTAATTTGCATAATAGATACTTAATAAATGCTTATTCCTTCCCCCCCCCCCATGTTCCCTCCACCCCTCCAGCAGTTATTTTTTATACTAAAATTTACTTAAAAAGAAAAATATTCACCAAAATTAACATGCTGTAAAAGTCTGATGTGAAGTGAAAGAAAGTATTTTCTCTTTGGGACCAAGCTGGGTCATTTTATTTTTACAGTATTTATTTTTGATCACTTTGTGGCTGCTGTTCTTTCCAGTTTTGTTATTGAAAATGTTCTTGGTTCTACCTTCTTTACTTTGCATCAGTTCATATAAATCTTTCTGTGCTTCTCTGTATTCATCATTATCCATATTTCTTAAAGCATAGTATTATTCTACTATGCTCATGTCTCAAAACTTGTTTAGCCATTTCCCAATGGAAAGAGGCATCTTTGTTTCCAATCTTTGCTGTTGTAAGTATTTTGGCACATGTTAGGGGACATGTTACTGATCTCCCTGGGGTATATATTTGTAAGTGGAATATCTAGGTCAAAGGATAGGGATTTTTAAAAAGATTCTTTCTTTCTTTCTTTCTTTCTTTCTTTCTTTTCTTTCTTTTCTTTCTTTCTTTCTTTCTTTCTTTCTTTCTTTCTTTCTTTCTTTCTTTCTTTCTTTCTTTCTTTCTTTCTTTCTTTCTTTCTTTCTTTCTTTCTTTTCTTTCTTTTCTTTCTTTTCTTTCCTTTCTTTCTTTGTTTCTTTCTTTCTTTCTTTCTTTCTTTCTTTCTTTCTTTCTTTCTTTCTTTCTTTCTTTCTTTCTTTCTTTCTTTCTTTCTTTCTTTCTTTCTTTTCTTTCTTTCTTTTTTTGCTGAGTCAATTGGGGTTAAGTGACTTGCCCAGGGTCACACAGCTAGGAAGTATTAAGTGTCTGAGCTAGGTGGCACAGTGGATAGAGCACCAGCCCTGAATTCAGGAGGACCCGAGTTCAAATCTGGTCTCAGACACTTAACATTTCCTGGCTGTGTGACCCTGGGCAAGTCACTTAACCCCAGCCTCAGGGGAAGAAAAAAAAAAGAAGAATCAGAGAATATAATAGGACCAATTCAAAGTATCCCCAATAGAACACTAGAATACTTTTCCATAAGCCCACTAATATTAATTATTCCTATCTTTTTGTCATCTTAGCCATTTTGCTAGGTGTGAAAACTTAAGAGTTGTTTTACTTTATATTTATCATCTTCCAAGATGAAATTCAATGCAAATAACTTTAAAGTTTTACCTTGGGTTTAAACAGTCAATTTCATTGGTAGAAGGTATGTGATATTTAGCTAGATAGGGGGAGATGGGACTGGTAGACCTGAAGTTGACCAAAAAAAAAAAAATCCAGTAGCATCTTAAAAGAGAGTGTTCAGAAGGAAGTCATTAATTCCATTTTTCTCTACCCAGGTGAGAACATGTGTGCAATAAAGCACTCCATTCTGTGTACCACATTTTGCAAAGAATGAAGACAAGTTGGAGTGTTTCCAAGATAAAATAACCAAGGTTGTGAGGAAGATACAGAATGATCAGAAAAAAAGAACTGGGGATATTTAGCTTAGAAAAGAAAAAAATTAAGGAGGGAGTAGAGAAATTGGTAACAGTGCCTTCAAAAGACAATTAAGAATCCATGAATGATGGTGGGTTTCTTTTCACTGAGGTTTTTCAGAACCAAAATGGATGACCATTTTGGGACCATATTGACCATTTTATTTATTTTTTATTTCAATTAAAGCTTTTTATTTTCAAAACATATACTTGAATAATTTTTCTTTTTTTCTTTTTTCCCCTGAGGCTGGGGTTAAGTGACTTGCCCAGGGTCACACAGCTAGGAAGTGTTAAGTGTCTGAGACCAGATTTGAACTCAGGTTCTCCTGAATTCAAGGCTGGTGCTCTATCCACTGCGCCACCTAGCTGCCCCCTCTTTTTCTTTTTTTAATGCATAATTTTTCAATATTGATTGAGAGAATTTTATAGAGGGTATTGTTGGTCAGCTACAGGTCCAACTAGATATCATCTGAAGTCTCTTCCAGATCTGAGGTTCTATGGATTCTAAGCTTTATAATAACAATAGTAACAATGACTAATATTTACAGAGCACTTTAATAGCAGAATTATGGAATTCTGCTATTCTTATTTTCCCCATTTTACAGATGAGCAAATTGATACAGAGAGAGAGGTTAATTAAGTGGCTTGCCTAAGTCCCACAGCTAGTAAATTTCTGAAACAGGATTTAAACTCGGGGAACAAGAGCATGAGAACTGCACAAAGAATGCCAGCACACATCACAGCTGCATTTTAAAAAATAATAGTAGAAGATGAGGTCGATTTTAAACCAATCAGGAATCCAGCTGTAGATGTTTTACAAATATCCCATCATGAAGACCGTGAGCTGTGTCAATGGAAGGTCTGTGTTATCTGGAAAGCTATTCATATGTGGGTGTGTAGGGATGGGATAGAGGTAGAGTATGTTTGTCTATGTGTGTCTGTGTTTTACTAATGTTACTGGAAAAACCTGTCTGTGTCTTATTAGGTAATTTAATGAGATGCCTGAGGGAATGTATTCTGTCACTAATAACCTCCAAAATGAGTCTTGCAGACTTAGGACCTGGAAATAAGTCACCTATTTAATAAATTAGATTTTATTTCAGAATCCAAGGAAAAAATCAAGATTGCTAAGTACAATCAATCATGAACTCTCTCTTTAAATGATTATAATTGTCACTGTTGTAGGGTAAGACTATCTTAGAACATTCATGTGACATAGTAGAAGGAAGGTTAAAAACCAGATACTTATCTATTCAAAGTATGTCTTGTAAAAGACAATCTCTCTTTTTTTAAAAAATTATGTTATATTTTATTTCCTCTCAGGTATATGTAAAAACAGTTTTTAACATTTTATTTTTTAAACTTTGAATTCTAAATTTTCTCCCTTCCTCCCTCCCCATGCCCCATTGAGAAGGCAAACAATTAGATCTAGGTTATACATGTGTAGTCATGCAAAACATTTCCATATTAGTCATGTTGTGAAAGAAAACAGACTAAAAAAAATCTTAAGCAAAATAAAGTTTAAAAAGTATGCTTCAATCTGTATTCAGTTACCACCAGTTCTTTCTTTGGGGATGGGATAGCATTTTTTTATCACAAGTGTTTTAGAAGGGGTCATTGTAGTGTTCAGAATAGCACAGCTGATCTCTGACAATACTGCTGTTACTTTTCATTTCACTTTGTATCAGTTCATAAAGTCTTTCCAAGTTTTTCTGAGAGTATCCTGTTCATTGTTTCTTATTCCATCACAATCAGATAGCACAATTTGTTCAGCCATTCCCCAATTGATGGGTATCTCCAAAATTTGCAATTCTTTGCCACCAATAAAGAGCGCTATAAATATTTTTGTACATATAGGCCCTTTTCTTTTTTGCTTTTATGTCTTTTGGGATGCAGACCCAGTAGAAACACTGTTAGATCAAAGGGTATGCATGTTTTATAGCCCTTTGGGCATAGCTCCAAATTGCTCTACAGAATGGTTGTATTATTTTACAATTCTACCAACAGTGCATTAATGTCTCATTTTCTCCACATCCCCTCCACCAGTTTTTTTTTTCTTTTCTGTCCTATTAATCAATTAGTGCTTCACAGTTGTTTTAATTTGCATTTTTCAATCAATAGTGAAATAAAGCATTTTTTCAATATAACTATGATGGCTTTGAATACTTCACCTGAAAACTGTTCATATATTTTGATAATTTATCGGTTGGGGAATGGCTCTTTTACAAATTTGACTCTGTTCTTTACATGAGGCCTTTATCAGAGAACTTGCTTTAATTTTTAAATTCTTTCTCCTGTATCTATTTTCCAAGTCAGTTGTTATTCTATCCAGGTATTTCACATTTTTTCATTCTTTTGGTTTTGTTTTATTGTTTTTTTTTCTCATAAAGTTATTTGCTCAATTTGAATTTCTTCAGTGAGCTTTTTACTTTTCCATTTGACCAATTCTACTTTTTTAATTGTAGTGAATTTTTCAGTGAATTTTTATGTATTACCAGTGAAATTTTATAATAACTTTTTCTCATTTGGCCAATTCTGCTTTTCTAGATATGCTTCTTCTCATTGGATTTTTGTACTTCTTTTACTATTTGACATACTCTATTTTTTAAAATGTTATTTTCTTCTGTTGACCTGTTATTCATGATTATCTTGCATCACTCTCATTTCTCTTTCCAGTTTTTTCCTCTGCCTCTCTTACTTGATTTTCAAAATCCTTTTTGAGCTCTTCCATGGCCTAAAACGAATTTATATTTATCTTGGAGTTTTATCTCCTTTTATGTGTTTTGATCTTCTTCCTTGTTGCTGTAATAGCTTTTTCCAGGCAGGATTTTTTTTTTCTGTTGTTTGTTCATTTTCCTAGCTTATTTCTTCATTTTTAACTCTTTATTAAAGTAGGCCTGTGTTTTCAGGTTGGGTGGCACTGTGTTCCAAGCTTCAGAATTATTGTGCAGTTGTTTTCAGAGATACTTCTGGGAACCTGTACGTTTTCAATTCCTCCAAAGTGTGATGAAAAGAAAAGTGTGTTTACTATTCTCCTGGCCTGGTCTGTGGTCTATGAGGGACCACAAGCACTCTTTTCTGCCCTGTTACTATGGAAAGATTCCTTTCTCCACAGTGGCTGCAAGTTCTGGTGTGCAAGTGCTCCTCCTCGCCCAGGGATGCAATCTGTCCTGCCCCAGTGATAGAAAAGAAACCCTTGTAATCTCCTTCTGATCAGTCCCTTGTCTGTGGGCTGAGAGCTCTGGAAATAACTGGTTTGCTGATTCTGGTTCTGGAATCCTTTTGTGGATTGTGCTGCTCCAGGAATTGTCTTATAACATTATTTAAGGGGTTTGGGGGAGAGCTTAAGTGAATTGCTGCCTTCTTAGCTCTGCCCCTGATTTTTTTTTTTTAAAGAACAACTAATTTCTCCTTCAGCACTCAATAATATCAACTCATTATTCATTTTGTAAAAAATGAAATTAGATGGCATAAAGCATGATTTACTTCTAGTTATTCTTGAAAACTTATGTCCAGGAAGTAAGCTATTAAGAAGCAAATGAAAAGGCTTCATTTCTAGACAGAAATGTTCTTACAATGTACCATACCCCCTCTGGATAGTGACTTAGATGAAAAAGTACTTCTTTTATTATATCTCCGGATGCAAACCAAAAGGATTGTTCTATTGATAAGTATATTCACTTATATATGCCAGTGAGAGGATAGGCTTGTGTGTTTTGTGGTGGTGTTATTGTTGTTGTTTTTATTAACGTAGGGAATTTCCAGCGAGAAAACTTCCTGGACACTCTATAGTTTACAGTTTTGGAGAATTTCATGGGACACCAAAATGGACTTACTTGCCCAGAAGTGCACATTATGTGCCAAAATTGTTCCAGTTGTATTTCAGTACCAAAATACTGGACTGGTTTGCCATTTTCTCCTCCAGATCATTTTACAGATGAGAAAATTGAGGCAAATAGGATTAAGAAACTTGCCTAGAGTCACACAGCTAGTGTCTGAAGTCAGATTTTAACTCGGTAAGGTGAGTCAGCCTGACTCCAGAAATGGCTCTCTATATGTTGTACCACCTAATTGCCCATAGGCAGGGTGCCAAGGGCAGGTCTTAAACCCTTCCTCCTTACAGCTGCCTCTCATAAACAAGTGCATGTAATATAAAACCTTATTAACATTGGGAAATTCAAGGGAAATCTTGAAGTTCAGCAAAATATTTGCAGCACCCTCCCCTGTTTCATAGTTGGATTTAACAAAACTGGAAAGTACATTCTTTCCTTCCCTACTACATTCCCTCCTCTCCCTTGCAAAAAAAAAAAAAAAGAAAGAAAGAAAGAAAGAAAGAAAAAGAAAAAAAAAAGTGGAGGGGAGTCCTTTTAGTATTGCATTTAGTGCTCATAAAATGGAAAAAAGACATCCAGTACTTCCTCAGTGAAGGGTCTGTTGGAGAACATGGCTGAATGTCTCTTAGGATAAGAAGGATGAGTTGCATGGATGAAAAAATGCCCATATTAAAGACTTCAGAGAGCCTTAAAGGAAAACAAACCTGACTATTTCCTATGGGCTGACATTTGATTTCCCAAAAGAGTATCTTGTTGGTTTGTAGGTGTCATTTTGAACTCTTGTCTTATACATCAAATGGTAGCTCCAGTCCCATTAAATGTGAAAGAGATGGATGATACTGAAAATTTCTACAGTGTTTTAATGTTGTGAAAAAGGTGGCTTATGTTTGGTTAGTGACCTAATGCCTACTTTGGTCTGTTGGACCTAGAAAATATTCTTAGCCCATATTGTCTCTTGATAAGATTCAAGTATTTTGATTTTAATTATAAACAAGACTGTTTTTGAACTTTGTCTCCTAGGTTTTTGATTGTTCCTCATTTCTTTGATAGGAATGATTTTTGGTTTATTTGTTTTTGGTTTTTGGGGTTTTTTGTTTGTTGGTTGGTTGGCTAGGGTTTTTTTGTTTTGTTTTGTTTTTACATTTTAAAGAAATATAATTTCTCAAACCATTAGCAAAGAAATATTCTTTTAAGAACTGCAAAAATAAAAGGCAGTAGAATATAATCTCCCAAAGAAACTTAGTTTCATTGTTCAGCCATCCATCACAAGTGTCGCCTATATTCTTATCTCAAACACTTCTTTATGGCAGTTGTATAAATGCCAAAAGTACTAGCTCTGTGACTGTTAGTTGTGTTGCCCCCTCAGCACTGCAGTCCTGTCTTCCATGGGAGCACATGCTTTAAATGTTTGGAGTTGTTTGCTTATAGTAAAATCCTGTTGACTCTCTGTTTTTTAAAGACATTCTGGTGGAACACATGGATTTGTATCATCTACATAAATACAGTTGGTGATTGCCAATTTTCTAAAACTCGGATAACTTTTAAATTTGTTCTTTTAATATAGAGCGCCAAGAGAGCTATTTCATCTTTAAGTTGGATTAATTTAGCTGGCCTCGAAGACCTGATGAGGAAAATGCCAGCCTTTCTCTCCCTCTTTCTCTCATAGGCTACCTGTGAAGCATTTTTTGCAAATTAGGCCCTGTCCATGCTGGATCCATTCAATGAGCTCAATAATAGCAAAAATGATAACCCCTTGAATTCATTTTGAGCTTTACTTCTGAAGAGGCAAAAGACCTTTACATACATTATCCTGCATTATCCTTACATCATCACTGCCAGGGAGGGATGGGGCAGGTATTATAATGGCTATAATGAAGATGGAGAAACTGGATTTCAGGCTGATTAAATGACTTGCCCATGGTCACGGGAGGTTAGTCAGTGAGGGAGCTGGATCTCGAATCTAGGTCATTCTTGTCAGGTGTACTTATCTACCAGATGGAGTGGATTATTTCATGGCAGATGCTATGATTTGTAATTTTTGTGGTATAGTGATGAATAGGAGGAAGATGGAATAGGCTGGGGGGTGGGGGCAAAATTCATCCTTCTACCTCCCACCTTTTAGTCCTGGAGCAAATCTTTCCTTCCCTCTTACATGTTGGGGGTAATGTCACAGGTGGAGATGGGGCCTGTCTTTGATAGGAGAGAATATAGGGCATGGAATCACAGGCTAGCAGGGCTGTCTTCCCAATCCTAAGAGCTAGAAATAAAGGATGCATATTTACATTAGAAAACAAAGCACAGAAAGGGAAAAATTATCTCACTAACGTTTATTTTGTTCCAATATGCTTAAAAACAATTAGACTTTAAATAGATTGGGGGGCTTTGGGGAGGGGAGGCGGGTAGAACAAATTTTTTTCTAAAATTTGTGGATTTTTTTCTCCTTTTTACAGAACTCCATCCGTCACAACTTGTCCCTACACAGTCGATTCAAAAGGGTTCAAAATGAAGGGACCGGGAAAAGTTCCTGGTGGATGATCAATCCAGATGGGGGCAAAAGCGGAAAGGCGCCCCGGCGAAGGGCTGTCTCCATGGACAACAGCAACAAGTACACCAAGAGCAGGGGGCGAGCGGCTAAGAAAAAGGCTTCTCTGCAGGCCTCCCAGGAGGCCACGGAAGACAGTCCCTCGCAGGCCACCAAGTGGCCCGGCAGCCCCACGTCCCGGAGCAGTGACGAGCTGGACGCTTGGACGGACTTCCGCTCGCGCACCAACTCCAACG
Organism: Sminthopsis crassicaudata; assembly: GCF_048593235.1. Lineage (NCBI taxonomy): Eukaryota > Metazoa > Chordata > Mammalia > Dasyuromorphia > Dasyuridae > Sminthopsis > Sminthopsis crassicaudata. The sequence goes on along the minus strand of NC_133620.1, from coordinate 196,133,157 downwards.
CCAGCACCATCAGCGGGCGCCTGTCGCCGATCCTGGCGACCGCCGAGCTGGACGACGTCCAGGATGACGACCCGCCACTCTCCCCCATGCTGTACAGCAGCTCGTCAAGCATGTCCCCTTCGGTCAGCAAGCCATGCACCGTGGAGCTTCCGCGGCTGACGGACATGGCGGGCACCATGAACCTAAACGACGGGCTGACGGACAACCTCATGGACGACCTGCTGGACAACATAGCGCTCCCGGCCTCGCAGCCGTCGCCGTCCTCGGGACTCATGCAGAGGAGCTCCAGCTTCCCGTACACCGCCAAGGGCTCAGGGCTGGGCTCCCCCTCCAGCGGCCTGAACAACGCCGTGTTCGGCCCCTCTTCTCTCAACTCCCTGCGCCAGTCCCCCATGCAGACCATTCAGGAGAACAAGCCCGCCACCTTCTCGTCCATGTCGCACTACGGCAACCAGTCGCTGCAGGACCTGCTGACGTCGGACTCGCTGAGCCACAGCGACGTCATGATGACGCAGTCGGACCCGCTGATGTCGCAGGCCAGCAGCGCCGTGTCCGCCCAGAGCTCGCGGCGGAGCGTCATGCTGCGCAGCGACCCGATGATGTCCTTCGCCGCCCCGTCCGGCCAGGGAAGCCTGGTCGGCCCGAACCTCCTCCACCAGCAGCACCAATCCCAGAATCCTCTCGGGGGCAGCCGTGCCTTGTCCAGCGCCGTCAGCGGCCTGGGCCTGAGCGAGACCAGCAGCCTGGGGTCAGCCAAGCACCAGCAGCAGTCGCCCGCCAGCCAGTCTATGCAAACCCTCTCCGACTCCCTCTCAGGGTCCTCCTTGTACTCCACTAGCGTGAGCCTCCCGGTCATGGGCCACGAAAAGTTCCCCAGCGACCTGGACCTGGACATTTTTAACGGCAGCTTGGAGTGCGACATGGAGTCCATCATCCGCAGCGAACTCATGGACGCCGATGGGCTGGACTTTAACTTTGACTCCCTCATCTCCGCTCAGAACGTTGTCAGTCTGAATGTGGGGAACTTCACTGGTGCTAAGCAGGCCTCATCTCAGAGTTGGGTGCCAGGCTGAAGGACCCTGGAGGAAAGGGGGAATGGGCAAAGCAGGTCAGTGCCCCGCCGCCAGGGGAAGGGGAGTCTGCGGCTGTTTCCCACCGCTCCGTCCCTGTAACACAGTAGTGAGGGAGGGTCGGGGATTTCAGTGGTAATTAGTGCCTTCCAGCTGAGGGTAGCGCTAACGGGGGTCTGCACATAGGAAGCTGCTGCTGTTCTCAGAGGCTGCCATCCCCCTGGCGCTCCTGCCTCCTCCAAGGCAGAGGTGGGTGGCTGACTAGCTTTGGGGGCTCACCTGCCCCATAGTCCATATTAAAGACCTTCTGCTGTCAGTGACAGAGCTACCGCCCTTCCCCCTCCCTCTGCCCTCTCTGACTTGCTCAGTGAATGAGGTCTGTACCACCCCTGTCCGACCTGGTCTCGTCAGGCTGTTGTTAGTAAATGTGCTTTCCAGGGATTCTAGATTTAGGAGTAAAACACTTTCTTGCAGTTCTAACTTTGTAAAGCCCATCCCAGAAGCGAGTCCTAATGCGTTATTTTTCCATCTTAGCTGTGTTCTTTTTTTTAAAGACTCACTCTAATATCAGTTTTTAGAAGCTAACCCCTTGGTAGACCTTGGTAAATAGGAATTGTCATTATTCTCTTCTTCTTCCTCCTTAGAGAGCAAATAATCTGTCCATCGGCAATAGTCAGCAAGTGTTTACTATGTCACTAAGGGATAAAAAGACAAAAGAAAATATTTTCTGCCCTTAAGAGCTGAAGTTCTTGTGTATGTGTATTGTGTGTGAGAGACAGAAACTAGTCTCAAGACTTTGTGCCGGAGCAATTCCATGTAGAAGTCAAACAAAGGAAGACTTTTCACCAAATGCCACGGGAATCGCCAGACTTTGAAAGTTTGGCCAACTTCTGCTCCCGGGGAAAGGTACAAACTGAAAAGGAGAAACATGATTATAAGCTCAGAGATAATAGTGTCCATTTGGAAAGGAATTCACAGATTACCTAAGGATTGATCTAGAGCTGCAAGGCCAGTCAGTCAATAAACACTGATTAAATGTCTATTGTGTACCAATAAGTGTGCTTGACCTCAGAGGACCCCAATCCACCCCTCTTTCCCCCTCTTTTTCTTTTAAATAGATAAGGAAACTGAGATCAAGGCTATGAGTTCAAATCTTTATTTGCTCAAAGTTATACACAGTAAGGGAAGGCAGAGTCAGAATTTGAATCCAGGTCCTCATCCATTCCACTCTACTACTCTCTCTGAAAAGTAAAAGCCTTAAAAGCTTACCCTTATTTGACCCACCCTGCTGATGTGGTTTAAGGATGCAGACACCAAAAGTTGGGGTTCAGTCATGTGAAGAATTCACAATGGCCATTCTCTGGCAAAGGGTAGATTTATTTAGGGGGACAGACAAAATGAAGGAATACAATAGACACAGGGAGTGGCAAATATGAAAGTGTCTAAGAGCATAAAAAAGGGGTTTTCTTGAAAGGGACTTATCACCCTAAAATTAGTTAGCTATAAGGAGGAGAAGTGGGGCTGAGAAGCACAGTGGAGTTAGGGGAGATTCATGGGGAAGGAGAAAGATCCCCAAAGAGCCAGTGGGCTGACCTAAAGGAGGGCAGCAGCCCAGGGATGGCCCATAAATAGATTTTATAGGGAAATTTTAACCTCAGGGACTTGGATTTCTGACAGGACATGGCAAGATGAGACTGCTGGAGACCTCTACAGAGGATGGGTTCCAGAGGTTGGACATAATTTGGATTTCAGACTGGATGATCTCCCCAGAGGGTGGAACCATGGAGCTAAAGTGATCTCTATCAGAGCCTTCTCCCTATCTGCCTCAGGGATCAAATCTTGAGTTTCTCTGTCTAAAACACCATTCAGGACTTTATTACTGCTGTAGGCAATCTAGGTGCCAGAGTGGCTAGAAGGCTGGGACTGGAGTTAGGAAGACAGGAGTTTAATCTCCAGGTATATGACCTGAAGAAATCATTTTACCCTATTGCTTTCGGTTTCCTCTTCTATAAAATGACCTGGAGAAAGAAATGGCCAAAAAAACCTGAAAACTACTAAACAACAAAACCAGCAACAAGCTATATACAGAGATTTGAGGGTTTCTTGGAGACAGAGGATGGCTGGTTATGTCTGGAAATATCAGGAGTATGATAATTCCCAAACTTCTCAGCTTTCCCAGGCACGGGCAAGACCCTAATGTAATTCAGACATCTGTTTTCAGTGATTTAATAGCCTTTGTGATGGTAAGGAGGCTGTAATGGAAGCTACTAATTAGGGTGACAGCCCTTCCTTCCCTGCCAGCCTCTTAATGCCTGGAGCCCACATCAGCTTGATGGGACATTGACTTAGAAGTTTACCTATTTAGTTCTGGAAGACTAAATTAAATACTTTGCCCTCTGTTAGATGACATACGACAAATGTGTCAGAAATTGAAAAGTTTAGTCTTTGGCTAGGAAGGCTTCTCTTGAGTCTGTTTAAAAGAATAATCATGGAGAACAAATATGCAAGAAAATGTATTGATTTTCTTGACCAATGTTTCCAGCTGTTAGGAATCTTGAAAATCACCCAATCTTCGTTTTTCAGATGAGAAACCTAATTAGTTGACCAAGGTCATCCACTCAGCCCATCTGAGTCACCTTTCTAGTCAAATAGTTGATTTATTTGGTTTTTTAATTTGGTCTGGTCGAAAAATAGGAACTTGCATATAAACAAAAAACTTCTTAGCGGAAGAAAACATTTCTCTATTGTTTTAAATTTTGTGGCCTACAAAATGTCATGGTGACAAGCAGCTAAATGAGTTTGGAAATAAAATTCCTTTTTTTTTCCATGATAAATACTACATCTTGGGGAGGTGATACAAACTGGTTGCTCTATAAGTTTCATCTCTCCCCCGACCCACCGCTCCCACTCTTATTTCATCCCCCCTATTCCTGGGAAAGAAAAACAGCAAAGATTCAAACGTTATTTATTTGACTTGTAGAATGTTCCTTTGGTAAAAAAAAAGAATTTACTCTTAAAATTTCAAAATAAGAGGAAAGATCCATTGCCTCTTGTCTAATATCCATTATTTAGACTATCTAGGAAATTACAAGGGTAGAATAGCCCTGAAAGGATTCTTATTGTTGGGCACATTTTAAATAATCAATAAATACCCCTTCTTGATTGATTTTCTCCAACCACCTGTTTAGGGAAGCTATCAGAAATCAAAAGAAATATGGCCTAAGTATTAGAACCTATTTTTTCCTTTATAAAAAACTTCTCCAGAACAAACATGTCCTTGTAAGCCCTGTGCCTACAACTATGCTTGCAGAGTTGTGCATGTTTCATCAAATTGCTCCTCTGTGAGTATTGGGGTGCAATGGAAAATGAAAAAAAATGCAAAGGGGTACAAGTATTGGAGGACCTAGGTTTGATCCAGATCCTGCTACTTACTACTTAACCTTCCTAGGCCTCAATTCACTCATCTGTAAAATGAAGGTGTTAGATTATATGACATGCAGTGAGGTGGCAAATCAGGGGGAGTTCTACATTTGGAATCAATAACCCTAAGTTCAAATCCTGCCTCATGATTTACCTCATTAACTGTGTGACACTGAACAAGTCACCATTCTCATTTTCCTCATCTACTGGACTCAGTAGACTCCTAAGTCATTTCTAGTTTTAAATGCATGATGTCTTCCCAAGAGAGTTGCTTCCTTTACATGATTACCCTGCCTCTCATTTAGTGTTTTCATTTTGTCTCTCTTCCATCTTCTCTCTCTCTCTCTCTCTCTCTCTCTCTCTCTCTCTCTCTCTCTCTCTCTGTCTCTCTCTCTCTCTCTGTCTCTCTCTCTCTCTCTCTCTCTCTCTCTCTCTCTCTCTCTCTCTCTCTCTCTCTCTCTCTCTCTGTCTCTTTCTCTCTCTGATAGTTCCCCATAAAACATTCATTTCCCCACTATAATAAACTCAGCAACTGTCGACTTCACCTTCCTTGGAACCATGTTTATTTGTGCATGTAACTTGACTACATTAAGTTTTTAAATTGTTAATGGATTTATAAATTTTATTTTTGTTTTTGAATATATTCTTCCTCGCTTTCCCAATCCAGTGAGCCATCTTTTGTAACAAAGAATTAAAAGGAGACAGAGAGGAACAAAAAGCTATTTAGAAAAACTAATCAACACATTAACCAATTTTGACAGTAAATATATTGTGTCTCACCTCTACTAAGAAGGGAGGGAGATTCATTATCATGGCCAAACTTTGTGGTTATTGTAAATACAGTTTTTCTGTATTTTTCTACTGTGCCTTGGGTAGATAGGTCCAACTATGACTGGCCCTGACTTTTGAAATAGATTGTATCCCATTACCTTTACTTAGAAATGGATATTTACTTTGTAGGAACAGCCTTATATATGTGTATGGGCTTTCACAAGTCCATTTAACTACTAATGACCTTGAAATATATCCCCTAAAGTCTTCTTTTAGTACCTTTTTTTTTTTTCTATCAATCAGTCAATCAATAAACTATGAGCTAGATGCTTTTAGCCCTAACAATACAAAAAGAGACAAAAGATAGTTCTGCCCTTAAGTGATTCATGATCTAATGGTGGAGATCACAGCAAAGAAGTTTCAAATAAGCAGCATATGGGATAAACAAGGAAATAATAGAGGGAATACATTAAATGAAGAAGGTTAGGAAAGGTTTCCTGTAGGATGGGGGTGACCTTGTTCTTTCAAAGGTTCTGGTTTAACTTCTACCAATATAGAACTCCAGATACAGGCCCATCGATGGAAGTAAGCATCTTAGAGAACCCAATGTGGCAAAATTCAGAAAGGCTCATTACACTATTAACTACTCGGTAATTTATTTGGTCACAACTGCTCCTTAAACTATCATTGTATCTTAGATTTAGACCTGGAAAAGATCTTAGAAAACCATCTAATTAATCCTCTTATTTTCCAGATGAGGGAATGGAAGCCTAGAAAAATTAAACTGTGTGCCCAAGTTCTCATAGCTAAAAAGCAGACTTGAACTTGGGTTCTTGATTCTAAAATTAGCACATTTTGCCCTGTATAATACCATCTGTCTTAGGATATTATGAGGCAGCTTCATTTTGCAGGACTGACATATATAAAGTCACTCATCCTTTGACATTTAAAGGCCTGAAAAAAGTGCCATATTAGGAGTCCCATAAAATCTTCCTCTGGTTCTACCCTTTGGGTGAGTATTTCTGTTAACACAGAGTCCAAACTCCAGCTGCTTAGAAAATAGGTCCTATTGTCACAAAGGTAGCAGAAATACAAAATGTGATAAGGGGGCTTGAGGGAATATGAGGTCATCTTTTCTTTTTCCCCAAATTAGCCTTCTTGCCTCCATTTCCATATCCACCATCTGCTTCTTTCTGCCAGAGTTTCTCCGCTTCACTGATCCACCGTGGGACAGAACAGTCTCTTGTTTTCTTATTCTTGGAAGAGTTCATAGATTTAGAGCTGGAAGATATACCTAAGAAGTCATGTTGTCACCTTCCTTATTTTCCAAATGAGGAAACCATGAGCCAGGCAGGTTAAATGGGTCACTTAACCCTAGAGCACCAAGCTCAGTCCCCTCCTGAACTGACACTAGAATGTGGAATCAGACAATTAGGTTTGCAGGTAGAAAGAATGGAAATGGAGCTCAGAAATGCTTGGGGCTTGTGAGAACACACACACACACTTCACTTTAAGGTTTACAAGGAACTTTCCTCATCATAACCCATGAAGTAGAAAGTACCATTCCTATTTTTAAAAATAAGGAAATTAAGACATCCCATAGTAAAGTGAGGTCCATAGTCATACCAAAAGCATTGGGGAAGGCAGTCTGATTCAGTAGGGAATTTTTGTGATTCGTTCAGCCGAGTCATGTTGAACTCTTTGTAACTATATTTGAGATTTCCTTAACAAAGATACTAGAATGGTTTTGCCATTTCCTTCTCCACGTCATTTTACAGGTGAGGAAACTGAGACAAACAGGGTTAAGCTTGTCTGCCCAGTGCTCTAACCATTGCAAGACTTACCTATAATATTCCATATTTTATAAATTTAAAAACATGACGGGATAGCTAGTTGATAGCTATGAGCACCAGTCCTGGAGTCAGGTGGACCTGAATTCAAATCGAGATCTGAGACACTTAATACTTCCTAGCTGTGTGACTATGGGCAAGTCACTTAACCCAACTGCCTCAGCAAAAAAAAAAAAATCCAAAAAATGTTTTTTAAACATTATGAAAAGAGCTCCGCAAGCCTCACCAGATTGTCAAAGGGTCCAGAACCAAGAAGAGGTTCCAAAAACCTGACAGAAGTGTTTTCAGGTTTGTAAAATACTTCAAGCAGTTAATCACTATGCATGTATTTATTAACTGCTTTTATCCTCCAGGCACTCTGGCAAGGGTGAAGTTGCAGAGACAAAAATGAAACTCCAGATACTTAGCATATCTTCCATTATTTTTACAAACATTATTTCACTTGATCCTCACAACACCCCTGTAAGGCATATTATTATACATTATATTTATGTACATATATATTATAGTTATTATATATATATATACATATATATATATTTATTATATATTATGTTTGACCAGAGAGTTAAAAAAAAAAAAAACGAAACTCAATGTGGCTAAATGATTTGTCCTGAATTACATCAATTTATTATTGATAAATAATGTCTGAAATAATGTCTTATTATTGATAAGTAGTGTCTGAAGCAGAATTTGAATCTAGATCCTCAGATCCAGTTAGTTTTCTATTATACCACACATGCCTCTCATTTGAAACCTGGCTTTTTGTTCCATGTCTTCCACTAAGGGAGATTCCCCAGTTAAGCATCCTAGCAAAGGAGCAGTAGTTTTACAATTTGCAGGTTATTAATTTTGGATTTCTATCCTGCCTGCTTCCCAAAAGTTGCTGCTTTGACCTGCTCCGGTAACTATTTTCTCCTTGTTTAGTGCTGGTCTTGGGCTTTAGGACTAGCGTACACCAGATCAGTGTTGCTTTTTCTCCAGGGGATTATTTACATTCGAAGAAGGGGTGATTTGACTTCTGGCTATAGTGGAGTCTCTCCAAGGGGACTTCACCTGCTTGTGGTCCCACAGATCATCCAGCCTCTGCTTTGAATAAATTTTGCTAGAGAAAGATGCTTTTCCCCCACATTCACCACAGGCTTTTCAGAGGTCCAAAGGCTGACCTTTTGTCATTCAGAAAGGGAAGAGTTGTCTGGATCTTTCTCATTGCTGGCAGAAAAAAGTTGACACAGCTTTAGGAGAGAGTTCCTAGGGAGAGAGCTGACATTCCAAGTCAGGGACATTCTTTTCTCCAAGGCTCCCACATCCGGCTACTGCTGTTCCTAGCCTCTGATGCTCATGGCATCCCATGCATCTGTCAGTGAAGGGGCTACTACTCTCAGATAACCTTGGACCTGGCTGCTGAATGAGAGGATTATAAATAGCTCCTTAGGCTTCAGATTATTGCTGTTAAAACTAGCTTCCCAGAAGGGGGATAAGGACGGCCTGTGTTGGTAAGAGCGGCTCTTGTAAAGAATAAATGACTGAAGGTAGAGGATGGACAGAAAAACAAAATTACTGCATAATTGTTACTTCCTGGATTTGGACATGGAATGAGAATTCTCTCATAAATGCCTTTTTGGAAGTTTTCTCAATTGCAAATCAAAAAAATTATCTTTAGTAATAATTTTTTAAAGCTTTTTATTTTCAAAACATATGCACAGATAATTTTTCAACATTGCCCCTTGCATTGCCTGCATTTTTTCATGGACTATTTCAAATCCAGATATTCCTAAACAGTTGATGGGTTCTTGGCAGAACACCTCTATCCCTCATCTCCCTCATTATTAGGACATGGAAATGTTTCATGCTTACCTATGTGATGCACTTTCAGACCAATTCTGCTTTCACTGGGAATGAGAGAGTAGTTGTCATGGTGCAGCCTGACATTGCCAACTCAGCAAGCCTGATAGCCCCAAGGGCTCGGGGACATGCCCGGGGGAGATTGCCTCACTATGCTCACCAGAGAATTATAATCATTATCACAAGATCAGAGCTCACTGTTGTAAGAGGCCTTAGAGAGCCTGTAGTTCAACATCCCTCATCCTGTGGAGAAGGAGAGAGCTGAAGTGGTTCACCAAATGTCACACAGCTGATAAATTGCTCCCTTCTCCACCCTTGAACCCCATCTTCTCAACTTTAATGCTCTGTCCACTATACCACCACAGAACTGAGCTTCAGACTTTGCCCTGTGATTCCTAACTTTTCTGGAGTTCAAAGAAGCCCATTGTTAACTTGCTATCATTCTTTCCTCCCTTAAAGGACTGTATGATATATATTTAGTTTTTTAAAATGTAAGAGCAAAAATTAATTTTGCTTTGCAAATCTATCCCCTCCATCCCACCTTTTGAAACAATTGTCAACATACTAAATATGATTAGAGGTGGAAATCTTTAGAGTTTATTTTTTAATTTTTAAAATTTATCTTATTTTTAACTTCGTTAATAAAGCAAGCATTTCTGTGACATAGTATAATAAAAAAGGTGATTGTACATGAAACTGTAAATCTGTTGCGTACAACTTGCTATTAGAATTTCAAATCCTCACCCTCAGTTTCTACCCTGAACTTTTGTTTCATCCCTTCTAGGGCTTGAAATGCTCTAGAGTGCCAAGAAGAAACACATATTTCTCCTTCAGGAGTTCCCATCCTAAACTGACGGAAGATGGGTTTGGAAGATAGTATGCATCTCCATAAAGAACATATTGCCTTTAAAGTTTAATAAGACCATTGTTTCAATGGTCTTAGTATAGCTAGGGCACCTAGGTTGCTCGCTAGGGCACCTAGGTTGCTCTCTAGAGCTCTGAAGTCTGGAGCATCTGAGTTCAAAAATAGCCTCAGGCATTTGCTGTGTTGACCCTCACTAAATCACTTAACTCTGATTACCTCCCTTCATCCCCCCCCCTCCAAAAAAAAAAAAGTACAGCTAAATTAAATGAGTTTTCTTAAGGAAGATATAGGAAATGTGAAGAACAACCAGCCATATACCTGGATAGAATCTAGTATCTAATAATCTAGAATCCTTTGGGGTTTCTTTAATAATAAAATTATAAAAATTATCTGATTTTGAGTGGGATGAGATTTGGTGAAGCATTTCAAAAGTAGTAATTCCAGACTACCTTTAATATGGCTATGAAGGATACCAGCTTTGCTGGAGACAGACAGGTGTGCATTGGTCAAAAAGAAATGAGGGATGTGTCACCCTGAGCAAGTCACTTAACCCCAATTGCCTCAGGGGAAATAAAAGAGGAATGAGGGAGTAAACAGGTGTTCAGGACCTAAATTGTTTCATTAGGATCTTTAAAACAGTGCTTGATAAAGAACCCTACATCTTAATTATGTCTGTTGAGTGCACATTAATAGTCCAGGCATCCTAATCACTCCTGCTTACATCCTAGAAGCTTAATGAGGGCAAGGACTATTTTTTTCCCTTGTATCTCTACTGCCTAGAATTGTACACTGTAGGCACTTAATAAATGTTTGTTGAATTGAATGCATATTAGAAACTCTCATTAATTTCAGGATATTGTAAGGAGATATTAATAAGGATATTAAAAGAGAATCCTAGTCCTGTACCTCTTACATCATACCTATCACCCCAGAATCTCATCAACTCCCTCTAAAGAAAGAAGGGGAAACTAGATTTTTCATTTTCCTGTTGCTAAGACTTCATATTAGGCATCATTCTTGTATTTCTCTAGAAAGGTAAAAACCTACCCTGCCTTCTATAGTAGATCCTTTGATTCATTTCCTCCAATTTGGGGTTTGGGGTTTTTTCCTGTAAAAATAAAATCAGGCAGAGAAATTTTTATACTTCCTTCCCCCCAGCAATAGAAAGTCCCTCAAAGCTGATTATATATTCCAGATGTTAAGCTTTTCCCACAGCTTCTTGTTTTTAATTGACTGGTATATTGGGAAAAGTCCAAGACTTGGAAGAAAATTCCTGCTTTTGGATCCCTCTAATACTAGTTGGGTTAATATTTGCATTATTTACCTTTATGAAGTTGTTATGTGAGAGCAGTGCTTTATGAACCTTAAAGTACCCTAGAAGCATAGAAGTACCCTCTTCACCATTGGAATTAAAACGTAGAAATTGCTTTTGCTTAGTAAAAAATTCCAAAGAGTAATACTCTGCATCTAAAAAATAAAACTTAAGTTCTAGTCTTGACAGGATGGACGTTCCTTACAAGTAGGGTCATTCTTTGAGCCTAATACAATATCTGTTACATAGTAGTAGTTTAGTAAATATTCATTGGTCTTTTTTGTTGTAATGATAGACATCTGGAATATAAAATAGCAGCACACATATGTAATTCTAGATACTTGTATGAAAATGTAATGATGGGTACAGTTTGACTCCTTGGAGAAATTAAGGATGTACAGGAAAAGATTAGTGGATGAAATTTGAGAATTTTAAGGGGAGGATTTTCAATTTCATTTAAACCTCCTTTTTCATACATTATCACTGCAAATAAGAATCACAAATGGTTAATTGTATTTTCAAATGATTAAACAGATACAATTTTAATTTAATTTAAACAGACACAAACTGATTTAAGAATATTAGGATAATCAATCAATGATTATTGGCTAATAAACAAGGCAGTATATCTGTAATTATGGATGATAGCAGTCTAAGCAGGATAAAATACTTCTTCATCTCTTTTTTTGACATCTTGGTCAGCAGGTTCACCTCTTATGGTCATTGAGAATTCAGTTCCAGTAGGGCTCCTGCCTGGGGATGGTTCCAGCTAGTCTACTACTGCCAATCCACTCACTGCTGGTAATGCTGCTAAACTATTTATTTGGTATTTCAAATGCTGGGACATGGATTTTTATCACAACTTGAAATCTGTATTCCAGTTGAAGCCAGTGACAGAGAAAGATTCTTTTCCTTATTATCATGAATGTAGCCTCCACTGGCCCTTCTCATCTCCATTCATCCTTTCCCATCTCTTTTCTCCCTTCCTTGTCATCCATTGCCCTTGGATTCAGTGGAGGAGGGAAGGTCTCTGTAGTCATGTCACCAGTTGTTTTTTGGTTACATCCTCAGAGTTTATTCTCAGTGCTGGCCCTTGGCGTGCTACTAAGTAATTAAGGCCAGGATTCCTTTCAGAACCACTTTTGGTGTGGCTTGGGAAAATTAATGCACATATGGCTTTCGTACCCTTCAAACAATTCCCAACCATGCTCAGTTCTAGCCATAGAATGAGGCTCTCCTTTTAATGTCAGGACCCCTCCAAACCAAATATTATGCAATTAACCATTAGCAGTCATCACCATTGATGAGAATGGGGGCACCCCAACCTTCAAGGGGCAGTAACGTTTATGTTCCCCTCATTATTCAAGCAGTTGACAACCTTGCTTAGCCAAGGGATTTTCAATTAATGTGATGACGCATGGAACAAGCTAGTCACACCCAGTGAACATAAACATTGTGATATTTCAAGATGTGGTTTATGATCTTAAGCATTTCCTCTCATTCCCTTTTGTTTTAAATGATGAATCAATTTATCGGAGCAACTGCTTGAGGCTCAGAACTAAGGATTTTATTTTATTTCACGATCGCACAGTAGACAAAGTTCCTAAATTTTGAAGTGGTAAAAGGATGTGATTGAAGCTCAAAAAATAGGGTGAGAGAAGAGATTATTGAATCCTCCTAAAAATGACAAATAAAGACTTTTGAACGTTAAATGTGCCATGCAATATTTTAGGCACTGTGAGGATACTGAATTTTAGGCACTGTGGGGATATTGAACATAGATAGTGACAGATAAAGATAGATGATAGATAGATAGGTAGATAGATAGATAGATAGATAGATAGAGATAGACAGAAGGTGGTGGATGGATGCACATATGAACACACATGTATATCTTAATCCTTAACCTCAAAGAACTTTCAGTCTATTTTGGCAGGTGATGTGCCTACCAAACAATTAGTGAACAATACAAGATAGTATATAAGTAAGTTGGGAATTGTACCACATAGACTTAAGTACTGTAGGAGAAGAGATTTCTGTGAACTCTGTAAATTAGAGTTTTAGACTTAGAAGTATCTTTAAAAGGTATCCAACAATTAGAGAGTATCTGACTTAACATTATCACACTGATAAGAATACTGAGGACCTGAAGTACTTTTTGTCTTTATATCTTCAGCTCCTTGGTTAATGAATTTTGGGTTTTTAATTAAGGCCTAATAATTCATTGGTTGAGGAGAAACTACATTGAACTAGCTAAGACTTGGATTGACAAAGATTAGGGGGGTGGATATTTTTGGTAATTGTTTCAATCAATATGTATCGAATAGCTGCTGTATAGTCTAATCCTGAGCTGGACACAATAGTAGATAGAAAGAAGTATTATTTCCTTAACTACATTGTACTTTATATTACAATTCACAAAACATACCATAGTGGCTTTCAAATAGTTGATAACAGGAGTTTCTCAAGGAATTTATAATTTCATTGAAAAGTAAGGCACATACTCACATAAAAGACAAGTTAAATAATATAAAGCCATATATAATTCTATGATGCAGTATTATAGACAGTCCTAGGAATTCAGAAATAGGAAAGATCTTATGGCTGGTGCCATTGAGAAATGTATTATCACATTTTTTAAAAAACATATGTTTTGGGGTTTTTTTTTGTCTTTACAACACAATCATTCACCATTCACTACCCCACTCTCCCCCTCAAGATTGAGCCTTGCCTTGGGACAGAGAAACAGTTAAGCAAAAACATCTGCTACAGAAATTACCTGACAGTTTGTACACTGTTGTTCTATAGTCTAGGGAAGGCTTTATAGAGGTGATACTGGACCTGGGCCCAGAAGGATGTGAAGAATTTATGTGAGTGAGGATGATGGGGAAGGACATTCCAAGCCTCAGAGGAAACAGCATGAGCAAAAAACACAAGTAAAATATGTTCAGTGTTTGAGGGACAGTGAGCTGAAACCAACATATAGTAACTAGAATGGTGAATTGAGGAATGATAGGCAGGAGGGTTTGACTTGACAGGAGGAATAGATTGGGGAGGGTTGCCAATGCCAAGGAAAGGTATGGCATAATGGAAAAAGCATTGAATTTGGAGTTACAAGCCTTTGAGTTTCACTCTGGTCCTTAATAGTTGTATGATCCCAGATAAATCACTTATTTTCACAACCTTGGTTTCCTCATCCATAAAATGGGCATTATATTCATACTTAAACTATTTATCCCAAAGTGAGTAAAAGCATATTAAATCAAGCTATTACTGACATCGTGGACTTGAAAAATTCAAACTTCATACCTAATTTTGGTTTTTCCATACTTAATATAACTTCTCTATTTGTCCTAAACTAGTCTGGAAGCTTTGCAAGTTGAAGAACCTAAACAATATATCTGCCATCTTAAATACCATGTTGGACACTGAGCTCCCAGCACCACCACCAAAAAACCCACACCAAAACAAAACTATCTCTTTGCCCAATTTACAAAATAAATATAACTTTTCTTTTTAATAATGAGTTGAACCTAAAGATTTCAGCAAAAAAAAAAAAAATGGAACTCCTCTAATATTACTGCAGGAATCTTTCTTTTTGACAGCCCTCCATCATCTTCTCCTTAAAACCTCTGAGCTTGGACTTCCTTTTCCTTACCTTTCCCTCCCTCCTACTCCCCATCCTAGGATTTCATAAGAAACTCACAGTTCACAGGTAGACTGAAATTCCCAGAACCTAGGAGGTAATGGCTACACAGATTTTAGTTTTTGCAGCTGAATGGAGGTGTGAGAGAGAGAGACAAATAGGCAGAGAAAGAGAAGGAGGGAGAGAGACAGAGAGGGTAGGAGGGACAGAGAGAAAGAAGAAGAGGAGGAAGGAGAGAAGAGAGGGATGGAGGAGAGAGAGAAGCTGTATTAAGACTCCTTTGACTATCTCTACATGCAAGTTTTGGTGTACTATCAGGAAACTCCCCTGAAGCAACTCACATATGTTTTAAGTCAAGGCTGAATATTGAATTTTAGAAAATAATACCTTAGCAAACTTCCCATGGGACATAAACAGATGACAAACACCTTTTTCCTGTTCCTTCTCCATTCCTGCCTCATCTTAGACTCCACTGAGCCTTAATTAAGCCTTTAAGAAACACTAAATAACTTATGAGCTAGATGTCTTGATTTTTTTCTTTTGGGAAATTCTCTGACCAAATACTAATTCACTCCCTGTCCTGCCCGCTACTAGAAAATCAGTTCATTCCTTGCTTTTCTTAACCTGGGATCCCTGGTGACCAGAAATTTATAGTGCTGTATCTCCTAACTCTTCTGGCAAAAACAAAAAACTTAACTGTCACAACTTGGTTTGTTGTATCTTTGATAATCTTCCTTATGTAGACATTAAGTGTACTGCTCTTTCCTTCCTCCCTGATCCTAGAAAGCTGTCTGATGAGTTATTAAGCTAAAAATTGATGTCCCCACATCTTCATGTTCAGTAATTCACTGTTTAGTAATAATGATGATGATAACTCATATTTCTATAGCATCTTAAAATTTGCAAAATGCTTTATTTATATATTCCCCTTTGGATCTTGGAACCACACTGTAAGTTAGACGCTATTATCCTCATCCTTTTACAGATAAGGAAGCTGAGACAAACAGAGTTAAGTGACTTGCTTAGGGTCATTCAACTAGTAAGTGTTTGAAGCCAAAATTGAATTCAGAAAGAAGGAGGTATTTTTTAACTGGAATTTGAAAGAAGTCAGGAGGCTTGGGAAAAATTGGTGAAAATTCCTAGAACTGAAAAGAGGGAATGTCTGAGCTGGGGATTCAGTCAACATCTTTCTGACTTTTAAGTCCTATGCATTCTCTTCTGTGGAGTACTGAAAAATCTTCTTGGAGATCTTGTCTAATTCTCTCTTTTTACATAGAAGGAAACAGGCTCACAGGTGTGAAGTGACTTGCCTAAGTTTGGATAGGTTTGCAGAGCTGGGATTTTAACATGGTTTCTCTGAGTTAGTGGTTTTTAGATTGCCACAAGGAATCCAAAAACACCACAAGTTTGTTGGGCTTTTTATGAACTTTATGATGTTTATTAATAGTCATTAAAAGTAATAATTTTAGAGAATTTTTACCAGGAGGATTCTACCAAAGTCTTGTTTAAATTGAAGGGTTCTACCACTGTGGAAAAAAAGTGGAGAGCCACTGCTCTAAGTCTAGATTTGATTTCCATTGTACCACCCCATCTCTAGGAATGTTTGAGACAAAAAGAACCTCTTCAAGGTTAGAAAAGTGAAATGAAACCAGGCTCATTGATGAAAAAAAGACTTAGAGAAGTCTGAACTCTTCATCAGTATGATGCATCTTGTACCTCAGAGGCATTAAACCAAATCTTTTGCTACCCATGTTAATTTTGGCTTTAGAGATAAGCAAATTTAATCCTCAGTGTCTGCAACAATTGCCTAGAATCTTTTTGAAGGGTTCTATTCAAGCTAATTTGTCATTGCTTCATTTCCTTTTTTGTCCCAATTTTTCTTCCTAGTATATCACAAGGGCTGGAAAATGGGTTTAAATTATCTGGAGAAAGAAAGAGAGGGAGAGAGGGAAAGAAGGGGAGCTTCTGGTCTCCTTAGTGGACCACTTTAATTAGGCCCACTTTCACCTAATATTGTTATTTAGTCGCTATAGAAAAGAGTCACTGAGCTTAATGGATTTGGAGTTGTGAAGCTTTCATCCTGCTGGTTTGGGTATTTGGATTTGTTTTTTTTTTTTTTTTCCTATGTTGTATTCAGCAGTGGGGTCCAATTTTTTCCCCATTTTTCCTCTCCCTTTGCCACGAAGATAAAAATAATCCTTTTAAAAAAATTCATGTTTTTCTCAGTGGAATTAAGTTGTGGGAGGACAGCAGTACAAACATTTATGGTCTCATCTTCTACCACTTGAATAGGTTGGGGGGGGTTATGTTTTTGTTTAGGTTTTTTTTATATTTGAGGAGGGGGGTCAGGGAGGTGTTTCCCGTTCTTAGAACATCATGTGTAGTCACTTGACTCAGTGATAATTAGACAGAAACTTGCTGTCCCTGCAGATGCCAAGATTATAGGATGACATACTCTCGCCAGATGACAGCATAAACGAATATTTTTAGAACCGGCTGCATCATTTGGCCTCTCTATTTCTTTTTTCTTTGTATTCAACACCATCTTGATTTTGGGGGGAAAAATGAGGGATACAGCTTTGCAAGCTTTACAAAGTTCTTGGGGGTATTCTTTACACGTTCCTCCATATGAATGAAATGTAAGGGTAATTAAGAATTCTATAGTAGCATTTTTTTTCTGATGGTATATTGCCTGATAACAGTAAGGTCTAGGATTTTTCTCATCTCTAAAGTTGCTTTTCTTTTTAAAGAAATGTATTTAATCTGTTATGTATTTGAAAAACACACAGAGATCTAATTCATTTTCCCTTTGATAGTGATACTTTATCACAATCTAGGAGGCATGTAACCCTAGCTTTAGGTATTATTTGATTCCCAGTCTAGCAGAATGGTTTATTGTTTCATATTCTCTCTCTTCTCCTTCATTCAATCAATCAGTAGACACTTAGTAAGCACCTACTGTGTGCCAGGTACTGTGCAAAACACTAGGGATTCAAAAAAAGACAGATCCTAACTCAAATCAGTTTAACATGCAACAACTTTGAGCCTTTACAAAGACTCAGCTTTCTCTCATTTCTTTTTTAAAAATCATCTTCTTTATATTGGACTGTAAGGGGGTTCTATATAATGGACTATAAGGGGTTACTCAGATGATTATATTTTTCTGGTCCATAGTGACAGCTTAATATCAGGGATTTAGAGCTAGAGGGTTCCCTAGAGGCTTTGAAGTCCAACTGCCTTAACTGAAAGACAGAGGTTAAGTGTCTTGTCTAGGATCACATAGGTAATAAGTGACAGAGATGGGATTTGAATTGAAATCTTGGACTCTTTAAGTGTAAGCACTCTCATCCACTAGAGATGCCTCCACCAACATTATACCATCATAGATGGAGAATTGGAAGGAACCCTCCAGCTCATCCACCCCAGTTCCATCATTTCATAAGGCGATTCATTCAAAATTACATGATACTAAGTTGTGCTTTTACAGTATTTTACAGTCTGCAGAATCAGGGAAATCAGCTCAGTTCTCCCCCACCCCATGGATTTTTATCTTTTTTTGATCTGGATCTGTAGTGCTATTCAGGAATTTGTAATACAGAGAATGGCTTGTGATTTTGAAATGTTGACAGTCTTGTCAGAGTCACATCATCAGTATGTATCAGGAGTTAGATTTAAACCCATAACTTGCCATTCTAAAGCCAAACTGACTCTCCACTGTGACAGATTACAGCCCTGTAAGTGTGCAGAGGAACACTATGAGCTCTCTTTGTTAAATTTGCAAGGACTATTTCTAAGCATGTACCTGCTCCTTTCTCAATCTTGGAAGGAAGGAAGATTAAAAAGAGGAAGAAAGGAAAGAAAGAATCAAAGAGACAGAGTCAGAGAAAGAGAGGGAGAGAGAGAAGGAGAGGAGAGAGAGAAGAAAAAAGGCATTCTCCTGAGCAGATCTCCCAGTGAGCTCCATTACCTATGAAGCCTGCAGTAAGTTCTCTGACGTATTGTCATAAGTGGTAATGGGCCAGGAAAGAAAACAAGGAAAATACTGATGTATATTCTCTGTGAGATGATGATTAACCTCTATGTATTTCATGATGAAGGCCTCTGAAGACTTTTCGTTCTGGTGAGGGAATTGTTTCCTGGTTCCCTGGCCTGGGGAACCAGGCCCTGACTATTTCGGGGCTAACAGTTGTTCCCTCAGAACACCTTTGCCAGATTGTTTTGGTTACCCTCCCAACTGTACCCCATCCAGGCAGGCCCCTTCAGGGCCATATATCACTCTGCTTCTCTACTTGGGGATCCGAGTGTTTCATCTTTCCATTCGGAATTGCTTTCCAGGGCCACCTAATTAACACCAAGGGGAACTACAAAGGGAAAAGCACCTGAATTAGGTAATAGGCTACCACTTCTCTCCTGGCACTTTGCAGTAAGTTAAGACTGGGACCAGGGGGACTTGGTTCCCTGCTGACTCATTGCATAGTGATGTTAGTCTGTGGTTTATGAAATGTTATTTTGACAAGAAGAACTACCCACTAACCAAGTAGAGGCAAAGCAAAGGACATGGGCTGGGGCCCTCCTGCTGATTGAGGGACATGAGCAACAAGAACAGAGAGAAAAGCATTGTTTTTGAGTCTTTTCACCAACAAAGGAAGCCTTCTCATAGCCCAGAGATGACCTTAGTTAGTTTTTACAAAACAGTTTGAAACCTCTTAAGTAACCAAAATTTTAAAAATGAGCAACAGAGAGGGGACAAATGGATATTTTCTTGATCTGTTTCCCTATTTTCTCAAAAGAAAGAGAAAGACGGAAGAGAGGAAGAAAAAAGGAAAGGAAAGGAGGAAAAGAAGAGAAAGAAAAGAGAGAGAGGAAAAGAAGAAAGGAAAGGAAGAGAGAAAAGAAATTCACTAAAAGATAGGCTGTATAGCAGTTAACAAGAGCCCTCATGTGTGTGTGTTCTGTTCTAGAGCCGAAACATGACTAGGCTAGCTTCCTGCATATTTGTATACAAAGGGTGTAATTTCAGCAAGGATGCCATTTCAAAGGGACAGATTGAGACTTAAAGTCACAAGTACGTTTGTGAAAATTCCAAATGCATTTACCATAATGTCACCCCTGATGGGAAGTTGCAGATGTATGTGACATATTTGTTTGTGGATTTATTGATGGGATCTTTCATCACCTTCTCTCTCTAGCTGGTAAAAAGACGGGCAGCTAGTATATCTTGATGATTGCTTCATTTCCATCTTTGCTGTCTGTTTTATGAAATTTTATTCTATCCAAGATTGTGTTGTATCCATCTAATTTAATTTTTCTTTCCCTCCCCCCACATAAATAAGACAACTTGTGGTCAGAGGCCTGTCATTGTAGCATTTTAAAAAATTATAATGATAAGTTTTGTTTTGCATGACTTGTATTTCCCAGTATTTTTCTTTTTTCTTCTTCTCCCATACCAGAGATCTGTCCCTTAAAACAAAAAAATTAAAAAGAAGGGAAGACTATTCAGCAAAACTAACAAGTATATTAACCCAAACAGCAGTCCTTTGCAGAGTCCTATGTGAGCCATGATCCCTCCTGCCCTCTCCTTCCTCCTCTCCCTCCATGAAGAAAGGAGAGATACATTCACATTATTCTTCTTGGGGGGCCACACTTAGTTATTACCATTTCATAGGTTGCTCTTCTTCCCATTTATGCCATTGTAGTCAAAAGGTAACATTATTTTTCCCGAATCATCTTTACTTGTCATCCATTCATGGAAGTCTTCCAATGCTTTTTTGAAGTCTTCATAGCCATTTCTGGTAGTTCAATAATATTCCTTTGCATCATTGTTTAGCCATTCCCAATCAGTGACCATCTACTTTGTTTCCAGTTTTTTGCTACCATGAAAAGCTCTTCGGATGGCAACATTTGCTGGGTACTCTACAAACATATGCTTTCTTGTCTCATCAGTTCATATTAAGTGGCCACTCTAAATCTAAATCAGACTGTGTACTTTGCATTTATTCAGATCCATTTTCAAATATCTTGTCTTTTTCTCTGAGAGGAATGTGAGAGGCAGAAATGTTAGTCGCTGATTAGATTATTTTGTTGTGTGTGTGTGTGTGTACACATATGTTTTTCTTCTGATTTTTAATGATTAAGAATCAAATTTGGGAACTTTCTACTTAGATGTTAATTAATCTCCCATAGTGTAGGGAGTTTAAATTCCCCCATCAATGCAAACTAAATTAGCACCTAACAAAGGTGACAGTTTCTAGCCCACCTGGTAATGAAGAGTTAATGAAAAAGTTGGGCTGCCCTGTGAAAAAGCATGACCTTATATAAGTGTCAAAATGTTTTAAGGTGGAGGAGTTTATGCTAAGGCAGCATAGGATACTGGTTCTGGGTTCAAAATAATTCCAATTTATAATACCAGGATTTACAGTGAGATATGGTTTTGAATACTGGCTTGTGCACTTACTAACTATATAGCCTTGGATAATTCACTTAACACTTGGTTCCTCATCTGCAAAATGGAAGGATTGCATTAAATAATTTTTACAGTTTCTTCTTTCTCCAAATTTATGATCCCATAATCCTACCTCTGATGCTTACAATCTGGGGGATTTTAGGCAAATCACATAAACCCTTCCCTGGTCTCCTTTTCCTTGCCTTTAAAATGGGAGGAAGGAGATTTAGACTCAGATGATTGTATGATGGGAGCCTAGAGTTATGTCTGGCAGAAAGATCTTGAAGGTTGTATCCTAAAGTCCAGCTAAAAGAGGAATTCTCACCTAACTCTCATTTAACTCTGTTTGCCTCAGTTTCCACATCTGTAAAAGGAGCTGGAAAAGGAAATAACAAACTATTTAGGTATCTTTGCCAAGAAGAACCCCAGTTTTCTTCATGACCAGTAGGGTCATGAAGACTCAAACAAAACTGAACTGAATGTGTTACATGTGTATGTGTATATATATATATTTACACATATATCATTTGTTCTACACAACAACCCTGAATTGTAGGTGCTCTATCAGGAAGATGCTAAATGGTAAATTTGAGGTTATTCTAGTTCTAAATCTATAATCTAAGCAACCCATCCTTTTCTACTGGGACTTTTAGCTGAAAGGAACAAAAGGTTGCTTGGCTTTTGGAAAGGAATGCTAGTATTCATCCCTCTCCACAATTCCCATGTTTTAGCCAAAGAACTCAACTTCCAGACATTTGCCTTTGGGGGGGGGGGATGTATCCTAATTGCTTATTTTACTTACCTTCTTATGTTTGGGGACATTTGGGGAAAGAAAAACAAATATTGTGAAGAATCTGAGTATTGTGACTGTCCTATAGGATCTTGGTCCTTGTGGTATTTGTCAAGTAACCAGCTTTTTCAGAATTTGAAACTCACCAAATTTTTTTAGTGGGAGTGAAAAATTCAAATCACCAAATTTCTATTAAATGCTAAGTCTGGGGCTCATTTTCCTCAGCTGTAAAATTTGTCTTTGCACTGAGAATATAAAGCCTCCTCCCCCTTAAAAGAAGGAAATAATCCCCATCCTCCTACACAAAGTAAATACCAAATAGTTTCAGGAATTAAAGGCAATGCACAACCTTAGGAAGGTTCACAATATGAATTAAATATCCTAATCATCAAAAGATCTCTATGTACATGCCAGTCTCTCCCAAGTCAGGACCATAACTGTACTAGATAATGTATGTATACAAACGCACACATTTATATAAATACATTATATTATGTAATATTAATATATAATGTAATAATATAATGAAAAAGTTGGGCTGCCCTGTGAAAAGCATGAACCTAAGTATCAAAATGTTTAAGGTAGAGGAGTTTATGAATTTTTTATTTTTTTATTTTTTTGCTGAGGCTGGGGTTAAGTGACTTGCCCAGGGTCACACAACTAGGAAGTGTTAAATGTCTGAGACCAGATTTGAACTCGGGTCCTCCTGAATTCAAGGCTGGTGCTCTATCCACTGCACCACCTAGCTGCCCCAAGTTTATGAATTCTAAGGCAGCATAGGACATGGAGTTTATAAATAAGTTTTGAGGGTTCCCATTAATTGGCTGAATAAATTGTGGTATGTGATTACGATAAAATATTACTATTCTGTGGGAAATGATGAACAGGATACTCTTAGAAAAACTTGACAAGTCTTCCAGGAACTCAAGCAAAGTGAAATGTACTGTGTAAAAAATAATAACAATGTTGTGGGATGATGAACTGTGAATGACTTTGCTGTTCTCAGCAATATAATGATCTACGACTATATTGAAGACCTAAGATGAAAAATGCTTATCCATACCCTGAGAAAGAACTGATTGTGTCTGAATACAGACTGACGCATACTCTATTTTTTTAAACTTTATTTTTCGTGAGTTTTTTTTTTAATTATAAGGGGGTGAGATCAATGTTTTTTTTGTGTGTTTTTTTTTTCCAAAACATGACTTTTATAGAAAATGTTTTGCATAACTTCACAGTGGGGTAGAGGAAGAGAGAAAATCTGAAACTCAAAATTTAAAAAAAAAACAAATGTAAAAAAATGGTTTCATATGTAACTTGGGGAGATAAAAAAGATTAAATATTAACTGTCCTAATCATCTTTCTTTTTCTCTTTCAGACCCTCAAACTGACACAAGATCTAAAGAGGAGGAAATAAAAAACCCTTTGCCAAATCTGCTCTCAGCAAGTGGACAGTGACACCGTTTACAGCTTAATGACCTTTGTGAATCAATCCTGCATCATTTTCCTAATCAAGCAGAGACTGTTAATGGTCCCTCATCCCCCCAGCAAAGCTCCTATTGAACTCAAGAACGTATGCAAAATCTTCCCTGTACAGGATGATGGAGCACCTTCTGTGGACACAGCACCCAATGCCTCTGCGCCATTTTGTCAGTTTTGACACTGTGTACTCTCTAACAGTAGTTCCCTGCCAATGATCATGTGGTGTTATAATATAGCAATGGTTTATGGGCTCTTTTAAGTTTTGGTTTTGTGCTTGTTTTCTTGCTTCTCTCACTCCTGTGCCCATGCAGTGTTTTGTTGTTGTTTTGTTGTTTTTTGTTTTTGTTTTTGGTTATTTTTTATTTTTTCTGTTAACTAGATTCATTCACCCTTTCTTTCCCTGTTAAGTTGAAATTTTTGGAAGGAAGCAGACCCTTGCCAGTTACATTCATGCTTCTGGAATCCCTCTGACTACAGACTGACGAGTCAAATAACCTAAGCAGCATATTCTTTCATGTTTTGTTTGATGTTCTCTCCTTAGAAACCTAACAATGGCACAATCATTTTCCAAAAAAGAGAACATAGCACAGGAGAAATGAAGAACAATGAATCCTATGCAGTGTTTTGTTTTACTTTTTTAAAATTCTGAATGAGAAGCTTCTTTTGGAGGGTCTAACCAAAGAGACCCCCAGGCTGATTCCTGTTGTCTAAATCAGGATGGCCTGTGGTTTTTATGGATTGATCCCCATTCACTGTAGTGGACCCTCTTTTTATTGATTGGAAACCCAGCTATTTTCAGCAGAGAATTAAGCTAAGATGCCCATTCATTGCCAAATACCACTTAGAAATTTCTTCTTTTTTTAAAAGTGGACAGGGAGGAAGGTAGTTTCTTTTGCATTGAAAGTGAAATAAACGTTTCACAAGTATATCAGGCCTAAAGTGGATATTCTACATGAAAAGTACAGATCAGACTGAGAAAGGGAGGGAGTATAGTTTGAATGTTTCATATTTTTTTCAAATGTTTCCTTGATTATTTTCCACCTCGATGTATAATCAGATCTCCCAGAACTGTACAAGGAAAAGAGGTAATACCCCACAAAACTGATTTTTTTTTTATAAGTTTGGATTATTTTTGAACAAATGAAATGGTAGAAATGAAAGGCCATTTGAAACTTTATGGTTTTTTGGTTTTTTTTAGTTTTTTCCAAAATTTTTTTAAGTTGATGGTGCTGTATAGGAGGTGCTTTCTGTTTAACCTGGAAAGTGTGATTATTTTTGTTAGTTTCTTTTGTAGGGAGGAAAGTTGGGTGTTCCACTGGTACAGGGAGAACCTGGTAAGAATTAGTCCAGCATTGGATCCATGGTCCAGCATGCATTGAAGACTTTTTTTCCCATTTTGGATAAAATCATTATGCATATAAATGCATAAATATATTTTATTATGTAGAGTACAGAAAAGAATAATTATGCATGGGTGATAAGAATACAAATCTGTATTCCAGACCAAAGTTTCAGTGTAAAAGTTCACACTGATACTGGTCCCATGCAGCATATAGTGACTTTCTTCCACGACACACAAAACACACACGTGCACCTGCCACCATTGTATGTATCAAGCCCTTTTTTTATTTCTTTACATTATCTTGGGGGCTAATGTTGGTAGCAATTATCCCTGGTGTGTTGGGCATTCCATATGGTCTCTTAGTGCCTCCCCCAACCCTGCCATGCTTGTTTTGTGTGATGATTCTGTTTGTTTTATTACATTTCACAAAATTTGTAAATGCTTGTGCAGTTGTGGTTATGGTAGACCAATCTGGACATGCCTTTTTTTTTTTTTTTTTTTTTTGAACAACTTAAGATTTTGTCCTTTTGATTGCAAAAGGTAGTAGTAAGTGTATTCAAACTGGTCAGTTTGTCAGTGGCAGGAACTTGCTTCCTGTGTTCCTGTACCATAACGAGAGCTTGAAAATTGTCCAAGTAAGGCATCTGTCAAATTTTCCTTGCTAGTCATCTCTGAAAGGCAAAAGGACTTCCTGGTCGAGAATCAGTGAAAGAGAAATACTCCATCTTCATTCCTCTATCCTGAAAGGACGAGCTAACAGAGTGGGCCGGAGAAGGAGAAGGGGGACGGTCTTTTGGGGGTTATTTTGTCAGATGACCTAACGTAACTAGCTAGTGATAGGGAGCTATTAGCCTATATGAGAGTCCAGGGTGCTCCAGCTAGAGAGCCAGAGATTACAGTTCAATTCCTGAGTTATAAGGAAATTATTTTTCTTTGTTGCTCCACACCTGAAAGCTGTTTGGGGGTGGAAGAGGGCAGAAAGTAGGTCAGAAAAATATGTAAATATGTTTAATTTGGGGGGGGAGTCATTTAGTTCCCTTCAGTTATAAAGTATCTCTTATTCTCTACTTTTCCCACATTTGGTGGGTTTTAATCAGAAATTATCTTGAGAAAATATCTTGAACCCAGATTAGAATTTAATCTAAGACAGCTTAATGCAAGAAAGCACGGGATCAGGAGGTACAGAACTGAACCGGAAGTCTTTTTTTCCCCCTTTATTGAATGACTCAGTAAAACAACAGCTTAAGCATGGGGGTGTTGTAAGAGAATGATTCCAGGAGGGCTGCAAGAGGGGAAGGACTCAAGAACAGTGAGGAAGCTCCGATCCCATCTGGTTCTGGACCTTGAGTCCATTCCTTTAGCCTCCCACAGGATTGAACAGCCTTCTGATTCTGTATTGTGTCTCCTGCAGAAAGGAGCCCCAGGAGCTAAAAGGCCAAAGAGAGAAGCTTGTTCCCTGCTAGTTTGCCCGAGCTGGGTGGAAGTAGCACTTGTGGTATTCATCTCTCCTGACAGACTAGACTTAAAGGAAAAGCTAGTCTGCTGTCTGCTCAGCCCATGCATCTCATCTGGAAGTACCATTACTGACTTCTGTGTCAGCTGAACAAAGTTTGAAAGCAAGTAGTGAATCCTCTTCTACTCTAGCTGTTTCCAGATGTAGGATGCTAAATAGAAAATGCAATTCCCATAGGAGATCTGATCACTAGTATCAGCCAACCTAATTCCAATCCTTCCCAGCCCTCCCTTAACCCCACTTCTAAGGGTAGTAGGAGGAGGGCTGCCAGAAGAATAACTAATATTCCTAATCAGACATGCACTCTTGGGAACTACCCTCTGAGACTCCAGACCCAAACACCTTTTACCAAAGTTAAGAAACAGCTTTATTACAAGCTTTCCCTATATGTACTCAAGTGCAGAATATGAGCTGCCCTTTTCAGGTTCAGGTATATCCTTAGCAGTGAATGAATCTGAAATTTTTTCTTTTTTTTTTCTTTCATCTACCATAATGTTATTCTTGCAAAAAAACAAAAACAAAAACAAACAAACAAAAAAAAAAACAGTCATTTGGTAGATGTGTTATTACTAATTTTTTTTTTATTTTTTAAAAATGTTAATCAGAGGGGAATGTTTGGATACAGTACAAAGCAGGCTTTGTGGTATTGTGTGTGTGTGTTTGTGTGTGTGTTTTGATTTTAATAAACATGTCTACTGCCTGAGGATTCTGAAGCTCATAGTGGCTCTCAATATTACCAGCAGATATTTCCCATTCATAGGGGTAAGATTTCAAGTTAGTTAACAATTTGTGTTCATTGAACTAAGGATGATTAGGACAGATTTATCTTGTGCCTGATGCATCTCTCTCTTTCTCTCTTTTTTTTTAATGGTCATTTGGGTTTCTAAAAGAGTCAGCCAAGGCCAAAGTGGTACCACAGCCACTTAATCATTCCCCTCAGGAATGTAAGGGATTCCATGGGGATGGGTAAGGAAAAAGAAAAAGCAGTAGAAAAATTCAGGTCTTCAGTCTTTCCCACAACCAAAATCAAAAGTTCTGCCTTTCCTTTAAAAAAAAAAAATTTTCTTCTAATAATTTCACTCTGATTAAGGAAAACTAATCTTTCCAATACTAAAATTCGCTGATTCTTATTTTTTTCTTGGAATATTTTGAGAATATGTGATTAAGTATGATTTTTTTTTTAATTAAGAAAACCAGTTTGGTTTATAGGGAGATAATCATTGGCAAAGAGGTACGAAGTTCAGCATCTCTGGGAAAAGGGGCAAAAAGGAAAAAGACTAGTTTTCCTGAAATCATGTCCATCAAAAAAGATCTTATAGCAGATACACAAGTTATTAAAGAGTTTTAGTGTTAATATTTAATACATAAGCGCTAAGCATCTAAAGTGGTAACATTTATGCAATTTGAACGATTGTGTATTTTTCTTATTTAATTTTATTTGTGATTTTTTTTTCTTTTGTGAACGATTGGTTATGAGGCTTCTGCCTAACTCCAGAAATATTTGTACCATTGCTTTAAAAAGCTATATGTTAGGACATTTATTTCTCTAAAATTATGTTATTGCTTGGCAATCAGTCTCCTCTCATATAATTGTCTTAGTACATCATGTGCATTGGAAATGTAAACAGATGTGGAGGACCAGATAAATTAGTTAATATTTGAAAAAAAAAATGTATTGTGCATTTTGGCTTCACATGTTAAACTTTTTTTTTCAGAAAAAAAAAAGTTGCATGAATGGAAAAAAAGTATCTGTATACAGTATCTGTAAAATTGTCTTTTCTGTTTTAGTTTCTTGCTAACAACTTGTACAAACTAGAATGATGTTAAACTCCTGTCTTTGGTGCATGGCCACAGTCAAAACATCTAAGAGCTAAGAGGCTCCTACTTTTCTTTTAGAGTGAACACTATCCATTTGCATTCTCACTGAGGATCTTGTAAACTCTGTGTTGCCATGGATTGACTAACCAACTCCATACCTATCTCTTCAGGAGGATCAAACTATTTTTGATTTGAGAATCTTTCCAAACAAAATAGAGATGCTGTGCTTATTTTCCTCAGTGTTTATCTGTAGATATCACCTTGTGTATTCCATTTTCAATTGTAATCTAGTTTGTAAAAGAGATGGTGACCGCATGTAAATAAAGCATAATGACTCTACCCTGCTCCAAGAAAGTGTGGTATTCTCCAAATCCTTCCCCATTTGTTCCAGCCCACCCCTCCCAATAAAAGATTGCCCCCCCCCATTCACTCTGTTAGATGGAAATTGAGGATTCCTAGCCGAAGATCTTTGGGAGCTGACTACAGAATGTATAAACCTTCCTCTTAGAGTGTCAAAGTCTGATCCTTAGAAACATCCCGACAGCTTAGGAAAATCAAAATATTGGGAAGTCCGCCCAAGGCATCTGAGGTTTATATGTTGCTTATGACTCCTAAGTGAAGGTTCTATTATACCAGCCCTGAAGTTGAGGAGACCATTAGAACCTTTTTGCTGTTGGGGTGGTCTTTGACCTTGTCATAGTTCACATGGAGACCTTCCTCAGGCAGGTAAACCCCACTGAAAGAAATCTCAAGCATTTACACAGTCTCCCACAACTCAAACGTGAAACTCATCCCAAAGTTATGATAGGGACAGAGTCAATATTTGCCATATGTAGACATTATCTTCAAGGCCTCTCACAATTACCTTAGCCACTGCTGAACTCCAACTTGTAATTTCTTAGTAATCTGGTTGAAGATTCTTTTTTGTTTACTTATTTTTTTAATCACTAAATCCTTTAGAAAAAGGTTAATTCCCTTCTAGAAATTCCCCAGATAAGGCTTATTTTTATTCTAAAGTATTGGCCAAAGTATTCACAGAATCACACATTCTTAGAACTGGAAAGGAAACCAAAACCAAAGATGAGATACAGGTTAAGTGACCTATCCAATGCCTCACAATAAGGAGCAAAACCAGGATTTGAAGCTAGATAATGATAACTTACTTTAAGGTTTGCAAAACAACTTTACACATCTCTCATTTGAACAGCAAAACAATTCTGTAAGGGAAATGTTATTATTTTCCTTGTTTTGCAGATGAAGAAACAGGCTTAAAGCAGATCACTGACTTGCCCAGTCCTGTGACTAAGAAGAGACCAAGCAGGATTGGAATCCAGACCTTCTCTCCTAAGTCCAGCACTGTGCCATCTAGCATAGACCTAGCCCATCAGACGCCAAATTCAGTGCTCTTTCCACCATACTATTACGTTTGAATACCAGCACCAAGTTAAAGCTCTTTTTGCCTCCAGGTAGATTGGAAATAGATTGGATTCTGGTTTGAGTTTGAAGGCGAATATTTTGATTTAAGTATTATTAGTAGAATATGAGTTCCCCGACAAGTATTTGCAAGGGTCATTGTTGAAAAATTAGCCATGCATATGTTTTGAAAATAAAAAGCTTTAATAAAAATAAAAGAACATGAGTTCCCTAAAGGCAGATACTGGTGTTTGTTTTGCCTTTGTTTCTCTGATCCATCTTATGCCCAAGAGACTATGGATTCAAGATTCAGAATTTTAGGATTTTAGTTAAGAACTGGAAAAGTCCTCAGAAGCAGAAGATAGGAAATATGTCAGTCCCCCAGGTTTAAACTTATTTTATCTTGGATACCTTCCTCTCTCCCATCCCCACAACCAATCAGTTGCTAAGACGAATCATTTGCACACATATACATATGACACTGGTCACCTCACACCTGGACTATGGCAGTAGTCTTCCAGGTGGGCTCTGCTTCAAGTCTCTCTCCACTTTTAGTTTAACCATCAAATTGATCTTAAAGCTAAGGTCTAACCATATAATCCTCCTATTCAACAGACTCCAGGGGCTCCCTATTGCCTCCAGGATCAAATATAAGATCCTCTGTTTAGCTTTTAAAAATCCTTTATAACCTGGGCTCTTACCACCTTTCTATTAGTCGAATACCTTTATCCCCCTCCTACTGTGCAATTGAGAGATATGAACTTTTTGCTGTTCTTTGTAAGACATTCCATTTCCTCCTCAGTGCATTTCACTGGCAATCCCCCATGTTTAGGACTCTCTCCCTCCTTTTTTTCTCCTTCTCAGGTTTTCTTCAGGTTTCAACTAAACTCTATTTGCAAGATTCTGTCCCTTGCCCTACTTAATCTTCTCTCTGAGATTATTCAAGTTTATATTCTATACATATGCATACAGACACAGGCATATAACATATAGTTACACACATATACATATACAATACTTAGCTGCACATAAACACATGTATATATGCATATACAGGTGTATCCTGAAATATAATACAAGGCATATACATAGCTTCACATATATACATATTATACCTATATAAATATGAGCACATGTATGATATTTGGTTCATACATAGTTTGTATGTTATCACTCCTATATTAAACTGTGAGCAGGGATTGGGTTTTTTGTTTGTTTTGTTTTTTGCCTTTCTTTGTATTTCCAGCACTCAGCACAGTGTCGGTACTTAATAAAGGCTTATTGACTTGTTGGCTCTCTGTTCTCCTCCTACCCACTGGACTTTGTCCTTCTTGTCTCCTACATCCCTAAGTATCCTCCTAGGCTCTGTCTTCTCTTTTCTCTTTATATTCTCTCACTTAGTAATCTTATCAGTTCTCATGGGTTCATTTAGCTCATGAAGATTTTACTGAGATCCATTTCTCCACCTCTTATCTTTTTCCTGACCTCCAGTCTCACATTACCAACTATCTACTGGAAATTTCAAAATGGATGTCTTGGAAGCATCTCATACTCAACCTAAAACAAAACTTACTGTCTTAGTCTAAAACCCTATCCTCCCACCAGCCTTCTAGTTACCCTGATTCACCATTTCAGTATCTTCCTCCATTCCTCACTCTTGCTTACTCACCCAAATATCCAGTCATCTGCAAAATCCCATAATACAACAGCTTTGTAAATTGGCCCCTTCTTTCCACTCCCTTACTTACCACTCTACACCTTTATCACTTTCCCCCTGGACTCTTGCAAGTCTCTTAGTTGCTCTCCTGATCTCAATCTTTTCCCACAGCAATCTATCCTCCACAGAGCTGTCCAAATGATTTTCCTAAATCATAGGCTTGACCATGTCATCTCTTACTTATAAACTCCAAATGATACTCCAATGGCTCCCTACTACCTTTGGAATTAAATGTAAGCTCCACAGCCTGGCATTTAAAGCTTTTCACAACTTGACTCCTTCTTATCTTTCCAGACTTTTAACACATCCCTCCCTTCCATGACTATCTGGCCTACTTACTATTAATCACACACTGCTGCATTTATCCCCTGCCTGTGTGCCTTTCCAGGAATGTTCTCCCTCTTTTCCTCTGCCTCTTAGAATTCCTGGCTTCCTTCAAGACTCAGCTCAAGTGCCAATGTCCTGTAGGAGGCCTTTCCTGCTAATGCCTTTTTTCCTCTGCTTTGCATGCATCTTGTGTGTACTAATTTATGCACATGTTCTCTCTGACATTAGATTGAAAGTTTCTGGAGGGCAGTGATAGGTTTTATTTTTCAGTTTTTCTTTATATTTCTAGCACTTTGCACAGTGTTTGGCCCCTAATTAATAAATGTTATTTGATGGATTATCTATAAAGTGGAGATCTTACAAAGAGGCACAGGAGACAGGAAGGAAGGCTTGAGTTTCTGCCATATCTGACACATTTTAGTTGTGTGTGTCCATGGACAAGTGATCTAATAGTGTGCCCAAGGGACACTTGCAGAGAAGTTGCCATCCTGAATTGGTTGAAAAAAATTTCTTCACTGGGAGAACTTTATCCTAATGAAATCATAGATCCAAAGAAATGGGAACAATGTGCTCCAGGGCAGGGCTTAGGTGAGAACATGTGCTTTGTAACCCATAATGCTCTAGAAATGTCAGCATTTGTGCTCATTGAGGGTGCTCAACCCTCAATGGAAGAAGTTTTCTGAATGAATCTCAGGATTTAAGAACCTTTCCTTCAGCAAAAAGGACCTCAGGGGAAAAGCCTGGAGACACTTACAGTGAACTGATGCTAAGTGAAATGAGTAGAACTGAAAGAACATTGTATGTAGCAACAAGATTATGTGATGCTCTTGCTGCTATTGGGCTTATATTCCAAAGAAATACTGAGGAGGGGAAAGGGACCTGTATGTGCCAAAATGTTTGTGGCAGCCCTTTTTGTAGTGGCTAGAAACTGGAAAACGAATGGATGTCCATCAGTTGGAGAATGGTTGGGTAAATTGTGGTATATGAAGGTTATGGAATATTATTGCTCTGTAAGAAATGACCAGCAGGAGGAATACAGAGAGGCTTGGAGAGACTTACATCAACTGATGCTGAGTGAAATGAACAGAACCAGAAGATCGCTGTACACTTCAATGTTGTATGAAGATGTATTCTGATGGAAGTGGAAATCTTCAACATAAAGAAGATCCAACTCACTTCCAGTTGATCAATGATGGACAGAAATAACTACACCCAGAGAAGGAACACTGGGAAGTGAATGTAAAATATTAGCACTACTGTCTATCTACCCAGGTTACTTATACCTTTGGAATCCAATACTTAACGTGCAACAAGAAAATTGGATTCACACACATATATTGTATCTAGATTATATTGTAACACATGTAAAATGCATGGGATTGCCTGTCATCGGGGGAGGGAGTAGAGGGAGGAAGGGGATAATTTGGAAAAATGAATACAAGGGATACTATTATAAAAAAAATTACTCATGCATATGTACTGTGGGAAAAAATTATTAAAAAAAAAAAAAGATTATGTGATGCTCAACTCTAACGGACCCGGCTCTTTTCAACAATGAAGTGATTCAAGTCAATTCCAAAAGACTTGCGATGGAGAGAGCCGTCTGCATCCAGAAAGGACTTTCTTTTTCACCTTTTTTGTTGTTTGTTTCTTTTCTTTTTTTCCTCTTATTTTTTGGTTCTGATTTTTCTTGTACCAGCATCGGAACTGTGGAAATATGTATAGAAGAATTGCACATTTTTAACCTATATTCCCCTCTAGGGAAGAGGTGAGGATAGGGAGGGAGAAAAACTTGGAACGCAAGGATTTGCAAGGGTGAATGTTGAAAACTAACTTTGCATGTATGGGGGGGAGGGGAGGGAGGAAGAAAAAGGATCCCAGGGAAGTGTTTAGGGGATGTCGTACTGAGGGGCACTTTGCATCAAAAGCTGTCGGAGGAGGGTATTGCGTGCGCGCAAAAAGCTCTGGCGTTCCCTTTTAGCTGCGGGGACAACGTGCAGGGAGAAGGATCTCACCCGGGAGCACCGCAAGCCAGATTTGGAAACAAGATCTCCGACTTCCTGGGCAGAGCGGCGAGCTCCGGCCCCTGCAGTCGCACCTACGTAGAAGAGGTAGAACAAATAATACAAGGCTAGGCTCTTCACAACCCGCCCTTCCAGTCCTCCGGCGGGGCGGACTCGTCCCGCCCCCTCACGCCACAGCCGCTGCGGAGGGCCGGGCCGCGGAGTCGGCTACCTGAGCTCTCCTCCGCCGGCTGCGCCCTCTCACCTGGACGGGACAGCTGTCCCCGGGAGGAAGGGAAACAAGAGCGGCTGCGGTGGCGGCCGACTTGCTCCGTCCAGATTGCGCAAGATGCTGGGAACTGGGCTGGGTATCCGGAGATTTTCATTTGGCGCCTGAATCTGGTTCACTGACCACTGGGGGACTTGGGGAGGAGGGAGGTGGGGGGGGGTGGGAAGGGGGTGTTCATTCAGTGTCTCAATGCTACAGGGAAAGTAAATCCAAGTCACCTGCAGATCGTAGCCTCGCCCCCCTGACGTCCTGGCCCGCAGGACAAAAACGGACGATATTATAGATTGGAGCTTAGTGTATAAGAGTGTTTCAGAAAGATCTGGATTCAAATCCAGCCTCACACCTTACTAGTTGTGTGATTTGGGAATGTTAAGAGTCATGTGTAAAATGGGAATAAAAATACCACTTCTGACAACAAACAGTTATGAAACTTTTATTATGTCCCAGATGCTCTACTAATTTCTGGCGACTCAAGCGAGGATCAAATGAAATGAGAAATTTTATGTAATATTCTCCTACCTCATTTTGGCTCCACCTGACTTCGCTGGCTTTTTTCAAATTCCAGTTAAAATCCCACCCATTAAGGCTTGTGCCTTTATTTCTGTGGATTATTGTTAGGTTCTTACTAAGTGCTAAATTGGTAGTTAACAATTCTCTAGCTCAGAATTCACACCTAACATTATCTCCAATTTATCCCGAATGTACCTAGTTTAATCATAGCTGTTTGCATGTGGTCTCTCCTTAAGACAGAGTTTTCTGAGAGGAGGGACTGTCTTTTCCTTTTCTCTGCATCCTCACCTTAGCACAAATGCCTAGCACATAGTAGGTGCTTTACAAATGTTTACAAATGCTATTTCTAGTTATTTCTAAGCTATTTCTATTATTCCACATCCTCACAGGTGCTTTTAAGGAGAAAACATTAAGCAACTTAAAGAGTTTCTTAGAACAAAAGGTCAATTTTTTAAAATAGAGATTTTTGCATCTTTTGGCATTTTCAGAGTGTCATAAAGTGCTGAGTTAGGCATTCCCCAAGGGCTAGCCGCTTGCTGTCTCCTCTGCCTAATCCAGTTTCAGACCTGGTAAGGATTTCAGAGGCCATCTCTCCTAAACTCCTAATTTTATAGATAAGGAACGTGGGTTTCAAAAAGTTAAATGACATCCAGGATCCCACAGTAAGTAGCAGAGTTCAATATCAGTTCGGATCCTCTATCTCTAATGCCCCACTTCAGCTCTTGTTGCTATGATGTTAATACAGATTTTGTTTCCACCCTCCAGATTCCCCACACACAAACTTTTTTTTTGCTAAAGATTTTTATTTTTCTAAACATATGCATGGATAATTTTTCAACATTGACCTTTGCAAAATCTTGTGTTCCAATTTTCCTCCCTTTCTCCACTATATGGCAAGTAATCCAATATATGTTAAACATGGTAAAAACATATGTTAAATCCAATATATGCATACATATTTATACAACTATCTTGCTGCACAAGAAAAATCAGAGCAAAAAGAAAAAAATGAGAAAAAATAAAATGCAAGCTAACAACAACAAAAAGAATGAAAATGCTATATGGTAGGGGGCAGTTAGGTGGCAGCTAGGTGGCAGCTAGGTGGCGCAGTGTATAGAGCACCAGCCTTGAATTCAGGAGGACCCAAGTTCAAATGTTGTTTCAGACACTTAACACAACCCCAGCTTCAGAAAAAAAAAAAAAAAAATTTAATTAATTAAAAAAAAAAATGGAAAATGCTATATGGTGATCCACACTCAGTTCCTACAATCCTCTTTCTGAGTCACACAAACTTTTTTCTTATCTTTTTTCCCCCCCTGAGGCTGGGGTTAAGTGACTTGCCCAGGGTCACACAGCTAGGAAGTGTTAAGTGTCTGAGATCACATTTGAACTCGGATCCTCCTGAATTCAAGGCTGGTGCTCTCTCCACTGCGCCACCTAGCTGCCCCCATACAAACTTTTTTAAAGCAAGAATTTACTTCAGTTGGTTCTCCAAGGATTTCAAATCTAAAATTTCCTTCCTAGAAGGCACAATAATGAAGAACTGGTCTTATCTTTGGCTTTCCAGAGGAGAAAGCTGAGATGGCAACCCATGAAAGAAAGGGTATCTAAAAAATTAGTGATAACCAAAAAAAGCCCTCCCCGCTTCTGTTGTTATTGTGTCTGCCTTTCCATAGTGAGTGTATTTGGGGTTTTCTTGGAAGATACTGGAATGGTTTTTACAGATAAAGACACTGAGACAGAATTAAGTGACTTGTACAGACAGGGTCACACAACTAATAAGTGTCTGAGGCCAGATTGGAACTCAGGAAGATAAAGTTTTCAGATCTTCAAATCCATCACTCTGTCTACCTTGCCACCTAGCTACCTATTCTCACCTTATTTTGCAGATAAATCACTAGTTTTCTCAAAACACTTGTCTAAGTCAGGGATTTAGCAAATAGTTGCTCCCCTTTCTCAAATAGAGAAACTGAAGCAGCATTTAACCTGAGCTTATTCAATCTGTCTTTCACACTTTTGCCAGCTGCATTCCCTCTGGTAACCTGCCTGTGCTGTCTTGTCTCCCATTTTTTTCTACTGGGTAGCATGGCTTTTGATGATATCCATTCTGTTTGCCCAGGGAATGTCAAAGGTTCAGTGGATAGAATCAGGAAGACCTGAGTTTAGATTTTACTAGCTGTGTGACTCTGGTCAAATTACTTAACCTGTCTGATTTAGTTTCTTCCAGTAAAAAAAAAGGGGGGGGGGAAAGGTGACAATAAAAGCACAAACTTTGAATTGATAGGTGCTCCATAAATGCTTCTTCCCTTCCCTTCTGCTGCATTTTCTTCCTCAGGCCTAATAAAGCCTCTTCTGTTTTCCATTTGAAATTTGGGACCAGATTTGTTATTTCATTGATCGAGGGAACTGCCAGGACAGATAGCACCTTTGTAAATTGGTGTTACTCAGAGCAAATGACTAATCCAGGGTCACACAGCCAACATGTCAAAGTAAGTCTTTGAACTCAGATCTTCTTGACTCTATCCACTACTTCACATTGCCTACTAGCCATAACACAAAAGAAAATGCATCAGGAAAAAAGGAAGGCACCAGACAGATGGAAGAGGAGAAGGAAAGCAGAAAAAAGTAGAACAGAGACAGGAGAGAAAGACAGAAGACAAAGAGTGGAGGGAAGAAAAGGAGGGACTTCTTGATATTTTCAGAGGAGGCTGTTTCCTTGGGCCCCAAAGGGGTAGCCCTGGGAGCCAGCTGGTGCTGGGACTTGCTGTATCCCATCCTCACTGTCCTGAAGAA
The DNA here is from genome assembly GCF_048593235.1 of Sminthopsis crassicaudata. Taxonomy (NCBI): domain Eukaryota; kingdom Metazoa; phylum Chordata; class Mammalia; order Dasyuromorphia; family Dasyuridae; genus Sminthopsis; species Sminthopsis crassicaudata. The sequence goes on along the minus strand of NC_133620.1, from coordinate 196,095,939 downwards.
GTAAACTGATACAGGAGCCCAGAGCTCGGTTGGAATGTCTGTCAGAAGCTGACAGAAAGCCAAGATAATTCACTGCCAGTTGAAGGGGTGTTATCCACAGAAAGGCTGCAAGTTGGACTCAGCCCAGACAAGAGGGAGCTGTTTCTATCAGCATATGTGGGTGGGGGAGGGAAATGGGCATCTTTCTATCACCCCTACAGCCCTCACTCCCTTCAACTCCTCAGGGATGTCCAACCCTTGAATCTCTTGGGCTGCCTTTAGGCTCTGCAAGTGAATCCAGAATCCCCTCATGGAAAGCCATTTTGTCCTGAGACTGAGTTTTTCTTGATAAAGTTCCAACTCTGGGTCTGATCCAGCCTAATGCTTAAGGGAAATAGATTAGGCTTAGAAAGGCAATGAAAATGGGTTGGAGGGGCAGAGCAATTCAGTACCAGAGAGACTAGATCAGAAAAATGGTAGATCGGTAAAATGAGAAAGTTGGGCTTGCTGGCATCTGAGGTCCCATCCAGCTCAGAGGTTAAGCTACTATTTATTCACCTGTCCAAGTGCATGAAGCTACTATTTATTCGCCTGTCCAAGTGCATGCATATCCTTCCACCTTCCACCTGTGGGGGTTTATGTCGTCATCCTTAAATGATCCTGAAAATTCTGAAACACCAGCTTGGGGAAGATCTTTTTTTTTTTGCTGGGGGAGGGGGGGTACAGGGGTGGCTGTGCCTTCAGATACCCAAATAGGTATCTGAAGCAAAGGAGACTGCCAAGCAAGGTCTGGATATCTTATTAAAATGTTTTTCAAGATGGATGTTCATGAATATAATTTCTTCTACCAACACATATGTTTCCTCAAACTGGTAATTTGTTGTTATATATTTTGGATCCTGCCTGATGCTCTACTGGGCACATGACAATGTTCTCTTTAGTTTTATTTTGTTTTGTATTCCTTTTCTATTTTTCTTATTCTTTTTTTTTTTAAATAAAATGCATTTTTAAAAGTATAACCAAAAATCTTTTTCAGGATGCTTTGCCAACCTTTTCCCATAATTTTCAAATTCTATTTGATGTTCCTTCAAAAGAATTTGGTGCATCTAGTCTTCATTCATTTATACTCCACTCATGAGAATGTTGAGCAAGACAATTCTATGTCAAGGAAACTTTCCAGACACAGTCAAGAAGCTACCAGTTAGCCACAAAAATAAATAAATAAATAAATGAACAGCCTCAAAACTCAAAATGCTTCAGTGGGTGTCTAAACTTGGATAAAGCCTTGAATTTACTGGAAACTAGACCCACAGAAGTTCTCCTCACAGACCTTAAGAATAAGAAGAAATTGCCTTTAATAATCCCCACCTGACCAGAGATGGAAAATGTCCACACAAACTTGAGGGATGAAACTTGGTATCCTATAGCAATCTCTCCATCTCCCCTCCCTTCACATACACACAGACATAGACACATATACACACACATAACCCCCAAAACTGTCATAAAACCCCCAGATGGTACAAGCAGAAAGAAAGAGCGAGCTTCACAATTTACACTCTCCACAGGATCTAGAGGCTTCCTGCTGTTCACAGGTGACTGGATTTTATTTTGTCAAACTTGGCTTCCCAGAAGAACTGGAGGCCTCCTTTTGCTTTTCAGCTTTTCTCCGTCATATCCATCTGCCCATTCTATATCCTTTGCCAAATCCCAAGGACAGCTGCCCTCCTACCCTTTACTGAGACAGAAGGGAGGAGGAGCAGAGCAATGGGCAGAGGTGGATCAGAAGGGAGATAAATTAGAATTGCTAGACTTTGGACTTTATCTTTCAAAAAGATAAACTTTGTATCTTAATGAAATCTTCCTTAAGGCATAGCAAGCAGTCATTGGAGCCATGGAGACTTGAGTCCAAGTGCCCCATAGATATATTTTGATTATACAATTTTATTTTTCCAAGTCACAACCTCCTTATTGATTTCACTGGAACAGGAAACTCCCAGCTAGAAAAGGTGGCCATCTTTTCTGCAAAAGTTTAAAGTCTAGTCTAGACCACAGCTTCTTAAACTTTTTCCATTTGTGAGCCCTTTTTGCCTGAGAAAATTTTATGTTACCTCAGATATATAGATATATAAAATAGGTATAAAAATCTAACATTTACTAATAGTAAATCATAATTTCGTAACTTCCACATTTAATTATGAGACCCTATATGGAGCCATGAATTATAGTTTAAGAATCTGGGAACTAGGACATTGAGCAGGTAAGGGAAGAGCCCCAGCACCCACAGTCAGAATGTGTCAGAGGATACCAGAATCCAGGGCTTACTGACTCAGAAACAACCCTGTGAGAAAAGTAGGGGAAGCAAAGGTCGCATGAAGGGAGTAATGGCAGAAGCTGCTATGGCTGGCCAGGGGCGAGGTGCCATCAGTACTCTGAAAAATGATCCAATTACAAGCCCAGTAGAGAACCAGGACAGTAGCAGAGGTGCTAGGGGAAGGATTTGTCCAACTGGTGATGTTCCAGTCAAAAGAGAACTCAGTGATGTGAATGTGTGTAATAGTTTGAGCTCAATTTCCAAAGGTTCAAAGGGTGACAGAGAAGAATATAATCCCTAGTTTGGAGAGGGAAGCCTTTTTAAATACTTCTTTTCTTGTTATAGCTTCTCAACAAATATATATTTATAAAAACAAAACCAAAAAAAGCCGTCTCTAGAGTCCCAGCTCTTAACACTTGCCAGTTGTATGACTTTGGCCAAGTCATAGCCTTTCCCAATCATCTCATCTGTAAAATGGAATTAATAATAATAATAATACTTATCTTACCTACTTTATAGATTTAACGTTCAATTCTAAAAACATTTTAAAATACTTATTATGGACTAAGTGCTATGCTAGGCCCTGGAGATACAAAATCAAAAATAGTCCCTGTCCTTAAGGAGCTTACATCCTACTGAACCAAGGAGTAAAAGATGAATGTAGATAAGTTAGCACAAAATAATATGAAATAATTTCAAAAGGTAGAGCTTGTGTTAATAATACTCTCTGAGAGATCTCTGGGTCTGGAATCTGTAAAAGGCTCAGTAGGATTTTTCCCCTGAACTACATCAAAGGAAGTGAGGAATGCAAGGAAAGAGACTTAAGTAGGAGGTACCGTTCCAGCTCCAAGATTATAGCCCCCTTTTTCTGGTTGGTGTGTCCCTGGCTTGGAGCACCATGTCATGCGTCTCCCAGTCCTTACTTTATTTCTGGCTTCATTCTCCAGATTTCTCCACCTCCCCTCCAATAGTCTCTACCCACCTTGGGTATCATCAACCATCCCCAGCTCTACTCTCCAGCTCCCACTTAATTTTCTTCCCCTATCAAAGTATAAGCTCCTAAAATTTAGAAACTATCTTTTTTAAAAATTGTATTTGTAAAATAAATAAATAAATAAAAAGAAAAAAAGAAATTAAAATAAATTTCAAAAAAATAAAAAATTTAAAATATTAAAAAAAAACAAAAAAATGTATTTGTAACTCTAGATTTCTTATTTGCATATAAGAACAGTCTTGATAAGTGCTGTCAAAACAATAGTTTTCCTTTTTTAATCCAAATTTAATAGACACTAAATAAAATAAAGATTTCCAAAATATTGTAGAATAGAGAATTGGACATGAAAAAGAAAATCTAATGTAAAAAAAAAAAAAACCAACCTTGTTTTTCTTTTAAAGAATATAATCAATTCAATATGTAATGCTGAAAGCTACCTGATTGTCACTGTAACTGAGGAGAATGGAACCACATTCTGAAGTGATACCATAAAGACCTGAATGCCTACTGACATTTAACTCGAACAAAGCTAAATTTCCAGTGAACAAGATTAAAGTTGAATTTTCTCCATCAAGATCTTTCAGGTGATTTCTCTTGGGAGATCATACTCTTCCTCCAAACTCAGCAGCTGTTATAGATGGACAGATAATTCCCTGAGTGGGCTGCAGAAAAGCTGAGTCACTTACTGCCCCAGTCTACTTGGTGACTTTCCAAGAGGGAAACTGAGAATAAACGACACACAAGAATCATTACTTTGAAGTTATATTGCCTAGGGCAATGCCCCATCGTGAATCATGGGGCCTCTGTTTCCCCATCTCCAAAATGAGGGCGTTGGACTATTTTATTTAGTAGGAAAATCCCACTTTGTAAACTTAAAGCAATATAGAAATATGGCCTGCCATTAATTTTTCAACTCCTATTTACGTTGAAGAAATGGGTCATCCTCTTGATGCTTGAATATTTACTTGGTCATTCTTCCAGCCTCATATCGATATGGGGTAAGAAAGACTCTTTTCATCATCCTTATGTCATAGAATCAATTCAGCAATCATTAATCATCTATCAGGTAAAGACAGCTATATTGATAGGTACTGGTCTAGCTTTATCCTGGTTCTGGTTCTTTGATACATTCTAACTATGTGATCTTGGACCCATCACTTAACTGCTCAGTGCCTTAATCTAAGCAAAACTTCTAAGAGTCTAAATTCAAAGGAGAAATCAAACTACATTAGTAAAGGGGAATTTTCTCCCTGGGAGTTACCTGTACCACTTGTAATCCTTCCCCTCTCAAATAAGAGTCTATCAGACACTGTAGTAGGCTCAGGATATACAATGATAAAAAGGGCACAATCCTGGCTCTCAAAGCACCAAAAGGATATAATATGTTTACAAATGATAAAATAAAATAAAAATTAATTTGAGAAGTGAGAGAGATCAATCTAGTAATTAAAGAGATTGGGAGGAGGCTTTATGCATAATATGGCCCTTGAGACTTGAAGGCTCTAAACACAAAGTTGGGGATATGGAGGGAATTTGTTCCATGTATGGGGAGTGGCTGAGGGAGTTGTAGGGATGACATAAACTATTACTGCCAGCCCACAATGAGCTCATGGGTTTACTAGATTAGAACTTTCCCCACAAAATTCTATTTTCAAAAAAGGATGTGCAGGGAGAGGTAAAACTATTTTTCAGGGTCCTTTCTGGTACATGGTGGGAGGAGACAAAGCTTGTAGTCACCTGTCTGGATATTCCTGAGCCTAACTACAGGGCATTTAGTTATCTTATCCAGACATGGGTCCCTCTGGCTTTTCTTAACCAGAGAAATTAAAGGGTCATACATACTACACAGCCTACTTTTTTTTTTTTTTTTTTTTTTTTGCCAAAGAAAATTATAGACTCTGGGAACATGGAGACCCACAAGTTTCCTCTGAATCATTTCTAAGGCGGCACACTGCATCTTGGAACATTAAAAGGAAAGGCCTGCAATAGGTGTGAACTAAGTCATTTCAAAGCAACCTTAAATACAGCTATCAGAAAAATGAAGAGGCTGGGTCCACAGTGGAGTTAACTCTTAAAGAGCCTTTGGGGAACAGTTTTTTAAAATATATTTAAAAATTTTTTTATGAATTTAACATCAACATCAACATTTACATATATTATCAAATTAAATAACATGTAAATGCTTTACAAACTTTGAAGTACTATTATTATAAAGGTTTTCATTTACAAAGAGTAGAAAAATTGGATTGTAAATGAAATGTGAATATTATATACCCTTTGTTTTCTTTTAAATGACAACAGAGGTTCTTAATATTTTTGTCTATGTCATGGACCTCTTTGACAGATTAGTGAAGCCTATGTATCCCCTTTCAGAAAAATATTTTAAATAAATAAAACAAAATATATAGGATTACAATTATATCGAAATACATTAACATTATTTAAAAACTATGTTCATGGATCCCAGGACAAAAACTCCTATTGAATCATGTATTTCTAAATTTAACACAGTACCAATAATGCCTGCTTGTTTTTGTTCCTCTTTTTCTTTAAATCTTTCATTATTGCTTTTTTTCTTTTTCTTTTTGAATGGAAATTTAATGTTTAGTACATCAATTTTATTATTTTCTTTTGCTTTAAATTTTTTCCCCCCAGTTACATGGAAAATTTGGAACAATTTTAGAGGTTGAGTCCAACTCTCTCTTTCTTACAAATGTAGAAACTGAGGCAGAGAGAGAGATTAGCTGATTTTTCCAGAGTCAAATAGCTAGTCATTATAAATAATTAGTATTTAGTTTAGGACAAGATCTTTCTGACTCTCATCAACCCTACTCTGTCATCTAGCTGCCCAAGATATCACCTTTATGATATTCACTACCACCACCACTACCAATAACAACAACTTAGTTGCCTAGGGGAGTCATAGATATAGACCAAAAGGGACCTCTTTATTGTACAGGTAAGGAAACTGAGCCCCAAGGTGAAGTAATTTAAGTGACTTATCCAGAGTCACATAGCCAACTACAGAAGTAGAGATTTGAACTCACATTCTTTGACTTCAGAGTCATTATTCTAATGTAGAGTTTCTTAATTATTCTTATGTCATAGATCCCTTCTTAGAATAATGTTTCAAAATCCTTAAAATAAAATTCATGAATGCATAATATTTGCACAAAATAAAAGACATGCAAAGTCAAAAATTAATTTAAAAAATAAAGATTTAATTTTTATCCATCAAAATTCATGGACCTCAGCTATATCCCAAAGACATCCAAAAAAAAGGAGGAAAAAGGACTTATTCGTACAAAATATTTATAGCAGCTCTTTTTTGATGGCTAATAATTAGAAATCAAAGGGAACTCATCAATTGGGAAAAGACTGAGCAAGTTATGATTGTCATGGACTATTATTGTGGTATAAGAAGAGACAATTAGGATGATTTCAGAAAAACCTGGAAAGACTTCCATGAACTGATACAAAATGAAGTGAACAATATCAGGAGAACATTATTGTTCAGTGAAGAAATGTGAATGATTTCATTATTTTCAGCAATACAATGATCCAAAACCATCCCAAAGGACTAATGATGAAGCATATAATTCACCTCCAGAAAAAAACAAACAAACAACTGATATTGTTTGAATAAATTAAAGCATGATCTTTTTCACTTTTTTCTTTCATTTTTTTTCTTTTATCCAAGTCTTCTAGTACAAAATGATTAATATGGATTTTTTTTACATGATTGCATATGTATAACTTATATTGGATTGATCCCAGGGAGGATGGAACAAAGGAAAGGATAGAATTTGGAACTCAAAACTTTTAAAACAATAAAAAAAGTTTTATCATGTAATTGGGGGAAAACAAAATATGTATTTTAAAAGATTCATAGACCCCTTGAAATCTATCCATGGAACCCTAGTTAAGAATTCTTGCTCTAGAGAACGACTTGCCCAGAGTCACACAGCCAAGATGTGTGAGTCAGAATTTGCATCAAGATCTGCTTGATTCTGAGGCTCTCTAACCATTATATCACACTGCCTTAATGCATCCTTCTTAATAATAATAATTGCTTTCTATCAAGATGCCTAGGGAAATAAGGGGTTAACATGGCTGTGGTGGCTGGCCCAGCTGGGGATCATTAGTACCAAAGGGGGCCAGCCAGGAGAAGGCATCAGGCGGCTGTGAGGTGGGGCTGCTAGGACTGTGTGTTACTGAAGGAAATGGGAAAGGAAGGTTATTTTTCTTATTTACAACTTTGGTTTGGTTTTTACGCTCCAGAGAGGAGCTATGAGCTTTTACTTACTTGAACGTGGCTTTTCAGCCCTGGAACCAGCAGCACCCACAGTAAATCCACTAAATCGCTTGCCACCCCTTGTGCGGTACAACCCACGGCGAGGTTGATGTTGGTTCTCGGCCAATAGTCTGGCTTGGGTAGAAGATGGGATTTTCCAGCCTGGAATGGGATGTTTTTGCTTCACTGGGCTGTGTCCCCACAAGCCAAACAGAGAATTGGGACAAATACCCAGGTGAGCACTTTACTTTCTCTTCCCCTGGAATTCTTTGAAGCATTGATTCAACTCTCCCCTTTACTCTAAACCTAGAGGTGAAGGATTAGATTTGTTGGGGCTGGCCATGTTCAGAAAAGACCTGGTGCTCTTAAAAGAATGAAAAAAAAAAAGGCAACACAGAGGACAGATGCTCTTTGGCAAGATCCATCCTTCAACATCCTGTCTGCCTACCACAAATAATGGCTCAGTCCAAGCACTTACTCTCGAGTTGTGAGAGATACCAGGGAAGAAGAAAATAAGTGACAAGAACTAAGAGAAAATTTTGAATTATCTTCTACTTAACTAGGAATATATCTTAGGCAATTTTTCATAAATTGCCTTTCCCACTAGAATATGAGCTCCTTGAGGGCAGGAACTTTTTTTTTCTTTTCTTTTTTTCTTTTTTTTTTTGCCTCTTTTTGGAAACTTAGTGCATGGTGTATTGGAGGGCAATCCAAAAATTTCCCCTTCTATATCATTCATCATCTCCCATGGAAGTTTTTACAACTCAAAGATGAGTACTTCATCATTTGTGGTGGGAAGACAATATGCTAAAGCATACACTACATACTTAATTAAATGTTTGGTGACTGGGTGGGAGGCAGATTTTTAGTGGAGGGCTTCTGTCAGTAACATGGGTTCAGTAATGATGATAACAATAAATGACAATAATAGTTAGCATTTATATAGCAATTGCAAATTTAACTGTAGGCAGAGATGCTGGGAGTAATAGGTGGTAGGATTGTAACTTTTGATTATCTGTGAGACAAAGGAAAAATATCAATAAAATGTTTTTAAAATGTACCAAAAAATCCAAAAGAACAAAAACGAATAGAGCAGCTTTTTACTCCTTTGTTAAAATTAAAAACATGTGCTATACATGTGTGTATATATGTACATACATATGTATATGGCTGTATTACGTATATGTATGTGTGTGTGTGTTTGTTATTGTTGTATAGTTATGTTCAGCTCTTTGTGATCCCATTTGGGGTTTTCTTGCTAGAGATACCAGAATGGTTTGCCATTTCTTTCTCCAACTCATTTTACCAAAAATGAAACTAAGGAAAACAGGATTAAATGACTTGCCCAGGGTCATCCAACCAGTAAATGTTGAGGCCAGATTTAATCTCAGCAAGATAAACCTTCATTTTCTTCCATTTTTTTTTCTTTTATTTAAGTCTTGTACAAAATGACTAATATGGAAATGTTTTACATGATTGCATATGTATAACCTATGTTGCATTGCTTACTATCTCAGGGAGAATGGGAATAGAGGAAAGGATAGAATTTGGAATTCAAAACTTTAAAAAAAAAGTGTTTAAAAATTGAATTTTAGCACCAGAAAGGCCATCTAATCTATTGTTGTTCTTTGTTTTCAAAGAAGACCAATGATGTCACTAGTGATGTTTTCACTTGTGAGTGAGCTGAAGTTAAATGGGACTCTTTTCCAGAGCCATCAAAGTCCAATGACAGGACAAAAGTCAGGGCGACTGACAATGGCTCAGGATGCAGTGAATGACCTTGGTGTCTTCCATATTTGACCAAACTCTAAGGGTTCCACAGCACCAGCTGTTGGAACAGATTGTTCTCATCTGCCTGTATGTTCACAGAAAAGGCTCTGTTTTCTTCTAAAATAGAAAAGTAATTTCTGCCTCAGGACCATTGTGAAGAAAGCACCTTGTGAAATGATAATACGTAAGCTTTGGAAACACTTCCCCAAACCAAACAATGTGCAATTATAATGACCAGTCTTGTTCTTGAAGAAGAAATGAAAAAATGTACCTCCTTCCCTTTATTGAAGAGATCATGTTTTATGATGTGGAAATTGCATGTGTGTGTGTATACACTGTCCAACTAAGTCGATATGTATAGACTATATATATATGTGTGTGTGTGTGTATACCATCCAACTTAGTCAATATGTGTGCAAATTGCAACTATATTCCAACTAAGTCGATTTGTATGGATTAGCTTTCCTGAACTACTTTCTTTCCTTTCCTCTTCCTTCTTCCCTTCATTTTGTTATAAGAAATAGCCTCTTGTATGATAGGATCAAGAGAATATATTCAGAAATGAAGATATTGTTTAAAAAAATGACATAAATTTTAAGAATGAGAACCCACTTCCCTGAATGTGAGGTCATGTTCACTTATGTTTTATGATATTTATCTCACTTCTCAGATTCTGGATGGAGAACACTGACCTCACACCAATTCAGCCTGATACCCTCTGGGCTGATGGGGAATGAGATGGAATATTAGTTTATGGTCAATGTGTTCACTGACCTAAAACTTCAGTGTGTTACAGATCATGATTGCATTCATTGACCTTCACTCTTCAAGGGTATCAGAACCTCTGAAAAGTAGAACATAGTATATAGACTGTCTAAGGTCTGGCTTGCTGTAATTATGATATAGGATGCTGGAGAAGACCCAAGGCACAGAATCTTCTCTTTCTACAAGTTCATGTTATTTTTTTCTTATCATTGAAAGGCATTTATTGAATATCCAAGTGAATCAAGTTGTTGTTCAGTCATGTCCAACTCTTTGTGACCCCATTTGGGGCTTTCTTGGTAAAGATACTGGAGCAGTTTGCCATTTCCTTCTTCATCTCCTTTTTACAGAAGAGGAAACTGAGACAAACAAAGTTAAGTGATTGCCCAGGGTCAGATTTTAACTCTGGGCTTTTGGGTTCCAGATCCAGTGCTCTATTCACGATTCCCATTAGCCATCCCAGTGCATCAAATAGAAACTTCCATTAACTGAATTCCTTCCCACCAAGAGTTTATAATCTAAAGCAAACACCAATGCAGACTTGGGTACAATGGCCCAGAGTCATATCCAAGGATTCTAATACCCAGAGCATTAAACTGAGGAGATTAGAAGTAGAAGAAGGAGAATCTGAGATAATAATAATAGTTAATATTGAGGATATTAGAAGGAGATGGGGACTCAGGTAACAATAGTTAATATCAATAAAGTGCCTATTATGATCAACACTTTATAATAATAATTATTATTATATTTGATTTGATTGTATTATTACTGTATTTGATTCTGGCAACAGCCCTGGGAGGTAGGTGATATTATTATTCCCATTTTACAGAGAAGGAAACTGGGGATAAATAGAGATTAAGGAACTTGCCTGGGGTTACATGGCAGGTCTGAAGACAAATGTGAATTCAGGTTTTCCTGACTCCAAGCTTTGTATTGTGCCATCCAGCTCCCTGAGGCAAGAGCTCCTCTGGCTAGGAGGTATGAAATCCCTAGTTGGGGTGACAGTGGGAGTGGAGTTAGAGATCATGGGATACCTGAATCCAGCACACTTGGACCTAGGGTGTTCTACCAACCTAACATCTTCATATCTCCTAACCATGGTGGGGAAGACCAACCAAGTAAGCACCCTTTGGTTCCCCCACGCTGATTACAATTTTGTGAATGTTTTAAAAAACTGTAATTTTTTTTTTTTTTGTAAATTCCTTGAGGTCGGGGACTGCCTTTTGTATTTTTAGAGACCCAATAATAGTCATCTAATAAATGGTTTATTGATTGCCTAAAGATAGTATACAAGATGTTGCTTCTTAGCTAAAGTTGGATGATGCTGACTGTTGAGCTGTCTTTCAAACGTGAGACCCTGTGAAGTCTTTGTTAACATTCTCTTTAAGAGAGGTTAAGGGACCCACATGTGCAAAAATGTTTGTAGCAGCCCTTTACATAGTGGCAAGGAATTGAAAACTGAGTGGATGCCCATCAATTGGGAGAATGGCTGAATAAGTTATGGCATATGAATGTTTTGGAATATTATTGTTCTGTAAGAAATGACCAACAGGATGATTTCAGAGAGGCCTGGAGAGACTTACATGAACTGATGCTGAGTGAAATGAGCAGAACCAGGAGATCGTTTATACACGGTAACAACAAGACTCTATGAAGATCAGTTCTGATGGCTGTGGCCATTTTCAACAATGAGATGAACCAAATCAACTCCAATTCTTCAGTGATAAAGAGAACCCAGAGAGAGGACGGAGGGAACTGATGTGAATCACAACATAGCATTTTCATTTCTTTTGTTGTTGTTTATTTGCATTTTATTTTCTTTCTCATTTTTTTCCTTTTTGATCTGATTTTTCTTGTGCAACAAGATAATTGTATTAATATGAATGCCTATATTGGATTTGCATATATATATTTTTACCATGTTTAGCATATATTGGATTACATGTCATGTAGGGAAGGGAGCAAGAGGGGGAAGGTGGGACACAAGGTTTTGCAAGAGTCGATGGTGAAAAATTATCCTTGCATATGTTTTGAAAATAAAAAAGCTTCAATAAAAAAAATAATAATTTTTTAAAAATCCATTCTCTTTAAGAGACAATGTGGTTGGGGCAGCTAGGTGGTGCAGTAGATAAAGCAGCAGCCCTGAAGTCAGGAAGATTTGAGTTCAAATTTGACCTCAGACACTTAAAACTTCCTGGCTGTGTGACCCTGGGCAAGTCACTTAATCCCAATTGCCTCGGGGAGAGGGAGAAAGAAAGAAAAGAAAGAAACAATGTAATCTTGTGAAACCTGCACAGAACCTAAAATCAGAAGAAACCTGGCTTTAAATCTAGTTCCAATACTTAATGTGTGTGTAGCCACAGAGCCTCAGTCTACCTATCTGTAAAACAGGCAGAACAAGACCACTTTCATTAGATTCCTGCAAAGATTGAATCAGGTAAAGTATTTAACAATATATGCAAAGAGCTTTTCAAAATCCTTAACATATTATAAAAATAAAGCAACATCTGCTCAAGAAAGGGCCTGATTCTTGGCCCCAGGCAAAAGCCATGGGAAGGAGAACCAAAGAAGGCAGCAACTTTGTTCTTTCACCACCATGAAATCCTAATCCTGTGTCTTTGCTATTTACAGAACAAAAATAAAAAGCTATGGTTTTCTTGGCACTGAATTAGGCTGCACTACCTCATGCAGCTGAATTATACTCACCCACAAGATTTAGAAGAAAACTGGGTAAAGTCCTGACCAGTATATTTAGACCTTGAGACAGACAAAATCGTAGAGTATTTTTGCCATGTGGGGAGGTCTGGTGAAAGTAATGACTTGACTTGGTTCCAATTAAACTAAACTTGACTGGGAGAAAAGGGGGAAAGGGAAGCAGTCAAAGTTATATTAGCTTTTCTTCTTTTGAAGTAGATTTTTAATCTATGATGTCGATAAGAAATATGTTGAGCCAAGGAGGAGAGAGGAAGCCACGAGCGGAAGCAGTGAGATTATTAGCTGGCATTCCATCAATAAAATGTACCCAAAGACCATTCGACAGCTGGCCTTACATGGGATCATAGGATTTAGAGCTGGAGGGGACCTTTGAGATTAGCTAGTCTAATTCCCTCATTTTACATGTAATCCTGTGTCAAAGTGCCAGGTGAACCTTTCAGGGGATTTTCCTGATCATTGCTTTTTTTGCTTATTGCTTCCATCTTGAAAATCTAGAAATGTCATCCCTATATTTATACTTAGTGTATGCTGACATTAACTCTCCTCACAAGCACATGATTCACAATGCTCGAAGAATGAACAGATTTATAAGCAGGTCAGAGAAAACAAATAGAATCATAGTAGAGCGAAGGGAAAATGACATTCATCTATGAACAATGCTCCTCCAGGAACCTAGACCGCTTCAGTCACTAATAGTCTTGTCCTGACTAGGGTTCACAGTGACGTGAGCTCTGGATCCACAATCCTGCAATCATTTCCCTTTGAATATCTACATATTCCATCTTCCATCTTGTACATCTGCTTGTGACTGGCCAGCACCCTTTCCAAAATCAGAATTACAGAATCTCAGAGTTTGAAGTCATCTAAAGTACCTGAGTAGAAACCTGCACAGCATCTCCACCATTTTTCTTTTGCTTGACAGCATCTAGTAAGAGGAAAATCAAGTCTCCAAAGGCAGTACTCTACATATTTTAAAAGATCTAATTGCTTATTTTTTTTTAAAAAGTTTTTCCTTTCTGCAGCTTACTTTTACCTACTGCTTACTTCTGCCTTATAGAATCAAGAACAAGGCAAGCCCTTCTTCTATATGGCAGCCATTCAGATGTTTGAAGATAGCCATCAGATTCCTTGGAAGTTTTTTCTCCTTCAGACTAAATATTCCCTGTTCCTTCAACCAATTATTGTGTACCATTGCGTACCAGGCTTCTCACACATTTCTTCTTCTTCTTTCTTCTTCTTTCTTCTTCTTCTTTCTTCTTCTTCTTTCTTCTTCTTCTTCTTCTTCTTCTTCTTCTTCTTCTTCTTCTTCTTCTTCTTCTTCTTCTTCTTCTTCTTCTTCTTCTTCTTCTTCTTCTTCTTCTTTCTTCTTTCTTCTTTCTTCTTTCTTCTTTCTTCTTTCTTCTTCTTCTTCTCTTCACTGTAGTCTTAGTGATTTAATACCCTTTCTTTCTAAGACTAATCTATTTTCCCTTCATCTCATGCTTTCCTATTCCCTCCAAGAGCTTGTCCCATTGACTATTTCCTCTCTCTCTCTCCTTATTAATATTTTATTTTTCCCCAGTTACATTTAAAACCATTTTAAAATATTGTTTTTAAAACTTTGAGTTTCAGATTCTCTTCCTTTATTCCCACCACCAGCCCTCATTAAGATACCACATAGGAAGTTTGGCAAAACATTTCCATAATTCATATTATAAAAGAAAATATATATCTCTCCCCTTTAAAAATCCTCAAGAAAAATAAAGTTAAAAAAAGAAGAAAATATGCTTCAATCTATATTCAAAGAAAATTAGGTTTCTCTGGATATGGATAGGATTTTTCATCATCAGTCCTTCAGAGTAGTTGTAGATCATTGTATTGCTAAGAATAGCAAAGTCACTCACTGCTAATCATCCCAGAACATTGTTATTACTTAGTACACAGTACATTTCACATTGCTTGAGCTCTTGGAGGACTTTCCAGATTTTTCTGATAGCATCCTGCTCATTATTTCCCACAGAACAATAATATTCCATCATAATTATATCCTATAATTTATCTAGCCATTACTCTCATTGATGGGCATCCCATCAGTATCCAATTTGTTTGCCCTGAGAAGAAAGATGGTATAAATATTTTTAAATTTTTATTTAACATTTCCCTCAGTTACATTAAAAACAATTTTTACATTAAAAAAAATTTTTTTTGAGTTCTAGGTTCTCTCCCTTATCCCCACCCACAATTAAGAAACTACATGTGAAGTTATGCAAAACATTTCCATGAAAGTTAAGTTGTGAAAGAAAACATAGATTTCTCACCATAATGAAAATAAAATCCCTCCAGAAAAATTAAATTTAAAGGGAGAGAGAGAATTCCAATCTGTATTCAGACACAATCAATTCCTTCTCTGCACATGGATAGGATTTTTCATCATGAGTCCTTCAGAGTAATCATAGATACTGAGAATAGCAAAGTCATTTACATCTGGTTATCCCAGAATATTGCTATTACTTTTTATATAGTACATCTAACTTTGAGTTCATGGAGGACTTTCCAGGTGTTTGTTTTTTCTGAGAGCATCCTGCTCATCATTTCCCATAGAACAATAATAATCCATCATAAAAATTGGTAAAATATTTTTGTATATATATATATATATGTCATTTTCCTTTTTAAAAAATTCTCTTTTGGGATTTGTGCCTAGTAGTGATATTGTTAGATGAAAGGATATGCATAATTTCATAGCCCTTTGGGCATAGTTCCTATCTTTTGATCATTTATCAATTGGGGCATGGCTTTTACATATATATATATATATATATATATATATATATATATATATATATATATACACACATATATAAATTTGACTCAGTTGCCTCTATATGTTTGAGAAATGAGGCCTTATCAGAGAAACTTGTTTCAAAATTCTTTATACAATTGGTAAAATATTTTTGTATATTATATAGATCATTTTCCTTTTTAAAAAATTCTCTTTTGGGATTTGTGCCTAGTAGTGATATTGTTAGATGAAAGGATATGCATAATTTCATAGCCCTTTGGGGATAGTTCCTATCTTTTGATCATTTATCTATTGGGGCATGGCTTTTATATATATATATATATATATACACACACACACACACACATATATAAATTTGACTCAGTTCCCTCTATATGTTTGAGAAATGAGGCCTTATCAGAGAAACTTGTTTCAAAATTCTTTATACAATTACTATTTCTAACTGTATTTCCCCCATTTATCCTATTCTCTCTCTCCTTTCACCCTATCCCTCATCAAAAGTATTTTGCTGCTGATAATTCCCTCCCTCAGTATGTCTTCTCTTATATCATCCTCCCTACTTCCCATATCCCCTTCCCCTCCAACTTTCCTGCAGGGTAAGATAGATTTCTATACCCATATTGAGTGCATATGTTATTTCCTTTTTGAGCCAATTCTAATGAGAGTAACGTTTACTCATTCCTCCTCTGCTCCTCCTATTCCCCTCAACTATTAAAGCTTTTTCTTGCCTCTTTTATGGAAGATAATTAACACTATTCCATTTCTCCCTTTCCTTTTCTCACAGTACATTCTTCTTTCAACCCCTAATTTTATATTTTTAGATATTATTTCTTCATATTCAACTCATACCTCTTTTTATATATACTATATACATACTCTTTCTAACTATCCTAATACTGAGAAATTTCTAATGAATTACAAGTATTATCCTCCCATATAGGAATGTAAACAGATAAACCTTACTAAGTCCCTTATGATTTCACTTTTGTGATTACCTCCTTATGCTTCTTCTGAATCCTGTATTTGAAAATCAAATTTCCTATTCAGCTCTGATCTTTTCATCACAAATTCTTGAACTCCTCCATTTCATTGAATGGTTTCACCTTTTTCCTTAAAAGATTATACTTGTTTTGCTGGGTAGGTGATTCTTGGTTGTAATCCTAGCTTTATTGCTCTCCAGAATATCATATTCCAAGCCTTCCAGTCATTAGTGTAGAAGCTGCTAAATCTTGTGTTATCCTGACTATGGCTCCACTATACTTGAATTTCTTTCTTTCTGGATGCTTATAATATTTTCTCCTTAACCTGGGAGTTCTGGAATTTGGCTTATAATATTCCTGGGAGTTTTCAGGTGGGGATCTCTTTCAGGAAATGATTGGTAGATTCTTTTAATTTCTGTTTTACCCTCTGGTTCTAGAATGTCAAGACAGGTTTCCTTGATAATTTCTTGGAAGATGATGTCCAGATTCTTTTTTTGATCATGACTTTCAGGTAGACCAATAATTTTAAAATTATCTCTTCTGGATTTATTTTCCAGGTCAATTGTTTTTCCAATGAGATATTTAACTTTTCCCTCCTATTTTTTTCTTTTTCTTTTCTTTTTTTTTTTTTTTTTTTTGTTTTTGCTTTATTGTACTTTGGTTTCTCATAAAATTATTAGCTTCCATTTGCTCAATTAAAATTTTCAAGAAATATTTTCCTTTTGTAGCTCCTTTCCCATTTGGCCAATTTTGCTTTTTAATGCATTCTTCTCCTTATTAGCTTTTTGTATTTTATTTTCCACTACTCTCACTTCTCTTCCTAATTTCTCCTCTATCTCTCTTACTTTTTTTTCACAATTCTTTTTGAGTTCTTTCATGCCCTGAGACCAATTCTTATTTTCTTGGAGGTTTTGGATGTAGGGACTTTTACTTTGTTATTTTCTTCTGAGTGTCTGTTTTGATCTTCCTATAGTCAAAATCTTTTTCTGTTGTCTGCTCATTTCCCTAGCCTATTGCTTGCTTTTAATTCTTTGGTAAAGTAGGGGCTCTGTTTCCTGGGTGGAGGGTCACATGGACACAACAGAAATGACTGAACAACAATAACAATCCAAGGATCCCGAGTTTCCAGAAATCAAAATGACTCAGTTACAACTTCAAGAAGAATTAGGAGAAGTTACATTGGTTACAGTTGGAAGCAGAGTCCAGCAGAGGTGATTGCAGGGGCCAGCAGCAGAGAAAGCCCAGGCAGATGAAGGTGGAAAGACAGTTACCCAACCATAGTAGAGGGAAAGGAAAAAAGGGAGTATTTATTAAGAGCCTTCTGTGTGTTTTGCAATGCTTTGTAAATGCTTTGCAAATATTATCTCATTTGATTCTTACAAGAATCCAGGGAAGTGGATTAGGGAAGTAGGTATTTATTATTTTATAATTAAGGAAAACAAAAATTAAGTGACTTGCCCAACGTCACACAACTAGGAGGAGTCTGGGACTATTAGAACTCTGATCTTCTTGGTCTCTTGACTCTATTTACCATACTGTCTACCTATCTATAACAGCTGCAGTGACTGTGATCTCTTGTGCCAGAGAGATGTGCTTCTACAAAGTCACCAATAATCAGAGCTCTTCAGAGATCCTCATGTAGGAGGAACTTCACAAGAATTTCACAGAAACAAAAGGACTCCTGGTAACCAGTTCCCTAAATTTATGCTTCATTATCTTTACGTTTCAGTCCATTCTCCCCAGAGACTATATACATGTGCAAAGGGAAAGAGCACTCCCCAATTTAGGAAGACTTATGTTTGTTAAGTACCATTCCTATGCCTTTTAGTAAATATCTTTTCTAAAAGCTAACAAAATTCTCTTGGTTGATTGGTTAATAATGGAGAACAACAATACTAAAAACTCCAGCTACCTTTGGGGTTATTTCCTAGACCTCTGAATGTAATAGTCAGCCATCCTTTGGGGATCATGACCAACAATATTTAATAAGAATTGAGGAATTACCACAGAGTGTGTGCAGTATCTCCAACAAGAGTTATCTAATCTTTCCTTGTGCAGAATGATAATTATGGAAATATGCATAGAAGAATTACACATGTTTAACATATATTGGATGATTTACTATCTAGGGGAGAGGGTGGGGGAAAGAGAAGGAAAAAATTTGGAACACAAGGTTTTGCAAGGGTAAATGTTGAAAATTATCTATATCTCCCACAAGAGGTTATCTAATCTTTTCTTGTGCAGCATGATAATTATGGAAATATGTATAGAAGAATTACACATGTTTAACATATATTGGATGATTTGCTGTATAAGGGAGAGGGTGGGGGAAAGAGAGGGAAAAAATTTGGAACACAAAGTTTTGCAAGGGTAAATGTTGAAAATTATCTATGCACATTTTGAAAATCAAAAACTTTAATAAAAAAAGAATTAAAAAAAAGATTATCTCATCTCTGTTCAAAAATATCTAATCAAGAGGTACCTACCTCCTGATAGGTCTAATAGAAAATTTTTTCAAATGTGAACATTGACTTGCATAACAACATAAATGGCTTCATTATTGCAGATGACACAAAGCTGAGAAAGATAATTAACACACTGAAGATAAATGACAGATTTGGGCAGGCTCTCAAAGGTGTCCAATTCACAGTTTAGTATCTAACCTGTAAAATTCCAATGTGCCCAAAGCAGATTAAAATGTAATTGGGAAATATTTAACAAAATAAGTAAAAATACAATAAGACACAAATAATGTTAATTTGTGTTTTTCTAAGTAAATATGCAACCTTGACACAACTGAGCTAGAACATTGAACTGAATCTAATGAGAGGATATTCAATAGGAATAAATGTCAAATCTTGGATTCAAAACATCATCTATACATATATGTTTATCAAAGCAAATTCTCTATTGGGCCACAAAAACAAAATCATCGTCACAAGTAGAAGACTGGAAAAGTATGATCAGAAAGCAACTTGTCTGAAAAAGAGCTAGGGAGTTCAGTGGACTTGAATCTAATTATAAATCAGTTATATAACAATTGCTAATACAATTGTGGACCAAATTGAGAAAGAGAGAGAGAGAGAGAAAGAGAGCTTCTAAGAATTATAGTCTCTCTGTACTTTGCCTTGATCAGAAAACAGATAAAAAACTTTAATAAGTTGGAGAATATTCAGAAAGAGTAAATATGATGGTAAAGAGCCTTTAGTTGAGGTAATTAAAAACCAGTTGAAGGAATTGGAAATGTTTAGACTGGAGAATAGAGGACTCAGAGGAACATAACTGTCTTCAAATATTTGAAGAACTTTATCATATAAAAGATGAGAATTTGACTTGTTAACTTTCACTCTGGGAAACAGATCCAAAAGCAGGAGGTAAATTTAGAGTTGACATCAGGAAAAAACTTTCTACAATTAGAGCTATCCAAATATTGAGTTCCTTGTCACTGGAGGCTTTAAGCAGCTCAGTGATAGTTTGCAGGTATGTTATAGGAGGAATCACTTTCCAGTATGAGTTAGACAAGAAGAGAAACCTCGTTTAAATCCAATTCACAGACAAGTCAAGATGTCATGTCATGATGCCATTGGTCCTCTTCAAAAACAAAGGACTATCATCACCCATATGACCAATGAGACAACCAATGAGAAAATGACCAATGAGATCCTTTTGGACACTAAAATTTTTTAATTTGTGAAAATACTGACTTTTACAAATTGTTTCCAGTAAGGCTAGTTTGAGCATTTTTAAGCACTCTCAGATTAAGTTAAATCCCATACCAAGTAAGAAATAGATCCTAGGCTTCTAGGCTAAAGCTGCTTCCCTTGATAAATCCCACTTAGTGTTGGGCAAACAGAAGAAATAGGCTAAAAATTAGGTTCTCCAGAATTGGAGAATTAACCTTATGAATCTCAGTCTTAACACTCTGAACACAAATTCATTCATGATATGAGCATAAAAACATTTTATTTTTTATTTTTTTGCTAAGTAATCTTGCCCAGTCTTGAGTGCTCATAATCCACATCGTTTTGTAAAAACAATAGCAAATATGGTGAGTTCCCTTCCCTTTTCTGTCTTAGATAGGTTGAAACATACTTCAATCATTTCTAAGGTTTGGTAACTTATGAGGTCAAATTTGCATCTATCTTGCTTATGATTTATACCTTGTGTACTTGTGTATAGATTTCTGAAGCCATCGATTGTATTATTGTGTTCTTTGTATTTTTTTTTTCTTTTTGGCAAAGAAATTAGGGTTAAGTGATTTGCTCATGCTATGAGGTCAAATTTGAACATCCACTCTGCTATTTAGCTGCCCCAGTTGTGTTTTTCTGATATTTTATCTTCCATGAATTTGTATCTCAAATGTTACTTTTTTAGTACCTCAGATACTCTATATGGTAAAGGGAGCTTAGCCTAGGGTACTTGAACATGGTTTCAAAAAATATATTTTTTGATAAGTCAATTTAATTGACTTCCTTTGTAATTTTCTGTTTGTAAGCATTTAATATTATTCTGAAAAGGAATCCATAGGCTTTACTAGACTGTCAAAGAATCCATGAAATAAAACAGGGAACAACTCTTGCTCTATGGCATATAAACAGTATGTATTGAAAGTTTTAGTGTAGTTTAAGCAGTTTTAGAACTATTAAAGTTTAAAGTAGCATTAAGTAACCAGTATCACTTGGTGAATATGTGTTGGCAATTTTTATACTTTTCCTTCCTTTTCAATATAAAGTCCCTTTGACTCCAAGCAAATCTCCAAGCAAATATATTCATCCTAGCCCTCATTAGGTGTGCTCCATCCCTGGTTTGTAGCCTCTCATGTCTATATTTTGATTTGTGATGCAGAAATCCAAATTCTTTTCTCAGAAACCTTAACAAGCTTTCCACCTCCCAAATTTGCTTTTCTTTCTTGAAGCACTTTTCTTCAATTAACAGTAGTAATTAAAGAAAAAAAAATCAAACATCCATGTCCCAAAGGTTTTTTGTTCCCTGCCTAACACTGTATCTTTAGCACTTATTTCTATATTCCTTCTGGCAGTATCATTTGTGCCCATCTGAATAATCAGAAGTGGGTGGTAATTGTCTGGTTTGACAAGTTTGGGGAGTTCCTCTGTCATTTCCTGGATCTGTGCCCTGAGGAAGACATCAGACATCCATATTGTTGTGTGTTAGTAGGTCAATAAATAGATACATGGGCTCCTCAAAGGGTCATCAACTACCACCATTCCTCATCCCTTCCTCTGACCTTAACTAATTGATGTCTCACCTGATAGCACCTTGGGATTCTGTATTTATTTTGGAGAGTAGGTAGTTATTATTTCTTCTTCAGATTTTCTTCTTGCCTTCTCTCATCTATCACTTAGCTCCAAATACTCAGTGATATTTGTTCCCTTTTTCTCTAGTGTCACTTTTTTAAAAATTTTAATGTTTTGATTTGGAGAAGGTGACTCTTTGGGACCCCACTGTGGGATTTCCTTGGCAAAGATACTGGAATGGTTTGCCATTTTCCTCTCTAGTTCCTTTTACAGATAAAGACACTGAGGCAAATAGGATTAAATGAATTTCCTAGGGTCATATGGCTAGTGTCTGGAGTCAGATTTGAACTCATAATGATGAGTCTTCCTGATTCCAAGTCAAGTGCTTTATCCACTGCATCTTTCTAGCTTCTAATCTGTTGAAATAGATGAAGATTCTCTTCTTCAGTAGGAATAAAACTCAACATCTCAAAAACAGAACTCATCATTTTCCCCCACAGCAAGCCTTTGCCCCTTCCCAATTTCCCTATTCCTGTTTTTCCATGTAATCAATCTGTTGTCACATCTTATCATTTCTTCCTTCTGAATATCTTCTCGGTATGGCTTCCTCTCTCCACTCACACAACCTCCATCATAGCTTAAACTCTTTTTACCTCAGGCCTTTTCATTGATCTTTCTGTCTCAAGTATCTCCCCCTTCCATTTGATTTTCTTTAACTGTCAAAACATTTTTTTCAGGTTCATTTCTTACCATGTAACCAACCTATCCAATAAACTCCTCCAGCTTCTTCTTACCTCCAGGATCAAATATAAAATGCTCTGTTTGGCATTTAAAGCCCTTTATAAGCAAACCTTTCCCACTTTCATACTACTTACCATGTAAACCACCATCTAGTCACAGTGGTCCATTTGCTATCCCTCCCACATGACACTCTATCTTCTGTCTCTGTTCCTATTAGTTGGAACTCTCTCTCCTTCCTCATCTTTACCTCCTTAAGTCTCAATTCACTTTCTGCAGGATGCCTTTCCAGGTTCCCTAATGCTAAAAATATCTTCCTCTTATGCTGTATATATCTTAAATATACATAATTGTTTGTGTACTGTTTCCCCCATTCGACAGTTAATTCCTTCAGATAGAAATTGATTTTTTTCTCTTGCTTTTTATACCTAGAACTTAGGACGGTGCTTGGTCTATACTAAAAACTTAATAAATGCTTGCTGACCAACTGATTTTACTTTCACATTCAAACCTTTCTTCCATTTTTAAAAACACTTCATTCTGTCTAATAATAGAGACCAGAGAGATGTTCTTCAGTTCTCTTCAAGAGACATTCTTCTAAAAAAGAAACCAATTTGCACAGGGAAAAGCCATTTGGCTGTGGCAAAAATACAAATATCTTACACTCTCTAGTTTATTACAAAATGCTTCTCTGTTCTCATACTTGCTACCCTAGATAACTTCTTTGCTTTATTTTTACCTTATGCTTTGACCCCATATGGTGTCCACTTTTAGGTGTCTTCCTGTTTTGATATTTGTATCATTATAAGTCAAATATTAATATAGAAAAAAGAGTATTGGCAGGACTTATTTTGTGCTATAACATATTCCTTGCTGGAATTGAGTAAATCATTATTGTCTATTTGGAAATTGTTTTGATATATGGAGAATTTTGGTGTAACAAGATCTGAGTTATACATATGCTTTTAGAGAGATAAGCCTAGCACTATGGGTACTGGAGATCCCTAAAAATGCTATTTCTATGGTCAAATAAGGCAGTTAATTCATCCTCCTTTCTTCTTTTCCCATAATTCTATAAATTCAGGAAACTGAGCTAAGAAAGATTTTGTGAATTAAGGAAAGTTACACTTAGAATATATTGGTGCCAAATTGAATCCAGATCTTTCAGATTCAGAACCATTCCCATGGTTCAGTTTCCTGCATCATAACTGCTTCTTTACAAATAAAAGTATATTTTAATCTCACATCAGCTCTTATAGTAACTAGACCTTATGGAGTCTTAGCAATACCTTTATTGTTATAAATTGATTACAGGTTAAATTGTGTGAAGGAGAGATTTCTCAGTGGAAGAGAAACTTCCATTGCATAAAAAGCCACAGGCTTCCTTCACTGTATATCATTTTTACTCATGGGCTTCCTTTAGGATCTAGCTTCTTAAACAATGGTTCCTGACCCTATATGAGGTCTTATAAATGAATATGGAGGTTGTGAAATTATGGTTTATTATCAATAAATGTTTGGTTTATATACTTATTTTATATACCTATATAACTAGGAATACATAAAAATTTTTCTGGTGAAAAGAAGTTATAAGTGGGAAAAGTTTAAGAAGCCCTACTTTAAGATACCATCAAATAGCACTTTATTTTTATTTTTTATAAAAGGAAAAGAATGCAACTTTAACTATCTTCATGGACTAGGACATCAAAAACTCAAAAGAGATACAAGTCAATGAACTAGCATCTGAGAAGCTAGTGGCTAATCCTTAATGTGACCACTCAGACCCCCACACTCAGGGCTTCATAAGCTGGGATATACAAGCCAGCCCCAGGTTTGCAGTAGAACTTACATCTACACTATTCTTCTATTCTCTCCTCCCCATGAGAAACCAAAGCTGCTCACATCTGCAACCAGAGAGAGCTCTGTGGGAACTGAGTGTGGAATCACAACATAGTATTTTCACTCATTTTGTTGTTCTTTGCTTGCATTTTGTTTTCTTTCTTTTCTTCCTATTTGATCTAATTTTTCTTGTGAAATATGATATTTGTGGAAATGACGATAGAAGAATTGCATATGTTTAACATATATTGGATTACTCTTTAGATAAATACCAAAAGGTCTATTTATGACAATTTTAAGAAAAGGAAGAAGATATGCAGTTATATATAAGATGTAACAGTGGAAATTATGCTGGATTTGGGATCACAGGGCCTGGTTTAGATCCCAGATCTGCTACTCAAGAATAGTAACAAGACACTTCCTTATCTGTAAAACACTGAATAGGGAGGGCTTTCCAGCTAAATCTATATTTCCATGAATCAATTATATGCTACTTTGGGAGGGGAGATTTGTCAATAGTTTTGTTTTGGTCTCTTCACTGGCTAAGCTTTTTTTTTTTATTATTGATTTTATGATTATAATTTTTTTGACAGTACATATGCATGGGACTGGCTAAGCTTTATAAATACATGACTCCAATCCCAACATTCTAATTCCAAAGTTATACCAATAGAATGGGCAGAAGCAGAATTTGAATCTGGATCTTTTTGATTTTTGATTCCTGAGAAAATTCTAGAAAAAAAAAATCATTAAAGCTATCTAATTGCCATTCTGGAGTACAATTTGGAGCTATACTCAAAAAGTTATCAAACTGTGCATATCCTTTGATCCAGCAATGTTACTTCTGGGCTTATATCCCAAAGGGACATTAAAGAAGGGAAAGGGACCTGTATGTGCAAGAATGTTTGTGGCAGCCCTTTTTGTGGTGGCCAGAAACTGGAAACTACATGGATGCCCATCAATTGGAGAATGGCTGGGTAAATTGTGGTATATGAATATTATGGAATATTATTGTTCTGTAAGAAATGACCAGCAGGATGATTTCAGAAAGGCCTGGAGAGATTTACATGAACTGGTGCTGAGTGAAATGAGCAGGATCAGGAGATCATTATACATTTCAGCAACAATACTATATGATGATCAATTCTGATGGAGGAGGCCCTCTTCAATAATGAGATGAATGAAATCAGTTCTAATAGAGCAGTAATGAACTGAACCAGTTACACCCAGGGAAAGAACTCTGGGAGATGACTATGAACCACTACATAGAATTCCCAATCCCTCTATTTTTGTCCACCTGCATTTCTGATTTCCTTCACAGGCTAATTGTACATTGTTTCAAAGTCCGATTCTTTTTGTACAGCAAAACAACTATATGGACATGTATACATATATTTAACATATATTTTAACATATTTAACATGTATTGGTCAATCTACCATCTGGGGGAGTAGGGGGAAAGAGGGGAAAAGTTGGAATAAAAGGTTTGCAATTGTCAATGCTGAAAAATTACCCATGTATATATCTTGTAAATAAAAAGCTATAATAAAATAACTATCTAATTGATAATTTGATCCAGTAAGGTCTCTACTGGGCCTATATCCCGAAGAAATCATAAAAAAGGGAAAAGGACCCACCTGTCAAAAATGTTTGTGGCAGTTCTTTTTGTAGTGGCAAGAAACTGGAAACTGAGTGGATGCCCCTAAGTTGGAGAATGGTTATGGTATATGAATGTTATGGAATATTATTGTTCTATAAGAAAGATGAGCAAGATGATTTCAGAGAGGCCTGGAGAGACTTACATGAACTGATACTAAATGAAATAAGCAGAACCAGGAGATTATTATACAGAGCAACAAGACTATATGATGATCAGTTCTGATGGATATGGTTCTCTTCAATAATGAGATGATCCAGGCCAGTTCCAATGTTCTTGTGATGGAGAGAGCCATCTACATCCAGAGACTGTGGGGATTAAATGTAGATCACAACATAGCATTATCACGCTTTTTGTTGTTTTTTTTTTGTTTGTTTGCATTTTGTTTTCTTTCTCATTTTTCCCCTTCTTGATCTGATTTTTCTTGTGCAGCAAGATAAAATGTGGAAATATGTATAGAAGAATTGCATGTTTAATATATATTATATTACTTGCTGTCTAGGGGGAGGGTGGTAGGAAGGGAGTAAAAATTTGAAACAAAGTTTTACAAGGGTGAATGTTGAAAATTATACATATGTTTTTTTAAAAAAGTTTTAATTATTAAAAAAATAAAGAAAAGGAGAAAAATTATTAAAGAGATTCTTGATGAACATCTAGAAAGGAAAGCAATGATTTGTTGGTTCAACTCTCCATGATCCCATTTGGAGTTTTCTCAGCAAAGATACTGGAATAGTTTGCCATTTCCTTTTCCTTCTCATTTTACAGATGAGGAAAATGAGACAAACGGGGTTATATTCCCCAGGATCTCAGGCAGTGGGTGCCTGAGGCCACATTTAAACCAGGAAGATGACTCTTCTTGAAGCTAAGGCTTGTTGCTCTAAATACTGCACCACTTAGCAGAAAGATCCTTTATCTGTTCAGGAAGTCTTAAATAGCAGTTAGCAGACTGGGGGTGGGGTGAAGGAGGGAAATGAAGGGGAAAGAAAAGAATAAAGGGCAATGATACAAGTCGGAGAAAGATGAGAAAAGGGTGTGTTTAGGGAGCAGACAGTCTGGGCAAATGCATGAAGCTGGAGATGGTCGGCAGAGATAGGAGAACAGGAAGTAACTCAATTGGCTAATGTAGAGTTCATAGAGAGGAACAATGTGAAATAAATCTGGAAAGAGGCAGCAGAGTGAAATGGGCAGAGAGTTGATCTCAGGAATTGGGAAGGCTTGGATTCTAGACCAGTCTTTATAACCCATTGGCTCAGGGACTCCAGGCAAGTTACTTAACCTCCTAGTGACCCAGATTAAATTTTCTAAGACTACAGGTTGCAATCTGCTTTGATAGAGGCTCTTTACAGGGAGCACTCTACACAGGTGTGATAGAACACACACACCACTGGAAAACTAAATTGGAGTCAGATTGTGAAAGGATATAATACCAGACTAAATATTTTCCCTTGACTTTGGAAATTTGAATGAAGTGCATCATGGAAAAAAAAAAAGTCTTATGATGACACTGGCAGCTGACTTGCCTTACTAATTATGTCTCACTTAAGCTAATTAAATTTGCATTCTCTTAACACACTCTAGCCTGGTGGTGGGAGTTGGTTGGCCCAGGTGTTTGCTAGCTGGAGGAGTGAGCCAGCAAAAGGTTAAAAATAGCTTCATACAGTCCATATACTGATTATTGAGAGATGACCAGGTGGGGAACTGAAAACTCAAAGCCTTCAGTGCTGCTTCTGGTCACACTCTCCACTAAGCCTTCTCTTTCTGAGGCTGTATGTACACGTAGATACTTCCATATTACTGGTAAACCAGCAAGTTGGAGGTTATTTCTAAACAGGTTCAGCAGGTTCTTCACCCTGGAGCTTCCAGCACCATGTACACCCATTGAGCCTAGTTAGAACCAAAGAGCCTAATTGCTTGGAGCCACCTGTTGGCCTGCCCATTGACTCAGTCTTGATCCCAGGAGCTCTCCTTGGTCCACCCAAACTTTCTGGCAATTAGCTCCTTTGCTAGTGATGCTCCACCATCAAAGACTCATATCTTTGTTGATATGCTCAGACATCTGGAGATTAGTTCTACATATAAGTGAGTCTTTAGGTAGCAGACATGGCTTGTCACTGGAATTATACCCGAGAACCTGATTTTATTCCATTTTTTTTTAACCTTTGAGAACTCAGGGTCATTTCTATATAGGTTTTCCATAAAAAGGTTTCTCTCCATTGTCTCTAAACTATCAGTATTTCTCATTAAGTTCCCTATACAGGGAGCATTCCAACACCAACCCAACACCAAGGATCCTTCCCTTCTAGATAAGTAGGACTCATGTCATCCTTTGGCTCTATAATTCTCATAAGTCATTGCAGGTTTAGAAATCTAGTGACATCAGGATTATTGGTCAAAGAAACTTAGGATCATAGATTTAGAACTAGAGGACAATTTAACTGGAGGAATGATTAGTAGATCATTTTAGAGCATGACTAGAGTTCATTAAATTCAACCCTTTAATGTTACAGATGAGGAAAATAAGACCCATAAAGGGTAAGAGTTAAATAGCTAGTAAATATCTAAGTTGGGATTTGAATCCAAGTCTTCATAACTCCAACTACCAATGCTCTATGTCACATTAGTAGAAGGGGCAGAGGCAGGAATTAAATCCAGGTCATAAGAGCCAGTGATCTTGGGAAAACTCTAGGAAAAAAATCATTAAAGGAATGGTTGAGGAACATTTAGAAAAGGAAGTGATGATTTCAAAGAGCCAATGTGGCTTCATCAAGAACAGATTAACCTCATTTCCTTTTTGACAAGATTGCTAAACTAGAAGATGAGAACACTGGGGTTATACTCAGCCTAGATTTTAGCAAAGCTCTTGATGAAGTATTTCTTCTTATTTTTGAGGGAAAGATGAAGAAGTGTAAATTAGATGATAATACAATGATGTGTTCAGAATTGGCTGGTTAGCCAAATTCAAAGAAAAGTTTTTA
This sequence comes from Sminthopsis crassicaudata, assembly GCF_048593235.1. Lineage (NCBI taxonomy): Eukaryota > Metazoa > Chordata > Mammalia > Dasyuromorphia > Dasyuridae > Sminthopsis > Sminthopsis crassicaudata. The sequence goes on along the minus strand of NC_133620.1, from coordinate 196,066,882 downwards.
ATGAATCAATATTAGTGAAGCAAAGGGTTTCCAGTGGAGAGCCCCAGGAATCTCTGCTTGACCTTTGGTGTTCACCATTCTTATTAATGACAGACAAAGGAACACATGGCATATATACTCATCCAATTTGCTTATGACAGAAAGCAGTGAGGGAGAGCTAAAACAAGATGGTAGAATCAGAATCCAAAAGAATCTTGGCTAGTTAGAACATTGGGAGGAATCTATTATGATCTAGATTTCATTTGGATATAAAAAATATCATCTTCATGAACATAAGATAAGAGGTATCTCAGGGAAACAGAGGAAACACATAGATGGAAAATAGTTGTACTAAGATAAACCTGGGTGTTTTAGTGAACTGAAAGCTTTAGTGAATCAACAATGCATGATGTGACAGCTAAGAAAAGGGTAATGTAAGTTTAACCTGCATTAAAAGAGATATCGTTTCGAGGAAAAGAGAGGTAATAATTTCACTGTTCTCATCAGACCTCACCTGAAGTATTGGATTTAGTCCTAGAGACCATAACTCAAAAGAAGATATTTCTTTCTTCCATTAGATTGAGAATTTCTTGAGGCAAGGGACTATCTTTTGTCTCTATATTCTCAGCATATATATATATATATATATATATATATATATATATATATATATATATATATATATATATATATATATATATATATATATATACTTAGCCCAGAAAATTTTCAGCAACATGGAAACTGTCTCCAAGTATTTATTTATTTGTTTTTTTGGTAAATTTTTTGTAATTTTACACTTAAATGAAGAAAGAAAAAATAAAACATTGCCATGTACACAGCAGATCTTAAGACAGATTTCACTATAAAGCAATAAATTTCCATGTCAAGAAAACCTTATAATAAATACTACACTTTGTTTTCAAAGCTGGCCAGTTTTTCTTTGCATCCTTGTAGGTTTCCTTTTGTTTTCTGCTGTGAATTTTTTACTTTATTCCCACTTTTTACTTTATTTATTTATTTTATGTCCCCACCATCTCCCCTCAAGGAAGTTTACAACTAAGCCTATATACATAGATATCTATAAACATACACATATCCATTTATATACATATATGTAAGACTGTACTGTGCTTATTTCTACTTATGTTTCTCTGAAGGTGGATAACATTTTCCTTTATAACTCCAAGTCTCTCAATAATTTTCTACATCAACTAGCTAATCATTTCCTATACCACAGCAACTTTCCTTTCAAGATTCAAACAGCATTTTCACTCATGAAATATTTGAGGTTAATTTGGGTATTTATAATAGTCAAAGTTGTCAAGTTGTTCTTAATATTCCTGTTACTGTATACAGTGTTCTCTTGTTCCTGCTTCTCCAAATATTTAAAGTGGTGTCATGTGAAGAGTCTGTTCTAGTTGATCTCAGAGGACCAAACCAGAAGCAATGTATGAAAGTGACAAAGAAGCAGATTTAAGTTTGATGTCATTAAGGAAAAAAAAAAACTTCTTAAAAATTAAAGCTATAGACATATGGGGGTGGGTGTTTTCCTGTTGTCAGAGGTTTTCAAGCAGAAGTTGGATGGACACTTGTGGAGTATTTTATATTCAAAATTTCTTTCACATTTAGGATAGACTAGATGGCCACTGAGGAATCTTCTAACTCTTAAGTTCTTTTGTACTGATCTATCAGAACAACATTTTTTTGAAGTAGTATACTAGTGAACTTATTTTAACTCCTAAATTCATTTGGGTTCAACAAACATTGATCAGATGTTTAAACTCCTATCAAATCCTAGATTCTGTGCTAGATGCTGAGAAAACAAAAATGAACTGGTCCCTGTCTTTACAAAGCTTACATTATCTTGGAGCATTATCTGCAGGATTTAAAAAAATTTTTTCCACTAGTGATTCCTTTTTGCCTGAGAATTTTTTTTCTCAATTCTAGATTTATAAAATAGGTTATGCAAATCAAATATTTACTGATAATAAAAAATAATTTTGCAATCCCTATATTCAATTATGAAACCCCATATTGCACAGGTTAAGAAACTTTGATTAAGGGAATTAACTTCAAAGTGAAGAGCAATAGACTGGCCTAAAGGAGATGTGTGATCAACTATTGGGAGGTCAATAAAATGCTCCACATCCTGTTCTCCCCAGAATAATCCATCTTATTTCCAATACACCTATGCCTATCCATGTTGTATTCTCTAACATACTCCAGCCCTAGCTCGTCACTGTTCAAGCTCCCCACCTTCCCTCTTCTTAGTCAGACATTAGTCCCTCAGAGCACTAGCTGCATAGATGCCATTAAGAAAATTCCTCCCTACCATGGCACTCTTTAGTCCATATCCACCTCTGTTTGCCAGATCACTTGATGGCACTATCAGAGATCAGAAATCCAACTCTTGTGGTCCCTCCTTTTTGTTTTTGGTGGAACAAAATGATTCTCAAAGGATGAATTTGAAATATTATTACACTATCTTTCTTATTGTTTCCATTTTTCAGGTACAGCAGCAAAACAGGAGGCAATTCTCTTCAATTCCATTTATTTCCCCTAATAAAATGCTTCTTAATGCTGATATATTGGACCAAAATTTTTTGCTATTCCTAAGGGTTCAAGGGCCTGTGCTATCTCCATCAATCTGAGGCAAGATGGGAGGCAAGGGAGAGGTAGTGCTGTTTTGACTTGCACCAAAAGAGATATCTCCAGTCTCCCAACCAGGGTGTCTCACTGTTTCAAAAGAAGACATATGTTAAAGACCTAGTCAAGTGCTCAGATTGCTTCTGGATGTTTCTCTTGTTACTCTGGACTTTAAACCCAAGCCTTTTTGTCCTTAAATGTTATGATTTTATATTATGACCCTATGTACCTAGTCTCCCATTTTAAGGGCCCTGATGCTGGACCCTCAAGCTCCCACTCAGGTCTACTTTTATTCTGAACATTTTACTGTCCCCTACAATTTTGTGGAGCACACACGTTACATCGTTGTTCCGTTTTGTTTGATTTTTCTCTACCCTATTTGGGGTTTTCTTGGCAAAGATATTGGAATAATTTGTCATTTCTTTCTCCAGTTTATTTTACAGATGAGAAAACTGAGGCAAACAGGAATAAATGACATAGATATAGCCAGCATGTCTCAAAAGAGACAGGATTTGAACTTAGGTTTTCTTGATTCAAAAGTATAATATTTAACCACTTTTTTTGCTGACTTTCCCTTTGGCATTCATCACATCACCATAATACTGCCTATTCTGCCGACTTGTAGAACTAACCTTAATGAGGAATTAAAGCAGCCTGGCTTTCATTTTTCATTTCTAGAAAACTGAAGTTGAAAGAATTCTCATGGACCTCATGCTATTTGACATTCATTCTTTTAGAAAGAGATTTAAATTGTCAGGCTTAATGCAAATCTGAGCAAAAATTGTTTACCATTTTCTAAAAGTGAGATTCAGGAGTTAGGTTGAAACTGACTTTGGAATTTAAAAATACAAAGAATTGATCCAGTTACCATCGGTGAGGATTTCTTCTCTTTATAAGTACATATGTTTATGTGTATATACAGTGTATATGTATGAATTCATACATGTATGTGTATGCAAATGTATGTGGGCATATGTATGCATATATGCGTGTATACACACAGATCTGAAAGGTTTTCCTCTGCCTTCTAGTTTACATATCATATGAACCAGAAGTGGGTTAAAAGGAAAGAAGCATTTACTAAGCATGGAATATGACCAGGTATCATGCTAAGTACTTTACAAATGTTATCTTATTTGCCCCTCACAACAATCTTGAGAAGTATGTGCTATTATTATCCCCATTTTACAGATGAGGAAGCTGAGGCAAATAGAGACTTTTCCAGAGTTGCTTAGCAAGTGACTTTCTGATTTAAGACCAATGCATCTATCTGCCTAGCAATTAAAGAGGACAGAAAATAAGATATTCATCTGAAGTCAGAACACCTGTGTTCAAATGCCCCTTCTGATGTTAATTCCTTATGTGACCTCCATTCATCCATTTAATTTCAGTAGGAGTCTACTCATTATCTAGAAAATGAGGTCTCTAATGGAAAGACCTGACCCCTATTAGTTTAGGTTTGAATTGGAACAAAGAAGATACTCATGAGTTATTTAATAGTAAACAAAAGGAGGTTTACTTAGCCACATCATAGAAAGAATATTCAATAAGGATACTGTAGCGCTTGGCTGGGGTAAACTCCGTCCTCCTCACCTCTATAGGAAACTGTCTGGCAGGAGAGGGTGTAGTAACTTGCTCACATGGCCTTAGGACTTCTGCCAAGTCTGAAGGGTACCAACTCCAAGTGGGTGGGTCATTTTGTGTCCTTAGGTGACCAGGAAGCCACATTAAAATGGCCAGCAGCCACCAGGCAGCTGCATCAGGGAAGACAGAAATTGAGCCTTTGCCCCTGAGCCAATCAAATCATGGGGACAACTTCCTTACCTTTTAGGGGAAGAACTAACATAATCTATATTGGTAGAGTGAAAGTAAGATAACTTGGTAAATAAAATCCCTATCTCAAGATGTTTGGACTTAGCCTCTGAGATCACTTCTGCAGCCATGATTTATGAGGACTTTTCTGTGGTAGAGGCAACATGAAAGCCTAGAAAGCAGGAGAATAGTTTAGGTGACATAATAGATAGAACATGGGACCTAGAGTTAGGAAGTTTTTGTTTTGTTGTTCAGTTATCTTCAGTGGTGCCTTTATTCTTCATGGTCCCATTTGGAGTTTTCTTAGCAAAGATACTGGAAGGGTTTGCCATTTCCTTCTCCAGCTCATTTTACAGATGAGAAAACTGAGGCAGAGAGTCACATAGCTAGGAATTATCTGAGGCTGAATTTGAACTCAGGAAGATGACTTCCTGACTTCAAGACCAGCACTCTATCCCCTGTTACATGATTGGCCCTAGAGTTAGAGAGACCTGTAAAATCTCTTAGCCTTTGTTTACCTCAATATCCTCAAGTGTTCAATGGGGATCACAATAGTATCTATCTTCCAGAGTTTATTGAGAGGATCAAGTGAAATATTTGTGAAGTGCCTACTTAATACATTGTAAATGCTATATAAATGCATTTATGTAGCCAACTATTTATTGTTGTTTTTGTCACATCTCAAGGGTATTTCTATTTCAAACTGAAGCATCTAAAGGTTTCAAGAAGTGAACTAACAAGATTGAATGTTTGAATTTGCCATATTACCTCTCACTGCTACCATAGCATTAGTCATACTCAAGAGCTATAGAAGCCTCCACATCCCTACTGTATTTAAGGATCTCTTATTGCTCTCTTCAAAATACTTACATTTTCTTTCAGGAGAAGCACGGCACCAGTTCATCTATGAGTGGAGACTGTCTAGAAACTCCCTCCCTTAAACATCCTTTTGTTTCTCAGTACATAATAGCACATTACTAGAATAGATTCAGAGCTGAAGGTGGAGAAAGGAAAAATAAGAAAATAAGTATTATTTAGGCACCTACTATGAATGGAGCACTGTGACAAAAAAAAATTTTTTTTTTTTTGTAAATAGTATCTCATATGATCCTCACAATAACACTGGAAGGTAAGTACTATTATTTCCCCACTTGCCCAGGGTCAGGAACACAGCCAGGAAGTATTACGTGTCTAAGGTCACATTTGAATTCAGGTCCTCCTGACTTCATTACTTACTGGTACTCTATCCACTACATCAGCTAGTTGCCCCTCAACATTTATCCTTTCAAAACCTTGTCTTCCAATTTTTTTCCCTCCCTTCTCCCATTCTTTCCCCTAGCCAGCAAGCAATCCAATATGGGTTAAATATGTGCAATTCTTGTATGAAAAAATGTAGAATACAGAACCAGGAGATCATTATACATGACAACAACAAGACTATATGATGATCAATTCTGATGGATGTGGCTCTCTGCAACAATGAGATAATACAAACTAGTTCCAATTGTTCAGTGATAAAGAGAGCCATCTACACCCAAGAAGAGGATTGTGGGAACTGAGTGTGGACCACAACATAGCATTCTCACTCTTTCTGTTGTTGTTTGCTTGCATTTTTGTTTTCCTTCTCAGGTTTTTTTTTTCTTTCTAGATCCGATTTTTCTTGTGCAGCAAGATAACTATATAAATATGTATACATATATTGGATTTAATAAATATTTTAACATGTATTGGAATACCTGCCACCTAGGGAAGAAGGAGGGGAAATTTTGGATCAGAAGGTTTTGCAAGGGTCAGTGATAAAAAAAATTACCCATGCATATGTTTTGTAAATAAAAAACTATAATTAAAAAAAAGAAAAATGTGGAATATTTCCACTTTTATCATACTGCACAAGAAAAATCAGATCAAAAAGAAAAAAAATGAGAAAGAGGAAAAAAAAAAGCAAGCAAATAATAACAACAAAGGTGAAAATGCTATATTGTGATCCACACTCAGTTCCCAAAGTCCTCTCCCTGGATGCAGATGGCTCTTTCCATCAGAAGTCTATTGGAATTGGCCTGAATCACCTCATTGTTAAACAGAACCAAGTCCATAACAATTGATCATCACATAATTTTATTATTGCTGTGTACATTGATCTCTTGGTTCTATTCACTTCACTTAGCATCAGTTCATACAAGTCTCTCCAGGTCTCTCTAAAATCATACTGCTGATCATTTCTTATAGAACAATAATATTTCATAACATTCATATACCATAACTTATTCAACCATTCCCCAGCTGGATGGGCATCCACTCAATTTCCAGTTCCTTGCCATGACAAAAAAAAAAAAAAAGGATTGCTACAAACATTTTTGTACATGTGGATTCCTTTCCCCTTTTTATGATCTTTTTGGGATACAGACCCTGTAGAAACACTGATGTCCCTTTCGCCATAGTTCCAAATTGCTCTCTAGAACGGTTGAATCAGCTCATAACTCCACCAACAATGTATTAATGTCCCAGTTTTCCCATATCCCCTCCAATATTTATCATTATTTTTTCCTGTCCATCTTAGCCAATGTGAGAGATGTGTGATGATACCTCAAGAGTTTTCTTAATTTGCATGTCTTGATCAATAGAGATTTAGAACATTTTTCTGTGACTAGAAATTATTTTAAGTTCTTCATCTGAAAATTATTTTTCATATCCTTTTATCATTTATCAGTTGGAGAATGGCTTGTATTCTTATAAATTTGAGTCAATTCTCTCAATATTTTAGAATTCAGGCCTTTGTCAGAATCTTTGGATGTAAAAATTTTTTCTCAGTTTTCTACTTCCCTTGTAATCTTAGGTGCATTGATTTTGTTTATACAAAACCTTTTTAGTTTAATATAATCAAAATTATCTGGTCTTTTTCTTAGACTATGACCACAACAGAAATATATATAATTAAACTGAGCTTTTCATCTCTTCATATGAAATTGTCTGAACACTTGGAAGTTATGAGTGGATAGACTTCATTATCTTAAAGATTTCTAATGACTTAAAAAACTCCTTCCCAATTACCAAGGTTATGTCTGAAATGAGAACCATCATCAGTCATGTGACCTATGTCTTGCTACTGGACTCAGATGACTCTGGAGGAGAGAATAAGGTTAATAACTTTGCACAGCTTGCTTCACTTAAATCCAATTCACTCCAAATAAAGAGATCACCCTCTTGATATCATTGGTCCTCTTCGAGAATGAAGGATAAATAACAATGTTTGAAGTCCATCTTCCAAATATTGAGGCCATTGCTGTACCATAATTTGGTAGGATTCCAAAACTGTATTTTAATCTCCAGGATGAAAACCTCTCTTCCTCTAGGTGCCAGCACTTATGTTCCAGTAAACACCTGAGGAACCAACCACCTGGAGAATAGTTTTAATCTGGCACTGTCAGGTTTCCATTTTTCCCTTCCTCTTTATCTGTTAGTGTTCTCATTTTCCAGAGTTTATGGTTCTTGTATGCAGATTGAAATTTGTATTTGATAATTGTGGGTTTGGTCTTATGTATTTGTGAACAGAGTAATAGCTTCAAAGACCTGGGGGCCTCCTGAAAATCTTCAGTATCCTCAGAAAACAAAGCACCTTTGTCCAGGAAACTCAAAGGTCTTTTAAAGCTTACTCATTAATTTTCTTATTTCTAACTGCGAGGGAGGTAGATTGGCTACTTTCTAGGTGTGACTCACATGCACCTGTTCCTTGCTGGTCCTTTTGGAGAACCCTGCACCTGCATCTTTCTTTCTGTTTGCCTCTGATGGTCTTGCTGTAGGTAGATGTGTTTATTTTGCTAGCAATGAGCAGCATGGGTGAGATGAGGGATTAAATCACCTTCCTAGACTCCTAATTTTCTATCAGGCAAGAACTTTAAAGAATTGGGTTCATATTCTCCTTTTCTAGCACATTTCCTCAGAAACTTGAAGTGCTGAGTAAGTATTCTTCAGTTTTTTAGACCTCAGCCTCTTCACTGTCTCCTCCAAATGTTCTCTGAGCTGATTACATAGGGGAAGGGGAGGGAAGGGAAAGGAAGAATGAGGTAAAAAAAATCCTTGTATGGTCTGTTTCAGATGACACCGAAAGACCAGGGAAGGATTGGGATGCAGATCCAGAGCTACTGGCTCCCATAGCTGTATCCTAATGGTTGGAGAATCCCAGGGAAGTAACCACTTTGAGGAAAGCTCCTCAAACTTCATATAACTCCCCCTTCACCACACTCACAGCTGAGAACCTTACAATGAATTTCACTGAAAAAATTGAAACCATTTGGCAAGAACTACTTTTTTTTTTCTCCTTTGCATCTCCCTCTTATTTGAAGAGGTGACCTTTCTCTTTGCCAAGATAAACCTCTCTACATTGCCCAAATGATCCCATTTCTTTTCAAACAGATTGGCCCTTCTATTTTTCCCATTATCCCCACTAATTTTCAATCTTTCATTGGCTATTTCTCTACTATCTACATGTCTCCCCCATTCTCAAAATATCTTCACTTTGAATCATCCATTCCTACTATATTTTCCTATATGACTCTACACTTAAGAAAGCCACCTACAACTGGTATCTTTATTTCCTTTCCTCTTTATCTTTCAACTCTCTGCAGTCTGGCTTTCAGTTTCCTCATTCAAATAAAAATTCCTCTTCACAATTACCAGAGATCCCCCCTTTTCTCAATTCCCATCCTTCTTGACTTGTTGCAATTTTTGATATAATCAATCAAAGATTGATACTTTCTTCTTTCTAGATATTCTCGGTGATTCTACTCTCTGCTGGTTCTCCTTCTACTTATCTGACTATTCCTTCTCATCAAAGGTCCTTTGATTTTCAGAAAGTCACACCCACTAATTATAGGTGTTCCTCAAGGCTCTGTCTTGGGTCCTCATCTCCTCGGTCTTAATGCTATTTCATTTGGCAATCACAACTACTCCCATCAATTCAATAATCATCTTTATGCAGATGATTCTCAAATCTATTTATCAAGTCTTAACCTCTTCTGACTGCCAGTCTCTCATTGCCATAATCTTGAACAAGCTGTCTTATAGACATCTTAAATCCCATGTATCCAAAACCATAATTTTTATCTTCCCCCCTAAAAAAATCCCTCCCTGTTTAAGATTTCCTTATTACCATCAAGAGTACCATCATCCTCCCAGTTCCCAAAGCTAGATGTTATTCTCAATTCCTTATTCTTTCTTACCAGATATCAATCTGTTACCAAGTCTTATTGATATTCATAGTATTTCCCCTTTTAAATGCAAATAGCATTTTTTTCAAATTACAAATAAAGACAATTTTCAGCATTCATTTTTATTAGATTTTGAGTTCTAAATATTTTTCTTCCCTTTCTTCCTTTCCTACCCCCAAGATGGCAAGCAAATAGATTATACATATACAATCATGTAAAATTCATACTATTTCTTCATGCTATTTCTTGTCTATATCCCTTTCCCTACTTTGACACTGTCACTATCCTGGTGCAGGCCTTCATCACAATAGTCTTCTGGTAAATCTCTGTGCCTTGTCTACTCCTTTTCCAATCCATCCTCCCATAGATAACAATCATAGTAATCTTTTTTACAAGTACATATATTTGAAAAGTACAAGTCTGACCATAGGATTCCCATATTCATAAACTCTGGTGGCTGCCTATCACCTCCAGAATCAAATATTAAAACCCTCTGTTTGGTATTCAAAGCCTTGTGCAACCTGACTCCTCTTACCTTTTCAGTCCTGCACCTTCACCCCTCCCTCTGCCATATTATATACTCTGTGATTCTCTCTCTGTTCTTTGCATAAGACACTCCATCTCCAGACTTTGGGTATTCTCACCTGACTCCTACATCTGTAATGTTCTCCCTCCTTACCACTTCTCCCTTGCTTCCCTGGGTCTTTCAGATCTCAGCTAAGATCCCATCTTTTGCAAAGAACCTTTCCTTATCCTTAGTGTTAGTTACTCCACTCTGAAATTTCTCCAATTTATCTTGTACTCCAATTTGTCCTACCTTGTTTGTACATACTTATTTACATACTGTCTATTTCATTAAATGGTGAAATCTTTGAGGACTGAGATGCCTTTTGGTCTTTCTTAGTGTACTTTCTGCCACATAATAGACCCTTTAAAAAAGCTTATTGACTTGACCTGACTTGATGGGGGTCTTTTAAAAAGAATTAAGAAAAAAAAAGAGCTTCAATTCCAAAAGTGAGAGTATTTCTCAATGCAGATCAAGCCATTGTGTCTAAATTTTCTTGATTTTGTACCTTTTTGATTAATGTTCAACTACTTAGTGTTTAGCAGCTAGATGGCAGAGTGAATGGAATCCTGAACCTGAGTTCAAATTCTGTCTCTTTTGAGACTTACTAGCTGTGTGATCCTGACCAAGTCACTTCACTGCTGTTTCCCTCAGTTTCTATACCTGTAAAATGGTGTTAATAATTAACCTCTTAGCATTGTTGCAAGGCTCAAATGAGATGATAATTGTGAAGTGCTTTGTAAGTGATAAGGAAACTATTATTACTATTGTTGCTATTTAGCAACATGGTATGGAGATGGGGCGGAGGGGACTGGTATCAGAGAACGTAAATTCAAATCCTTGTTCTGCCACTTACTACCTATATGTAACTTTGGGCAGGTCATGTAACTTCTTTGAGCTTCAGTTTCCTTATCTGTAAAATAAAATAGTTAGAATAGATCATAGCGTTCTTTCCAGATCTAATTGATCAAGTACCAACTTTGTGCAGTGCATTGAACTAAGTATTTTACAATATTATCTCCTTCCTGACTTCACGCCCATTGCTCCTTTTACTCTACCACTTAGCTGCCTATGAAACTTTAAAATACAGTTGTATGTCAGTGTCTGAGCTGAGTTTAACTAACAGAAAAGTAACTTTTAGATCTGTCTATGTCACAATGAAGGAAAGTCTTGGCTAAGAGTCAGGAGAGCTGGTTCTAATCCTGACTCTGTCATTAAGTAGTTCTATAATCTATGATGATTTCTAAGATCCTTTCCATATGCTGTGAGTCTATATAGTCTTACTTAATCTTCATCTACCTTACTGATGTTATAAAGGATTAGATTACATGTCTATTATTTGGATTGGATTTTTTTGGGAAAAGAGATCAAAGAAATGATGAAATCACTCATTAAAAAATACATTCTTCACATTCTATCAGGATGAACTGAGAGGTAAGTAAATTCTTCCTATCTCCCTCTAAATCTAACCCCATTGTCCCCCACAACGGGAAATAGAAAGGCCTGATATAAGGGAAGCAGCATTTGAGCTGAACCTTGAAGGGAATTAAGGTGAAAAGAGAGAGTTTTCCATTATGAGGGATAATATAGAGGCACAAAGTGGAATCCCCTACCCTTGTAACAAGTTAGAGTGCATGAAGGGAGTAACGCAAAATCAGTCTGGAAAGTTGGATCCAGGACTTTAAGTGCCAATTTCCTCATCTACAAAATGAGGATTATAACAGTGCCTATTTTTGAGAGTTGTTCTAAAGATCAAATGAGATAATATTTGTAAAGCACTTAGGACAGTATCTGGTGAATAGTAGTTACTACAGAAATGCTGTTATCATTATTATTGATATTGTTATCCCAAACACTTTATCCAAATCAGTCTTTGTCTCATTTATCTTGCCTTTTTAATTTTCTAAATTTCTGAGGAAAACCTACTTGTAGAAAGAGGATGTTAAAGAAACTCCCCTTCATTTAAAGGTGTCATGGGTTCGCTGGATCCATTTTGAGAAGCCTTTGATACCTGGGATGTTGATCCCAGTGGCTAGAGAGGAAATGTGGGAAGGGAGGGTGATGTGACACCTCTAGTCTGAACAGTACCCTGTTCAACTGCTATTTTGAAAAAAAATATTATATGGCATTTATATAGCCTTTTAAAATACAGTGTGGGGAGTGGAATGCTCTGTCTATTCTAAATATTATTTACATTCCTAGAGGCAATGTCTCTTTCAAACACTTTTATGTTGTTGGGGAAAACCCACTTAAAGGCTGTCCACTGGAGAGCTCTGACAGATAGCTTTAATTTGGTCCAATTAACCTCATACTGGGCTGACTTCTGCCCTCAGTTATGCATTCCCAGCTGCTGTTGACTTCATCTCCAATGGTGGGCATGGAACTGGCAGGAAACTTAACTTGGCTGTATTGAAGAGAAAATGAAATCTCAACCACTTTTTCTAAGCTCAAAGCAGTGGGCAATATTTGGTGCAAATGTGCAAAAAGAAAATGCATATTCAGCTTACACAGATCTTTTCTTTTTCAAAATGTGGGCTATAATTGGTATAGAACACTCTCAATGAGCCTTTTCCCTAAGTTTGACCAATCTATTTTTCCCCTTCTTTTTCGTTTTTTAGGCAATCAGGGTTAAGTGACTTGTCCAGGATCACATAGTTAGTGCCTGAGGCCAGATTTGAACTAGGGTCCTCCTAACTCCTGGGGGGACATTTCTCTATCCATTGCATCAATTAGCTGTCCTTCGTCAGTGTGATCTTAGACAGCTCCTCGGACACTGAGAAGATCATTTGAGTTACTCAGGCTTATGATCAGTATGTGTCAAAGGAAAACATTTGAATACCATCTCTCAATTTCCTATATTCCATACTGCCCCTCCTCAAATATCTTATTTGTTATTGTTTAGTCATTTCAGTCATCTCTGACCTCATTTGGGGTATTTTTTGCAAAGATCCTGGAGTGGTTTGCCATTTCCTTCTCTAGCTCATTTTACTGATGAGGAAACTGAGGGTTGCCCAGAGTCACATAGCTAGTAAGTGTCTGAGGTCAAATTTTAACTCAGGACAAGACTTTATTATTCACAAATAATAAGAAAGAGGGAAGATAAATATTTGAAGGACTGGATATAGAACTGGAATATGACCAGAAGTACAGGTAGAGAGTAAGAAGATAGTTTAGGCTTGAAAGACTGTCCAATAATTAGTGCAACCCCAAAGTGGAAGAGGCAGTTCCTGGAAGGATAATAGGTTTTTAGCTCTTGTTGGTAGTCTTCAAACAAAAGTTGAGTGGACACAGGTCTTGTTTATTCTAGTAAATGGAATTTTGGAAATGAATTAGACATAACAAAATGGCACCAAAGGGCTATTGTTCTGAAATTGTATTATTCTATGATTATTTATTAAAGAGTTGGGAAAATCAATTTAAGATATGATGATTTTGTTTGAATGGTATAAATTTCCTCTTACTCTCTAAACCTATTAAACGGGCATCATTTCCAACTTCCCTATTATCCCTTCATTAATACTTGGGATAGCTAATCTGAATCAATTGCAATTGAGATATCAGAATCCTTTAGTTTGTGTTTTTACTTTGAGTCCTCACTGCACAAGGTTGAATTAATATTATCCACTTTCTTCTCTTTTGTACATCTCCTAAAAACAAAAGCAAAAATCCAGTAGTCAACAGCACTGCAATTTGCAAGAAATTACTGTTGTCATTATATCTATTCAAACAATGGCATATGATTTAAAGCTGAAATATTTGAAATATTTCAAAATTCCAAATTGGGGGGAAATCTTTATGGAATCATAGAATGTCAAGGCTTTGGAGGAACCTCAGAGATCATAGATTAAAAACCAGATTTTAAGAGCCTAGAGAAGAAGAATTTACTCAGAGTCCCACAGATAGTATGGAGCAGAGGCATTATTTGAACCCAAGTCCTCTGACTGTGGATTCAGTACTATGTTGCCTCCTGGTCATATGCTTATCTAAATGCTTCTGAAGATAAAAGCAGAATGACAGCTCTTTAGCTATAACTAACAAAAAATGGGCAAAATCCTTTAGCTCAATATTATATATTTTTTTTCCTTTTAGAAGTCTTTGATTTGGCAGAGATTGAAATTATCTGTTCCTGACAACTATCCAAATTAAAATTAAATGGCTCAAATTTCCCAGGCTTATAAATGAATTTGAGTCACATCAAAGAAAATTAAGGAGACAAGATCTTCAATCTCTACTTACCTAACATTCATTTTTGTCTTTATAACATAAATCTATTGTTGTGTTGTGGTTTTTTGAGGGGGGGCATATTTTAACAGGAAGGGGGGGAAATCCCTGTGTTTTACAATTTCTCTATGGCTTATTTATGTCCATAGTTCCTATTAGACTTTGGGTGTTATGCACCCATTATCTTGATTCCTCAGAAATTGCATTGTTCCATGATTTATAGTCAAGTAATATACCTGGAAGAATTTTTTTTATCCTTTGGTTGGGACCTTCAATTCTCTATTAATGCACATTGATACCTTTTCTGTACCTTATATACTTAGAAAGTTGCCTAAGGGATTAGGTGACTGGTTAACTGGAACCCAGGCTATTCTATTTCCAAAGCTAGTTCTATATTCACTATGCCCAGTTGCATTATAGTCTGTCTAGAAAGGGAGGAACTGGAAGATATTGATGTTGAAAAAATGAGTTTTACATATATTGGATTACTAGCCATCTAGGGGAGGGGGTAGCAGGAAGGGGAGGGAAATTGAAACACAAGGTTTTGAAAGGGTCAGTGGTGAAAAATATGTTTTGAAAATTTAAAAAAAATGAAGAAAAAAGTGAGTTTTTAAAATTCTTTAATAAGGTATTTCTGATAAAGTTCTTTGTAACAAGGTTCTCTGGGCAAGGTATGAGGGAGGAATGCAGGGAAATCTAGGTCAATAAAGAACAAAATATCCCAATAAAAGTTTATTTTAAAAGATAAAAAGATGGGTTTTTTATTTCAAGAAGTTAGGGTCATGAAAATGCTATATTTTGTACTAAATATAATCTAGCCTGTTCTCTTCTTCTCATTCAATTCTGATGAAAATCTAAATTTGGAAAAAATGTCATGGTTCCAAACCCTCAAGGAACTCACAATCCAAGAAGAATTGTGGTGGAGAGAACAGATATATAGTCAGTAAGCATTTATTAAGGGATAGTTAAATGGTACAGTCAAGAACAGAGTCAAGAAGACTCATCTTTCAAATCTGGTCTCACTTAACCCTGTGTGCCTCAGTTTCCTCATCTATAAAAGGAGCTAGAGAAGGAAATGGCAAACTACCCTAGTTTCTTTATCAAGAAAACCTCAAATGAGTCATGAAGAGTGGGATACAATTGAACAACATAGAAGATTAAAAGGTGGTGGCAGTATGACTAGAAAAGGATTTTAGTGTGAATTTTTATGAAGGTAGAATCAGCAGAGATCTTAGAGATGGATTTTTGTTTGTTTTTGTTGTATTTTGTTTTGTTTTGTTTTGGGACTACTATTATTAGTATGAGTTTTTGTGGAGGTAGAATCAGCAGAGGTCTTAGAGATGGATTTTTGTTTGTTTTTGATATGTTTTGTTTTGTTTGGGGACTATTATTGTTTTCCAGATTTGGGAAAAGTAAGTTTTAATAACTTCTTGCTTTCCTTTATACCTATATGTAGCTTCTCCCACAAGGCTCTGAAGTAACAACAACAAAAAAAGAGTAAGTAGAAAGAAACTTGTTTGGTCTGGCATTCTTGCTCTTCCATTTACAGCTTAAATAGGTTTCCTATAAAATTGCCCTGGACGCAACACCCAAACTGCTGGGTTCCATATTCCTGTATTTCCTGCTGACATCAACAGAGTTATTGCTCCAACAGAATAGGAGGGAGGGACAGAGGAAGAGCTTCTCCTGACTTCCTTGGCCAAGCCCATTCTTTTGCTCCCCTTTCACTGGGCGTGGACCCCCATTCAGCCCATTTTCCACGGGAGGAAACTCATGTGCTTGCTGGTTAGCCAGGCTGGAAACAAAAGGTCTGGACAGAAAGCTTGGTAGTAACTGGTTGTACCACTCAGCTGCTAGTCTGGGGTGGGGCTTTCTGCTTATTAGAGATGAACTATGCACCTTGGATGACAATAGAGAGTCCTCCTGGGGTGTCCTTACTACATTCAAAGGAATCTGACCTCCTCTTATTACCAGGGTGATTGCTCTGCCATACTCCGTGAGGCTCTTGAGTCATCTCCAGGAGTGCATTCCAAGAGTTTGCAACCCTCCAAGAGATAGATAAAAATCAGGGTGGGAACAGCTTCATCTGGGGGTGTTTGACCTGAGACAAATGCTGTCAGTCAGGCACTGCCCATAGGACGGACTTTATCTAATCTGTTAATTACTTCCCTGACCAGGGTTCTCGCTCAGCTGATAAAACCTGGTCAGTACTTGATTATCAAAGCTTCCAGGTCTTGGCTGGGCTGTTCTAAAAGAGATTTTTTTCCCAGAAAAGTTTCAACAGAATCAACAACTTCCCATAAGTGCATATCTTTTCTTCATTATTGGAGAGATTGGACTGATACATTCCAACAACTGTATCATGCCCTGGACCCTTGCACATTCCTTGGCTGGTTAACTAGTCATCCTTGAAACCTTAACTCAAACCTTCTGCCTTCTCCAATTATCCCCTACTTATGTTAAGTCTCTCACAGCTAATAAGTGTCAAAAGTAGGATTTAAACCCTGGCTCAAAGTCTGCCACTCTGCATTGTACAATCCTACCTCTCTCTTCAGTCAGTTGATGGTGACTGGCTGCCAGAGGTGAAACTGGTGTGGTGTTCTGCAGCCTGAAGGGTAGGAAGTCATTTGGAGAAACAAGTCCCCACAGGAGAGTAGAGAAGTGCATTCACAGAATCTAATTTGGCTGCCAAATACCCAAGGGCTCAATATATCTGCTCTATCTCAGGGAGTAAGGAAGTTTTCTGTGTAGATTCAATAGCTTCTTAAAAGAAAGTTCATTGCATTTGTGAACCAGCTTTTCTCTGGGAACACATGAAATAACATATGAAAACTCTGTCTAGTCAAGTCAACAGACATTTACTAAACTTCTACTCTATGCAAAAAACATTAGGTATTAAAGAGAGATTAAATTGAATTGATAAAATGTAGTCCCTGCCCTTAAGAACTTAGTCTTACACCCCTCCAGAAGCCAAAAACAACTTTCCTAAAAGGAGACTGAGAAGAGATCAAATTAACACAGAATTATCTGGGCTTTGTCCCAGGCCACTGAATTTGGAGCACAAAGAAAATTAATCAATCTTTTTTTTTTAATTTTTAAATTTTATTAAAGGTCTACATTTATTAAGTATCAGTCACTCTAAGCACAGAAAAGGCTAGAGACAAAAGACAGTTTAGTTTCTTCAAGGAGTTTATAATCTGGGGAAGACCATATGCAAAGAAATGTATACAGAGCAGATTATACAGAAGATAAATAGAAAATTATTAATAGAGGGAAGGCACTAGAATTAAGAGGGTCTGGGGAAGACTTCCTGTAAAAGATGGGATTTTAGTTGGAACTTAAAGGAAGTTTGCCTTCTTTCAGCAGAGTAAACAGCAGAATCTAGCAGCTACTATAGCAAGAATGAGTTAAAATAGCTACTGCTTTGCTGCTTTCTCCCACATTCCCTTGCATCTAGTCATATTCCAAGTTGCTTTCTTCCCAGGCTGGATGGGAATTTTACAACCAGATAGCTTCCCTAGGGTCTTCACCCATAGAGGTGGGTACCCCAGACTGAGAGCATGGTTCATCTACTTTTGCTGTCTTAGACACATGAGGAGCTACTTTTGGCTCTGGTGGTGATAGGAAGCAGTGCTTCTAGGACAAGGACATGATCAGAGCAATGAAAGGTAGACACTAACTCTCCTTTATAAAATGGCACATCATAGAATGTGGTATGAGGCAGCCAGGTGGCACAGTAGTTAGAATTCCAAGCTTGGAGTCAGGAAGACTTATTTTTCTGAATTCAAATCTGACCTCAAACAATAATCCGCTGTAATTTTGTTTGCCTCAGTTTCCTCATTGGTAAAATGAACTTGATAAGGAATTAGCAAACCACTTGAGCATCTTTGCCAAAAAAAACCCAAATGGGTTCATAAAGAGTAAGACATGACTGAACAACAACAAAAAATGTGGTATATGATGAAAAGGCTTCCCTGCAAGGGTTTCAGTCTTCCTCTTTTTGATTAGTTAATGACTATTAGTAAACTTTTATTAAATATTTATTTATATTTATAATATTCATATTCATATTTTTTGCTGAGGCAATTGTGGTTAAGTGATTTAGGGTCCCTAATATTTATATTTATAACATTTATAAAATATCTGCTATAGAACAGTCTATGAGATGTTGATGGAGATCCATAGTTTAGATAGAATTCAGTCTTTTCCCTCATAAATATTACATTCTACTGGGGGGAAGATAAGGAAGAAGATTAAGGAAGCTAAACAGATAATAATATGAGCTAAGTGCTCATAAAGTGGTAGGGCTACAAAGGTGTTAGAGTATAGGGGTACAGAAGTGCTAAGCCCTCCCAAAAATTTTGGTTCCTGGATTCTCCCTGTATGGAACCACCAAATGCTGGGATATAAGGGTGCAGAAGCACTGAATCCAAAAAATATATTGGTATTCTCAGACTCTCCCCTTATGGGCCACCAAATGTTGAGGTTTGGGGGTTAAACTCCAAAAATATATTGGAGTTTCTAACCAGTGTCTTGAAGTGTCTCAAAAGAACTTGTAGACTTCAACTATCTCCAAATCAGAGGCAAAGGTTTCATTATTATACCATTAACAGGAGGATTAAGTTCAAAAATGGAGTTTAATGATTACAAGGGGAAAGACACAGGCTAAGTTCCCTAGTGAAGTTGCCATTAAAGGGAGGGAAGACAGCAATAAGGTATATTAAATTCCTAATGAACTAGCTTGTGAGGTTCAGTAAGCCAGCTAGTTCCTAAAAGGAGTTAGTTGAGGATTATACCATTCACTGGAAGACTAATTTCCAAAAAAGGAGTTAGTGAGGAAGTGGGGTACCAGTAAGTTTTTTTTATAGGAGGACAATAACCTTTGGGGTTGATATCTATAGCTTGTCCTTCTGATTGAATATTGGGGGTCATGATCATGCTGTCAATGCAAGGAATTTGGCAAGGAATTCAACTAGGGCTTACTGCAATAAAGACCCTCTTAGGGACAACAAAAGTCCCATTCCTGTCATTGCCCTTCCCTGTTTGCCTCAAAGAGTAATTGTGGGAATCCAACTACTATCCATGGCAACAAAGTCTCACTCAAATTTCATTTAAATTCAACAAAGACCCTCTCTTGTTAATGCCCCTCCTTATGGCCCACCCACCTGATCTTTGTTGGGGTTTTATTCACCCCATCAAAGGAACCTTAGAGAATATCATTGGCTTTTTAAATTAAATTTAATTTAATTTTTAGTTATTTTTAAAATTAGCAAACTAATTTTGTCTCCTTCTTAATATCCCCTTCTGTACTGGAAAAAAACGAAAATCAAAACCCTAAGTCATATAACAAGTAAGGCATAGAAGGCAAAATAAATTCCCAAATCTAAAAAGTATGTGCCTTGTTCTGCATGTTTAATCTATTATTTCTTTTAAAGGAAGAAAGTAGCATCCTTCATCAGTCCTTGTAATGATTGTTTATCAAAATTTTTGCAAAATTATTATTTTTTTAAACAATAAAATTGTTATAGTATAAATTGTTCTTTTGATTCTTCATTTTGCATCAGTTTGAATGAAAGTTTTTCTAGGTTTCTCTGAAACTGTCCCTTTCGTCATTTCTTACAGCACAATATTATTCCATAATTTGTTCAGCCATTTCCCAATTGAAGGAGCTAGTGACATTACTAAGTCAAAAGGTACCTTGGATATTGTTCCAAATTGTTTTCCAGAATGACTACCATTTCATAGCTCCACCAAGAGTTCATCAATGTCCCTGCTTCCCCACAGCCCCTCCAATATTTCTTTCTTTTCTTTTCTTTTCTTTTTTTTAACTTTGCCTATCTAATGGACTTGAGATAAAACCTGGGAATTCCTTTAATTTTTCATTTCTCGCATTATTAGTAATTTGAAGCACTTTTTTCCCCACAGATTTCTAACTATAAGGAAATTGAAGTCCAGAGAATTAAGTCAACTTATGGAAGTCTGCACAAGTAGTAGGATTGGAAATGAGATTCAGTCCTAGCTGTTTCCTAGTTTTTACTTTTTCTAATCATGCTGCTTCCCATATATTGGATAATTATGACATACTATATAAGTGTATATAAGTACATAATTATGTAGGTACATACATACTTTTTGCATAGAGAGTTTCAGTTTGATAATGAGCTGACTCCAGAGTGAAAAAGGAGATCACAGGGGTTGATCAAATTGGGAAAACTTTACGGTATTATCAATAACAAATGCCACAGAAATCTGTTTGTTTGTTTTTTTAACACTGGTATCTTAGCAATGGGTTAGGATTGTGAAAAATAGAACAGTATAATTTCAAAAGCCATTCATTCAGTCAAGCATTTATTAAAGGTTTACTATGTACCAGTTATGACTCCATTGGGCCGGCCACATTGTTCGAGTGCCAAATGTATTCTTGCCAAAAAAATTATGTTATGGAGAACTCACCTAGGGCAAGCACTCACAAGATGGTTAGAAAAAGCAATACAAGGACACATAGTGATGTTATTTTGATCCTCTTTAAAAACCAAAGGACAACAACCAACCAAGTATCTGTGTGCCAGGTACTGTATACTGGCAGAGTCAAAATTACCAATTGGAAAACTGTTGTCCAAGAGACAGGAATGGAAGTATGAATGGAAGTGACCCAAAAGACATAATTAAAGCTAGCTATGACCAGAAAAGGAGCCTGGTCATGTAGTAAAGAAGAGAATCAATAAACTCTGAAAATTGCACTGATATCTCCTAGACAACAGGAAAGTAAAATTTCTTCAGTTTTGGGTTGGTTAAACAAAAATTTTATGCTATATTACAAGGCTTCTTAAACTTCTCCCATTTGTGACCCCTTTTCTCCTGAGAAATTTTTACATGGTCCCAGCTTGAATCTGAGTGGAGGCGTTTCTGGCAACATTTATGCATGAACAGCGCAAAATGTGTATATTGTGTATTCAGAACCAAAGCTGCAGTGAAGTTGTGTGAAGCAACAAGGACAAGCATTGCTAGAAATACTTTGGATTTATTATGAGTTTGATTTTCATTTAATTTTTGGTTATTGTGTTCAGAAACTTTTAACTATTGCCAAATTTTTTGCGACCCCCATATTCAGTTACACTACTATATATGGGGTTGGAACCACAGTTTAAGAAGTTTTGATCTATTGTATGGAGTCTGTTATAGCAGAAAGAGGGGCTGACTTTGGTGATAGAGAAACCTGGGTTCAAATCCACATTCTGATACAAACTGGGAGATCAGTTCACAGCAAGCCATTTAACCTCTCAGCACCTCAATTAGCTCGGGAGATTCTCAGTTACAGAGTAGAAATATTAATAGAGAAAGTTTCTTACAGGCCTCCCTTGATGAAATCATAGGTGCAATTTTAAAAAGTAAGCATATCTAAGAGGCAGCTCAGTAGTACAGTAGATTGAGGGCTACGGCTAGAGTAAGAAAAATCTGAATTTAAATATGATCTCAAACACTAGTTATATTACTATGGGCAATTATTTAACATCAGTCTCAGTTTCCCCAATTTTTAAATGAGTTAATTTTAGTACCTACTTCTCAGAGTTTTTATGAGGATCAAATAAGATAATATTTGTAAAATACTTATCTCAGTGCTTGGCATATAATATATGTTTAATAAGTGCTTGTTTCCTGTTATTAATTTGTCTTTTGCTCTGGAAGAAGAACAAAACTTCAGGGAACTGATGACATGATTTGCAAGTGAACTGGTTTTAAGTCAGGGAGGACTGTGCAAAGTCACCAGCCTTGTTTTCTCCTCCAGAACCCTTTGGGTCCTATGACAAAATATAAATCAAGATGACTAGATGCAATGGGAGACCTTGGCCTTTCTAAGCTAAAGTTAGCAGTTTGACTGACAGTTTTGCCTACTTATTTATCTATATGTATATAGAATGTATATATTTATTTATTATTTTAGACGCCAAAAAAATGAATAAGAAAATTAAGTGAGAGTAAACATCAAAAAGGGTGAAAATGCTATGTTGTGATTCACATTCAGTTCTCACAGTCATCTCTCTAGGTGTAGATGGCTCTGTCCATCACAAGATCCCTGGAACTGGCATCAATCATCTCATTGTTTTGTTTTTTTTTTTAATATATATTTTAAGGGGCAGCTAGGTGGCGCAGTGGATAGAGCACCAGCCCTGAATTCAGGAGGACCTGAGTTCAAATATGGCCTCAGACACTTAACACTTCCTAGGTGTGTGACCCTGGGCAAGTCACTTAACCCCAGCCTCAAAAAAAAAAAAATTATAGATTTTTATTTATAAGATACATGCATGGGTAATTTTTCAGCATTGACCCTTACAAAACCCTCTGTTTCAACTTTTCCCCTCCATCTTATTGTTGGAAAGAGTCATGTTCATCAGAATTGATCATTGCATAATGCAATGCCCATTTAGTGATAAAGGCTAGGTAAGGAATGAGGCTAAAAATGGCCTCTTCTACACAGTCAAAAAACAAAAACAAAAACAAAACCCCAACAACCTGGGAGAGAAAAACCCTCAGAATTGTTGGCCAAAACAGAGACAGTTGCCATGCACTGTAGCCATCTGAAGCTCAATGATCAATCCATGACAACCAGAGTGATTTGGGTTTAAGAAATGATTCTTAAGAAAGAAATCTATCCTACAAACTCCAAGACATCTTCCAGTGTACAAAATGTACATTTCTATGGGCAGATCACTTGCAGGTAAAGCTATGTGGACAGAGGGGAAGAGACAGAAGATTAAGTTCCCTTTGGGGCACCTTGTCCTATTCACAGGTTGTTATTTGTCCTTGATTCTCAAAGAGAATTATGGCATCAGGAAAGTGATACCATGACTTGCAAGTAAAAGTGAATAACCTTATTTCTCCTCTAGAACCATCTTTTTCTAAGACTGGGAAGAAGTAAAAAGAACAAGAAGAATTCATCAAATTATTGGACTCTGGAAAGAAAGAAAGAAAAGTTCCTGGGATGCTAGAAAGGCAGCATGTCACTGAGAAGTCATGGAAGGAAAACATTCTTTTTTTCCTTTTTTGAAAACCTCTATGAAAGGACACATTTTTATCTAGGATGTGGAAGCTGGTTTTCTCTTCTTGCATATTAATGAATTATAGGGATGGATGTTGTATAGATGGCAGAGAAGTAGAAACTGAATGTTATAGCCAGAATGTCCATCTAGTTTTGAAAATGTCAAAGCCACAATGAAAGGGTTTGTTTTTCTAGCCACAGAAGCAGCCCCTATAATAATGTAGTACTGAACATCTTATTGGTAGAGTCTCTTTAGCTTCTTCCATTCATGAATGCAGAGAATAATGAGTTCACCTTCATTTTCTAAATACAAAGTAAGTTCCATTCTACTTTTAGGGGGATGAGGGTCTTTGCTGTGAACCTTCAGCACCCTCGGTCTCTATCTCACCCTTCCTTCTGCCCTCTCCACTTGGCACCCATACAGAAATATATCTGGTCAGGAGAATATGATGACTCATATGGTTTTTAGAAATCCACCAAGCTGGAAGAGCCTTGCCTCTGTCTGGTGGGACTTTTTATGCCCTTAAGTAACCAGAAAACTGAATCAAAGGAAGTAAAGTAGGATAGCAGGGTGGGGAAGGAAATCTAAAGAAGCAAAATATCATTATATCTTTATTTCATAACTTTGCAGTGTCAAAGTAAATCTTCTTTTGTTAACTGTTCAATGACTTGGTGGTACCTTATTTCATCCCTACACCAGACCTAAACTAATAGGATGCTAGCATTAGGCCTTCCCTTAAAATTGTCCAAATCCATTGGTTTTCCTAATATGCCTATTTCTATTGAAGTCATTACTATCGGTAAATGAAAAGAAAAACACCCACAACACACTTTTAAATTTAATTTGCGTTATCCATCACTTTCTTCTTTTTTAGATAATCAAGAGAACAATAAATCAATATATGATTTATAGCATTCCAATGTCATTAGAATAACTTTATTTAGTTGGTCTCTTGTAAAGCTTTTGATGAACTGGTTTTACTCTCTACTGCTTTGAGTCAGTATTGCTAATAATCTTTTACCATCATTTATGAGGACAAGTAAATTAATGGTCTAAATAGATTTTAAGTATATGGATTTATCCTTGGCTGTAACATATCTCCTTTTGACAAGTAAATGAGTTGTTTAATTACTAAAGATTTGGAGGTATTTTTTATTATAGCATTTGATTTGCACAGGTTAATTCTCTGCACAAAAATTATTTTAATCAATGTCAATGTCCTTTCTTTCATCTACATTTCATTTTTCAGCACAAATAATATTTAAATAGATTAAATTGATGTTTTAATATTGCATGCTATATTTTATTTTTTCTTATTTTTATTCTTTCTTTTAACTTTGTACTTTTTTATCAAATGGTATTATCAAGGGTCTTATCAGATTTTTCAAAGAATTTTTTTATTTTGGATAACAGATGTGGGCATATATGATATGACTATTTTCATGGAGGTAATTTTTTTGTAAACACTTAAGAACACTGCTATATAAGATGACCAAATGTCTCTGGAATGATGCTTCTTATTGCCTTTGACCATGTAACTCTAAGGAGAACCTGTGGTCCATTCTTCTATTTACCTACAATTTTCTTCTTTTTTCTGATTTTGCTTATGACAAAAAAATAAAAATAAAAATTGATACATTTCAGTTCCTCCAGTAGTTGTTGGTTATTGGCCATGGATCTCTCACCTAAATTTCTGACTTTTATATTGATGTTTATAGACAGGCTCAAGAGAATTCAATTCTTAGTATCCTGTTTCCCATTTTTCTCTGTCACCATCTTTAGTGATAAAAGAGAGGAGACCATTCAGAAGTAAAAGCTGCTTTTTATTTTTCTCAAAGGCTGAAGATAAGCCTTTCTTTACTGAACTAGGTTCTTTCTCAGAGAGCACACTTGGGCTTTTCCCCCAGCTGTACTTGAAGCCTTTCCAGCATAATAGCACCTTCTGGGACTTGCACTTTACTGAAACAGTCTTGGAGAATTTATAGTCACTACAATAGTAGGATGAGTTACTGGAGCAGGACCATGTGGAAGACTGCACATAATAGGCTCTGAATAAATGCGTATGAATGGAATTTTATTTTTTTAATTTTCTTCTTTCACTTAATTTTTTTTCCAATTACATGTAAGATAGTTTTCAACATTCACTTTTATAAGGTTATGATTTCCAAAAAAAATTTTTCCCTCTCTATCCCTCCCCTGAGATGGCAAGCAATCTGATGTAGACTAATACAAGTACAAACATATTAAATATGTTTACACATTAGTTGTGAAAGAAGAATCAGAACAAAAGGGGAAATCATGAGAAGAAAAAAAAGTAAAAATAGTATGCTTTGATCTGCATAGTTCTTTCTCTGGGTGTGGATAACATTTTCCATCATTAATCTTTTGAAATTGTCTGGGGTCATTGTATTGCTGAGAAGAGCTAAGTCTACCAAAAGTTGATCATCATAAATGTTGCTGTTACTTTGAACAGTGGGGTCCCGGTTCTGCTCACTTTATTCAGTATCAGTTCATGTAAGTCTTTCCAAAATCTGCCTACTCATCATCTATTATAGCCCAAGAGTAATCCTGAATGGAATTGTAAACAGAGATGAAAGAGATATTAATTGTAATTTTGTTAAGTTCATGTATTTTTTTGTTATAGCTTTTTATATACAAAACATATGCAGAGGTAATTTTTCAACATTGACCCTGAAAAAACTTCTGTTTCAACTTTTCCTCTCCTTCTCTCCACCCTCTCCCCTAGATGGCAGGTAGTCCCATACATGTTAAACATGTTAAAGTATATGTTAAATACAATATATGTATACATATTTATATAGTTATCTTGCTGCACAAGATAAATCAGATTTAGAAAGAAGCTGAAAATAACCTGAGAAGAAAAAACAAAAATGCAAGCAAACAATAACAGAAAGAGTGGAAATGTTATGTTGTGATCCATACTCAGGCTCTTTCTCTGGGTGTAGCTAGTTCTGTTAATTACTGATGGAACTGATTTGGATCCTCTCATTGTTGAAGAGGGCCTCGTCCATCAGAATTGATCATCATATAGTCTTATTGTTGTTATGTATAATGATCTCCTGGTTCTGCTCATTTCACTTAGCATCAGTTCATGTATGTCTCTCCAAGCCTTTCTGTATTCATCCTGCTGGTCATGTCTTATATTCTATAACATTCATATATCACCATTTACTCAGCCATTCTCCAATTGATGGGCATCCACTCAGTTTCCAGTTTCTGGCCACTACAAAGAGGGCTGCCACAAACATTCTTGCACGTACAGGTCCCTTTCCCTTCTTTAGTGTCTCTTTGGGATATAAATCCAGCAGTAACACTGCTGGATCAAATGGTACGCATAGTTTGATAACTTTTTGAGAATAGTTCCAAACTGCTCTCCAGAGTGGTTGGATTCGTTCAAAACTCCACCAACAATGCATCAGTGTCCCAGTTTTCCCACATCCCCTCCAACATTCCGCATTTTCTTTTCCTGTCATCTTAGACAATCTGACAGGTGTGTAGTGGTATCTTAGAGTTGTTTTAATTTGCATTTCTCTGCTCAATAATCATTTGGAACACTTTTTCATATGACTAGAAATAGTTTCAATTTCTTCATCTGAAAATTGTCTGTTCATATCCTTTGACAATTTATCAATTGGAAAATGGCTTGATTTCTTACAAATTAAAGTAAATTCTCTGTATATTTTGGAAATGAGGCCTTTATCAGAACCTTTAGCTGTAAAAATATTTTCCCAGTTTATTGCTTCCCTTCTAATCTTGTTTGCATTATTTTTATTTGTACAAAAGCTTTTTAACTTGATATAATCAAAATTTTCTATTTTGTGATCAATAATGACCTCTAGTTCTTCTTTGGTCACAAATTCCTCCTTCTCAGGTCTGAGAGGTAACCTATCTTATGTTCCTCTAATTTATATATAGTCTCATTCTTTATGCCAAGGTCAGAACACATTTTGAGCTTATCTTGCTATATGGTGTTAAGTATGGGTCAATGCCTAGTTTCTGCCATATTAACTTCCAATTTTCCCAGTAATTTTTGTCAAATAATGAATTCTTATCCCAAAAGCTGGGGGTCTTTGGGTTTGTCAAACACTAGATTGCTATAGTTACTATTTTGGCCTGAGAACCTAACCTATTCCACTTATCAATTAATCTATTTCTTAGCCAGTAACAAAAGTTTTTGGTGACTGCTGCTTTATAATATTGTTTTAGATCAGGTAGAGCTAGGTCACCTTCATTTGAATTTTTTTTTCATTAGTTTCCTTGAAATTCTTGACCTTTTGTTCTTCCAGATGAATTTTGTTGTTATTTTTTCTATGTCATTAAAATAGTTTCTCAGGAGTCTGACTGGTATAGCACTAAATAAATAGATTAGTTTAGGTAGTATTGTCATCTTTATTATATTCGCTGGACCTATCCAGGAACACTTAATAGTTTTCCAATTGTTTAGATTTGACTTTATTTGTGTGGAAAGTGTTTTGTAGTTTTGCTTATATATTTCCTGACTTTCCCTTGGCAGATAGATTCCTCAAATATTTTATTTTATTAACAGTTATTTTAAATGGAATTTCTCTTTGTATCTTTTGCTATTGAATTTTGTTAGTGATGTATAAAAATGCTGATGATTTATGTGGATTTATTTTATATCCTACAACTTTGCTAAAGTTGTGGTTTATTTCTAATAGCTTTGGGGTTCTCTAAGTATACCATTATGTCATCAGCAAAGAGTGATGATTTTGTTTCCTCATTACCTACTCTAATTCCTTTAATTTTTTTTCATCTCATTGCCAAAGCTAGTGTTTCTCATACAATATTGAATAGTAATGATTGAATAGTAATGATGATAGTGGGCAACCTTGTTTCACTTCTGATTTTATTGAGAATGGTTCCAGTTTATCACCATTACACATGATGCTTATTGACAGCTTAGATGCTACTGACTATTTTAAGGAAAAGTCCATTTATTCCTATACTTTCTAGTGTTTTTAATAGGAACAGGTGTTAGATTTTATCAAATGTCTTTTCTGCATCTACTGAGATGATCAAATGGTTTTTGTTAATTTGGTTATTAATATAGTCAATTATGCTAATAGTTTTCCTAATAATGAACCAGCGCTGCATTCCTGGTATAAATCCTACTTAGTCATGGTGTATTATGCTGGGGATGATTTTCTGTAGTCTTTTTGCTAATATCTTATTTAAGATTTTTTCATCAATGTTCATTAGGGAGATTGGTCTATAATTTTCTTTCTCTGTTTTCATCCTACCTGGTTTAGGTATCAGTATCATGTCTGTGTCATAAAAGGAATTTGGTAGGACTCCTTCATTCCCTATTTTTCAAATAGTTTATATAGTATTGGAGTTAGTTGTTCTTTAAACGTTTGGTAGAATTAGCATGTAAATCCTTCTGGTCCTAGGGACTTTTTTAGGGAGTTGATTAATAGTTTGGTCTATTCCTTTTTCTAAAATGGGACAATTTAACTAATTTACTTCTTCCTCTGTTAATCTAGGCAAGCTATATTTTTGAAGATATTCATCCATTTCATTTAAATTATCAAATGTATTGACGTAAAGTTGGACAAAGTAAGTCCTAATTATTGCTCTCATTTCCTCTTCATTTGTGGAAATTTCTCCCTTTTAATTTTTAACATTAACAATTTGGGGCAGCTAGGTGGCGCAGTGGATAGAGCACCAGCCTTGAATTCAGGAGGACCCAAGTTCAAATCTGGTCTCAGACACTTGACACTTCCTAGCTGTGTGACCCTGGGCAAGTCACTTAACCCCAGCCTCAAAAAAAAAAAAAAAAAAAAAAAAAAGAAAGAAAGAAAAAAAAAAGATTAACAATTTGATTTTCCTATTTCCTCTTTTTAATCAAATTTACCAAGGGTTTATGTATTTTGTTGGTTCTTTCATAAAAACAACCTTTAATTTTATTTATTAATTCAATAGTTTGTTTTTTTTTACTTTCAATTTTATTGAACTCTCCTTTTATTTTTAGAATTTCAAGTTTAGTGTTTGATTGGGGTTTTTAATTTACTCTTTGTCTAGCTTTTTTAGTTGCAAGTTTAATTAATTGATTTTCTCTATTTTATGCAAGTAGTCTCTAGAGATATAAGTTCATATATTTTTAAAAATAACAATACAATTTGAATTTTATTATTTTATAGTGAATTTCAGAGATATAGGTGCTGTGTAGATGGGGAGTTAGGCTCTAACTAAGGAAGAGTTAGGATTAAGTTCTACCTTTGGCAAATACTGGCTGAACTATGGTTCAGGGCAATTCAATTAACTTCATAGTGTCTAATACAATTCTACAAAACTATAAATCAGAGAGCATATGTGGATCTGCTTTTATGGATGGAGTTTCCTCACCAGGAGTTTTCTTAACCAATAAAATCCCAGATCCAGTACTTCCATCTTTCATTCACTCCCCCCTCAAAAAAAATCTTGCATTTTATTCTTCATTTTGCTTTTTGTTCATATTTGTTATCTTTGCTATAAAGTTTGCCTATAGATGACTTCTAAGGCTCTTTTAGGCTATAAAATATATATCTAGATGGCATTGTAGATAGAGTCTGACTAGAAAGACTCATATTCATGAATTCAAATCTGGACTCAGACACTAGCTGTGTGACCCTGGGCAAATCATTAAACTTGTTTGCCTCAGGATCCTCACCTGCAAAATGAGCTGGAGAAAGAAATATCAAAGCACTCCAATATCTTTGTCAAGAAAACCCCAAATGGACTCAAGTGGAGTTTGGACATTAATGAAAGGACTGAACAACAATGCAAAAAAGGAAGAAGCCAAGCTTTATTGAAACCATAGTGGCACAATTGATGCAACATTGGAGAAATCAAGGTCATTTCCATGCTAGGATATGTCATTGGAGTAAGACTGAAGGACATTGCCTATAGTAGGTATGATAAAAAATAAATGATAGTTGAATAGAATTTAAATGGAGATGAAAAAAATCCTAAGGAGATGTAGAATAAGTGAGTTGTGATTTTGTTAAGCTTATATATTTTTAATAAAAATGTCAGTAGCTGATCAGAGAAATACAAATTAAGACAACTCTGAGATATCACTACACACCTGTCAGATTGGCTAAAATGACAAGAACAAATAATGATGAATGTTGGAGGGGATGTGGGAAAACTGGGATGCTAATACATTGTTGGTGGAGTTGTGAAAGAATCCAACCATTCTGGAGAGCAATTTGGAATTATGGCCAAAAAGTTATCAAACTGTGCATACCCTTTGACCCAGCATTGCTGCTATTGGGCTTATATCCCAAAGAAATACTAAAGAGGGGAAAGGGACCTGTATATGCCCAAATGTTTGTGGCAGCTCTTTTTTGTAGTGGCTAGAAACTGAAAAATGAATGGATGTCCATCAATTGGAGAATGGTTGGGTAAATTATGGTATATGAAGGTTATGGAATATTATTGCTCTGTAAGATATGACCAGCAGGATGAATTCAGAAAGGTTTGGAAAAACTTACATGAACTGATAATGAGTGAAATGAGCAGAACCAGAAGATTGCTGTACATTTTAACAACAATACTGTATGAAGATGTATTCTGATGGAAGTGGATATCTTCAACATAAAGAAGATCCAACTCACTTCCAGTTGATCAATGATGGACAGAAATAACTACACCCAGAGAAGGAACACTGGGAAGTGAATGTAAACTGTTAACACTAATATCTGTCTGCCCAGGTTACTTATACCTTCGGAATCTAATACTTAACGTGCAACAAGAAAATTGGATTTACACACATATATTGTATCTAGGTTATACTATAACAAATGTAAAATGTATGGGATTGACTGTCATCTAGAGGAAGGAGTAGAGGGAGAGAGGGGAAAATTTGGAAAAATGAATACAAGGGATAATGTTATAAAAAAATTACTCATGCATATATGCATATATACTGTCAAAAATTTATAATTATAACA
Source organism: Sminthopsis crassicaudata (assembly GCF_048593235.1). Taxonomy (NCBI): domain Eukaryota; kingdom Metazoa; phylum Chordata; class Mammalia; order Dasyuromorphia; family Dasyuridae; genus Sminthopsis; species Sminthopsis crassicaudata. Next base: position 196,035,438 of record NC_133620.1, on the reverse strand, counting down.
TTTTAAAAATAATGATAAAATTAAATTAAAATTAAAATGTCAGTAGTTTGCATTTATTATTTTGCAAGACTCCTGACCAAGGCCTTTCCCAGTTTTTCAATGGACTCTGACATTTTTCCAGTGTAATGCCAGAGAAACTGAGGCAAGAGAGAGATTAGAGAGTTTTTAATCATTTATCTGAAAGCAAGAGATTTACTGGAACCAAATGGATCCATGGTTTTGTCCCAGGGCTGAAAGAGACGACTTTCTCCAAGAATCCAGCACCAATGTGAGTTCTCAATGACATCAGGGGTAGACAGAGGCAGGGGGAGAGTCAGAGCACTGAGAGCAGGACCGGGACTATCAATCCAGTTCTGACAGAGTTGGGGGAGGCACTGGATTTTCTGGGATGGGGAGAGGCATTCTGATAAGTATGGAAGGGCCAGGGTCATAATGTCTAAGGTAGATGGTCTTTCTCCTTATCTGGAAAATCATGATTAGGAGGGAGGGATGGTGTTGCAGTATTGAGCAGAATAATTAGGAATTGAGGCAGAACAATTCAGGGAAACTGAGTCAGGACAATAAAAGGGAAGTGTGGCACAACATCAGATACTCTTGATGTGTCTTAAACTTCATTTATAAAATCCTCATCAGCTAGAATTCAGAACTTGGTCCACAGTGAATTTCCAATTTTTGAACAGTCAATATTTTTGTTTAAAACTTTTTTTTTCAATTAACAACTGTCTTTTTTTTTTCTCTCCCATTCCTCCTCTTCCTCCCCACAAATGAAAAGAAAAACAATCCTTTAACAGATATGCAGAATCAAGCAAAACAAATTCTCAGAGTGACCATGTCTAAAAAATATATCTCATTCTGCACAGTGGTTAGGATTTTCAATCCCTACTTTTACCCAATTAGTCAGAGCCTAGGAAGAGAGTGGCCCTCTTCCAACTGACTTTGAAATGGGTTTTAAAGAAGAAGAAACAAAAAGTTCGACCTTTTAAAACCCAGTTTCTAAAGTATCTTCCCTTCCCAGTGATCAGAGCCAGGGTTTCTAATTAGCAACTGAATGCTGCTTGCAACAATGGTTAACCTTTGCAAAGAAACAGGGAGAATTTAAGCACAAGTATGTAAGTGGGAGGGGGAGTGGAGGAGAGTATTCTAGATGACTTTTGCACTTAACTCCAGCACATAAGTAGCTTCTGCAAATTAATAGTATAAAAGACTATCTCAAAGTAAACGTTTCTAGAAGAATGAACAACTGTGTTCTTTCCTGCAGACTGAATTTTAAGGAAGAGAGTTGGGGCAGGGCAAGGAGAATACTGAATTGACTGTCATCAAAATAAGATCCCCTGAGATTTTAATCCTTTCAAAGTTACAGGTGCTAAAGAAGGTGGGGAGGAATGTCTTGTAAGAAAATGGTTGGCTGAATGCAGAATGGGTAGGAGGGTGCTAGGGCCCACCACATGAGCCAGCCACAGTTTGTACATTTGGCAGCTTTTTTGCCCAGCTGCTGTTTGGGGAACTTTGCTGATAAGTGAGTCAACAGGCATTTCTTAACCATCCACTGTGTGCCAGCCACTGTGTTTCAGAATGTGTTTCAGAACCCACCTAGAGCTGGGTGCTGGATGAATATTAACTGGTATTTAGCCACATGAGAAAGCTAATTCTCTTTTACCAATGTATGGGGAGGCAGTGTAGTGGAGTGTAAAGAGCCTTGAGTCTGGAGGCAAAAGATATAATATTCATTTGATATTTAATAGTTCTGTGACTTGAGGCAAAATCTGGACCTCAAATTTCTTTGCCTGTAAGGTTAGGGGGAAGGCTTTCTAATAATAAAATCCTATGATTATAGCCAGTTATTTTTGTTTTCGTTTGAATTTCAGAAACCTCAGCTGTAATGGGTAAAAGTTTGCTACCTTTACAATTGTTCTTTACAAATCATAGGGGCTAAGGGTATGGTGTCCCTTGTCCCCTCCTCTGGAAAACTTAACTAAAATGTTTTGACCCTATTTTCTTACCAGAGGGGTATGAATGTTTTTTTTTTTCTTGTTTTTTTTTAATAGGTTCCTTATTGTAAAATGTAGTTAAGCATTTGATCGTGGGCTATTTTATACAATACTATACATATATTTTATGCATTTCTGAGTTTCTAAACTTTTTTGAATCTTCACTTTTTGTGGGACTATGACTTTTACCCAAATTAAAATCAGAGACTCTCAAGGTGAAAAGCAAAAAGGGATTTGTTATGATCTCTCAAGAAAGGGCAACTCCCAACAGACAAAGCATCAATAGAGGAGTGCAAAGCACAAACTGCAAAACACAAGATTATATATATCCTAAACACAGAGCCCACACTGTGGCTGCCTTTTTCTCCCATTGTCTGAGGGAATTCAGGCTTTCACTCTAAACACTGAAATCTATCCCAGAAACAAATGAGTACTAGTAAATAACAAATTTTTTACCCATTAAGAATTTAAATGCTAATTAAGAGATGGGGGAAATAAAAGGGAAAATGTTCACCTGTGGCTATAGCTCAACTTGTTATTGCAAAGTCTTAAGTTACAATTAGGGCATAGTTCAAAGCCACATTCCAGTGAGAGGTCTTCACTCAGTTTATCCCATTCAAGCTATAATCTGAGGCTTTTGAAAAACTCGCTTAAAATTTTCATTTAATTCTTCATGCTTCAATAGGGGAAATTGAAATGTTGAATGGATAACTGTAGTAAATAGGCCATAACAATCAATCAGTAAGAATGTATCAAACATCTATTATGTTCCAGGTACAATACAAGCAAAATTAAATCATCTCTTTAAATTCTGAAATTCTATGAATTTTAAGCCCTTCTGTGGACTTTGTTGTCTTTTTTTAATTCAATTCAACCAACATTAAAACCAACAAGTTCCTCCTATGTCTTAGGCACTGAGATACAATGCCTGCCCACAGTGGGCTTACATTCTATTTTTTGGGAAACACTTCTCCCTTACAATGTCTTTTCTTAAAGACTAAAGATTTTAGAATTTGAAAAAATCTTAATGCCCATCTATCTGTATTTTTTGTGATAAATTAGAGATAATCAATAGAGGAAAGGTACTAGCATTAATAGGGATCAGAAAAGACTTCCTAATAGAAGATGGAATTTTAACTAGTAGCTAAGGGAAATTAGGAGTTCTAGATGAAAAAGAAAATTATTTAAGGCATTGGAAATAGCTAATGGAAAAAAAATCCAGAGCTGAGAGATAAGAGTGTCTTATTCATGGAATAACAAAGGTGCCAGTGTCACTTGACACTGAAAATCAGACATCGAGGAAAATTTGTTGAAAAAGAATTTTAAGGAATCATTGTAACATTTCTGGCCAAAAGAAGGTTCCATTCTGCTCCTCTTTGGGAAGAGGGGCCACTGAGCACAGAAGTGAGAGAAGCTTTATAATTATCAGCTTGGTGCAATCCCTCCATTCAGAGAACAGATTGATCTGTTCCTGTCTGATTTACAATCTTTCTGATACGCCCACTACATGTTTCCCCTTAAAAATGTATAAGCATGTCCTGCCATGTTTAAAAGTGGCAGAAAACTCCTCCTATGATGTGTATTGTTTAATATTCAATTAGCCTATTAAGCAGGTGCAATAACAATTTGGATAAGTCAGATCATTGACCCCAACCAGTCTGAGCTTGATCGCCTATTATCTTAAGCTTGTGATTTTCTTAAAACCCATTCTTTCTGTTTGGCTGAGTCCACCTCTACCTTCCTAGCTCTCCAATTCTTTGTTAGCTCATGGCTTCTGAGAGAATGAAACATAATTGTTCTGTGGAAATGTAACTTTCTTTAATTTCTCACCTTCTGAAGAACCCAGTGGTCAGTGATACTTATTATATGTTACATTATCTGGAAGCCTGCAACATTTTGTAGAAACCTAACTTTTCAGTATTTCTCACATATGGAAAAGTAGGGAAATGTTATGAGAAGACTGGAAGGAAAGGAAGAGGGTAAATTATGAAGAGATTTGAATTCCAAATAGGATTTTATATTTGATCATACAGGTGATAGGGAGCCACTTCAGAGATGGATGGGGGTGAGGATTGGGGGATAAGAGCAGCAGTGTACTTAGGTGAGATCTGTAGTTTAGAAAGCTCAGTTTGTGAGTTCAGAGGAGTGGACACTTAAGGCAGAGAGACCAGCAAGCTATTATAATAGTCTAGGAATAAGGTGTTGAGAATCTGCCCCAGGATGGTGGTAATGCCATCAAAGAAAAAGGGGGCAACCCAAAGTCTCCTTAGTGGTAAATAACAAAACCAAGATTTGAACCCAGGTTCCCAATGCCAAACCCTACACTCTCACCAATGTTCTATCCTGATTCCTTTCACCTAGTGTACAAATGTATATTCTCAGGAGAAGCTACAAGAATCCATGTTCTAAGAGGAAAAATGACAGATTTTTAATGTTAGCATGGTAGACCTTCTTGTGACTCAATATGTGCCTCCGTATCCCAACGTGAGATCATTCTCTGCCATTTACTAAGGCAAATTACTTTCCTCTAACCTTAGGTTTTTTTCATCTGTAATAATATAGGCCGTCCAACAATTCAATCCAATAAATATTTACTGAGCATTTACTGTATATGTGTGGGCAAGGCACTGTTGGATTAGCCGATCTCCAAGGTCTCATTCGATTCAATTTGACTTAACAAGCAAATATTAAGTGTTCCAGGTATTAAGTTCTGTGTCTGCTCACCCCTGGGGGGTACAATTATAAAAATAAAACAGACTCAGCCTTCAGGGAGCTGACATTCCATTGATAAGATACCAGTCCACAAATAAGTAAGTAAATACAAAGTAATTTGAAGAGGAAATGAATGATAACAGCAAAGGGAAGGTTCAGGAATAGCCTTTTTCATTTGAAAGGTACCAGCCAAGTTGTCTTTTTTAGTCATTTGAAATGACAATCATTTTCACCATTTTTGAACATCCATATCTCTCTCAATCAATTAATCAATAAACATTTAGTAAATACCTGTGTGTTAGGTACTATTATTTTCACCATTGTATGTTTAGGAAAACTAAGATTGAGAGAGGTTAAATGATTCACCGAAAGTCATAAAGTTAATGGGTGTCTGAAGCTAAATTTGAACTCAGATTTTTCCTAACTCTAAACTCAGAATACTGCCCACTCATGATACTGATTTGTTCGGGTCATAAGAAGGAGATCCTAGGATAGAATTATATTTATTTACTGAACTAAATATCTTAGTCACAGGAAATTTTTAAATTGAAGCTCTATTCCTGATTGCTGTTCCTTAGTGGGAAAGGATCATTTCAAACTGCATTTCCCAGTTTTAGCTCTTTTCCTACTAAACACAATTTATAAAGAGATCACACTGATTGATGATGTCCTGCATAATTGAGGTTGGCAGAAAAAAACCTGAAGTACTGATAAGATACAATACTCCCTGAAGCAAGCTGGTTAAGACACTGTTGTATATCAGCTTAGCTATACAGTCCTATTCCAATGGAGGTCTAGGGAAAACCCACAGTACCAATCAGAAGCTCTAGCAAGTTGTAAATAAACTTACTTATTCAAGATTCTAGTAAGGAGAATCAGCAAAGGTTGACAGATGAGATTATATTAAACAATACACAGAATGAATGAGCTTTCCCATCAGCAGGGTGATATCTTAGCCTAACCAAGTGGGAGAATTACAGATCATACCCCAAAGAGAAATCCCCCAGAGTCTCTAGAATAAGCTGGGGATAAGGACATGACTGAGTATTGCCACCTCTACATACATATTGGCTTCTTCCCAGAGTCTTTTCTTCCTTCAGGGACAGAATCTGGAATTGATTGTGTCTTTTCTTTAAGTTGGAGACCCAGTATCTCTTAAGCTTTGACCAACTATACCCTCTATCAAAGAGGATTTTTAGACAATGAGCCTTGAGTCTCTGGTTACATATGGAATATGCAAAATAAATACTGTACAAAGGAATTGGAGGGGGCAATCACTAAAGCTCTTCCTAGAAGATGGTACTTGAGTTGAGCCTTGAAGGCCATCATCTGACAAAGATTTAGATATTTAGATATTTAGATGTAAATAAATCATCAGCATTTTTATATATCACTAACAAAATCCAATAGCAGAGATACAAAGAGAAATTCCTTTTAAAAGAACTGTCAATAGTATAAAATATTTGGGAATCTATCTGCCAAGGGAAAGTCAAGGACTATATGAGCAAAACTACAAAACACAAATAAAGTCAGACCTAAACAATTGGAAAAATAGCAAATGCTCTTGGATAGGTCAAGCGAATATAATAAAGATGACAACACTACCTAAACTAATCTATTTATTTAGTGCTATACCAATCAAACTCTCAAGAAACTATTTTATGACCTAGAAAAAACAACAACAAAATTCATCTGGAAGAACAAAAGGTCAAGATTTTCAAGAATTTCAATGAAAAAAAAAAAAAAAAGAATCAAATGAAGGTGGCCTAGCTGTACCAGATCTAAAACCATATTATAAAACAATGGTCATCAAAACCATTTGGTATTGGCTAAGAAACAGACTAGTTGATCAGTGGAATAGGTTAGGTTCACAAGATATAACAATCAATAACTATAGCAATCTAGTGTTTGGCAAAAACAAAGATCCCAGCTTTTGGGATAAGAATTCACTATTTGACAAAAACTGCTGGGAAAAATTGGAAATTAGTATGGCAGAAACTAGGCATTGACCCACACTTAACACCATATACCAAGATAAGGTCAAAATGGATTCATCTAGGCATAAAGAATGATATTATAAACAAATTAAAAGAACATAGGATAGTTTACCTCTCAGATCTGTGAGAAGGAAGGAATTTGTGACCAAAGAAGAATTAGAGATCATTATTGATCACAAAATAGATAATTTTGATCATATTAAATTAAAAAGTTTTTGTAGAAACAAAACTAATGCAGACAAGATTGGAAGGGAAACAATGAATTGGGAAAACATTTTTACATCCTAAGGTTCTGATAAAGACCTCATTTCCAAAATATATAGAGAATCGACTCTAATTTACAAGAAATCAAGCCATTCTCCAAATGATAAATGGTCACAGGATATGAACAGAAAATTTTCAGATGAAGAAATTGAAACTATTTCTAGTCATATGAAAAGATACTCCAAATCACTATTGATCAGAGAAATACAAATTAAGACAACTCTGAGATAACACTACACATATGTCAGATTGATTAAGATGACAGGAAAAGATAATGATGAATGTTGGAGGGGATTGGGACAATGGGACACTGATGCACTGTTGGTAGAGTTGTGAAAGAATCCGTCCATTCTGGAGAGCAATTTGGAACTATGTTCAAAAAGTTATCAAATTGTGCATTCCCTTTGATCCAGCAGTGTTACTACTAGGCTTATATCCCAAAGAGATCTCAAAGAAGGGAAAGGGACCCACATATACAAAAATGTTTGTGGCAGCCCTTTTCGTGGTGGCTAGAAATTGGAAACTGAGTGGATGTCCATCAATTGGAGAATGACTGAATAAATTATCATATATGAATGTTATGGAATATTATTGTTCTGTGAGAAATGACCAGCAGGATGATTTCAGAAAGGCCTGGAGAGATTTATACGAACTGATGCTAAGTGAAATGAGCAAAACCAGAACATCATTATACATGGCAACAACAGTACTATATGATGATCAATTTTGATGGACATGGCTCTCTTCAACAATGAGATGATTCAAACCAGTTCCAATTGTTCAGTAATGAAGAGAGCCATCTACACTCAGAGAGAGAAGACTGTGGGAACTGAGGGTAGACCACACAATAGCATTTTCACTCTTTCTATTATTGTTTGATTGTATTTTTGTTTTCCTTCTCAGGTGTTTTTTTTTTTTTTTCTTTCTAGATCCGATTTTTCTTGTGCAGCATGATAACTTTTAAAGTGTGTATACATATATTAGATTTAACATATAATTTAACATATTTAACATGTATTGGACTACCTGCCATCTAGGGGATGGGGTGGAAAGGAGGGGAAAATTTGGAACAGAATTGCAAGGGTCAATGATGGAAAAAAATTACCCATGCACATGTTTTGTAAATAAAAAGATATAATAATAAAAATTTTTAAAAAATAAATATATGTAAAACCATATTATATCTACTTCTATTTATCAGTTCTTTCTCTGAATTTGGGAAGCATTTTCCTTCATAGTTGATAGATCTATCTGTAAGCCTGATAAGTGCTATATTCAATGTTCTTATTTTCTTAAGATAGCTCCTTTTAGACCCACATGTACAAAAAATGTTTGTAGCAGTCCTTTTTATAATGACAAGGAGCTGGAAACTGAGTGGATATCCATTAGTTGGGGAATGGCTAGTTGGTCCTTTATAATTGATTTAAATGTTTATAGTATTCAGAATAATTTGGTTATTCACAAGTATTCTTTGAACAAAATTGCTGTTTCTGTGTATGATGTCTTGGTTCTGCTCACTTCACTTCAGTTATTTCCTTCAAGTCTTTCCATATTTTTCTAAAATATAGTATTCCATCACAATTATATACAACTTATTTAACCATTGCCTAATTGATGGGTATTTCTTAAATTTCAGTTCCTTACCACTACAAAGAGAACTACTATAGATATTTTAGAACATATCTCTTATTTATTCATAAAATCTTTTCCTATCTATAAGTCTGATAGGTGACATATTCTGTGTTCTTTTAGTTTTCTTAAGATATTTCCTTTTATATGTAGATTTTTATATCCATTTTAACCTTATCTTGGTAAATGGAATAAGTTATTAATTTATACCCAGTTTCTGCCAGACTATTTTCCAGTTTTCCCAACACTTTTTTAAAAAAAAACAAATAGTGTATTCTTGTCCCAAAAGCTTAAATTAAACCTTTAATTTTTGTCAAACATAAAGTTACTGTAAATAATTACAGTATAATCAATATAGTATATTATATGTCTATTCTGTTCCACTGATTCACCTTCTATTTGTATCCAGTACTAGATAGGTTTAATAATTATGGCCTTATAATTTAAGATCTGATACTACTAAAATGTTTTTGATTATATTGTTTTGGCTAGAAATTGGGTTAAGTGACTTGATCAGGATCATACAACTAATAAGTATTAAATATCTGAAGCTGAATTTGAACTCAGATCCTCCTGACTCGAGGGCCAGTATATCCATTAAGCCACCTAGCTGCCTTTTCTTATTATTTTTTTTTCATTAATTCAATTGATATTCTTGACTTTTTGTTCTTCTAAATAAATTTTATTATTATTTTCCTAGCTCAATAAAATACATTTTTGATAGTTTAATTGGGATGATATTGAAAAAGTAGGTTAGGGAATTGTCATCTCTATTTTGGCTCTATCCACGAACAATGAATATTTATCTGGTTTTTTAACTCTTACTTTATTTGAATTAAAAAGTGTTTTATAATTATGTTCATGTAGATCCTAGGTTTGTTTAATTTTATTTCACACAATCTACAGTTATTTTAAGTGGGTTATCTTCTTATGGGATTTTGTTGGCAATACGGCATAATTTCCTTTAAGAAGAGAATATGCTTTATTGGTTAGTCTTAAAGTTAGACCTTTATTGAGTTGATATTAAAAAAAAGAATCTCCTCTTAATTCTTTATGATTCTGATCTTAGCATTTAGAAGTTATAATAGCTAAAGTCAATTATCTTAATGTTGAATAGACTAAAAGAGATTCTTTATTATGCAGATTCTTAACTGTACAAGAAAAAGGTCCTTCTGTACTGGGGTTAGGGTTAGATCACATGACTTTATTCAGCCAAGAATAAATTATCCTGCTAAACTGATCATTTTCTTTCAGGGTAGAAGATGGACATTCAGTGTCACTAGTGAATTCTATTTATTTCAGATGAAAAGACCAGAGCTAAACAAAAAATTTGATTTCCAGATGAGGAAACAGGCAGACGTTAAGGTCATATAGTTAGCGTGTAAGATAAATTTTGAATTCAAGTCTTCCTGATTTCATATCTAGCTACATCCCCTCCTCCATTTAGCTGCCTCCAAGAAAACAACCACACATTGGCCACTTGAAAAATTTTATGTTTTATCTATTATTTCTGTGCCAAAAAGAGGAAAATATGGTTTAGTATCCATTTTCTGGAATCATAGTATTCGTTTTATGGATGAAAGTTGCTGTCTAGTCAAACTGTTTTCTTTATATAATAGTCATTGTATAAATTGTTTTCCTTATTCTACTTACTTCACTCTATATCAATTCAGATAAATATTTCCAGCTTTCTTTGTATTTCTTATCACATAATAATATTCCATCATATCCATATGATATAATTTCTTTATCCATAAACTAATTGATAGGCTCTTCCTTTGTTTCCAATTACTTGGTACAATAAAACATTTGGCTATAAACATTTTTGTTCATATGAATCTTTTCCTTCATTCTTTGATCTTTTGCGGGATAATAGCCTCATAGTTTCATTCATAGTATTGAATCAGAGCATAAAGTGTTTAGAAATTTCAGAATTCCAAATAGTTTTCTAATGTAATTAGACAAATTCAGAGCTCCACCAAAAGCATATTATTGTGCTTGTCCAACTTCAACCCTTCCAACTTGTCATTTCCCTTTTTGGTGATCTTTTTCAATCTGACCAGGATAAAATGGAACCTCAGCTTTGTTTTAATATGGCCTTTAGTGATTTGAGATATTTTTTCATTTAGTTGTTTGTTGATAGCTTTTTTTTTTTCTTTCGGGAACTGCCTTTTCATATTCTTTGATCATTTATCTATTGGGGAATAGCTCTTGTCTTAATATATTTGAATATTTTGAATATAAGATATTTGTAAGAAAAACTTGTTGCAAATATCTTCTCCAGTTAACCGTTCCCCTTCTAATTTTAACTATTAATTTTCTTTGTGCAAAAATTTTAATTTTATGTCATCAAAACTATTTTATCTCTTGTAATTAATAATAATAATAATCACTAGCATTTATGTAATACCTTAATATTTTTAATCACTAGCATTTATATAATACCTTAATATTTTCAACTGTTTTGCAAATATTATTTTATCTTTACAACAATTCTGGGAGGTAACTGCTATTATTCTCATTTTATAGATTAGAAAATGAAGCAAAGATTGACTTGCCCAATACAACTAGTAAATATCTGAAGCTGGACTTTCTAATTCTAAGCCTACTGTGCCATTTCTATTCCTTCTTTGATCAGGAATTCTACTATCCTTAGCTTCAAAAGACATTTCCTTCTTTGTTCTCCTAACTTGTTTATTATATGACTTTTTATGTCCTGGTCCAGTATTCATTTGGGTCGTAATTGTGGTTGTTGTGAGATTTTTATTTAAAACTAATTTCTGTCATTTTTTTCTGCTTTCTAGTTTTCCCAATAGTTTTTGTCAAATACTGAATCTATATCCCAGTTTTTGGGGAGCATGGATTTATTGAGCACTATGCTTCTATATCCATTTGTTTCTAGATCTTGAGCAGTGAATGTGTTCTACTAATCTTTTTTTTTCCTCCTATTTTTCAACTACTATTAAAATGATTTTGATAATTGTTGCTTTGTAGTATAATTTAGGGCACCTAAGTGGATACACAAAATGTTGAAAAGCATAAATATTTTTTACTGCTGGATTGCAATAAAATTATAATCAATAAAAGGTTATTTGTCAAAATAATTCAAACTCTAAATTTAGGGACAGTGGATAAAAGAACAGAACTTAGAATCAGAAAAATTCATTCAGTCTTAGACATTTGGTAGCTATGTAACCCTAAGCAAGTCACTTAGCCCTATTTGCTTCAGTTCTTCTTCTATAAAATGAGCTGGAGAAGGAAATGGCAAACCACTCTAGTATCCTTGTCAAGAAAACTCCAAGTGGGGTCACAAAGAGTAGGGCACTGTAAGGGCCCTTTAAATGGGCGGACACAGTGCATCGGGATTGAGGCCCAGAAGTAATTTCTGTGGATATTAGGACTGCCCTTGGGCGGGATCCTGGCCATATTGAGATAGTTTTGTAATGGGTGACTCTCTCGCTGATTGGCTGTGTGTGTGACCTCACAGGCCCTATATAAGCCCACTGCAGGCAGCAACCGCCCTCTTTAACCTCGTGCTGTTCACCCTGGCTCCTAGCCTGGGTGGCCAAGCCAAGATGGGTAGCCGAAAGAGGTAAGGATTTTGGTAGTGAACACATGGGTCTTCTGACCAGGTGTTCACCAGGGAACCAACAAGTCAGGGCATCAGTTAGAGCATTATGTGAGTAGGTATAATAAAGGCTTTTAAGATTACACGTGGTTGTTCTTGAGTGCGCTACCGGTTACTAAGCTATAGATTCAAGAGATTGTGGCCAGAGACCTTAGAAGGCCTCAGAGGAGGCGAGCCGGGTAGAGCTCACACTGCAAAGGACAGTGGTCAAAGGTACTCTGGTGGGCCTAGGACAGACTAGTAATTGTAACTGCCAGGAGAGCACGTTACAAATGGCGCTCAACGTGGACACATAAGGAATTATCAGGTTTTGAAAATATTTAATATTCAGAATTAAGATTCTGAAAGATCCGGTAGAAACGCCACTTAAGAGGGAAGACAGAGAAGCAATATGGACCCAGGTAAATCTGGGATCAGACTCAAGGACACAGCTGAACATAATGCTTATATCAAGAGGTTAAAGAGCCAGATGGAAGATCTTTTAACAAAGATCACCACTGAAGAACAGCAGGAAGCTTGTAATCAAGCTCCCAGAAGGCTATCCCCACACCCAGTAAATATAGCTCGGAGAGGAAGCAACCTAGAGCTAGTGCGTATGTATGACAGTATAGAGTATAAAATGCCACAGCAAGAGTTGCTGGAATTGCAGGTTAAACTACAGATGGAGATAGAGAAAGAAGAAAAAGCTAGGTTACTACAGATAGAACAGGAAGAGTTCAAACCAGTGGCTGAAATTAAGGAAGGAAATAAACGAACCACATGGACTTCAGTTGTAGAAATTCTTCTTAGCATTTTGTTGGTTTACCTCCTGCATTGTTGTTTTAAGGAATTTATTGATTACTCTTTCATTGAGAAGAAGTTTAGTTCTTTTTATGTGCAAAGCTCAGGTTTGATTTTAAATCAGCCTTTGGGGAATTTTCCAATTCTTCCCTCTGCCTCACCTTCTTGGGCCAAGGGAGAAGGGGGAGGAGGAAAAGGAAGGGCGATAATACCATCAGCACTGCCCATTAATCCATTTAAAACTCCTGTGTCTTCATTTCAAAGGACAGGAGTAGGCTTTATGCCCCAAGGCAAAAAGGAATTGTGGGGTATTGAGTATAATCAGAAAAGTTTTAAAAATACAGTTCAGTTAATTTCTAAGAAACCTTACAGGGATAAGATCTTGCAGTTAGAGAGAGTGGAGTTTTATACTTTTAAAACTGCTAGGATCGTCTTTGGAGAGTTGAAACTCCTCTTTTCTTACCTCGTGGATTTTCCACTTCCACAGGTGAGCTTGATTTCCCAACCCCCTACGGGTACTTATAAAACAGTGTTTATGTTTAGAATGGGTTGGAAAATTGCTGTTTTAATCACTAGAATAAATAGACAGTGTGTGATCTTTGACCCAGGAGGAAAATATCAGATTTATTGATTCACACTCCTGGAGTACAATTCGGTATCAGAAACTCAAACTTTGATTTTTAGGCAAAAGAATTCAGGGATATAGCCGAGTGTTCTAGTAAAGTCATTACTGCACAGACTATCCCCAAGATCTTCTCTTCTAAACAAGAGAAGGGAATTTTGGGATATGTGATTGCTTACAATTTTAAATTTTGATTTTACATTTTAAAACATTTTTGATTTTACATCTTCAAAGTATTTTGATTTTACATTTTAAAACATTTTTGATTTTACATCTTCAAAGTATTTTGATTTTACATTTTAAAGTTATTTTGGTTTTATATTTTTAATCTATTTTGGTTTTACACTTTTAAATTATTTTGGTTTTACATTTTTAAATTCTTTGCATTTTACCTTAGCAATGCACTTCGGGCATACACAGAAAGTGCAGCTAAGTGACAGACTGACTTTTGTCTGACTTGTTAATCTTTTTGACAACAACTTTGTTTCCACTGTGATGTGGAAAGGCCTGGATGGCATTTGGAAAGGCCCAAGTTGGGCCCCAGGGACATTCCTTCCTAGGTGCAGATCCAGCAGCAGAGTTCATCCCCACCAGAGACATTTGTAACCTGGGGATCCAAGAGAAGGACCAGACAACAGTCCAGAGGGACCAGCCAGATGTCCGCAGCCCTCCAGACACTGATGGCAGCGATGCCCCTCCTGACCGTGACACCAGAGACAGCAGACACGGTTCCAGTGTTGCAGCTGAGATGGACTGTTTTGGGTGATACGCAATATAAAGACTGTAAATGGACAATGGGCCTGCTTGCTTCTCCCGTGGCCACTTGCCATATGGTGGCCTGGGAAGAGGCTTTGCCCTATGCTTTCTATTGAAGGACTATGCTTTTAAATTAGTGGGTGAAAAACCAACACACCCACCTGCCATTGTTATTGAGACAATGTTACTGGACATGACTGCTTATGTGCACCTGTGAAACTAGAATTGTTCTAGAAGTGTGAAAAGTGCAATAGAGAATTGTGATAAGCTAGAATTGCTCTAGGATTGTGAAAAGTGCAATAGAGAATTGTGATAAGCTAGAATTGTTCTAGAATTGTGAAAAGTGCAATTGAGAATTGTGATAAACTAGAATTGCTCTAGGATTGTGAAAAGTGCAATAGAGAATTGTGATAAGCTAGAATTGTTCTAGAATTGTGAAAAGTGCAATTGAGAATTGTGATAAACTAGAATTGCTCTAGGATTGTGAAAAGTGCAATAGAGAATTGTGATAAGCTAGAATTGTTCTAGAATTGTGAAAAATGCAATTGAGAATTGTGATAAACTAGAATTGCTCTAGGATTGTGACAAGTGCAACAGAAAATTGTAAGAAACTAGAATTGGTCTAGAACTGTGATAAATGTAACTAGAATTGTGACAACCTACCTACTGATATTTGTTAACTAGAATTGTGATGTTTTACCTTGTTGACTTCCCACCTCAGTGTTGACATCCTACCTCATTGGCATCCAATCTCTTTGGCCTATTATCTCGAGTATGACTTTGATGAATGGGTTGAACATTTGGGCCACTGTTGAGCCTGGTTCTCATTGTCATACTTCTGTTTACTGATCTGCTGCTTTGTACCTCCTTGGGCATAACACTCTGTCATCTCATGGACCAAGTGAACTATAGCTGGTGCTAAAAGTTTAGCTTGGTGAGATGTGCGGTTCCCGCAAAACAAGAGAAAGGGAATTGTAAGGGCCCTTTAAATGGGCGGACACAGTGCATCGGGATTGAGGCCCAGAAGTAATTTCTGTGGATATTAGGACTGCCCTTGGGCGGGATCCTGGCCATATTGAGATAGTTTTGTAATGGGTGACTCTCTCGCTGATTGGCTGTGTGTGTGACCTCACAGGCCCTATATAAGCCCACTGCAGGCAGCAACCGCCCTCTTTAACCTCGTGCTGTTCACCCTGGCTCCTAGCCTGGGTGGCCAAGCCAAGATGGGTAGCCGAAAGAGGTAAGGATTTTGGTAGTGAACACATGGGTCTTCTGACCAGGTGTTCACCAGGGAACCAACAAGTCAGGGCATCAGTTAGAGCATTATGTGAGTAGGTATAATAAAGGCTTTTAAGATTACACGTGGTTGTTCTTGAGTGCGCTACCGGTTACTAAGCTATAGATTCAAGAGATTGTGGCCAGAGACCTTAGAAGGCCTCAGAGGAGGCGAGCCGGGTAGAGCTCACACTGCAAAGGACAGTGGTCAAAGGTACTCTGGTGGGCCTAGGACAGACTAGTAATTGTAACTGCCAGGAGAGCACGTTACAGGGCACTTCTTAAACAGCTGAACCCAGAATAGTTTAAGGTCTGGTGCTGCTAAGCTCCCTCATTTCCTACTTTTTGCATGGTTTCCCATAGGATTCTTGATCTTTGTTTTTCCATATTAATTTTATTGTATCTTTAAAAAAAACTTCTATAAAGAAAATACCTTGATGGTTTGATTTTTATAGTCCTGAATAAATTAATTTACATAGAATTATTGTTTTTATTTTATTGGCCATGCACAACCATGGTCAACTAAAAACTTCCTATTTATCCAAGTAATACATACTTTGAAAAATAGAATGGAAGAAGTGGAAGAGGGTGACTTCAGGAAGAAAACAACCAAACAGAATTAAATTGAAAGATGAGTGAGGATTATGTCTGAATCTCATATAGGTGGGTCAAAAACACATAGACATGCATAGTTTGATATACAGTTTTGATACCCAATACTCAGTGAAATAAGCACAGATAGGAAAAAGAGAGAAGATGGTTTAAGAGGGAGAGCAGAAACAGAGGAGCAGTGACAAGCAGAACAAACACCAACTTTAAAAAAAGTAGATCATAAAGGAGGATTTCAAAAGAAAGATCTGTTGCTTTGCTAGTGTTTTTAGTTGTTTGTCTAATTCTTCAATATGTTCTTTTTTGTTTTGGTTGAATAAAAGATTTAGAAATAAAAAATTCTCCCCCAAGGGTTGCTCATTTTTGTTATGTTGTATCATTGTTATAATTTTCTTTGATGAAATCATCTACTGTTTCTCCAATTGGTTGGAGTTGTGTGTTGTTGTTGTTTTATCCACCAGTTATTTAAGATAAATTAATTTCAAGATCACAGTTTCATAAATTTAGAGTTTGAATTAGTTTGACAAAATCTTTTATTGATTATAATTTTATTGAATTCTAGTAGTAAAATATAATATTTCTACTTTTCTACATTTGTATATAACATTGCTGTGCACTAATGATCAGTTTTTATAAAAGCACCATGCACAGCTGAGAATATGTGCCTTCATATTCCCATTTCATACTCATCAAAGAACTGCTCTAAGTAAATTCAAGTTATTTTCCTTATATTTTTTCTCCTATGGAATTGGTATTTTAATACCTATTTCACTTTTTACTTCTTGCTTTATTCTTTTAAAACATTCTTTTGGTCTTTAGGGTCAATCATTCTTTTTTTCTTAATAGCCCTACTGATGCTTTTTGTGGAATTATTCTTTTCATCAGGGATTACCTCCTGGGTTTCACTTAATCAGCATTACATGATAGAGAGAGTACAGGCTCTGGAGTTAGTCAAGTCAGTGAGCATTTATTAAGTCAGTAGAGTCAAAGAACTCAGGTTCAAAACCACTTCACTTTCTTGGGTCTCAGTTTCCTCTTCTGCAAAATGAAGGGATTGAACTGGATGGTCTCTGAGATTCCTTTCAGCTCTAAATCTATTATTCATTGATTCATTGTGTTTGATGTGGTTTTTCTATTTACTTACACTTTTCCCAACACGGATCCTTTTTTTTTTTTTTTTTTTTTTTTTTTTTTTAAAGCATTCATAGGTTTCTGTTCTGTTTACTTTGGGCTGACTTCCCGGGTGAGATTCTTTCCCAGCCTCTGATAGGCTCTTTCTTTGTCAATTCTTTACTGAAAGGGGCAGCTTTATTCTTTGTCTTTCTTTTGCTTTTTTTTTAATGACCCATGTGGTGGCCAATTTGCCTCCTGAATTTCTTCTTCCAGAGATTAGTGTGTGGGACAGACTTCATATCTTCCAGAGAAACATAGAAAGGACTTGCCCAGTGCCCTAGCATCCCTATCTGACAATTGATTTTGTAATTATGTACTTATCTATGTAGATAAGTCATAAGTAGATAAGATCTTTGTATCCACCCAATAGAATGCAGGCTCCTTAAGGGTGGGAACTGCTTCTGTCTTATCTTTGTATATACAGCATCTGGTACCAAGTAGGAAGTTAATAAATGGTTTTTGAATTTAATTGACTGAGAATAAAAGACAAAGTCCCTCTTAAAGAGAGCTGTGGCACCTTTGAAAATATTAAAGCTCCTGGGGTGCCAGCAAGTAAACAAACCCTATTCAGTATGAGGGAAGCCATTCATGAACAAGATGGTAGCACTCATGGTACTTATTTTTCCTCACACATGACATTCCATTTCTACCTTTACAGAGCCTTTCCCTGAAATGCTTTCCCTTCACGTCACTACTTCTTGGAGTCCCTACTCAGGAATTCCTAAATTGGGGACTAAATTGGGACAAAAGGAATCATTGACCCCTTTGATCATCAGTAGTAATAATATGGTTTTCATGGCTTCAGAGGACAAATGATGAAACATGCATCCCATTTCCTGATAGAGAAGTGAAAGACTCAGAATGCAGAATTAGATAAATTTTTTTTTTGGACTTGTTAAATTTGAACATTTGTTTGATTAATTATACATATTGGTAATGGATTTTGTTGGGGTTTTTGTTGTTCTCAATTGGAAAAGGAGAATAAGAAAGTAGATTTTTGCTGATTGAAATAGATAATTTTTTTTTTTTTTTAATATTGTAGTTTGTTGTCTGAATTCAGGAGGCTGGCAGTTACAGTTGTCTATGTTCATAATGGAAAGAAATGCCAAATTCCAGCAAGAAGTTAGTGAAAATAAAGAATTTCTTTTCCTTCCAAGTACAGCGATAAAGTGGCATCTATTCAAAAGAGAAGCAGCGAGGTGATACAGTTCTGAGCCTGGGCTCTGAAATACCTGAGTTTAAATTTGACCTCAGATATTTACCATCTGTGTGACCCTAGGCAAGTCACTTCACCCTGTTTGCCTCAGTTTCCTTATCTGTAAAGTGAAAGGAAAAGGAAATGGCAAATCCTGCAGTATCTTTGCTAAGAAAATCGCAAATGGGATCATGAAGAGTCATAGAGCTCAGATTAAGAAATTTCTTTTTTCTTGGTTTGTTTGCTGAGGCAATTGGGGTTAAGTGACTTGCCCAGGGTCACACAGCTGGGAAGTATTATGTGTCTGAGATCACATTTGAACTCAGGTCCTCCTGACTTCAGGGCTGGTGCTCTATCCACTGCACCATCTAGCTGCCCCTCAGATTAAGAGTTCTTGTCCTCCTCTGAAGTCCAGCTAAAGTTTCATCTGCCACAGGATGCCTTTCCTGTTCTCTAATTATTATTGCCCTAATCCCTTCCCAAATACTTTGCCTTTATTTACACATATAAATTTCAACCTTTTTCCCTCTCCACTCAGATGGGAAATGCTTCATTCTGGAGCCTGTATCCCCAGAATCTAGAACAATTTCTAGCATATAATAGTCACTAGATAAATGCTTATTGAATTGACTAGTACTTTGAAGAGTACTAGAAAACCAAATGGGGCAAATAGGGAGGTTAAAAGGAATCTGGAACAGCTTCCATATACTTTTTTTCATCAGTGTGACTTTAAATACACATTTTTAGTGTGCTTAATATAGAGAATTTGAACCTTTCCATTTGAATCCAACAAGCAGTTAATTAACACCTCCTCTGTGCCAGGCGGGGATACAAAAACAAATTGAGAAACAAAACTTCACTGGCATCATTTATATTTGTATATAAAACTCAAACCTAGTCGAGGGTTTTTGACTCTTTTTGCCCTTTTCTCCTCCTCAGTAAGCTAACTGCTTTTTTCTCCCAACAATTTCAGCCTTGTTCTCATTTTTTCCTTGGGATCTGTGAAAGCACTCTCAGGAAATAGTCTTGCCATTCAAAAAGTTCTGACTGTGTCCTGGAGCCTCAATTACCCATCAAGGAAGCAGTCATTTTCTTTGGAAGCCACCTGAATCTGAGTAGAATTTATTATTATTTTTTCTTTTTCCTTTTTTTTCCTCTGATGTTACTCTTTGCTTTGAGAAAAAGCTTTGGGAAGATGCAATTTCTGTGTTATTTTTCCAAACTTAGTGTCAGTCAAAATCAGCTTTGTCATAAAAAGGATTTTAAACCCTCCCTCTCAATTTATTAAAAAAAAAAAAAAAAAGAACAGAAAACCAAAGCAAAACCAATAATAACAATACAAGACCGAATGCCACGTATCATTCCAATTGCTTTCCACTGTAAGCCTGAAATAGCATTAAGAGATGAAACCCACAAAACATAAAAAAGACATCCTTTGGCATCCCTTATAATTCTGAACAAAACCTCGAAAGACATTCTGTCTTCTTTGCCTCACTTTGGAAATAGGACCCCTGAATATGCCAGATTTTGGAAATTCTTTCTGCTTTGTGCTGAGAGCCTCTCCAAAGAGAATAGAATACACAGAAGGTTGCCAGTGGAAACAAAAGCACGGCCTCCCTGAGCACAAAGAAGGGAGGTTGCTGATGGGCTTCTTGCCTGGTATTCTGGAGGACCAAATGACAAAGCTGGCATGGCTTCTGATTCCATATGGCAAGAGAGCTTTTCTTCAGACCCCTTTCTGGCCCAAGCAATCTGTCTTTGTTCAGGAATGGCACAAGCTGAGCACCAGCATTTTCAATAATGAGCAAACATTTGTTGGATTCCTACTATGCAGGGCACTTTGCTAGGCACTGAGAAGTACAAAGATTTTTTGAAAAATGAAGAATTGCCTGCCCTCATGGAGCCTAGATTCAATTGGGGAAACAATAAATGCACAAGTAAGCAAATAGAAAAAAAAAATTGCCAAGTAATATGAGGACAGGGGAGAAAGGAAAACCTAACAACTGAGACAAATAGAAAAATAATTGCCAAGTGATATAAAGGCAGGGAAGAAAGGAAAACCTAACAACTGAGGCAATTAGAATAGAACTCTTATTGGAGCTAGTGCTGATCCAGAAGGAGTTCTTTTGTTTAATTTAATTTAATTTTTTTATTAAAGCTTTTTAATTTTCAAAAGATATGCATGTATAATTTTTCAGCATTAACCTTTGCAAAACCCTTTGTTCCAATTCTCCCCTTTTCTCTATATCCTCCCCCAGATAGCAAGTAATATAATGTATGTTAAACATGGTAAAAATGTATATTAAGAATATATATTAAATATGCATACATATTTGTACAATTATCTTGCTGCACAAGAAAAATCAAATCAAAAAGGGAAAAATGAGAAAAAATAGAATGCAAGCAAACAACAACAAAAAGAGTGAGACTGTTATGTTGTGAACCACAGTCCTCTCTCTGGATGTAGATGGCTTTCTTCATCACAAGGTCATTGGAATTGGCCAGAAGGAGTTCTGAAGGAAACTAGATATCCTAAGAACCAAAAGTAGGTTCTATAATGGGTTCTTAAGAAGTACCACAAATAAAGTAGGTCTTACTCCTTATCATCTCCCTTAAAATAGTATAATTCAAGCATGTGCATAAAAGGGATAAAATCAGAATGGATTTTTTATTTTATTTTATTTTATTGTAATGGGAACCACTTGCAAAGAATTAAGGGTAATTGGGAATTGGTCCTTATTCAGGAGAGGGGTCTGGACTTGCTGCCCAGTGCTTCTCTAACTTCTCACAACCCCCAAAAGTGACTTAGACTCTATGCTTGTGTCAAATAAAAGTTTCAACATCATTTCCCCCCTCCAAAATCCCTCCAGCCAACCAAATAAATAATGAGGCAGTGAGGTAGCATAGTGGATAGAGGTCTGAGATTGGAGTCAGGAAGATCTGAGTTCAAATCCTACTTCAACTAGATGATCTGTGTTGGTTTATCTCTGTCTCAGTTTATTCTTCTGTAAAATGAAGATAATAGGAGGATCTACCTTACCAGATTGTTACAAAGATCAAGTGATATATGTAAATTTTTTTGTTTGTTTGAGTCATTTTTCAGTCATGTCTGCCTCTTTGTGATCCCATTTGGAGTTTTCTTGGTAAAGAAACTGGAGTGATTTGCCATTTCCTTTTCTAGCTCATTTTATAGATGAGGAAACTGAGGCACAGACTTCAGTGACTTGCCCAGGGTTACACAGTTAATCAGTGTCTGAGACTAGATTTGAGTTCAAGTCCAGCACTCTATTCCCTGTGCCACTTAACTGCCCCAGTATAACATATGTAAAGCACGTTACAAACCTTAAAACTCTGTATAAATTATTATCATTATTATTATAAGACCTTATGAACACAGAAGAAGAGGCCAGGATCTTAAAGGTACATCTTGAGTTTCTGATAAGTATGCCACAAATTGTATAGAACTTCCACTTGCAGTTATAATCAAGTCTCCTAATTTTTCTGCAACATGCTATAATTTCTTGAAAGATTGAGAATAGCATTATGCTGTGAGAAAAGGAAAGTTTGAGAAAGGAATAATAGAGAAAAAACTTCATATACATTGAAACTTCAGCTAGGTCTCAATTATTACAAATAATAAATCCCCTGAAACATTGGTATTATTGAATTTATTATTATTTATTGGTATTATTTGAATTTGTACTGCTAGAATCACTGATAGTGCTTTATATCATTATAACTTTGAATAGTGCAAATTTTAATACATGTATCCATCTCAGGAGAGTCAGTATTCATACTAATTGGGACCTAGATGTATTTGAAAGGTTATTGTTCCCTGAATTGAGCCTGATGACAGGAATTGGGATTTGTGCTTGTAGGGTACATTGTAGGAGAATATGCTATGATATTTTGGTGGCATTAGGCTACTATTTGGTGTTTATAGTACAGAAATGAAAGTTATTTAAAATTATAGTATAATAGACTTAGAAATAGAAGGGAACTTACAGTGCAAAGCTCTCATATTATAGATAATGTAAATGACTCCCAGAGGAGCAAATATGAGACCCAAACCTAGGCCCTCTTACTCCCAAATCAGAACTTTCCTTCCCACCATACTTCTCAAAACTATAGAGTCAATGGGTGGCTCAGTGGATAGAGTGCCAGGTCTGGAATTAAGAAGAAAAGTTTAAATCCTGCTTTTGACATTTAGCAGCTGTTTAACTATGGATTTACCTCTGTTTGTTTGCCTTGATTTCCTCAACTATTAAATGGAGTTAATAATAGCATCTATCTCACAGGATTGTTGTAAGGGTCAAATGAGATATTATTTGGAAAGCATTTAGCACAATGCCTGGTACATAATAGATGCTATATAAATGCTAATTGCTATCATCATCATCATAATGATAATAATAACAATTATTATTATTATTATTATATTACTTCTGCCTCTTGGCTTTGCTGGCTTCCTTAAAGTCCTGAAGAAGCCTGGTACATAGGGAGAGTAATGATCATTTCTTTCTTATATTAAATAGTCAATTATAGAGATCTAGGTTTTTTTCTATTTCTTCAAAGTCTAGTCTTACAGTATCTATGATCTTGCCCCCAAATTTACCCCACCTAGACCATATTATTTAGCTGGAGTTGTTGTCCACCTGACTAGCAAAACCTTCCAAAAAAAATCTAATCTGAGTGAAATTGAGCCCATTATGTTCTAGCCATCAGTCACATCCCCAACTCCTCATTAGAATAGATCCACCTCTCAATATAATATTCATCCTCTCATTACTTGTTAAACAGGGTTGATTTTCACGCTCAGAAACACCCACTCTTCCAAGGGCATATAAATGTTGAGTGAGTTCCATGAGGGATCTAAAGCATTTGAGAGTACCACTGATCCCTTTTATTAATAATTTGCTAATATAATTAATAAAATGATTACCTAGAAATTGTCTCTTGAATTTTTTTATACATCACAATAGTGGGTTTTATGTAAATGCTTCTTCCCTTTCCTTTTGCTGCATTTCCTTCTCCCTTCTCCACCAAAAACAAAAAACCCAAAACTTCTACCTTTTTTTTTTTTTTGGGGGGGGGTGTTTGTTTCATAGTTAAATGTAATATGATACAGAAAGAAAGTTGGGAGTCAGAAGCCCAACCAGGTTCTGAACTTGGCCGAGCCATTGACTCACTGTAGGACTTGAGCAATTGATTTAATCTCTCTTGCCTTTTATCTATGTTCCATAGAGTTAATCAGACATGCCTTTACCTGCCTCAGATAAATTTTATTAAGTGACAGATGTACAATTACTTAGGAGCTCTTCAAGGGGAAAAAAAGACATATTCTAATATTGAAGTGTGACTTGTATGTGACAATGTTATTGTTACCAATGGATCCTGCTGTAGTCCATTAATATCCATGCAATTTCCATAGAAGATGAGGAAGGACCCTAGAACCTTAGGTGACAGATTTATGGGAGTATATGACAAAGAGGCCAGAATGGTATATATTATATGGAAGTATCATGTGGTATAGATGGATTGCCATCTTCATTCTTAGAAGCAGTAGCTTCATTGAGTAGATGGCACACCAATTAGCCTATTATATTAACATGCTATTATTGGAAGAAGATATCAATGTAGTCATAAAATGTTAGTGCTGGCTTTTAACTCTTTGTTATCTCTATGGAGACAAATGCTATGTTCATTTTGGAACTAGAAGTTTCAATTAGTACCTAATCAATATTGTTTGACTCTGGAGTAATTGAGTAATATATGAATTTATCTATGAGATATCTTTATTTATGAAATTTATCTGTGATTTTGTTAGTCTGCTTAGAACCTCCATGATACAGATTGTTTAACTGCTTCATCAGTTGCCCTAAACCATCGTTACTTAGTGGTCATTTTCTTTCGACAGCAGACACAGTCTATATGTAAACTTATAGTTCACACTTAGAACCTTACCAGCTATTAACCAGCATTTATTCCACTTTTCCAAAAGTTTACAAAGTGATTTACAAAAAACTCTACAAATGTGCTTTACAAATATCCTATCTTACTCTCACAACAAACCTATGGTAGGTACTAAAATTATCCTTATTTTACAGATGAGAAAACTGATCAGATTGAGTTTTGGCCACGGAATTAGGGGTAAGTGACTTGCTTAGGTTCATACAGCTAAGAAGTGTTAAGTGTCTGAGGTCTAATCATCCATTTGCTTTTTTCTGAAGTTGTACATAAAGCACTTTGTAAATCTTCAAACATTATGGAAATGTAAACTATTAAACATTACTCATAACAAAGAGAATCTCCCAGTTTATCAGATGGGATTTCCCAACCTTTGGTCCTTCTTCCAAAGAAAGAAAACATGAAAATGGCCACCCCTTTTGACTAAATTGATAACATTCAACTCAAGAGTATTCCCTTCTAATGTTTAATTTTCATGGGGAACACTGTACATTTCTTTCTTCTCTTGATACCATCTTTGTTCCTAGCTCTGATGGTTAAAATAGATTCAATTTAGAGTCTTGCTGACTTGTTTCTGAAATCAGTTTTGAAGCAGTTTGGATTCGTGAGGATTTTTTTGTTGTTGTTGTTCACCTAATTAAACTGACAGTATAGATGAGAAACTTTGATCTCATTTAGGAAAAACCACTAGGCAATCTCCATTGTTGCCAACTATATTTTTTTAAATCTTTCTTTCTAACCTCAGATCCCTGATGTAATATATAAATCTCGTTAACCTTATAAATGTGATTATCCAGGAGCAAAAAACCCTTTTCCTTTCTTTATTATGTCTAATTTGCATACTAGCACAGAGTCCAAGTGTTGCTAGATAATAATATTTTAAAGGGCACTGAAGTATGAGGATAACTACTAATACTTGCAGATGTATTAGGGAATGCATCCTATTAGTCACTTTGTATCTGAAAAGCAGAAAAATAGACACCTAGCAACAGCATGTTCTCATTCAGGATTAAAGAAAAGCCATTTCACAAGCAGTACTTTTTAAAAAAAAAACCTTTTTTCTTCTCTTCTTTATTTCTCTCTCTCTCTTTCTCTCTCTCTCATTCTCTCTCTCTCTCTCTCTCTCTCTCATTCTCTCTCTCTCTCTCTCTCTCTCTCTCTCTCTCTCTCTCTCTCTCTCTCTCTCTCTCTCTCTCTCATTCTGCTTTAGCTGTCAGAATAGAATGCTTAATGGCAGAAAAATCCTAGAAAGGAAAATTTGCTATTGATTGCCTGCATTTAGGATGAGTGGTGATAATAGCATCCAAATAAGATGCATTTTGGCAGAGGACAAAAATTTGGGATTTATTCAGTCTTACAAACTCATTCAGTGCAAAGAGAGATGTACAGTCTGAACATACTGGGCTGGAAACGGAAGATTCAACTGCTGTTCTCAGATCTCTCATTATGAATCTGGGGGGCATTAACTCTCTTCACCCCCTTTCCTCTCCTTAAAATGGGAATTATGTTTGGTTTTTTTCAAAGGGACATTTTTCCAGCATTACAGGGATGGAGCAAGATACTTGACCATGGTCCTGTGTTTCTCTAGCCCTTGTTTCTATTCTTTCCAACCCTCTTCTCCTGTTAGTTATTTTGTCTGTTACTTTACTAAGAAAATTGAGACTATCCATAAATAGCTGACTCAATACTATTTCCATCTCTTTCCCCATCCCTTTCAAATATATGGATCTCACTCTGTCCCTAACAATATATGAAAGGAATCTGCCTGCTATATCCCAGACACCTTAATCATCATCAGTTTAATGGTTTGCCCCTCTAAAAAAATGTTCTTTTGAAAAAGAGTGATTTAAGGAGAGCAAAAACTCTCCAGCAGGTCAGATACTTTATGGATTAGGGGATGAGGCAGGAGGGTAAAGGAAGGACTTTGGGGCAATAAAAAAGGCTTTTAATATGTAAAGAATATGATCAGGTATAGAGCAAATTGATTCATAGTTAGCCAATTAGAGAACTTGACTCACAGAATGCTGATGAAAGGCTGTTAACCTGGAGGCTGACTTCTAGAAGCATGTATTAGCTTCAGTCTGTTTATCATTTTTTTAACATGTCTTAGATGAAGATTTAAAAGATACCCTAATCAAAATTTTGGATGAACTAATAAGAGGAATAATTAAAATGACAAAATCAAGATTTAAAAATTATCTTGGTGAGTTGGAACATGGGCTAAAACCAATAAAACTGAAATTTACAGACAAATTTAAAATTTAACATTTCCATTTCAAAATAACCACTGATTTTCACAGCTGTTCAAATGAAGAAGGGCTGGGATTTTAGGTAACCATAAACTCATTATGAACAAATAATGTGAGATGCTGTATCAAAAGTAATTTTAGGCTAGCTGTAGTGTCCAAATTGTGAGGGGTGATGGAATAATTTGTGCCTGGCTTAGAAAACACAACTGAAGTATTGTGTTCAGTTCCAGACGCCACATTTTAAGAGGGGTGTTAACAAAATAATGTGTCCAAAATAAGCATGAAGAGAGGCCTGGAAATAATATCACTGATGAACAAACACTTGAAGGACTTAGAAGGTCTGTGGATTGGAGAAGAGAAATGTTGGACACAGTCACCATCTATAAATTATTTGGACAACTGTCTGCTGAAAAAGCAGTAGACATTAGGTTATTCCAAAGGGAAGAAACAATAGATAAAAGTTAAAGAAAGTTAAATTTTTGGGTTCAGACCCGGGAGACCTGGGTTTGAGAATTAACTGTACCACATACTATAATGTGTGAAATCTTTAGCAGTTAACAAACTCTCTCTCATTCTGTTTCCTTACCTATAAAATGAATATAAGGATACAATGGAGAGAACACTTGATCTAGAATCAGAAAAGCTGGGTTTCTGATACTTAAACTTCTGAGACCTTGGATAAATGGCTTTTCTAGTTCTTGCTTTCTTAATCTATAAAATGAAGGGGTTAGATTAAATGCTTCTGAGGTCCTATGATAACTTCTTGCCTATAGTGTAAGATATTATGAGTATAAAATGTATGTAAAACAGTATATAAACTGTAATAAACTTATAAATGCCAATTATTATAAGCAAGAACTTTCTCACAGTGTGACCTTGTCTAATAACAGAAAGGACCACTTTGTAACATGGTGAGATCCTCAACTTCTTGTTGCTTGGTAGATGATCATATTTTAAGGATATACTAGAGGAAAATCTCAAATACAGTTCAATAGTTCTAAAAGATTATTCTCACTTTTAGATTATATTAAGTGACTTTATGCATATCTACTTATGATATGGATAGGATCCTTCTCTTTCTGAACAGAGAACATCTGTCCCATAGTATCACAGAGCCCAGAACTACTGATGTTCATCTTCTATCCATTTTGAAAAACAAAAAAAAAAATATTTCCACTACCTTTCTTGTAATTAAAAAAAACATAAATTTTACTGATATCTTCTGTTTTTATATTACATATGTTTCCAAATGTCCTCCTATTTCCCTGTTGAATGGAACACATTTTTGTATACAACTATATGTGTGGCTATTCTCCTTTTTTGACTAATTCAGGTGAGAGTGAGATTCAAGTATTGCCTGATCTCTTGATCCCTTCTTCTTTTTATAGATTTCTACTTGTACACCTCCAATTATTTGAAATTTTTCATTTGAGGTTTTCTGTAAGGAGACAAATAGTGGATTCTTTTGATTTTTACCTTATGCTCTAGTTCCTAGTCCTAATTCTAGTTCCTAGAAGTCTTAAATTTTATGATTTCTTAAAAAGTGTGTAGGCTGGTTTTTGATTATGGTGATCAAGTCATCTGATAACCCTTAAATTATCATTTATTAATCTGTTTTCCAATCTGTAATTTCAGGATAATCCTACAGAATATGTCCAGAGTTTGGGTTTGGTAGGAGCTGTGTAGGAGTGGTTCCTATTCTACTTCATTCACAGCTCAAGCACTACCTTATGGTTATTCTGATTCTCCAAACCTTGCTTGGTTTGGTAAGTCAATTCAGTTGCTTCATAGAGCTAATATAAAAGTTCTCTGATGTCATACTTGGCACTTCTAATATTTTCTCACGTTTAAGTAATACTTTATTTTTTTAATTTAGCATTTTTTTTCCCCAGTTACACATAAAAATAATTTTCAACACTTATTTTTTGTTTGTTTGGGGTTTCTTTGCAAGGCAATTGGGTTAAGTGACTTGCCCAGGGTCACACAGCTGGGAAGTGTTTAAGGCTGGATTTAAATTCAGGTCTTCCTGACCCTAGGACTGGTGCTCTATCATTGCACCATCTAGCCACCCCTCAATGTTCGTTTTAAAAATTGAGTTGCAAATTCTCTTCCTCCTTCCCTAACCCTTTCCTCAAGAAGGGAAGAATTTCGATGTTATAAATGTGTAGTTATGCAAAATGTATTTCCATATTAGTCATCTTGTAAAAGAAAACAAAGACTAGAGTAAAACCTCAAGAAAAATGAACAAAGTAAAAAAAAAAAGTGTGCTTTGATTTGTATTCAGACTCCATCAGTTCTTTCTTTAGGGATAGATCACATTTTTCATGGTAAGTTCTCAGAGTTGTCTTGGATCATTGTATTGCTGAGAATAACTAAGTCATTCACAGTTAGTTATCTTATAATATTGCTGTTACTTTGTACAATATTCTCTTGGTTCTACTCATTTTACTTTGAATCAATTTATCCAAATCTTTCAAGGTTGTTTTGAGAGCATCTAGCTCATCATTTCTTACAGCACAATAATATTCCATCACAATCATATACCACAAATTGTTTAGCCATGTTATAGTTGATGGGTATCCACTCAATTTCTAGTTCTTTGCCACCAGAAATGAGCTTCTATAAATGACAATAGTTCTATATTAATTTATATAATGATTGAATCAGTGTACCAACAGTGCATTAGTGTCTCAATTTCCCCACATTCTTCTAAAACTTGTCATTTTTTATTTTTTTTCTATTAGCCAATTTAATAGGTATGAGGTAATACCTCAGAATTTAAAAAATTTACATTACTTCAATTAGTAATGATTTATAGAGAATTTTTTTCATATGGCTATATATAGTTTTAATTACTTCATATGAAAACTGATTGTTTATATTTTTTATTATTTGTCAATTGGAAAATGGCTTTTATTTTTTGTAAATTTTACTCATTTCTTTATATATTTGAGAGATGAGGCCTTTATCAGAGAAGCTGCCCTCCATATTTATGCCTTTTAATTGCCCTTATAATGAGAAAATTCTTATGAGTTACAAGTATTATCTTTCTATGGAGGGGTATAAACAGTTTAATCTTATTAAGTTCCTTGTGATTTCTCTTTCCTATTTACTTTTTTATGCTTTTCCTAAGTCTTGTGTTTGGAAATTAAATTTTCTATTCAATGCTGACCTTTTCATCAGAAGTGTTGGAAAGTTCTTTAGTTCATTGAATATCCATTCCCTCCACTCCCACCCTAACCCCCCAAAGCATTATATTCAGTTTTGCTGGAGAGGTGATTTTTTGTTGGTTGTAATCTTAGCTCCTTTATCATATTCCAAGCCTTTAATGTAGAAACTGCTAAATCTTATATTAAAATTATTGTGGTTCCACCAAACTTGAATTGTTTCTTTTTGGCTGCTTGCAGTGTTTTCTCCTTGACTTGTGAGCTCTGGAATTTGGCTGTAATATTTCTGGGAGTTTTGATTTTGGGATCTCTTTCAGGAGGTGATTGGTGGATTCTTTCGATTTCTAATTTACCCTTTGGTTCTAGAATCTCAGGGCAGTTTCTTTGATAATTTCTTGAAAGGGGATGTATACACTCTTTTTTAAAATCAGGGCTTTCAGGAAGTCTAATAATTTAAAAATTATCTCTCCTGGATCTATTTTTTTTTAAAGTAAGTTGTTTTTCTAATGAGATATTTTACTTTTTCTTCTATTTGCCCATTCTCTCACTTTTATTTGATGGTTTCTTAATGTCTCCTAGAGTCATTAGTTTCCACTTGTTCAACTCTTAAATTTAAGGAATTATTTTCTTCAACAAGGTTTTGTACTTACTTTTCCATTTGGCTAATTTTACTTTTTAAAGAGTTCTTCTCTTTGGTGAATTTTTGCATATATATTTCTATTTGGCTAATTCTGCTTTTCAAGATATTCTTCTCTTCATGTGATTTTTTTTTTTTGGTCCATATTCTGTTTTTTAAAGAGTTATTTTCTTCATTATTTTTTGTGTCTCCTTTATCACACTGTTGATTCTTTTTTTTTTTTTTTCCATGATTTTCTAGCATCGCTCTCTTCCCATTTTTTCTCTTTACCTCTTTTATTTGATTTTAAAAATCCTTTTTGAGTTCTTCCATGGCCTGAAACCAATTCATGATTTTCTTGGAGGCTTTGGATATAGGAGTTTTGACTTTGCTATTTTCTGAGTGTGTATTTTGATCTTTCTTGTCATCGTAGTAACTGTTTGTGATTCTTTCTTTCTTTCTTTTTTTTTTTTTCTGTTGTTTGCCATTATTCCAGCCTAGTTATTGACTTTTAACTCTTTGCTGATGTGGGTCTTTCCTTCCAGTGTAAAGACTTCTAAACTTCAGAGGCTTTGTACAGTTGTTTTTAGTATCTAGAGATCTGTAAGTTTTCAGTTCTATCAAGATGGTTTGATCTAAGCAGAGGTGTGTTTACTACTCTTATGGCTTGTGCTCAGGACTGTGAGTTAAGAGAAACACTCTTTTCTGACTTTTGAGGGTGAGAGGATCTCTGCTCCACTATGGACACAAGCTCTGCTGTTTTAATGCTCCTCTTCAGCCTGGGATTGCCATCCCGGACTTCAATCTGCATCCAAGTATGGACAAAGTAAAAGAGTCCAGCTCCTGGTAGCAACAAAGAGACCCCTGTAATCTGACCAATTCAACCTTTTTTTTTTAGGGTGAAAGCTCCAGAAGTGGCTGCTGATACTTCCAACTTGTTCCTATGGTCTTCTCCTGGTTTGTTGGGGCCTGGTCTATGCTGGCTTCATCTCTTACTGCTATTTCAGGATTACAGTGGAAAGCAGTTAAAATGCTATATGACATTCAGGTCCAGAATTGTTGTTGGTTTTTCTTTATTGAGGGAGTAGGTTTCAATCCTGCCAACATTATAAGTTATCTTGGGCTACAACATTGTTTCACCATATCTTTTGGAGCATTCTGCTGCTTTGTAATTTGTTTTAAGGAATTATTTAAAGGTTTTTGTAGGGGTTTGGGAGAAAGCTTTATGCCTTTCCTCTGTCACTTTGGCTCCACCTTCCACCTCTGATATTTTCCTTTATGCTTGGGGCTGGAGGCTATTTAGCCAAGAAATTAGGGACATAAAAAAGCTTTTGTCTCCTGAAATATCTTTTCTAAAATAATTTCCACCTTCCTCTGAAGATTCAAGGGGAATTAGCCACTTCTGGTGAGTCTGGATGGCATTTGTCCATATTTAATTTTAATTCTTCTAGTATTCATTTCTCCTCTTGGATTTCAGACAAGATTTTCTCTTCATCAGACCCAGATTTTATGGCAACAACAATGACACTTGTGGCATCCTCCTTGCTTAAGTCACTCCTATTGGCATTCATTAATAAATCAGTTTCTTTTGATGGTTGAGTTTTGTCAAGTATTATCTCTATAGATGAGTGTGGTTTCTCCTGTGGTACTTGTGGTCTGCTCATTCTCTCTTAGATGATAGGCTTATTTGAAGATTTGGAATTGAGCTCAGCCACAGTCTGTTTGCATCATTAAACATCCTATCAGAAACAGTTTTCTCTATCTATGAAGTGCTTGTTCTGATTCCTGCAAGCCAGAGAATCATTTTGCCAATAATAGATATATGATCCATGCAAGTGATAGTTACATAGTTAAAGCTATATCCAGATATTTTTTCTTTCCCTTCCAATCTAGTGACAATACCTGAGGATACAGCCACAGAACTCATTTCGGCTTTAAATCGGTACATTTTGATATTCATAAGGTTGGTTGATTGGGTAAGATTTTGTACTTTTTGATCCAAGCTATTAATTTTCTTTCCAGATCTTTTTTCTATAACTCTCATTTCTCTTCCTATTTTCCCCCTATTTTACTATAAGAATCATTTTAAGACTTTTTTCAAACTCTTGCTTCATTTCTTCCAGGAATTCTATTTGAATTTGTGCCCAAGCTGAGTTTTTCTTTGAGGTTTTGCTTAGAGATGATTTGGAGTCCTTTCGTTCTTCTGGGTTTGTTTCTCAAACATTCCCTCCCACCATAATAGCTTTTTCATTATGGGATTTTAAAAATTTATTCATTCTTCCAGCTTCCAAGGAGTTTAATTAGGACTTTATTTTAGTCTCTGCACAATCTTGGGGGGGGGGGGGTTTAGGCTAGCTTGTCTACTTTTTTTTTTTTTTTTTTTTTTTTTTTTTGTCTTTCTGCTGTTTTCTTGAAGTATTAAGAGATGACTCAGACTTGGGACTTACAAGCTTTAATTTTTCTAAAGTGGTCTGAGCCAGGTCAAAATATGACTATTGCCTTTCTGATCTGAGCTCTGAAAGCTTCATAACACTCATATCAGGTTGTCCCTGGTCAGAAGTTCCAATATACTGCTGTGAGATTCCCCTATCAGCCAGCTGGAAAGCTTTATGGATTCAGAGTGACAGAATTGCAAGTTCCTCTTTGCTCTGGGATACCTATCCTGATTATTTTATTGAAGGCTTTGCTCCTCTCCTGGGGTCTGAACCATACAGCTACTATTTGTTTCCAAGCTTGTTCTTCTCTTACATCTCCTTTGATTCATAACTATCACCCATAGGCAAAATTTCCCTCCTGAATCTACCCTGGATCTATGACCTGGAACTCTATAGTAAATAAGAGAGATGCCAGTTGATATCTTTTCCCACATAGGTTAGGATTCTATTGTATAATAATACAATATGCAGCCTCAATTCTTTTATTTCCTATCCACTGGCATGTCCAACATGGCATGCCCCATATCACAGTGTGTGCATATTTCTGTCTCCCTAACTGACATGATTTAGGAATATTTTTCACCATTTTTTTTTCTTAGATTTCCCAATCAAAACTCAGTCTGGGTGTTTTCTAGATCTTTGTAGAAGTGTTGTGTTAGAGAGTTAGTCTGTATTTCCCCTATTTTCACCATACCATTATTATTCTGCTCTCTTAGTTCTGCTTCCTTCTTGCTTTTCCTTCATTCATATCTTCAACAGGCATTTATAAGTACCTTCTATGTTCAAAACATTGTGTCAGGTGCTGGGTTTAGGAGACAATATGAAAAATAGTTTAAAAAGACTATCTTATATACAATCAGAGGATACAGCATTTGAACCAATGTTCCCAGTTATATGTAAAAATAATTTTTAACATTTGTTTTTTTCTTTAAAAATTTCTTAATAGTATGTTATTTTCCAAATAAATGCAAAAATGGTTTCAACATTCACCTATGCAAAACCTTATGTTCTGTATTTTTCTCCCTTTCTTCTCTCCCCACTCTTTGAGAGAGCAAGCAATCTGATATAAGTTAAACATGTACAGTTCTTCAAAACAAATGCTGCTTAAGAAAAATCAGATCTAAAGAGGAAAAAAATAAATGAAAGAAAAAAAACAAGTAAACAACAACAAAACCAACAAAGGTAAAAATGCAGTGGTTTGATTCACATTTAGTCTCCATAGTTCTTGCTCTGGATGAGAATGGTCTTAACATTTGTGTTTAAAACTTTCTCTTCTCTCTCTTCTACCTCTCTCCCCTCCCCCAATGAGAATGCAAGCAATTCATTATATGCATGTGTAGTGATGCAAAACATTTCCATAATAGTCATGTTGTTAAAGAAAACACAGAAAAGAAAACCCTCAAGAAAAATAAGAAAGTAAAAAAAGTATGCTTCAATTTATATTCAGAAATCATCAGTTCTTCTTCTAGGGATGGATAGCATTTTTTTATCCTTAAGTCCCTCCAATTTATCTTGCATCATTGCATTACTAAGAATATTTAAGTTATTCACAGCTGATCACCTTACATTGTTGCTGTTACTTTGTACAGTTCACTTAATATAATACCCTTTGGAGAAGGAGAGATCTCTAACAAATCAGGGGAATCAGGAGGACTTACTATAGAAGTTGGCACTTGAGCTGAGTCTTGAGGAAAACTAGGGATTCTAAGACTTCTTTTCAGTTTCAACTCTATTAATCATTTTTGTTCTTTCTTTGCTAGTCTGAAGAGTAATCTTAAAAGAGAAACCAAAAGAAACATAAAGGTTCAGTAAATTAGTCTTTTCACCACCCTCATCATTCTCATCCATCCATCCACTTGTCCATTTGATGTTCTCCTTGTTCCTAACCTACCTTAAAAACAAAATACAAAGAAGAAAAAAATGAATATATCCTGCCCTTCTCCCTTCCTCCCTTTTATTTTCTTTAGTATTCATAAATAGCCTCAACAGAGTCTGGATCTTAATTTTTCTACTACTGTCCTTTAAGGATGATGCCCTCAATTTTTTATTTTGTTTTTTAATCTTTTTCCTTCTTCTGTTCCCTGCTTTCAAGCTCATGTTCTATGCACAGTTATAAATTCAAAGCTCCAAGGGAACGTGAAGTCATTGAGGTGACCTACCTAGTTTATAGATGAGAAAGCTGAGGTAGTAAGAGGCTACATGACTTTTTTAAGGTCATAACTCTAGTAAGTGTCAGGACGGCATTCACACTCAGGTCTTCCTGACTCTTGTTAGCCCTTTCTACATGGCAATATCCAGCAACTTTGAACTAGAGCACTTTCTAAACTTTTAAAGTATGATGGCACTTCTGCTAAAGATTGGGTCACTGTGGCAAATCAAATACCTCAACTGTTCAATGCTATTTTTGTTTTTTTCATAATCACTAAAATCGTGCACATTTATGCCAATATTTGTTGACATTGTAGGTAGTCACTGAAAATATACAATCAACCACTGATTATTTTGCAGCCCTTTCTCTATCTTACTATATACCTTGGATCTATTTCACCGCTTATTAGCATTTTTTCCAGATAGATGCAAAATTTATCTGTAGAGATGATGATGGTCACTTTCCATATAGCAATAAAGACAGATCTTCTTGAGGAGGGAATTAAACCCATCCCACATTTCTTTTTCATCATAGTCAGGAAATTTTCTCAACTCCAGCAAATACTTGCCCTTTTCGGCTGGGCCCAGGTTCATCTAGGCTCTATCTATTCTGGGTTTTAAAACAGAAAGTAAATGAAACCTGTTTGATTTTGCTCTCAGATGTCTGGGTATATCTGGTGGATGTGGGAAGACAGCGAAACTTATGTTAAAAGTGGTTGCTTATTTGTGATTGTTTTGATTATCTATGGTCCCTAATTAGATATTCTGTGTCGTGCTATGAATAATCTAGGCAAAAGGCAAGCAGCTTTTATTCCTTTTTTGGTAAGTTTTAGTATATGGACAGGGTGAGAGACATTGCCTCTTCACTATATGGTGTTGCTTTGAAAGTGTGAATGCTTAAAAAGTCAGGGAAAGCACATATGTGATACAAACTTATTGGAGAAGAGGAGATTTTTGCTACAGGACTTATCACAATTGACATGGCTGAGCTATATGTTTATGGAGTAGGGAATTTAAAAAAAATCCAAGCCAAAGGAGAAGTAAACTTTAAAGCCAAAAAAATTCCATGTTTTCCTTGAGACTCAATACAGTAAGAGGGCAATTTTGGTGATTTTTCTCTGGGAATATTATCAACCAGCAGAGTAAAGAATGTGCAGTTTGCTTTTATCACGGATATTAAAGCTGGAACCATAACTTTTATTTGTGTGTTCATTATTAAGCAAGGAGCTCCACCTAGGTGTACTGGGAAATGAGCAAAGGTGTGAGTTATGGCTCATCCAGAAGTGTACAGCAGTGTCAAAGTCTGTGAACAGATGTTAGCTGCTGGCAGTATGGATAAGCAGTTAAAAATATAGGAAACCTAAAAAACAAATAACCCATCCCTCCTACCTCCTCAGGTTACTGTCTCATTCATGAGTCAGAGAATGACATAGGAATATCTTTGGTCAAAATGTCCAAATGTCTTGCCCATGACTAGAATTTCAGGCACATTAATCTGGCAGAGGCACAAAACTGCCTCTTGGAGTCTTAAAGCACGGCAGGGCATGGTATCATATTTTAGATGCGATGGAAAGTGTAGAAATATCTCTTTTCCTTTAATCTGCTCTCCACTTTCCTCTCCTACACTTCCAATTCAATTCAGTTTAATTCAAACAAGCATTTATTAAGCACCCCCTATAGCCAGGAACTGAGCTAAATGAGGAAAATACAAAGACAAAAATGAGAACAGTTTTGCCTTCAAGAAGCCAAGATTATACTGGAAAGAAATGCTGTGTACTTAGAAAATTAAATGCAAAATACCTATGTAGAGAAGATGGTCACCTTACATATAGTAATGAAAATGTATCCTGTTGAGAAAAGGGAATTAAACCCCATTGCTAAAAATAGTAGGTAGAAGGAACAGAGAGTTTTCTGTCTGACATTTTTTTTTTCTTCAGTATAGTCAGGAAATTTTCTCAACTTCAGCAAATGTTTGCTGTCTTCAGTTGGGCCCAGATTCATCTAGACTCTTTCTACTCTGGGTTTTTATGTGGAAAATTTTGATGTGGCAGACACTGTGGTGGAGCCCTGAGGATAAAAAGGAGAGAAGGAAGGAAGGAAGGAAGGAAGGAAGGAAGGAAGGAAGGAAGGAAGGAAGGAAGGAAGGAAGGAAGGAAGGAAGGAAGGAAGGAAGGAAAGAAGGAGGGAGAGAGGGAAGGAAGGAAGGAGGGAGGGAGGAAGGAAAGAAGGAGGGAGAGAGGGAAGGAAGGAAGGAGGGATGGAGGGAAGGAAGGAAGGAAGGAGGGAAGGAGGAAGAAAGGAAGGAAGGAAAGAAGGAAGGAAAGAAGGAGGAAGAGAGGGAAGGAAGGAAGGAGGGAGGGAGGAAGGAAGGAAGGAAGGAGGGAGGAAGAAAGGAAGGAAGGAAGGAAGGAAGGAAGGAAGGAAGGAAGGAAGGAAGGAAGGAAGGAAGGAAAGGAGGGAGGGAGGGAAGGAAGGAGGGAGGGAAGGAAGGAAGGAGGGAGGGAGGGAAGGAAGTAAGGAGGGAGGGAGGGAAGGAAGTAAGGAAGGAGGGAGGGAGGAAGAAAGGAAGGAAGGAAGGAAGGAAAGGAGGGAGGGAGGGAAGGAAGGAGGGAGGGAAGGAAGGAAGGAGGGAGGGAGGGAAGGAAGTAAGGAGGGAGGGAGGGAAGGAAGTAAGGAAGGAGGGAGGGAGGAAGAAAGGAAGGAAGGAAGGAAGGAAAGGAGGGAGGGAGGGAGGAAGAAATGAAAGCAGGAAGGGAGAATAAAAAAGGGAAAAAACAAAGAAGGGAGGAAACAAACATTTATTACAAAGAGAAAACTATAACATTTTAAATTATAACAATAATATTAACATAATAAATGTAATAAAATATTTACAGGATCATGCATTCTAAGGAGGAAGATAATATGTACACATATGAGAATAAATACAGCGTAGTTTATAGAGACAAGGCCCTATCAGTTAGGGCTAGGGAGATCAGGAGAGGTTTTCTGTAGACACTAGTATTTGAGTTGTAGTATTCTTGTTTTACAGATGAGGAATATGAATCCCAGAAAGCTTAAGTGATCACTCAGGATTACAGTGTCAGTAAGTGTCAAAGGCAAGATTTGAGTCCAAATCTTCCAGGTCCCAAATTCTACCTGCTCTGCTATTCAGCTTCACAAATCAGGCAGTAAATACAGAATCCTGGAAGGTAGCAATGAAAAGAATTGTCTCTGAAATACCAACTCCATTTCTTTCTTTCTTTTTTCTTTTTTCCCTCAATGGTTTATTCACAAAATTAATGAGAATATACACTTTCAAAATTAATATAGCAGGGCAAAAAAAAAAATTGAGAAATACAAAAAAAAGGGGGGAGAGACAGGGGAATTTGCCTAGTTCTAACTGAATGACTCAGGCTTAGATCTTCTATTTGGATTTTGTCCTCTATACCCAGTGTAGATTGTCTCTTGGCTAATGTC
Organism: Sminthopsis crassicaudata; assembly: GCF_048593235.1. Taxonomy (NCBI): domain Eukaryota; kingdom Metazoa; phylum Chordata; class Mammalia; order Dasyuromorphia; family Dasyuridae; genus Sminthopsis; species Sminthopsis crassicaudata. The sequence continues at coordinate 195,996,769 of NC_133620.1, read as the reverse complement.
TAAAATTCCAATGAACCTGGGAATGAATCTTTATCCCTGCCCATTTCCCATCACTAGTTTAGCAATACTCTAAGCTGGCAGTGGGGTTTAAAGTTGCATCTACTAGTCAGGAATTTGAACAAAAAATTTAATCCTCTTCCTAGCAATAAGGGAAAACTTCATCTATTCCCTATTTTCAATAAAATTTAATGTGACTAGTTTATGGTTAGGGCATTTCTCTGGATCTTATAGCTTAGCTGGATTACTGAGCATCTTCTTACCTGATAAAGCAGAGAAAATGATGGTTTCAGGGTACAAAGAGCTCCCTGTTTTAATAAAACCTTTCTAATATACCACTAGGGTCATTGGGAGCCTAGACTACATCCTTAGCCTTCTGAGAACACTCAGTTTTTAGCTATTCTTCTGATTTGGGTAGACTAAATATCCCAGGGCATTATCAAGATCATATTCAAAAGCCTTCCCAGTCATAGTATATATTTCTCGACAAAGCCCTTCTTAGCATAATCTTGTAGTTTGAGTTTCTATCCCTTTTGAAGTTTGATAATGAGGATGTCATCCTGTTCCATGTAGTAACTGAAGTTATTGTCTCTACTCTGAGATATCACCAAAATGTGATAAGATCCTGAGATACGGCATGGGGAGTCTGGTCTTTACTGTTGCATACATCAAGTAAGTATAAATTCTTGAGTATCAGGGAAGAATTCTTCATATGTACAGTCCTTGGAATACTGTAGTTTGTCTACAACATCACAGAAAGGGATTAATCAGAGCCTGTGAATAAGGAACACTCATTCAGTACTTGATGACATGACAATGACTTTGTCTATGGCTATAATGGGCTCGGTACAGATGAAAATGGAGATGGAATTGGCCACTGGATTAAATATGCTAGGTGACATCTTCTCTTTCTTTCAATATTTTGTCTGTTTTAATTATAATTTTTTTTTGTTTTACATGTACATTCATTTTTTACATATTTCCACATGAATCATTCCCCAATTGATGGGCATCTACTCATTTTCTAATCCTTAGCCATCGCAAAAAGAACTTTTACAAACATTTGTGCATGAGTGGATTCATTCCCTTTAATTTTTCAATATTTTTAATATGTGTCATGATGGCTCCAGGACTGCCCTCCTGTTGCCCCTTACTTGACTAACTTGACTAACCTCTGAGACTTACTAAGTTAGAGTAATGATTATTAATAATCAATGATTTGGGGAGATCCAGAGTTATCCCCCTTTTCTAAACTATTGATTTTTAAAAGTTTAGTCTCTTGAAAGACATTGTTTATAATGATATTATAACTTTCTTGTTCAGATCCCACACAGGTAGAGTAGCTAAAGCATTATGTTCAAGCTTGAGTGGGACAAATTTTTAAAATAGATTGCCCAAGTCTGGGGTTAACTTAAGAAATAAATAACTAAATCAAAGTTTAGGACTAGCCTCTCAATGATTATAATATTCATTCTCTCATTAATTGTTAGCCAATCAGGGTTGATTACATCTTTGGGGAACACCTCCTGTTTGAAGTGGCTATAAAAGTGTGAGCCTGCCCCCATCATTTATTTTTGATCAAAAAGAGAGATGACCAAATAACCATTTTTTTGTTAAAATGCTGTCTCTGAGTGGAGAGAATAGTGGGAAGAAATTCTCAACACTCCCACTGGGCTAGGCAAGGACTTCTGCTGACATCTTCCAGGTAGCATGCAACTTTATTAGAAGCTTTACTGATTGTAAAGAAGGTATCAGAAAAAGCAGGATGGGGCTTTGTTCTTCATGGTAGAAAGGATAATTGGGCATCTAAAAGAAAAGAAAGGTTTATAATCAGCCATATGTGTATGGACATTAAATGCTGAAAAATCATTCTAGAAGGAAAAAGTAAAATCTAACTTTAGCTGATTCTTTATGCAAGAGACACAACCTACTTCCATTTTTCCAATGAAAGCATATCTGTAAAAGAGTGAGATGCTATGAAAGACCTTCTTCAGTAATTGCTACCCAAATTCAAGAGGAAAGCCAATTAAAAAAACTGGAAGAGAAAAACAAAATGCTGCAAGACCTATTTTGATTCAACTTTATAGAGATCTGGTTTGAGTCAGATAATCTGTACTGAGAAATTCTGGGCCAATCATTTAAGCATGAATACTGTGGATAGCACTGCAGCATCAAATCACAAGCAGGATGTGGGCATTTCTGTAGCATTTCTGGCTAGTATCCACCCCCAAACAAATGACTGTTATGGCCTAAAATAAAACTTAACTTCTGATATCATTGAGTCCATTAACTTCTGATATTGAGTCCATATATAAGGCTTACCCAATATTAAAAACAAAATATTCAGAAAACACTCCATATAAATATGACAAAAAAAAGAGTTCTGGATGCAACTTTTTCAATCCTATTATTTTCATTGTGATTGATTTAGCACAAGGTAGAATGTTCTAAAATGCTAATTTCAGAAAAGCCTGGAAAGACTTACATGAACTAATGCTAAGTGAAGTAAGCAGAATCAAGATTATGTGATGATCAACTGTGATGGACTTGGTTCTTTTCAACAATGAGATGATTCAAGGCAATTATAATAGACTTGTGATAGAAAGAGCTATTTGCATCCAGAGAGAGAGCTATGGAGAGTGAATATAGATCAAATCATAGTATTGTCACCTTTTTGTTGTTGTTGTTTGTTTCCTTGGTTTTTTTTTTTTTATCTTTCTTGTGTTGTTTTTCCCTTTTGATATGATTTTTCTTGTACAGAATGATAATTATGGAAATATATTTAGAAGAATTGCACTTGTTTAACCTATATTGGATTACTTGCTGTGGAGGACAGAAGGAGGAAGAAAAATATGGAATTAAAAGTTTTGCAAGAGTGAATGTTGAAACTATCTTTGCATGTATTTTGAAAAATAAAAAATTATTCTAAAATTTGAAAAAGATGACAGTGCTTAGCACGGTGTTGGGCATGTTGGGCACATATTAGATGCTAAAAAAATAAAGAGAAAACTTCATATAATAGTCAAAAACACATACATACACAAAAATAAAAATAGCACATGTTTAACCTATTTTGGATTGCTTCTTATCTAGGGGAGGGGGAAGGAGGGAAGAGAAGGAGAAAAATTTGGAACACAAGGTTTTGCAAAGGTGAATGTTGAAAACTATCTTACGTGTTTTTGGAAAAATAAAAAACTATTTTAAAAAAGAAAAAAGAATGTCTTAAAATGTTTAAAAGGCTTTTAAAAACAATGGTATCACTAGTTGTGAAAAACCCCTGTACTAGATTTGACAGCACTGGAAGATAAATCATTAGATGAGAGCTTTGGGGTTTTTCCTGTGCCATCTACTTATAATTCTTCAAAATCCAGAAAGGAGAATACAATGCCATGATCATCAAAAGATTTAGCCACAATAGTGCTGGCAGTGATAGCAAGTCTCAGGAAACATGTAGCCCAAAATGATCAAAATGTGAACACAGCAGCAAAAAGTGGGAACTATTGGGATTCAGACTTCTTTCAACCTCCAGTCAAAAGGGTGAAGTTATGGGAATCCATTGAATACAGATTTTGGGGAAAATTATAGGATTAAAACAATGGCACTAAGCCTGAAGAAACCATATAACTATTAATGTAACCCAGCTCCAACCCAGTCCCTCCTATATGTAGCAAGTCAGGATATTATCATTTCTTTTCAGAGTATTAAGCAAGAGATAGAAACGTACCACCCAAACTAACTCAGGTTCTTTCAGAGGATGGTGCAAATAGAACTTTCACAGCTCCACTTATGCAGGGAGGTCCACAGCAAGCCACAAATCAGATAGTATCAAAGGACATTCAGTCAGAACTCAAACACTTGTAAGTGGCTGTGGGTGAGTGAAAAGGTGGGGGAGAATTTCTGGTCCAGTTTTCTAGTTAACATACCATTCCTAGAAGAAAAAGTAATGAGGATGAAGAGTAATTTGTAATAATTCCAAGCTACTGAACTCTACCCATTCCAAGGAAAAATTCAGAGACAGTATTTAAGCACAAATTTGTCATGTAGAAAAGATGCTGTAGAAAGTCTTCAATGAACGCCAGACATGGCACTCTCTTCTGTTGAAGAAGCTGTGAAGGAGCCCATGGCATTGGAGGGTTTGGTTCCTAGGATGTTCTCAGAAGCGGCTGTGGGAAAACACCTTGAGAAATTCAAACAAGATTCAGACGATGCTACAGGGACATCTGCAGCCCCTGGACTTGGGAGCTTACCCTATTGAACTTGTACATTCCAGAATGAAAGCGCTGTAGTTAAACTTGAAAACTGGGAGGTAAATTAAGGCAGAATCAAAATAAGTTGTTTGTATGTATGTGTGTGTGTGTATGTGTATGTATGTGTGTATATATATATATATAAAATATATATATACATATACACATATTTTACATATATATATATATAAATAGATACATATACACAGATTTTACATATATATATATAAAATGTGTATGTATGTGTGTACACATATGTATGTACACATATTTTAAGACACTGTTTACTGCAAATACTCAGGAAATGTTTTTGATTTGCATTGACTTGTTTTCAAGAAATAAAGGGTAAATTGATGAAATCTGAAATTTTTTTGTTTTTTTTTTAGTATATGGCACAGGCAACAAGAGAACTGTATAAATATGTATACATATATTGTATTTAACCTATTTAATATGTATGGGACTACCTACCATCTAGGGAAGAGGGTAGAGGGAAAGAGGGGAAAAGTTGGAACAGAAGTTTTTGCAAGGGTCAGTGTTGAAAAGTTATCCATGCATATGTTCTGTATATAAAAAGCTATAATAAAAAATAAAATTAAAAAGAAAAGTATATAGCACAGAGTAGAAATGAAGTGTTATTTGTGGTTTTTCCACTCCCTCCCTCCAATGGATCTTCATGTTCTACTGGATTCTGTTTGTACTTTACTGAAACAGGTTGAAAAAGGAGTGTTTTTAAATAAAGCAGAGAGAAGCTGTCACTAACTATCAGGAGATAGTTGTGGTCAGAGGCATCTTCTGCTCTGTGTTTCCTACGGAAATGAGAAGCAGTAGAATTGCACTGAGAGCTTATTTGTGGTTTGGGGTCCTGAGATGACACAGGGGGAACAGTTTTACAGAAAGTCTTGAATTTTTATGCAAAATTTTTTCAAGAGACAATGGAACTGCATGTTTTTGTTTGCACATATGCACTGCTGAGATTTTTTTTTTTTTTAAGATGGCTTGTGCTTTGAGGAAACTACTTTTTCAAGAATTTAAAAATCTTATAAATGAAGAGAACTCTAAGAATCATTTACTTATTTTTCATCTCTTTCAGAGAAGTCAAGTATTCTAAAGTCCATTTTTCATTAGTCTCTATTTGTCTGCTAAACTATTTTTGAAGAATTGATTACTATTTATTACATAGAATAGAAAGCTTGTAAATGCAACAAAAATAGATATGATATTGTATCTGGAATATGTATCATATTAAAAATTATACAAAAAAGTAAACCCTTTTTACACATACTATTTTTTAAATGCTAACATTATTAATAAAATGGTTAAATTAGCCAGAAATTAAATTTCTTGAATTTTTAAAAATACCACAATTATAGCTAATCACAAAGAGATCAGAGTTTTGTATTCTGGATTCTTTTCTTTTCTTTACTTAATATTTTACTTTTTCCCTAGTTACATGCAAAAACAACTTTTAATATTTGTTTTTAAAACCTTGAGGTTCAAGTTTTCTCTCTTCTTCTCTCCCTACCCCCATCCCCATTGAGAGGGCAAGCAATTTGACATAGGCCACAGATGCACTGTCATGCAAAATAATTCCATAACAGTCATGTTGTATAAGAAAACACAAACCAAAAAAACCTCAAGAAAAAAAAATATGCTTCAATATGTATTCAGATACCATCAGTTCTTTTTCTGAGGACGGATAACATTTTTCATCATTAAGTCCTTTAGAGTTGTCTTGGACCATTTTATTTCTGATCTTACAATATTACTATTTCTTTGTTCACTGTACATTTCATTTTGCATCTACTCATGTAAGTCTTTCCAGGTTCTTCTGAGAGCATTTTCCTCATCATTTCTTATAGTACAATAGTATTTCATCACAATTACATACATAGCACAATTTGTTTAGCCATTCCCCAGTTGATGGGTAGCCCTTAGACTTCCAATTCTTTGCCACCAGAATAGAACTGCTAATAAATATTTTTGTACATTTATGTCCCTTTCTTTTTTGGTTTTTATGTCTTTGGGGATATAGAATTAGAAGTGGTATTGACGGAGAACAGGGATTGAACCCAAAAATATATTAGGATGTTGAGTCTCTCCCTGTATGGATCACCAGATGTTGGAGTGGGGTTGAACCTCAAAATATATTGGGATTTTGGGCTAGAATTTGTTGGCAGCAGGCTAAGTTCCAAAAGGTAGTTTAGTGATTAATAAGCGGAAAGAAACAGGATAAGATGCTTGGAAAAATTTACCATTAAGTAATAATACTTAAGGCAGGCCAGGTTCCTAAGGAACCCAAGATTAAGATGCTTAGTAAGTGGATTAAATTCCTAAAAGGAATTAGCAAATAGATTCTTTTATAGCAGAAAAATAACCTCAGGGGTTGGAATCTATAACAAGGCCTTTTGATTGGATTCAGTAACTGTGGGGTTATGATAATTTGCCAATGTAAGGAATTCAACAAGGGCCCATTGAAATTAAGGCCTACTTAAGGATCACAAGGGAACCCACTTACAAACAAGATAATCCTGTTGATGCCCTTTCTGTTTCCCAGTTGTATACAGTAATTGAGGACCTCTCCTACTGATGTCCTCCCTAAAGCCCACCTATCTGACTATTCTGGTGTCTTTTTACTGGGTTCTTATTTATCCAATCAGTACTACTAAGTCAAAAGATATGTACAGTTTTACAGCCCTTTGGACATAGTTCCAATTGCTCTACAGAATGGTTGAAGCAGTTCACAACTCCACCATCAATACATTAATGTTTCCTTTTTCCACATCCCCTCCACTATTTGTCATTTTCCTTTTCTGTCCTTTTCTGTTCTAAAAGAGGTAATACCTCTGTACTCTAGGTTTTTAACAAAAAACTCTACTAATTCGGGTCCATGTGGAGAGTTCTCCATAAAAAAAGGCCTTTATTAAGATTCTGGCTATGATTAGGCTCTCCCTTAACAGTAATTAAATTTTATTTGGGTAAGTTTATATACTTTTATCTATCTTAATGCTGCAGCTCTAATTTATTCTCGCCAGCATGGGGTCCTCGTCAATAGGCTTAAGCACACAGAGTGTGTACAAGTGAAAGCCTCTGCTGAAGAGGATTTTGAAAAGAAGTCCTGTTTTTAAATTGAGATTTGGGATTGTTTAGGAGTGATCTGGCAGAGATGTGGGGAGCTGCCTGAGAAATTTTAGGATTCACTTTGGGATTGGAAGTTTAGACATTCCAGCCTCTTATTAATTTTAAAGAGTTAATAGACAGATGTATCCCCAAATTTCTTGCTGGTGAAAGTTTCATTGAGAGTCCTAAGAGGGCTTGATAAAACAGGCAAGCTGTGAGAGTATCAACTGTTATATGAACTGAAAATCTTGGCAAGCAAATTAAAATTCTGTCCAAGGAGGCTTTGAGAGAAGACTCTTAGGATTTTCAGGCAGAGGTATATTGAAGGAATTAGGCTACAAGTAGAATTGAATGTGTTCATGGAAAAAAAATCTGCTCTGGATGGGGTGCAAGGTTGCAGAAGTGTTAAACCCCCAAACATATTGAGGTTCCTGAACTCTCACAGAGAGACCACCAAATGATGGGGTGTGGGATTAAATCCCCCAAATATATTGAGGTTTTAGGCTGATGTCACAAGGTATCTCAAAATAATTTGAAGGCTTTAGACCATCCCCAAATCAAGTAACAAAAATTTTATTACACTGTTGCCAATAGATTAAATTCCAAAAGGGGGTTTAATGATTAATAAGAGGAAAGATGATTTGTAAGGGGAAAGACATGGGCTGAGTTTCTTCTATGCAGGAACTCATAACAAGGGGGAAAATGCCATAAGGAAGGCAAGTTTCTAATGAACTTGCCATGATGATGCTTAGTAAGAAGGCTAAGTTTCTAATGGGAGTTAGCCATTTTGACATTTAGTAAGCAGACAAAGCTCCTAAAAGGAGTTAGGAAGAATAAGGGATAACAGGAGGTTATTTTATAGGAGAAAACCGAGTCGGAAGGAAGAGAGGATGTGGATGTCTATTATTTGGATACAGTAACTGTGGGGGTATTGATAATTTTATCAATGCCAGGAATTTGGTAAGGACTCATTGCAACAAAGACCCACTTAAATTCAACAAAAGTCTTCTCCTGTCATTGCTCGTATGGCCCACCTAGCTACCAAAGACTTGGAACCCCAAGTCATTTTTGCTGGAGTTTTATTCATCATAAGACAGAAGCAAGAGAGAGACAGGAAGAAAAAACCAGGGTAGAAAATCATCCAATTACTTGCCATCTAGGAGACGGGGGTAAGGGGAAAGGGAGTAGAAACTGGAACATAAGGCTTTTCAAGGGTCAATGTTACAAAAATTATCCTTGCATATGTTTTGAAAATAAAAAACTTCAATTAAAAAAATAGAAATCAGAAGGAGAAAAAAAAAAAAAAGAAAATTATCCAAGCAAGTCATTTTTCCTTCAACTCTGATTTATGCCATCTTTTGGTCTGTATTTTGTCTATCTTTAGGATATGCTAGGTATGGGGCTACAAAAGCAGGATGAGACTTTGGAGTTTACAATTTTGGAAGTGGAATCAGAGAAGGGATCTCTTCCTTCTCAGTAAAATAAAACACCAAAGTCCCCCCCCCACTTTGAATTTATCAACCAATAAATTTATGAACCAATAAATTTATCAACCAATAAAATAAGACAGAAAGGGCTGTTGGGGAAAAGTTAAGAAGCCAGTTGGCAAAGGGGATTTTTTTTTTTGTTACTCCAAAGTTGGATGAATTCAGATTTAATTGAAGCCCAAAGCTAAATTTTATTAATAGTGTTTAAATTTAATCTAGAAAACTGTCTATTTCTCCTCATGCTTCACTATATAGCTAATATCAAGGCAATGCATCAAGGCAATGCATTTAAAATTGCAAAAACAAGGTTTTGTTTTGGAGGTTTTTTGTCTTTTTTTTTTTTTCTGAGTTAAGTGACTTGCCCAGGGTCACACAGCTAGGAAGTTTTAAGTGTCTGAGACCAAATTTGAACTCGGATCCTCCTGAATTCAAAGCGGGTGCTCTATCCATTGCGCCACCTAGCTGCCCCCCTTTTTTTTGTCTTTTAAGACACTTTGTTCAGCCTTTAAATTCAATTATTTTATGATTTCAGTAATTTGTTTAATATGTATATTAACATTGTAAAAGCTGTTTTTATAAGTAATGGTATGAGAGAAATACAGCTCTGTAAATTAAGTGTTAATCCTCTTCAGATTTTAAAGGGAAGAATAGCAGGACAAAAAAGGTGAGTATGACTTGTAATTTGGAATTTAGAGAACTGTTTCTGATGGCAGTCAAGCTTTTTATAAAGCAGTTTCTGTTATAGAAGTTTAGGAGGAATCAAAATGAAGTATATTATATCTTCTAAGACCCTCTTATCCAGAGTTCCTAAGGAATAATGTTAGATAATTGTATTGTTAAAAGAAAAAAAATGAGTTAGAAAACAGAAATGTTGTGTTATCAGCCTTGCTGACTAGGTACTGTGATAGTCTGGAATATTGTAATTAAGAACATAAACTTCCAAGTTTCACCTATACTTGTGAGGAAATTTCATCTAAAACTATTTGACTAGCAATGAAAATTATGAAATTGTTAACTGAGTTATAATGCCATAAGGTTAAAACTTAAAAAGTATTTACATAGGTATTTTTAAAAAGAAAATTATTAATTGTACAAAGAAAAGATCTTGTAAAATCTCCTTTGTAAACCTATAAGAATTCTTAGAACAATCTAGTGATAAATTTGTATCAACCCTGTGCAAGAGTTTTCTGTATTAAGGAATTCCTACTGAGGAGTGTGTGTCTGTGTGTCTGTGTGTTTGTGTGTCTTGATTTAGAGGTTTATAGCAATTGGCCTGTGTTTTTCTAGGGGTCTGTTTAATTGGCCTATCACCTATTCTCTATCTATTTGAGATTTTAGAATGTAATTATTTTAAAAAAGTTCCTAGTGTTATATTTCATTCCAAGTTGAATTTATACTCTAAGAGAATACAAAAGGGAAGAAAAGAATACTCAATAAATTTTTAAAGGCGTGGTCAACTTTGTTATTGTGACAATTAATTTAATTAGTTTTCTTTTTTTGGCTTAGAAAAACTGAATCTACTCCCTATTGCAAACACCTTGTAATTAGAATAGTGTTTTTTAGGAATTTGTGATGGTTAAAAATTTATTTTGATTTTATGGTACTTTCGGGATTTATATTACTTAGACACAATTTATAACTACTTAATTTTTATAAATTTCAATTTTAAAAAATTATTTTTGCTTTCAACTTGAATAAATGATCTGTCAGTTTATAAATTTCCAATTGATTTACTTCATGAAAATTTAGCGATTATTTTTTTAATATAAGGATAAATTTTAAGCTGTTTTTAAGAAAGGAAAATACTTTTAGGAGCAAATGTTTATGTCAAAAAATCTTTTCTAAAGAACCCACTACTTTTGTATGGTTTTTAGAAGGCCTGGTAATTTTAATTTGTAAGATAATTTATTGCAATAATTTGATGGTATTAATTGGTATTGCATTAATTTGATGGTATTAACAAATTGGTATTGCAATAATTTGATGGTATTAACAATTTATTCACACCTACTGTGATTAGTGAGACATTATTGTTTGAGGAAAAACATATATCTTTGGAACCCTGAATTTTTTTTTTTTTGAAGTTTCATTCTCAGTTTTATTGTATACTTGGACCATTCTTAAATAGACACTTGAAAAAAAATTCCCAGT